>NC_092052.1:79779833-80379833 GCF_003086295.3 Arachis hypogaea
TTCCAATCCTTGATGCATATCCTCATTGTAGTCCATTTCCTACAACATAATTGAACCAAACTCGTAGCCAAAGTGATGAGAATTCATAATATCAAATAAAAACAAAACTACAAAAATAAGCAACAAAGTCCTAAAGCTAACAAAAACTAACAAATAAGCAAAAGGCAAACATATTCACAATATTCACAATAGCCAACAATATAACACCATTACAACTCCCCGACAACGGCGCCATTTTGATAATGGATAATTGCTCGATGGTTTAGATTTTTTCTTATAGAAAGAATTACTTCGTGTAAGCATAGCTCCAAACTAACAAATAATTCCCACATAAAAAATATTGGTTGTCACAAATAACAAACCCCAAATAAGAATTAACCGAAGTATTTAGACTCTAGGTCGTCTCACAAGGAATTGCAATGAAGTGATCAATTATTGGCTAAGAAGAGCAAGGGAGGTTTGGTTGATAATTGGGCAAGAAAATAAATGGCAAGAAAAGTAAATCAAATAAGTAACTAAAGAAAGCAAGTAATAAAGAGAGACATTCATGGCAAGTTTTGAGATCATAGGCTTTCTATCCTAGTCATGCAATGATTAATTCATCTTATTTAGTCAACTCCAATAAATAGGGAGAAAGTCAAACAAGACTAATCAATCATACCACAATAATAAAAAGAATTTATCTTATTACATCATCTCCAACATTGGAAGAAGGTATCATATAATCTTCCATGAGAGAAAGTCTAATAAGACTAGCTAATCTCAATCCAAAAGTCCTAATCAACTTACTAATTAAATTAGCAAAAGATTAGCGTCAATGAAAATAATATTAGCTAACAACTCTAGATCACCAACATAAGTTGGGTTTTCATGACTCAAGATTGCCTAATTACTCTTTCCAAGCCAAGAATGCTCAAATCTACTCTAAAGCCCAACCAAGTATTTTGTCAAACACTTGATGGGTAATAAAGGAAAGCATAATAAAAGTGTAAGAATAATAAATCTACCAACTACCAATTGCAAGAATTAAAGAAACCCATAACTAACATAAGCTAGAGATCAATAATAACAACTAAGATAAGTAATAAAAGAACATGTAAACATAAAATTGTATTAAAGAAAATTAAGATCCAACAATTGTTCATAAACATAAAAATGGCAAATAAAGGAAATGACAAGTAAAACTAGAAGAGTAGAGATGTAATAACAAGAAATTAAAAGGAAGAACTAAATCAAGACAAGAATTATAACTTGGATTTACGAAAATTAAACATAAACTACCCTAAATTCTAGAGAGAAGAGAGAGCTTCTCTCTCTAGAATTCTAGCCTAAAACATGATGAAAACTAAACTATGACTACTTTTTTTTCATTCCCCCCTCAATCCTTAGGTTCAATAGCATCAGAAATGAGTTGGTTTGGGCCCAAAATGCTGCAGAAATCGCTGGGGGCGATTTCACTAAAGTGGACCCACATGCTCCGTCGGCGCGCGCGTACATGGCACGTGCGCGCCCCTATGCCTCAGGCAACATATGGCAAATTTTATATCATTTTGAAGCCCCAGATGTTAGCTTTCTAAGACAACTGGAACCGCCTCATTTGGACCTCTGTAGCTCAAGTTATGGCCGATTGAGTGCCAAGAGGTCGGGCTTGACAGCTTTACGGTTCCTTCATTTCTTCATGAGTTCTCCCACTTTGCATGCTTTTTCTTCGTTCCTTCCATCCAATACTTGCCTTATAAACCTGAAATCACTCAACAAACACATCAAGGCATCGACTGGAATTAAAGTGGATTAAATTTAGCTATTTTAAGTCCTAAAAAGCATGTTTTCACATTTAAGCACAAATCAAGGGAGAATTGCAAAACCATGC
Source organism: Arachis hypogaea (assembly GCF_003086295.3). Taxonomy (NCBI): domain Eukaryota; kingdom Viridiplantae; phylum Streptophyta; class Magnoliopsida; order Fabales; family Fabaceae; genus Arachis; species Arachis hypogaea. The sequence continues at coordinate 79,781,704 of NC_092052.1, forward strand.
TATTTCATTGAATAAATGTGAGAAAAGGTGATAAAATCCCCAAAATTAAGCACAAGATATACCACAAAATCGGGGTTTATCAAGAGGCGCAGAAGATCTTATGGCATTGCCATGGATCACAATATGGAGGCCATTTCGGAGGTGAGCGAACAGCCACTAAGGTTCTCCAATATGGCTTCTACCGGCCTACTCTCTATAGAGACTCCTGAGAGTTTGTACGTAACTTTGACAGTTGCCAGAGAGCTGGTAATCTGCCTCATGGTTACGCCATGCCTCAACAAGGGATCTTGGAGATTGAGTTGTTTGATGTATGGGGTATTGACTTCATGGGTCCTTTCCCACCATCGTACTTAAACACATATATTTTGGTGGCAGTAGACTATGTATCTAAATGGGTAGAGGCAATTGCAACACCCACTAATGATACTAAGATAGTGCTGAAGTTCCTCCAAAAACATATCTTCAGCAGGTTTGGTGTCCCTAGAGTACTAATCAGTGATGGAGGCACTCATTTCTGTAATAAACAGCTTTACTCTGCTATGGTCCGATATGGAATTAGCCACAAAGTAGCAACTCCATATCATCCACAGACAAATGGATAAGCTGAAGTCTCTAATAGAGAACTAAAAAGAATCCTAGAACGGACTGTAATTACCCATAGAAGGGATTGGGCAAAAAGCTTGGATGATGCTCTATGGGCATACAGAACAGCATTCAAGACTCCTATAGGAACCTCTCCATACCAGCTTGTGTATGGCAATGCCTGTCATCTGCCCGTGGAACTGGAGCATAAGGCCAACTGGGAAACCATATTCCTAAACCTGGATGCTAAGTTAGCTGGAGAGAAGAGATTACTCCAGTTAAGTGAGCTAGAAGAATTCAGAATCAATGCTTTCGAAAATGCTAAGATTTACAAAAAGAAAGCAAAAAGGTGGCATGATAAGAAACTGTCATCCAGAGTCTTTGAACCAGGACAAAAGGTTCTGTTGTTTAACTCTAGGCTCAGATTATTCCCCAGGAAACTGAAATCCCGGTGGAAAGGACCATATGTGATTACAAGTGTGTCACCATATGGCTCTGTGGAGCTTCAAGACATTGATTCTAATAAGAAGTTCATTGTTAATGGACAGAGAGTCAAGCATTATCTTGAAGGCAATATTGAGCAAGAATGCTCAAGGCTGAGACTAGATTAAAAGCTCAGTAAGGTCCAGCTAAAGACAATAAAGAAGCGCTTGCTGGGAGGCAACCCAGCGATTAGCAAGAGTTATAGAAGGATACAGAGGATTCACAGAGAAAAGGAGCTCACTGGCACGAAAACGCCAGTAAGAGGTGTTTTTGGGCATTAAACGCCCAAAAGAAGCATCAATTGTACGTTTAACGCAAGTAAAGATACCTTTCTGGGTGTTAAACGCCAGAATGGGTACCATTCTTGGTGTTTAACGCAAGTATTACAGCATCCTGGGCATTTAGAAAAATGCCCAGTGAAAAAGGATTTTTGACGTTTAACGCCAGCCAGAAGCAATAGCTGGGCGTTAAACGCCCAAAACAAGCAACAAATGGGTGTTTAACGCCATAAATGTGATTGACTACTGGACTTGCCTAGAAGCCTCTGTCACCAAGCTACAAGAAGATATGGATCAACTGAAAGAAGAACAGCAAGTTCAAAATAGCATGCTCTGCAAATTGCTGAAGGAACGTGAGAAGCAAGCGCATGAGCTACAGGAGCTGAAGTGCCAGAAGCTGTCTCTTGAAGGGCCAGACACCCCACAGATTAAAAGAGCATCCATCTCCCAAAATAAAGGTTGTTGAGTCCTAATCTTAACTCTGTGATAACTTTTGCTATTAGAGATCTACCTTAGGAGTCACATGAATAATAGTAATTAGTATCTTTATTTTTATTTTTAGTTTTTATTTTATTATCTCCAAGTAAGCTATAATTTATTTTTCTCATCATCATTAAACATGAATAAAATAGCAGATTTTTAGAATAAGGAGGCAGTTTTATTTTGGAGTTCTTAATAAGAAAAATTCGCATTATTTATATGAGGTGGCAATACTTTTTGTCTTCTGAATGAATGATTGAACAGTGCATATTTTTGAATTTGTTGTTTATGAATGTTAAAATTGTTGGCTCTTGAAAAAATGATGAAAAAGGAGAAATGTTATTGATAATCTAAAAAATCATAAAATTGATTCTTGAAGCAAGAAAAAGCAGTGAAGAACAAGGCTTGCGAAAAAAAAAGAGAGAAAGAAAAAAGAAAAGCAAGCAGAAAAAGCCAAGAGCTCTTTAAACCAAAAGGCAAGAGCAAAAAGCCAGTAACCCTTTAAACTAAAAGGCAAGGGTAAAGAGAATCCAAGGCTTTGAGCATCAGTGGATAGGAGGGCCCAAAGGAATAAAATCCTGGCCTAAGCGGCTAAACCAAGCTGTCACTAACCATGTGCTTGTGGCGTGAAGGTGTCAAGTGAAAAGCTTGAGACTGAGCAGTTAAAGTCGTGATCCAAAGCAAAAAAAGAGTGTGCTTAAGAACTTTGGACACCTCTAACTGGGGACTTTAGCAAAGCTAAGTCACAATCTGAAAAGGTTCACCCAGTTATGTGTTTGTGGCATTTATGTCTCCGGTGGTAATAGTGGAAAACAAAGTGCTTAGGGCCACGGCCAAGACTCATAAAGTAGCTGTGTTCAAGAATCAACATACTAAACTAGGAGAATCAATAACACTATATGAATTCTGAGTTCCTATAGATGTCAATCATTCTGAACTTCAAAGGATATATTGAGGTGCCAAAACTGTTCAGAAGCAAAAAGCTACTAGTCCCGCTCATCTAATGAGAATTTGAGCTTCATATAAAACTCTGAGATGTTATTGCCTCTTGATTTTCTTTCTATCCTGTTTTATTTGTCTAGTTGCTTGAGGACAAGCAACAGTTTAAGTTTGGTGTTATGATGAGTGGATATTTTATACGCTTTTTGGGGTTATTTTCATATAGTTTTTAGTAGGATTTAGCTACTTTTTAGTATATTTTTATTAGTTTTTATGCAAAAATCACATTTCTGGACTTTACTATGAGTTTGTGTGTTTTTCTATGATTTTAGGTATTTTCTGGCTGAAATTGAGGGACCTGAGCAAAAATTTGATTCAGAGGCTGAAAAAGGACTGCAGATGTTGTTGGATTCTGACCTCCCTGCACTCGAAATGGATTTTATGGAGCTACAGAAACCCAAATGGCGCGCTCTTAATTGATTTTGAAAGTAGACATTTAGGGCTTTCCAGCATTATATAATAGTCCATACTTTGCCCGATTTTTGATGACGCAAACTGGCGTTTAAACGCCAACTTCCTGCCCTATTCTGAAGTTAAACGCCAGAAACAGGTTACAAACCAGAGTTAAACGCCACAAACAGGCTACGACCTAGCGTTTAACTCCAAGAGAAGCCTCTACACGTGTAAAGCTCAATGCTCAGCCCAAGCACACACCAAGTGGGCCCCGAAAGTGGATTTCTGCACTATCTGCACTTAGTTACTTATTTTCTGTATCCCTAGCTACTAGTTTAGTATAAAAACTACTTTTAGAGATTTATTTTGTACCTCATCACATTTCACATCTAAATTTTGTATCCTCTATGGCATGAGTTTCTAAACTCCATGGTTGGGGGTGAGGAGCTCTGCTGTCTCTCGATGGATTAATGCAATTACTTCTCTTTTCTATTCAATCACGCTTGTTTCTGTTCTAAGATACACGCTCGTACTTAACCATGATGAATGTGATGATCCATGACACTCATCACCATTCTCAACCTATGAATGCGTGCCTGACAACCATTTCCGTTCTACCTTAGATTGAGTGTGTATCTCTTTGATTCCTGGTTCACGTGTTTGATTGCATCTCCTGACAACAGAGCATTCGAATCCGTGAGATCAGAGTCTTCGTGGTACAGGCTAGAATTATTGGCGGCCTTTCTTGAGATTCGAAAAGTCTAAACCTTGTCTGTGGTATTCCGAGTAGGATCTGGGAAGGGATGACTGTGACGAACTTCAAACTCATGAATGCTGGGCACAGTGACAGTGTGCAAAAGGATCAACGGATCCTATTCCAACATCAGTGAGAACTGACAGATGATTAGCCATGTACATGGACCCTTTTCACTGAGAGGACGGCTGATAGCCATTGACAACGGTGATCCACCAACATACAGCTTGCCATGGAAGGAGCCTTGCATGCGTGAAGAAGAAGACAGTAGGAAAGCAGAGAATCAGAAGACAGAGCATCTCCGGAACCTCAGCCTGTTTCTCATTACTGAATCACGAGTAACCTTTATTTCATGTTATTTAGTTTTCATAAACAACAGTAATTTTTATCATTAATCTCCTGACTAAGATTTACAAGATAACCATAGATTGCTTCAAGCCAACAATCTCCATGGGATCGACCCTTACTCACGTAAGGTATTACTTGGACAACCCAGTGCACTTGCTGGTTAGTTGTGCGGAGTTGTGAAAAGTGTGAATCACAATTTCGTGCACCAAGCCGCACCCCTTGCTGAGATTTATAATACTCCTAGTGATATGAGTGGTAACTACCCTCAAGGAGACAGTCACACGCATGACCAGTGGATACCTGAGCAGGTCAAAATTCTTCTTACTGAGTTGTTTTAGGAGGTGCATCCCTATAGCGCCATCACAGAAAGCCTGATGCTCTTTGGGAAGGAGACATTAAAAGAAGGTGGAACAGTAGTCTTCACCAAGAAGGCCAAACCTCAGGAGCCTGCTACTGAGGGACTGAAGGCAATCAAGGACCAGGAGGATCCTGAGAATGCTACTGAGCACACCCCTACAGAGGAGAAGGAACCTCAAGTTGAATCTTCTCTAGGCATGCAAGAGGTGCCTGTGATTACCACAGGGCACGCCCTTACAGAGGTGAAAGAGCCTCAAGAGCTACCTTTCCTTGGCATGCAAAAAGAACTAGAAGATGAGCAACTGGCTCATTCCCTAGTAACACTCAAGAAGCTGTAAGTCAATATCTCTTTTGCAGAGGTATTGGAAAAGAAGACCCCCTATACAGCCTGTCTAAAAGGCATTCCTTTGAAAATAAGGACCTAAGGGGAGATGAGACTATGGTACTGACCAAAGAGTGCATTGCTTTAGTCCAAAATGAACTACAAAGGATGATGCTAGATCCAGGGAGCTTTCAGATTCTATGCACTACTGGAAAGATCACTCTTGACAACGCCCTGTATGATCTTGGCTTAAGTTTGAATCTGATACCTTCATCTGTGATGAAGAAGTTGGGAATCTAAAAGGCGCGAGTGATTTAAGAAAATTGTCGTGGTATAGAATTTCCTCAATTGAATGAAGTCTCGTTGTAAAGCATAGTTCTACACCAACAAACAATTCTTCCAATCAAAAATTTGGTTGTCACAAGTACAAACCCCAATGAATTTTTAACCGGAGTATTTAGACTCCGGGTCGTCTCACAAGGAATTGCAATAAAGTGCTCAATTATTGGCTATGAAGATGCAAGGGGTTTTTGGTTGATAAGAGGGGAAAGAAAATAAATGACAAGAAAAGTAAATCAATCAAGCAACTAAAGAAAGCAATTAATAAAGAGAGACATTCATGGCAAGTGTTGAGATCATAGGCTTTCTATCCTAGTCATGCAATGATTAATTCATCTTATTTAGTCAACTCCAACAAATAGGGAGAAAGTCAAACAAGACTAATCAATCATAATACAATAATGATAAGAATTTATCTTATTACGTCATCTCCAACATTGGAAGAAGGTATCGTGTTATCTTCCATGAGAGAAAGTCTAATAAGACTAGCTAATCTCAATCCAAAAATCCTAATCAACTTACTAATTAAATTAGCAAAAGATTAGCGTCAATGGAAACAATAGTAGCTAAAAACTCTAGATCACCAACATAAGTTGGGTTTTCATGACTCAAGATTGCCAAATTACTCTTTCCAAGCCAAGAATGCTCAAAATCTACTCTAAAGCCCAACCAAGAATTTTGTCAAACACTTTGTGGGTACAAAGGGAAAGCATGGTAAATGAGCAAGAATAGTTAAATCTACCAACTACAAATTTCAAGGAAACAAGAAATCAACTATAGCAATCAAGATCAACATAAAAGAAGCATAGAAACATAAAATTGCATTAAAGAAAATTAGATCCAACAATGGTTCATCAACATAAAAGTAACAAAATAATGGAAATGACAAGTAAAACTAGAAGATTAGAGATGTAACAACAATAAATTAAAAGGGGAAACAAAATTAAAACAAGAATTAAAAGTTGGATTTAAGAAAATTAAACCTAAACTACCCTAAATTCTAGAAAGAAGAGAGAGCTTCTCTCTCTAGAATTCTACCCTAAAACATGATGAAAACTAAACTATGACTACTTTGTTCATTCCCCCTTCAATCCTTGGGTTCAATAGCATAAAAAAAGAGTTGGATTGGGCCCAAAATGCTTCAGAAATCGCTGGGGGCGATTTCACTAAAGTGGACCCACGTGCTCCATCGGCGCGCGTGCGTACATGGCGCGTGCACGCCCCTATGCGTCAGACAACATATGGCAAATTTTCTATCATTTCGAAGCCCCGGATGTTAGCTTTCCAATGCAATTGGAACCGCTTCATTTTGACCTCTGTAGCTCAAGTTATGGTCGATTGAGTGCTAGGAGGTCGAGCTTGACAGCTTTACGGTTTCTTCATTTCTTCATGAGTTCTCCCACTTTGCATGCTTTTTCTTCATTCCTTCCATCCAATACTTGCCTTATAAACCTGAAATCACTCAACAAACATATCAAGGCATCGAATGGAATTAAAGTGAGTTAAATTTAGCTATTTTAAGGCCTAAAAAGCATGTTTTCACATTTAAGCACAAATCAAGGGAGAATTGCAAAACCATGCTATTTCATTGAATAAATGTGGGAAAAGGTGATAAAATCTCCCAAAATAAGCACAAGATAAACCACAAAATTGGGGTTTATCAAATCTCCCCACACTTAAACCAAGCATGTCCTCATGCTAAGAATAAAGAAGGACAAGAAAAGGGGTATGAACATTTATTCAATGCAAATAAACTATATAAACCTATCTACATGCATGCAACTAAATGTAAAATGATTCTACCTACTTGGTTAAAAGTAAATCAATCTCCAAGAACATGTATGAACAAGTAGGGCTAAGATCATACGATGATTCATGAATCCTACCAATTCAAATATTAAAATGAAGTTCAAATAGACTTGCAAGAAGAATGCTCATGAAAGACGGGAACAAGGAATTGAGCATCGAACCCTCACCGGAAGTGTATCCGCTCTAGTCGCTCAAGTGTATAGGGTCGATTCACTCAATTCTCCTCTAATCATGCTTTCCAAGATTTGTTTTTCTTCTAACAATCAACAATTATTCAATGCATGCATACATTCATCATGAGGACTTATTCATAGGTTGTAATGGGGCTAGGGTAAAGGTAAGGATGCATATGGTCAAGTGAGCTTGAAATTTGTATCTTTGATTAGCCTAAGCTCTCGCCTAACCTATATAACAACCTATACAATTCTAATACAATGCCTAGCTACCCATGATTCCCACTTTTTTTCAGATACTCATGCATTCTTTTTAATTCACCACACATATGCATTGATTTTCTTATTGAACTTTACTTTGGGACATTTTTGTCCCCTTTTAATTTCTTTTTCTCTTTTCTTTTTTTCTTTTTTTTATTATTTTTTTTAGTACATACAAACGTATTAATGCATATGGTTTTACATATTTAATGCATAAGCATGTACCCAATTCCCAAAAATCTTTAACAAAAATACAAACACACACTTTCCTTTCAACCAATGTCCCAAGTTTCCCATACTCAAATGATACACACCCTCACTAGCCTAAGCTAATCAAAGATCCAAATTAAGGACATTTATTATTTTTCACTTATGGGTAGTGATGTGCTAAAATTAAGAACAAAAGGGATTAAATAGGCTCAAATTTGGCTAACAATGGTTGATGAAAGGTAGGTTTTTGGGTAGGTGAGCTAAATGAAATGATGGCCTCAATCATATAAATGCATGTATACATGGAATAGTGGACATAAAGTATCAAACAAATCAAAGATTACAATCATAGAAAGAGAACAATGCACACAAGAATGAAAATAAGTGGTTATATGATGTAACCACACAATTAGGCTCAAAACTCACATGCTAGTGTTCTTAGCTCAAAAATCATGTTCCAAAATAAATTCTTCAAGCAAGTTCATCAAGAGAAATTTTTTTTGAATTGGTAGGGTGCTCTAAAAATAGTTTCTTGAAAAAGAAATCATCACCCTAACCAAGTAGTCCTAACATAAAAAGAAATGGTAAAATATGTACAAATTCTAACTATCATGTAATGCAACAACTAACTAGCAAAGGAAATCAAGAATTGGTGTTGAAAGAAAGAAATTGTTACCCATGGAGGTCGGTCGGACGACCTCCCCACACTTAGAAATTTGCACCGTCCTCGGTGCATGCAAAGAAGAGCAAGGTGGATGGGTTACTACAATTGATGAGCTCTTTCAAAAGATTGTGCGAATGAGCTTGTTTGTTGCCCCATTTAGAAGCCCTTCCAATCCTTTCCTTCTTGGTGGCCAACCTAAAAGGAAAGAAAAAGAAAGAAAATTAAGCCTACAACAAAGATATGAAAGCAATTAGAACATAGGCGGGGGTTAATGCCAAATAAGAATAGGGTCCTCACTACATGTTAGCTACGCATGTAAGTGAGAGAGCAATATAGGCAAAGGGCATATCAATTAATACTTGATGCAAGAATAAAGTCAAAGCATAGGCAAATGACATGAAGAGCATGTTGCATCAAGCTCAAACTAGAAAGAGTGGGTCATGAAAGACATGTAAGCTCATATCAATGCACAAAGGGTACAAGGATCATCAAAGGTTAAGCATTGAATTAGAAATTTCATTACCCATCAATATCAAACAAGTCAAGAAGCACCAAAATTAACCAAGAAATTCTCAACAATTGAGTAAGAGAATTCAACACCATTAGTAAAATAAGAAACTTAGAAAAGAAAATAAGAATAAGCTATAAAAACAAAATTAAAATGCAATGAATAAAAATAGGCAAATGCAATAAAAGAAAATGGAAGAAAAGAAAATTTTTTTTGGTGCGACGCGGACACGTGAAGTGCACCTGCGCGTCAGTCGCGGGCATGAACTAGGCACAAAATTGGCCCAACTCTCTGGAACATGTACCAGGAGGGCAGGTGACGCTATCGGCGCGCACGCGCGGATGGTTTGTGCTTCAGGCATGGTGTTGGCGCAATGTAGGCGCAACTCTCGGGTCAATGTATGGAGGGGTGAAATTTTTACATCCACGCGTACTGGTGCACGAAATTGTGATGTCCAGGCTTGAACAATCCCTGGTAATGGCTCCAAAGCTTGGTGCTTTGATCTTAATTCATAATTGTCACAACTTCGATACAACTAACCAGCAAGTGCACTGGGTCGTCCAAGTAATACCTTACGTGAGTAAGGGTCGAATCCCACGGAGATTGTTGGTATGAAGCAAGCTATGGTCACCTTGTAAATCTCAGTCAGGCAGATATAAAGTGATAATGGTGTTTTCGAATATTATATAATAAAATAGGGATAGAGATACTAATGTAATTCATTGGTAGGAATTTCAGATAAGCGAATGGAGATGCTTTTCGTTCCTCTGAACCTCTGCTTTCCTGCTATCTTCATCCAATCAGTCTTACTCCTTTCCATGGATGGCTTTATGCAAGGGCATCACCGTTGTCAGTGGCTACATCCCCTCCTCTCAGTGAATAATATGCTCACGCACCCTGTCACGGCACGGCTATTCATCTGTCGGTTCCCGATCATGCTGGAATAGGATTCACCCTCCTTTTGCGTCTGTCACTAACGCTCAGCACTCGCGAGTTTGAAGCTCGTCACAGTCATTCAATCATTGAATCCTACTCAGAATACCACAGACAAGGTTTAGACCTTCCGGATTCTCTTGAATGCCGCCATCATTCTAGCTTACGCCACGAAGATTCTGGTTAGGAGATCTCAGAGATACTCATTCTAGCTTAATTCATGTAGAACAGAAGTGTTTGTCAGGCACGCGTTCATAAGGGAGAAGGATGATGAGCGTCACACATAATCATCACCTTCATCACATTCTTGGGTGCGAATGGATATCTTAGAAGCGAAATAAGAAGAATTGAATAGAAAACAGTAGTACTTTGCATTAATCTTTGAGGAACAGCAGAGCTCCACACCTTAATCTATGGAGTGTAGAAACTCTACCGTATGAAAATACATAAGTGAAAGGTCCAGGCATGGCCGAGATGGCCAGCCCCTCTGATCTAAGAACCAGGCGTCCAAAGATGGTCAAAAAGACGTCTAATACAATAGTAAGAGGTCCTATTTATAATAAACTAGTCACTAGGGTTTACATGAGTAAGTAATTGATGAATAAATCCACTTCCGGGGCCCACTTGGTGTGTGTTTGGGCTGAGCCTAAGTGTTGCACGTGCAGAGGCCATTTGTGGAGTTGAACGCCAGTTTCTGTGCCAGTTTGGGCGTTCAACTCTGGTTTTGGATCCTTTTCTGGCGCTGGACGCCAGATTTGGGCAGAAGGCTGGCGTTGAACGCCAGTTTACGTCGTCAATTCTTGGCCAAAGTATGGACTATTATATATTGCTGGAAAGCCCTGGATGTCTACTTTCCAACGCAATTGACAGCGCGCCATTTCAAGTTCTGTAGCTCCAGAAAATCCACTTTGAGTGCAGAGAGGTCAGAATCCAACAGCATCAGCAGTCCTTCTTCAACCTCTGAATCTGATTTCTGCTCAAGTCCCTCAATTTCAGCCAGAAAATACCTGAAATCACAGAAAAACACATAAACTCATAGTAAAGTCCAGAAATGTGAATTTATCATAAAAACTAATGAAAACATCCCTAAAAGTAACTAGATCCTACTAAAAACATACTAAAAACAATGCCAAAAAGCGTATAAATTATCCGCTCATCAGAACACCAAACTTAAATTGTTGCTTGTCCCCAAGCAACTGAAAATCAAATAGGATAAAAAGAAGAGAATATACTATAAATTCCAAACTATCAATGAAACATAGCTCCAATCATATGAGCGGGACTTATAGCTTTTTGCCTCTTGAATAGTTTTGGCATCTCACTTTATCCATTGAGGTTCAGAATGATTGGCATCTATAGGAACTTCAGATTTCGAATAGTGTTATTGACTCTCCTAGTTCAGTATGATGATTCTTGAACACAGCTTCTTTATGAGTCTTGGCCGTGGCCCTAAGCACTTTGTTTTCCAGTAATACCACCGGATACATAAATGCCACAGACACATAATTGGGTGAACCTTTTCAGATTGTGACTCAGCTTTGCTAAAGTCCCCAATTAGAGGTGTCCAGGGTTCTTAAGCACACTCTTTGTTTTTGCTTTGGACCTTGACTTTAACCGCTCAGTCTCAAGTTTTCACTTGACACCTACACGCCACAAGCACATGGTTAGGGACAGCTTGGTTTAGCCGCTTAGACCAGGATTTTATTCCTTTAGGCCCTCCTATCCACTGATGCTCAAAGCCTTGGGATCCTTTTTATTTGCCCTTGCCTTTCGGTTTTAAGGGTTATTGGCTTTTTCTGCTTGCTTTTTCTTTTTCTTTCTATTTTTTTTTTCGCCTATTTTTTTCCTCTTTCTCTTTTTTTTTTTTCCTGCAAGCTTTGTTTTTTTTTTGCTGCTTTTTCTTGCTTCAAGAATCATTTTTATGATTTTTCAGATTATCAAATAACATGTCTCCTAGTCATCATTCTTTCAAGAGCCAACATATTTAACATTCTTAAACAACAACTTCAAAAGACATATGCACTGTTCAAGCATACATTCAGAAAACAAGAAGCATTGTCACCACATCAATATAATTAAGCTAAGTTCAAGGATAAATTCGAAACTCATGTACTTTTTGTTCTTTTGAATTAAAACATTTTTCATTTAAGAGAGGTGATGGATTCATAGGACATTCATATCTTTAAGACAAAGTTACTAACTACTAATGATCATGTAGTGAAGACACAAACATAGATAGGCACATAACATAGAAAACGAAAAACAGAAGAAAGAAGAACAAGGAATGAATCCACCTTAGTGATGGTGGCGTTTCCTTCTTGAGGAACCAATGATGTCCTTGAGCTCTTCTATGTCTCTTCCTTGTCTTTGTTGCTCCTCCCTCATTGCTTTTTGATCTTCTCTTATTTCATGAAGCATGATGGAGTGTTCTTGATGTTCCACCCTTAGTTGTCCCATATTGGAACTCAATTCTCCTAGGGAGGTGTTGATTTGCTCCCAATAATTTTGTGGAGGAAAGTGCATTTGAGGCATCTCCGGGATCTCATGGAAATGAGCTTCTTGCGCCTCTTGAGCTCCATGATTGGGCTCTCTTGCTTGCTCCATCTTTTTCTTAGTGATGGGCTTGTCCTCTTTAATGAGGATATCTCCCTCTATGTCAATCCCAACTGAATTGCATAGGTGGCAAATGAGGTGAGGAAAGGCTAATCTTGCCATGGTGGAGGACTTGTCAGCCACCTTGTAGAGTTCTTGAGGTATAATCTCATGAACTTCCACCTCTTCTCCAATCATGATGCTATGGATCATGATGGCCCGGTCTATAGTAACTTCAAACCGGTTGCTAGTGGGAATAATTGAGCATTGAATAAACTCCAACCATCCTCTAGCTACAGGCTTGAGGTCCAATCTTCTTAGTTGAACCGGCTTGCCTTTGGAGTCAATCTTCCATTGAGCTCCTTCTACACATATGTCCATAAGGACTTGGTCCAACCTTTGATCAAAGTTGACTCTCCTTCTGTAGGGGCGTGCGTTCTCTTCCATGTATGGCAAGTTGAACGCCAACCTCACATTCTCCGGACTAAAATCTAAGTATTTCCCCCGAACCATTGTAACATAGTTCTTTGGATCCGGGTTCTTACTTTGATCATGGTTCTTGGGGATCCATGCATTGGCATAGAACTCTTGAACCATTAGGATGCCGACTTGTTGGATGGGATTTGTTAGAACTTCCCAACCTCTTCTTTGAATTTCATGTCGGATCTCCGGATACTCATTTCTTTTGAGTTTAAAAGGGACCTCAGGGATCACCTTCTTCTTGGCCACAACATCATAGAAGTGGTTTTGATGGGCTTTAGAGATGAATCTTTCCATCTCCCATGACTCGGATGTGGAAGCTTTTGTCTTCCCTTTCCCTCTTCTAGAGGATTCTCCGGTCTTGGGTGCCATCAATGGTAATGGAAAAACAAAAAAGCTATGCTTTTACCACACCAAACTTAGAATATTGCTCGCCCTCGAGCAATAAACAAAAGAATAGAAGAAGAAGAAGAAATATGGAGAGGGAGAGGGAGATGTGGTTTCGGCCAAGGAGAGTGTAGAGGGGTGTGTTGTGTGAATTTGATGAAGAATGGAGGTCTTTATATAGGGAAGGGAGGGGGGGTTAAGGTTCGGCCATATGGGTGGGTTTGGGTGGGAAATTGGTTTTGAATTTTGATGGTAGGTGGAGTTTATGAGGTAGGTTTATGGGGAAGAGTGGGTGGATGTGAGTGGTGAAGAGGTGATGGGGTAGAGAGTTTGAGGTGATTGGTGAAGGGTTTTTGGGGAAGAGTGTTTATGGGGTTGTGTGAAAGAGAGTGGTGAGAAGAAGTGAGTGGAGGTAGTTTGGGATCCTGTGGGGTCCACAGATCCTGAGTGGATCCTGTGGGGTCCACAGATCCTGAGGTGTTCAAGGATTTACATCCCTGCACCCATTAGGCATGTAAAAATGCCTTTGTACCCAACTCTGGGCGTTCAGCGCCAGATTGGTGGCCATTTTGGGCGTTCAACGCCCATCTGTGTGCCATTTCTGGCGTTGAACGCCAGAACCATGCCTGTTCTGGCATTCAGCGCCCAGAAGCTGCCCATTTTGGGCGTTCAGCGCCAGAACCATGCTCTGTTCTGGCGCTGAACGCCAGACAGATGCTCCTCCAGGGTGTGATTTTTCTTCTGCTATTTTTGATTCTATTTTCAATTTTTATATTTATTTTGTGACTCCACATGATCATGAACCTAAGAAAACATGAAAAACAATAATAATAGAGTTAGATAAATAAACATTGGGTTGCCTCCCAACAAGCGCTTCTTTAATGTCAATAGCTTGACAGTGGGCTCTCATGGAGCCTCACAGATGTGCAGAGCTTTGTTGAGACTTTCCAACACCAAACTTAGAGTTTGGATATGGGAGTTCAACACCAAACTTAGAGTTTGGTTGTGGCCTCCCAACACCAAACTTAGAGTTTGACTGTGGGGGCTCTGGTTGACTCTGCTTGGAGAGAAGCTTTTTCTGCTTCCTCTCCATGGTTGCAGAGGGAGATCCTTGAGTTTTGAATACAAGGGAGTTCTCATTCCATTGAAGGACTATTACACCTCTGTCAACATCAATCACAGCTCTTGCTGTGGCCAGGAAAGGTCTTCCTAGGATGATGGATTCATCCTCTTCCTTTCCAGTATCCAGGACTATGAAATCAGTAGGTATGTAAAAGCCCTCAACCTTTACTAATACATCTTCTACTTGTCCATAAGCCTGTCTTCTTGAGCTGTCTGCCATCTCTAGTGAGATTTTAGCAGCTTGCACCCCATAGATTCCCAGTTTCTCTTTTACAGAGAGGGGCATGAGGTTTATTCCTGAACCAAGGTCACACAGAGCCTTAAAGATCATGGTGCCTATGGTACAGGGTATTATGAACTTTCCAGGATCCTGTCTCTCCTGAGGCAATGTCAGTTGATCCAGATCACTTAGTTCATTGATGAACAAGGGAGGTTCAACTTCCCAAGCATCAATGCCAAACAATTTGGCATTCAGCTTCATGATTGCACCAAGAAACTTGGCAGTTTGCTCTTCAGTGACATCCTCATTCTCTTCAGAAGAGGAATACTCATCAGAGCTCATGAAGGGCATTAGGAGGTTCAATGGGATCTCTATAGTCTCTAGATGAGCCTCAGAGTCCTTTGATTCCCCAGAGGGAAGCTCCTTATTGACCACTGGACGTCCCAGGAGGTCTTCCTCCTTGGGATTCACGTCCTCTCCTCTCCTCACAGGTTCAGCCATGGCACTTATGTCAATGGCCTTGCACTCTCCTTTTGGGTTCTCTTCTGTATTGCTTGGGAGAGTACTAGGAGGGATTTCAGTGATCCTTTTACTCAGCTGGCCCACTTGTGCTTCCAGATTTCTAATGGAAGACCTTGTTTCATTCATGAAACTTACAGTGGCCTTAGATAGATCAGAGACTAGATTGGCTAAATTAGAAGCATTTTGTTCAGAGTTTTCTGTCTGTTGCTGAGTTGATGATGGAAAAGGTTTGCTATTGCTAAACCTGTTTCTTCCACCATTATTAAAGCCTTGTTGAGGCTTTTGATCCTTCCATGAGAAATTTGGATGATTTCTCCATGTTGAGTTATAGGTGTTTCCATAAGGTTCACCTAAGTAATTTACCTCTGCTATTGCAGGGTTCTCAGGATCATAGGCTTCTTCTTTAGAAGATGCCTCTTGAGTACTGTTGGATGCAGCTTGCATTCCATGCAGACTCTGAGAGATCATATTGACTTGCTGAGTCAATATTTTGTTCTGAGCCAATATGGCATTCAGAGTATCAACTTCAAGAACTCCCTTCTTCATAGGCGTCCCATTACTCACAGGATTCCTTTCAGAAGTGTACATGAACTGGTTATTAGCAACCATGTCAATGAGTTCTTGAGCTTCTGCAGGCGTTTTCTTTAGGTGAATGGATCCACCTGCAGAGGTATCCAATGACATCTTTGATAGCTCAGATAAACCATCATAGAATATATCCAGGATGGTCCATTCTGAAAGCATGTCAGAAGGACACTTTTTGGTCAACTGTTTGTATCTTTCCCAAGCTTCATAGAGGGATTCACCTTCTTTCTGTCTGAAGGTTTGAACATCAGCTCTAAGCTTGCTCAGCTTTTGAGGAGGAAAGTACTTGGCTAAGAAAGCCGTGACCAGCTTATCCCAAGAGTTCAGGCTGTCTTTGGGTTGAGAATCCAACCATAATCTAGCTCTGTCTCTTACAGCAAAAGGGAAAAGCATGAGGCTGTAGACTTCAGGATCTACTCCATTAGTCTTAACAGTATCACATATCTGCAAGAATTCAGTTAAGAACTGAAAAGGATCTTCAGATGGAAGTCCATGAAACTTGCAGTTCTACTGCATCAGAGAAACTAATTGAGGTTTCAACTCAAAGTTGTTTGCTCCAATGGCAGGAATGGAGATGCTTCTTCCATGTAAATTGGAATTAGGTGCAGTAAAGTCACCAAGCATCTTCCTTACATTATTATTATTTTCGGCTGCCATCTCCTCTTCCTGTTCGAAAATTTCTGAAAGGTTATCTCTGGATTGTTGTATTTTAGCTTCTCTTAATTTTCTCTTCAGAGTCCTTTCAGGTTCTGGATCTGCTTCCACAAGAATGTTCTTATCCTTGCTCCTGCTCATATGACAAAGAAGAAGGCACAGAAAAATAATAATAATAATAATAGAGATCCTTTATACCACAGTATAGGGATCCCTTTATCCGCTCATCACGTACGCGTACATGGCGCGTCTGCGTGGATGTTCGAAAATGCTTGAGGCACGCGTACGCACTAGGTGCGCGCACTCGGGGTTGGTACTCTGTTTTTCAAAATTTTTCCAACTTCTTGCACCAAATCAAGCATTCCAAACCTCCAAACAGCTACCCAAACACCATAAAACCTTATTTAGCCTACTGAACTACCAATTATACTTAACAAACTCAACAAAACATGAAATTAAACTAATTACCAATATATACAAAAGGGAAAAATGAAAAAAATTTACTATGGTGGGGTGTCTCCCACCTAGCACTTTTGTTTATTGTCCTTAAGTTGGACTTATGGGGAGCTCTTCTTAAGGTGGCTTGTGCTTGAAGCTATCCTTGAACATCCACCAATGCTTGAGTCTCCAATAAGCTTCATTCTTCAATTTTAATATCTTCAAGCTCTGATGGAGTTTTTCACAAACCATATGCTCCCAAATTTGATTCTCCTTGTGCGATCCGGGATCCCACACTTTGTTTTGACACCCATCTTCAAATTGATCATCATGATTCCAATTGGGTGGCATGACCTTAGAATTCTCAATTGAGCATCCAAACATTCTCCTAGACCCATGCAATTTGGTTCTACATCATCCCTTGTAATCAAACTTTGAGCATGCAACCATGATGAACTTAGAGTGATGTTTCCAACCACTGCACAACTCTCTCTTAATCTTAACTCCACAAAGAGCTCTAAGTTGACCATCATTTTCAAGCAAACCATATTCAAGTGAGAAAGTAAAGCTTAAGGATAAGAATTTTACCTACTTGAATGTTGTGTCGGATGGTGACTTAGGAAGGGGTGGTCCCAATGATCTTGCAAGTTCCACTCCCTTGTGCTCTTCTTTGACTACCTCCACCTCTTCACAAGCTTCTTCAAATTCAACCTCTTCCTCTTGGTAGCTCTCTTCCAATTCAATCTCTTCTTCATTGCTTACCAAGGGCATGGGAGATTGTGCATCTTCTTCTTTACCCTCTATGCCAAAATCAATTGGAGAGGATTCAATTGTACATAAGAATTCTTTAATGATTGAATCCATCTCTTGGTCAACCTCTTCAAAGGCTTCAACCACTTTTTCAGGCTCAATTGTCTTAACTTCTTCCTCTTGTTGCACTCCTTGCTTCAACTCCTCTTCTTCACCTTGAAGGTCTAAACTCACTCCCTCACTATGCTCCTTAATTGCCTCTCCACATTCGTCAATGGGAGTGTCTTGGTTGCTTAGGCTTAGTCGGGAGGAGGCCATATTGCTAACGGCTTCCACTAGGATGGCCATCTTGGCTCTTAACTCCGCAAGCTTCTTTTCATCCTCCTCGTGTTGCCTTAGGATATGAGATTCAAGATCTCTCAATTCCTGCGTGGGGGCTTCATCGGGAGGTGATGGTGGAAGAGAAGGTTCATTGTTTGTGAGGAAGGTATCATGTTTGGAAGTTGGTTCATCTTGGTAATGGTATGGAGTTGGTGTATATGGAGGTTGTTCTTGAGAGTAGTTGTGTTGGGATTGTGGTGGTTCTATGTATGGTTCATATGGTTCATAAGGTGGTTGATATGGTGGATAAGGATTAGGGTCATATGGGGGTGTTTGGTGGTATGTGGCTTGTGAGTAAGGTGGTTCAAAGTCATGTTGAGGGGGTGGTTCATAGGCATATGGTGGTGGTTGTTGACAATCACAATAAGGGTCACCACATCTATTAGATTGATATGCATTAGGATGAGAGTTATACCCATAAGAATTCGGAGGGGGTTGTTGCCAAGAAGGGTGATCAATCCTTTGAGGCTCCTCCCACCTTTGATTGTTCCATCCTTGATGCATATCCTCATTGTAGCTCCCATTTCCTACAACATAATTTGAGCCAAACTCATAGCCAAAGTGGTGAGAATTCATAATAGCAAGAGAAAATAAAAACAAAACTAGTAAGAACTAATAAAAACTAACTCCTAAAGCAAGCAAAAACTAGCAAAGAAGCATATTAACATATATATAATAGCCAATAACATAACACCATTGCAACTTCCCGGCAACTGCACCATTTTGATTTAAGAAAATTGTCGTGGTATAGAATTTCCTCAATTGAATGAAGTCTCGTTGTAAAGTATAGTTCTACACCAACAAACAATCCTCCCAATCAAAAATTTGGTTGTCACAAGTACAAACCCCAATGAATTTTTAACCGGAGTATTTAGACTCCGGGCGTCTCACAAGGAATTGCAATGAAATGCTCGATTATTGGCTATGAAGATGCAAGGGGTTTTTGTTTGATAAGAGGGGCAAGAAAATAAATGACAAGAAAAGTAAATCAATCAAGCAACTAAAGAAAGCAATTAATAAAGAGAGACATTCATGGCAAGTGTTGAGATCATAGGCTTTCTATCCTAGTCATGCAATGATTAATTCATCTTATTTAGTCAACTCCAACAAATAAGGAGAAAGTCAAACAAGACTAATCAATCATACTACAATAATAACAAGAATTTATCTTATTACGTCATCTCCAACATTGGAAGAAGGTATCATATTATCTTCCATGAGAGAAAGTCTAATAAGACTAGCTAATCTCAATCCAAAAGTCCTAATCAACTTACTAATTAAATTAGCAAAAGATTAGCATCAATGGAAACAATATTAGCTAACAACTCTAGATCACCAACATAAGTTGGGTTTTCATGACTCAAGATTGCCCAATTACTCTTTCCAAGCCAAGAATGCTCAAAATCTACTCTAAAGCCCAACCAAGCATTTTGTCAAACACTTGGTGGGTACAAAGGGAAAGCATGGTAAATGAGCAAGAATAGTAAAATCTACCAACTACAAATTGTAAGGAAACAAGAAATCAACAATAGCAATCAAGATCAACATAAAACAAGCATAGAACATAAAATTGCATTAAAGAAAATTAGATCCAACAATGGTTCATCAACATAAAAGTAACAAAATAAAGGAAATGACAATTAAAACTAGAAGAGTAGAGATATAACAACAAGAAATTAAAAGGGGAAACTAAATTAAAACAAGAATTAAAAGTTGGATTTAAGAAAATTAAAACTAAAAACCCTAAATTCTAGAGAGAAGAGAGAGCTTCTCTCTCTAGAATTCTACCCTAAAACATGATGAAGACTAAACTATGACTACTTTGTTCATTCCTCTTTCAATCCTTGGATTCAATAGCATTAGAAATGAGTTGGATTGGGCCCAAAATGCTTCAGAAATCGTTGGGGGCAATTTCACTAAAGTGGACCCACGTGCTCCATCGGCGCACGCGCGTACATGGTGCGTGCGTGCCCCTATGTGTCAGGCAACATATGGCAAATTTTATATTATTTCGAAGCCCCGGATGTGAGCTTTCCAACTCAACTAGAACCGCCTCATTTGGACCTCTGTAGCTCAAGTTATGGTCAATTGAGTTCCAGGAGGTCGGGCTTGACAGCTTTTCGGTTCCTTCATTTCTTCATGAGTTCTCCCACTTTGCATGCTTTTTCTTCATTCCTTCCATCTAATACTTGCCTTATAAACCTGAAATCACTCAACAAACATATCAAGGTATCGAATGGAATTAAAGTGAGTTAAATTTAGCTATTTTAAGGCCTAAAAAGCATGTTTTCACATTTAAGCACAAATCAAGGGAGAATTGCAAAACCATGCTATTTCATTGAATAAATGTGGGAAAAGGTGATAAAATTCCCCAAAATAAGCACAAGATAAACCACAAAATTGGGGTTTATCAGCAAGCAACAAGGGTTACCCTACAAATGAATGACCAGTCTTTGAGGCAAGCACACGAGCCATTGGAGAACGTATTGGTAAAGGTTGGAGAGCTCTTCTTCCCTGCAGGCTTTGACATGGGAGAGGATACGAATGACTACATCATTCTCGGAACCTTACTCTTGGCCACTAAAAGAGTCCTGATAGATGTTGAGCAAGGAGAGAAGGGACTGAGGTTGTATGAAGACTGGATGGTGAGGTTCTTAAGCCTCCATTACCCCAAGACAAGGGAGGCACTTGCATAAAGGATTCAGCATCAAGCCTCCTCCCTTGGATGGAACCAATTCAACCCTGTTACTACCAAACGTAAGTTTGGTATCGAGTGTGCACTATCAACCAAGGAAGAAGGTCCTAAGAGAAAGATGCCTAGGGGATGGAGGACCAAAAAGATCCCTACTGAAGGCTTCTCACCATAGAAGATGGTAGTATTCACTTATCTCATCATAGTATTCACCATGGAAGAGGGAAATGGCACAAATAGACACCAACATATTGCTGCAAGCCCAACCCTGCCTCATGCAGTGAACAAGATTCTGTCTCTTGAGTGTATTAAGCTAATCCATGAGAGCACAGGAAGGACGCTCCCAATAAGGAGTAAGAATTTAATCATTTATACCTTCCTCCTTGAAAGGAGCTGTCTGTCAAGCTAATGACGGTAAAGAAGCGCTTGTTGGGAGGCAACCCAATCATGAGTAGAGTACTTTTATTTTTTGTTTATTTTCATTTGAGTTCATTTGGGTTTAATTCCTTTATTTTTTCCTTGCTTTTTAATGTTTATGATCATGTGCAGTAGTTAGAATAGAGATAGAGACATTCAGAGATGGAAACAGAACACCCTGTAGTAGACCCCTTGCTGGCATTGAACTCCAGACAAGGAGGCAAAGGGGGCGTTCAATGCCCCCAATGGGTGAGGAAGCTGGCGTTGAAAGCCATGGGAGGAGTCTCTAGAAGGCATTCAATGCCCATAATGGAGCAAGAAGTTGGCGTTCAACGCCAGCCAGGGGGCAGAGACCTGGCGTTGAACGCCAAGAAGGAGGTCCATATGGGCATCTAATACCCTATATAGAGCAAGAAGCCGGCATTGAACGCCAGCCAGGGAGGAGAGGCTGGGCATTTAACGCCCACAAGGGGCAGGAAATTCAAATTCCCTAGCCTCTCAGGATCAGTGGGTCCCACAGATTCTACACCTACCCCACCTATCATTCACCCCATTCCTTCCTTCCCTCTATCTCTACCTCTTTCTTTTTCTTCTACTATCTTCTTCCCCGTTGTTCATATTTTCTCGAGGACAAGCAAAACTCTTAAGTTTGGTGTTGCAAAAGCTTTTCTTTTGACTTCTACCACTCCTAAGTATGGCACCAAAGACTGGTGAATCCTCAAAGAAGGGGAAGGGAAAGGCACTTGCCTCCGCGTCCCTCACCTCATATGTCACTTATGCAATTCAGCCAGAATTTTCATAGAAGGAGACATCCTCATTGAAGAGGACAATCCCATCACTAAAAGAAGGATGAAGCATATTAGAAAGCCTACACATTTACCTCAACAAGAGCATATAGAGCCTCCTCAACAAGAAATCCCTGGGATGCCTCAAGGGATGTAATTTTCTTCCCAAAACTATTGGGATCAACTAAACACCTCAATAGGGGAGCTAAGCTCAAACGTGGAGCAACTGAGGTTGGAACATCAAGACCACGCCACTATCCTTCATGAAATAAGAGAAGATCAAAGAGCTATAAGGGAGGAGCAACAGAGGCAAGGGCGAGACATAGAGGAGCTCAAAATGCTCTATTGGATCCACTAGAGGGAGTAGTAGCCCCCGTCAATAAGGTAGTCCCGTTCCCTTAATCCCCTTGCTTATGTTATTTTTCTGTTTTCCATGTATTTTGTCTTATTGTCTGTTTGTAGTGTATGATCATCTTTATTCATGTCTTAAGGCTATGAAATATTCCATATATCTCTCAACATACTTAAAAGAAAACATTTTACTTAAAAAAGAATAGTAAGATGCATGAACTCGAGTTATATAAATAGTCCAATTACTTGATGTGGTGGCATTACTTTTACTTTCTGGATGCATGAATGAATGGTGCATATTTGATGTTAGAGTTAAGAATGTTGGCTCTTGAAAGAATGATGAAAAAGGTGAAGTATTATTGGTAATCTGAAAAATCCAAAAATTGATTCTTGAAGCAAGAAAAAGCAGCAAAAAGAAAGAAAAAAAAAAGAAAGAAGCAAAAAAAAAGAAAAAAAAGAAAAAAAAAGCCAATAGCTCTTTAAACCAAAAGGCAAGAGAGAGGGTCCAAGTCTTTGAGCATTAATGGTTAGGAGGGTCTAAAGAAACAAAATCTGGGCCTAAAAGTTCAAATGAGTTACTTCCCTAACAATATGCTTGTGGTGTGAAGGTGCCATGTGAAAAGCTTGAAACTGAGTAGTTAAAGTCGTGATCCAAAGTAAAAAGTGTGCTTAAAAATTCTGGACACCACTATTTGGGAATTCTAGCAAAGCTGAATTACAATCCGAAAGGATTCACCTAGTTAAGTGTCTGTGGCGTTTATGTATCCGGTGGTAATATTGGAAAACAAAGCGCATAGGGTCACGGCCAAGGCTCAAAAGAAGCTGTGTTCAAGAATAAAAAAGAACTAAACTAGGAGAGTCAGTAATATCATCCGGATTCTGAGTTCCTAAAGATGCCAATACTTCTGAGCTTCAAAGGAAAGTGAGATGCCAAAACTATTCAGAAGTAAATAGTTACTAGCCCCGCTCATCTAATTGAAACTGAGCTTCATAGAAAACTATGAGATTTATCGTATCCTTCTATTTCTTTTTAATCCTACTTGTTTTTGGTTGCTTAGGGATAAGCAACAGTTTAAGTTTGGTGTTCGGATGAGCAGATATTTTATAAGCTTTTTGGCATCATTTTCATATAGTTTTTATTATGTTTTGTTTAAGTTTTATTATATTTTCATAGGTTTTAGTGAAAAATTTACATTTTTGGATTCTACTTTGAGTTGTTGCATTTTATGATTATTTCAGGTATTTTTTGGCTGAAATTGAGGAGCTTTGGAAAAGCCTAATTCAGAGACAGAGAAAGGACTGCAGATGTTGTCGGATTCTGACCTCCGTGCAAAGGAGCATTTTTTGAGCTACAGAAGTCCATATGGCGCACTCTCAAAAGCATTGGAAAGCTAACATCCAGGGCTTTCCAGCAATATATAATAGTCCATACTTTGCTCTGGAAATGAAGGTCCAAAACTGGCATTCAACGCCAGCACTTTACCCTCTTCCTGGCGTTGGACGCCAAAAAGGGAGCAGCTGGCATCCAACACCCAAAAAGGAGTCCAAAGCTGGCGTTCAACACCCAAGAAGGGTACTAGCTCGCGGAGTCACCCTTAACTCAGCCCAAACACTCACCAAGTGGGCCCCAGAAGTGGATTTTCGCACTATCAACCTAGTTTATCCTATTTCTGTAATCCTTAGTTATTAGATTAGTATATATAGGAGAATATCACCTATGTTTAGGATCTTCTACCTCATCTTTGCCCATTCAAACCTTTCATTACTTTTCTGTAAGCTATGAGTCACTAACCTCCTAGGTTAAGGTTAGGAGCTCTGCTGACTTTTATGGATTAATAATATCATTGTTCTATTTCAATCTATGCTTGATTCTATTCTAAGATGTATCTTCGTTCTTCATCCTAATGAATTGGGAGTGTAACTTGACCATCATCTCTATTCTACATGGGTTCTTGCGAGTCCTTGATGGGATAGTATTGAACCAAAAGCTTGATTATACATCTCTTAGACGGCTAATCCACGATTTCGTTGGGGACTTGGAGAGATCAGTTCAGCCAAGATACGGGGGCGATTAGGGCCTTTATGGTATAGGCTAAAATCAAGGAGTAGCTTTTTCTGATCCGGAAGATTCGACCTTCTCTGTAGCGCTTTGAGTAGGATCGCTAAGGGAATGGACTGCTAGAGCTTCACCCTCGTTTAGATTGGATGACCACTGACCTGGAATTTGATCTGAAGCAGAGGAGATTAATGACCACTGACCTGACATTAGTCACATACAGCCTTCCATGGAATGAATCATCAGAAGTTGAAGTAGATAGTGAGAAAAGTTGATCTAGAAGGAGGAAGTATCTCCGAAGCCTCAACCGTTCTCTTATCATTGATTTCACACCAATTTTCACGACAACTATATTTTCTATCCGCCTGACTAAGACCTACAAGGTAGCCATTGCTTGTTCAATCCAACAATCTCCATGGGATCGACCGTCACTCACCTGAGGTATTACTTGGACGACCCGACGCACTTGCCGGTCTATCTGTGTGAATATTGCAGAGTCAATTTCGTGCATCAATGAACCACGTTCTTTTGGATGACCTTAATGGCAACAACCTTCGCCGGTCTACTATGATCACAATCCACCCCATAAAGCATACCAATCTAATGGATATGGTAGGCATCCTTATGGTTTTAAACCCCAACCACCATACACCTACCAACTACCTCCTCAATATTGTCCTCAACCACCATACCCACAAGCCCCCATCTTACCACCAAATACCTCTATATGATCCTAATCCATATCAACCACTGGTGCATGTGTACACAAAATCCACACTATTTCGTACAACAGCAGCATTACTAGCAAGTGCACTGGGTCGTCCAAGTAATACCTGAGCGAGCCAGGGTCGATCCCACGAGGATTGTGGCTTGAAGCAAGCTATGGTTGTCTTGTAGGTCTTTGTCAGGCAGACTCAGAAGGTTGTTGGATAGAGGAAACTATTCATAATTTGTATTTGTAAAACAAGAGTTTCAGGGATAGGAATAGAGTTAAGAGTTGGAGTTGCTTTGTCTTTCTGAAGTAACTTTGGTACTACTGTCTTCTTTGCTTGTGAATGATCTTCTTCTGTGGTAGGCTGTAAGTGATCAAAGCCATTGCCCATGGTCATTGATCTCTTCTGCTACAGATTGAACACGGCCGTGGCCTTTGGCCGTGGTTACTCAATTTGACGAAGGGTGAAGCGTGTAGCAGTCCATTCTCTTGGCGATCCTACTCAAAACACCACAGACAAGGTCGAATCTCCCGAATCAGAGAACGCTGCTTCTTTGGATTCTAGCCTGTACCACGGAGACCCTAATCTCCCTAGAGATCGGCTGAATTGGTGTCTCGAGAAGTCCCCAACGAAATCGTGGATTAACCATCTGAAAGATGTATAACCATAGCTGTTGGCTCGTGCTTTTCTCCTATGTACTCACACGAACCCAAGTAGACGTGGGTGTTTGTCAGGCACGTTCAACTTAATCTGATGAATAGAGCCAACTTATCAGATCACCCTATTCATCACGATGAAGATCGGGATATACATATTAAAGATAGATCAAGCACGGATTGAAGAAGAAACAGTAATACTTTTATTAATTCATAGGACTCAACAGGGCTCCTCCACTCAACCTAAGAGTTTTAGAAACTCATACTGACGTAAAAACATGAAGAGTGTGAAAAAAGGTCCAAACTTCAAATTACATAAAGTTAATCCCTTAAATACTGAACAGATTTCTAGTAAGGGTAAAACAATCTATTTAGTGCTAAAATCTACCTCTGGGGCCCACTTGGTGAGTGTTTGGGCTGAGCTTTGATGAGATCCACGTGCATTGAGGTCTCTTGGGCGTGGAATGCCTGCTAGAAGGTCCTCTCTGGGCCTTTGGACGTTGGGCTCTGCTCTTTGGGCACTGGACGCCTGGAAGGAGGCAAGAAGCTGGCGTTGGATGCCAGTTTTGGGTCTTCTAATCCGAAGCAACGTATAGACTATTATATATTTCTGGAAAGCTCTAAAAGTCAGCTTTCCATATCCGTTGAGAGCGCTCAATTTGGACTTCTGTAGCTTCAGAAAGGCTCTTCCGAATGTAGATAGGTCAGATTTGGACAGCATCTGCAGTACTTTCTCTATCCCTGAATTAGACTTCTGCTCCAGCTCCTCAATTTCAGCAAGAAATTACCTGAAATTTCCAAAAAACACAAAAACTCATAGTAGAATCCAAAAATATGAAGCGTATAAAATATCTGCTCATCACAACACCAAACTTAAATCGTTGCTTGTCCCCAAGAAACTAAAAGCACAGTAGGAAAAAAAATTAAGATAAAATAAATTTCTAAGTTTTAAATGAAGCTTAGTTAAAATCAGATGAGAGGGACTTAGTTGCTTTTTGCTTCTGAACAGTTTTAGAATCTCACGATCCATTGAAACTCAGAGATATTGGTATCCTTAGGAACTTAGAATCTAGATGATATTATTTACTTTCCTAGTTAAGCTTATTTTTATTCTTGAACATAGCTTTTTAAGTCTTGGCCGTGACCCTAAGCACTCTGTTTTCCAGGATTACCACCAGATACATTCATGCCACAGACATTTTACCTGGGTGAACCTTTTCAGATTGTGACTCAACTTTGCTAGAGTCCCCAGATAGAGGTGTCCAGAGTTCTTAAGCACACTATTTTTTCTTTGGACAGCGACTTTAACCGCTCAGTCTCAAACTTTTCACTTGACACTTCCATGCCACAAGCACATGGTTAGGGACAGCTTAGATTGAGCCGCTTAGGCTAGGATTTTATTCCTTTGGGCCCTCCTAACCACTGATGCTCAAAGCCTTGGTCCCTTTTACCCTTGCCTTTTGGTTTAAAGGGTTATTGGCTTTTTCTACTTGTTTTTTTTTCTTTTATTTTTTGCAACTATTTTTTTTCATGCAAGCTTTTTCTTTTTCTTTTTGCTGCTTTTTCTTGCTTCAAGAATCAATTTTTATATTTTTCAGATCATCAATAATATTTCACTTTCATCATCATTCTTTCAAGAGCCAACATTCATAAATCACAACTTCAAATATGCACTGTTTATTTCATACATTCAGAAAATAAAAGCAAATGACACCAGATCAAACTAATTAAACTAATCTTATTTTAAACTTGAAATTCATCTATCTCTCAGTTCTTTCTAAATAAAAATTTTCTTTTAAGCAAGATGAGAGATATATGGAATATTTTACAACTTTAAGACATCAAATACAAATGATCATGCAACTTAGAACAAGAAAACAAATAAACAGACAGACAAAAATAGAAAAATAACAGGAAAGGAGTAAAAGAGAATGAATCCACCTGAATGATGGTGGCTAGTGCTCCTCCTTGAGGATCCAATGTAGTGCTTGATCTCTTCGATGTCACTCTTTTGTCATTGTTGAGGCATCTTCACATGTTCATGTGAATGCTCTCTAGTTTACTCCATCCTCCTCTTCTATACTTAAGAGTGGTAGAAGTCACAAAGCAAAGCTTTTGCAACACCAAACTTAAGAGTTTTGCTCGTCCTCGAGCAAATATGACCAATGGGGAAGAAGAAGGTGGGGTAGGTGGAGATTTCGTGGGACTTCTTGGTTCTGAGAGGCTAGGGAATTCCAGATTCCCTGCTTTTTGGCACTAGCGTTTGAACATCCAGGGGCTGCTCCCTGGCTGGCGTTCAACGCCAGCAGTGCTCCCCTCTTGGGGCGTTGAATGCCCAGCAGGGCTTCCTGGCTGGCGTTTAACTTTAACACTCTACTTGGAGTGTTCTGTTTTCACTACTGTGAATCCTGTCTCTTTACTGATGCACATGATCATGACTCTGACAACTGAAAGAAAAATAAAATAAAAATAAAATGGTTGAGTAAAGATGGGTTGCCTCCCAACAAGCACTCTTTTAAAGTCACTAGTTTGACATTTAGCTCCTTAAGGAGATTAGTATGGGCTCAGAGTTTTGCCCCTTACAGTGAATTTTCTTCCTGTCTCTCATGAATGAGCTCTACATGCTCTAGAGATAGGACACGGCTCACTGTATGTGGTAAGGCTGGCTTCTTAGTGAAGATAACTCTCATGCTAGGTGGGAGGCCTTCAGTAGGAACTTTCTTGTTCTTCCAGCCTTTAGGTACTTTCTTTTTAGTACCTTTGTTCTTAGAGCTTGTTGAGGGCTGCCCAACACCAAACTTAGAATTGATGTCTGGGCTCTGTAGAGCTCTGCACTGAAAGAGAGGTTTGGCACACTAGGTGTTGCACTGTTATCTCTCTTTTAGAGGGAGAGCTAGGATGAGGCATCTTGAATAAGATGTAGTCCTCATCTAACTTTAGGGTTAGTTCTCCCTTAGCCACATCAATGATAGCAATGGCTGTGGCTAGAAAAGGTCTTCCAAGGATGACACAGTCATCCTCATCCTTTCCTATGTCCAAGACTATGAAGTTTGCAGGAATGTAGTGGTTTTCAAATTTGACCAAGACATCCTCTACCAGGCCATATGGCTTCTTCATGGTCTTGTCTGCCATCTCTAAAGAGACGTGTGTAGCTTGTACCTCAAGTATGCTCAACTTCTCCATTAAAGAGAGTAGCATGAGGTTAATGCTTGACCTTAGGTCACATAGAGCCTTATCAAAGGTCATGTTGCCTATGGTGCAAGGAATCAAAAAGCGTACAGGGTCTGGAAGCTTCTGAGGTAGGTCTAGCTGAACCAAAGCATGGAGTTCTTTGGTGAGCAGTGGAGGTCCTTCCTCCAGAGGCTTTGTACTAAATACCTTGGCATTCAGGTTCACTAGAGCTCCTAGGTATCGAGCAACGTGCTCTTCCCTAATATCTTCATCCTCACTTGAGAAAGAGTAGTCATCAGAACTCATACACTACAAAAGTGCAATCAAAGGAACCCCAATGGTCTTTATGGTTTCCTTTGGTTCTGAGATAGAGGGTTCTTGAGTGGGCTTTAAGCTTTCAAGGGGTGTGCTTTCACTGGCATTCAACGCCAATTCTGTCAGCTTATTGGGCGTTGAACACCCTTGCTGTCCACCCTGACTGGCGTTGAACGCCAGTCCCTCTAGCATTCTGGGTGTTGAATGCCCAGCATGGATGTCCTTGCTGGCGTTCAACGCCAGCTTCCCTAGGCTGGTGGGCATTGAACGCCTAGTGAAGGCTTCTTCACTGGCGTTCAATGCCTTTCCATTCTCCTCCAATTCGGCCTCAACCTCCATGGTTATGGCCTTGCACTCTTATCTAGGATTAACCTCAGTATTATTGGGAAGAGTGTCAGGAGGGATCTCAGGGATCCTCTTGCTCAGTTGACTAACCTGTACCTCCAAGTTTCTAATGAAGGACTGTTCCAAGGGTTACCTGAAACTGGAGGTCGATCTCGGTTGAGATCTTCTGTGCTGGTCGGAGCTGTTGTGTCCGACTTGTTGATGGTGGCCGGAGCCGCCGCGCCCGACTTGTTGGACTGGCTGCACTGCTGATTCTTGGTCACCGGAGGGTGGGGGGTACCTGCAAGAGACTTCGATGCTTAAGTTAGCACGGGTATTAAGCAGGTTTTATGTAGAATCAGAGTATGAGTTATACCTGGGTGCTCCAGTGTATTTATAGTGGTTGTAGAGTGACCTTTCTAGATAAGATAAGTTAGTTATCTTATCTTATCTTTATCTTTGAGTTGAGGTCAGCTTATCTTTAAGGGAACCGCGCTTATCTCTATAGGCTTGGACGGCCTTTAGATTTGGGTCGTGTTCCTCTGTTTGGGCCTTCTTGGGCCTTCCTGTCGATTTGGCCGAGCTCTTTTTGAGAAGAGGTAGGATAGTCTGACCTAAAGAGGTCGGTCGCTTTGTCGCCGATCATCCCGGGTCGGATAGCTCGACCCGGGGTATGAACAGTGCCCCTGCTTGAGC
Source organism: Arachis hypogaea (assembly GCF_003086295.3). Taxonomy (NCBI): domain Eukaryota; kingdom Viridiplantae; phylum Streptophyta; class Magnoliopsida; order Fabales; family Fabaceae; genus Arachis; species Arachis hypogaea. The sequence goes on from NC_092052.1 coordinate 79,811,904, forward strand.
TCGGTCTTTCTTGTTGAAGTCGAATCCTTGGCTTCGGTCCTTTTTAGTGAAGCCGAACTCAAGCATTTTGTCGATTCCTTTCTTTGTAGAGTCTTTTTGAATGTGGAACGTTTCTTCTTTCGCTTCTTCTGAAAGCGCGCGCTTTTGCATTTAATATTTTGACTTTGGGAATATGCGAAGCTTTAAATACCTTCATTAATTGTCTTTAATTGCCCGTTTCCCTTGGTTTTTATTTTGAATCTTTCGATCAAAAAATGGTTTCTCTCCTTCGTAACTTCTTCCTTCACTCTCTCACTTTCTGTTTTCATCCGCATCGTTCTGTCTTTCCTTGCGTGATAGCGTCATTTGGCGATTCTCTGGGTTGATTCCATTTTCCCGTCTTCAGTTTTTGCAGCTTTTCTTTTGTTCCAGGTTGGTTTTCTCCTTCCCTTTCTTCTGCGTCATTTTCTTGTCTGATTTAGAGAAAGTCTGATTTGGAGAAAGTTTGGATTTTTCTGTTTTACTGTGCCTGATTGTTGTGTATTCTGAGATTTCTTCGTCTTTTTGTGTGATTTCTTTGACTTTCTCTGCTGCTTGATGCCTTTAGAGTTTTGCATGTTGCCGTCGCTTCCGCTTGTGCTTTTGATGGTTGTATTTGAAATGATGATTTCTGAAAAAAGGTTGTATCTTTGACGATTTTCCTGCTTTCGGCTTTTTTGCTATGCCCTTTTGTTTGGTGAAACTGTAGAAAGATAGTGGCTTTTTGTGTTTTTGCTTCCTTTGCATTTATTTGTGACCTTCGTAAGCTGTAGGAATTTCCTAAAACCTTACCTTGTTTCTGCCTCCAAAGGATGCCCCAGGACTTTGGTTTTGAGTCTTAGGGTTTTCCTTTCCTATGTGTTTGCCTGTGTCATTTTTGTCGAGTTGTTTTGCCCCTCGTCCGAGATGTTTTTTAGTAATCCAATCTTCTTTTCTTATTTGTAGGATTAGTCGGCGTCATGTCTTCTCGCAATAACATTGTAGAGGTGTCTTCCAAAGTTCCTGAGGGGATGTCTGATTGGCTGGACTCCCTTGTCCTAATGTGTGTCTCTGTCGTGGATATGTAACATTACTTTTCCTTTTGGCTGGACTCCCTTGGCTAGACTCCCTTAGGGTTTACGCTTATGAATACTTCTTCAGCCAGTTAGACGTTACTTTTCCTTTTACTCCTTTTGAAACCGACCTGTTGTGGTTATGTAACATTGCTCCATCCCAGCTTCATCCGAATTCTTGGGGTTTTATCAAAATATTCCAACTGCTTTGCCAAGAGTTAGGCATAGCACCTTCTGAAACTCTTTTCCTTTATCTTTTCGTCTCGGCCAAGCCCGGAGGTTCCTCCAAAAAGAAAGCTTCCTGGGTTTCTTTCAGGTCGGCCCAGGGGCATAAAGTTTTTGCCATGTATGATGAGTCTTTTAAAGATTTTAAGAACTATTTCTTCTGCGTCCGTGCTATTGAGGGGGTCCGCCCCTTTTTTCTTGATGAAAATGATGAGCCTGCTTTTCCTCTAGAGTGGCAAAAGAATGTGAGAGTGCCACGTTATACATGGGAGATGCTTAATGAGGTTGAGCGGACTTTTGTGGTTGTTCTTGAGGATTTGTGGGGGAAACCACCCCATCTGGATACAAAAAGATTCTTGAGTGATCCGTCTTTGGTTCGAACTGCTTTGGGTACTGTCTGATTTGTTTTTATACTTGCTTTCTGAGCTTTTCTTTTCTTGTGTTGTAACTTGTCGTTATGGTTGATTCTGTTCTTTAAGAGATGTCGAAAAATAATGATTCCATGAAGGCCTATAAGAAGGCGAAGAAGGCTGCTGCTGCTCAAAACATCTTGGCCAAGGCAGCCGGGGAGGGATCTTCCCAAGTGCAAGTGAAGCCGCCCGTGCCGAGTTCTTCTGGGCCGAGGAAAGTGATCCCGACTCCTCGGGTTCGTCTGGCCGAGCCTCCACAGTCTTCAGCTGCTACTTCTGGTGCTCCTCCCAATAAGAAACAAAAACAACTGATGTCTTCAACCTTGACGCCCCTGATTTTAATGCAATCGAATTTGTAGATCAGCAGATTGGTCCCTACGGTACCCTCCCCATGGATGATGTGTCAATCCTTCGCCATCTGGATTTTATGACCCGAAACAGTGTTAAAATGGCATACATGGGGGCTGCCTTGTACCGAACTGCTCAGAATCTTCCTCTCCATGCCACTAAGGAATTTATGGAGGAGGCTAAACAGGAGTTCGACCGGATGAAGGGCCTGAAGGAGGAGCTTGAGGTAAAGGTAGCCAAGTTGGAGAAGGATCTGGAGAATGAGAAGGCGAGTTCCCTCTCTCTGGCGGCTTCGGTGAGGCTGGCCGAGGATACGGCTATGAGACATAAGGACAGTTATGTGACATCTTATGGGAGGTGGTGCGCCTGAGGGAGGAGTTGGAGAATGCCCGAGCTGATTACTCTAAGCTCCAAGGTCATCTCGTTGGCAGTGTGACTGCTGCTTACGAGAACCTGAAGGAGCAGGTTCGGATTATTGCTCCCGAGGCTGACCTCACTCTCTTCAGCCTGGAGAATGTCGTCAGGGATGGTAAGGTTGTCCCTGATGATGAGGATGATGATGATGTTGAACCTCTCCCTGTTCCTTCTGCCAAGGTGTCGGCTCCTACTATTCCTCCTGCTGAGGTCGGCCCTCCTGTTTCTGATCCTGACTGCCAGATCTTAAACCGGGACGATGGTACTGTGGATGCTGTTCCTCTCCAGGCTCGCCCTCCTTCTCCTGATGCTATTAAAAAGTCTTCTGATCTGTAGTTTTTGGATATCTGTGTAGTTGGCCCGGCTTGTGGGCTTTTAACTTTTTATTTTGTGGTTAGTATCCTTTGATGACACTCTTTTTGGTTGCTTTTAGCAACCCATTAAAACAAACGCAATCGAGTAGCTTCTAAGCTTTTTTGGGTCTGACCCTGAAGCTTGGTATTTTATGTCATGCTTGTTTGCACTTTTTTATGCGCTTTGAGAATGTTGAGGCCTTGTTGCTCAGCCTCTTTGAGCTATTTTTAAGTGTCAATCCATGACCGGCTTCTCTTATGTTGTCCTTTTCCAAGTTTATTTGTAGTTGACCGATGCTATCATGTCGATCTTTTGCATAATTTGTTTGAGAGGTCTTTTCGGCCTTCTCTCGTCTTGTCTGTGGTGTCTCCTTTTTGGTTGAGGTAGGACGACTTTCGTTTGACAACTCTTAGTGTTCCTGGCGAAACCTTTTTAGTTAGTCTTGAACAATTTTGTTAGCCTTGTCGGGTGGCTTATTGGATAAAGCTATGTCCCTTTTAGCGCTTGTTTCTTTTTGGTCCGACTTTCTTGCCGGTCCTTCTTTAGCTTTCTTTGGTCCGATTTCTCTTGTCGGTCTAAGTAGTAGTTTTGTTGGTCCGACTTCTCTTGTCGGTCCAAGCTGTAGTTTTCGTTGGTCCGACTTCTCCTGTCGGTCCAAGCTGTAGCTTTCGTTGGTCCGACTTCTCTTGTCGGTCCAAGCTGTAGTTTTCGTTAGTCCGACTTCTCCTGTCGGTCCAAGCTATAGCTTTCATTTTTAAGTTATTCCTAGTAATCCTCTTTTTTGGACCTTTGTCAGGTCTCTTTCAGGGATTACTTTTATAACTTTCTTTTGTAGGAGATCGACTTCGTTAGGTCGATCTCTTCTAAGTTATTTTGTAATCCTCTTTTTTGGACCTTTGTCAGGTCTCTTTCAGGGATTACTTTTATAACTTGTTTGTAGGAGGTCGACTTCTTTGCGTCGTCCTCTTTCTAAGTTATTTTTGTAGTCCTCTTTTTTGGACCTTTGTCAGGTCTCTTTCAGGGACTACTTTCATAACTTTTTCATTTTGGGCTGACTTTGTCATGTCAGGCCCTTCTAAGTTAAAGTAATCCTCTTTAATAGGGTTGGCCAAACCTCTTTCCAGGGTTTACTTATAACTTGGGTTGACTTGGTCTGACTTCTTAACGTCGGCCAATCTTTAAGTTATTATTTTAGCAATCCGTAAGACCTCGTCAGGTTCTTTTTTGGATCACTTTTGATAACTTTTTACATTATTCTGTGTTCATCTTTGCCGATTTGTAGAAAGTGGTTGTCATTTCTAGATCGTCTTTTGGGTGAATCGCGTTTTCACCTTTATCGAACGGTTTATCTTTATCGTGATCGTGCAGTGAAATTGTTTTTCACTTTCCGCCGATCTGTTGCTTTATAATCGAACGATGAATGCTTCAGATTAATGCGTCTTGAGATCTTGTAGAATATCTAGAAAATATATTTTATTCAAAGGAAAGTGCAAATATATACATGTGGGAATTTTTCATCCCTTTAAGTCGGATAGTGTCTGAGTCTCAACTTGGTGCCTCGTTAAAAAACCTTTTCAGGAAAAAGAGTGCATCCAATAATGAGATCTTTTACCTTTTCTAACTGTAGTACCTTCTTAGGTTGCAGGCGTGCCATGATCTGGGAAGCTCTCGTCCATCGAGTTCGGACAGTCTGTAGTAGCCCTTCCCAAGTACTTCTACGACTCGGTAGGGTCCTTTCCAGTTTGCTGCCAGCTTTCCTTCTCCTGGTCGAGTTGTTCCGATATCATTTCGGATTAGGATGAGGTCATTCTCCGTGAAACTTCTCGGCACTACCCTTTGATTATATCTGGAAGCCATTCGACGCTTTAGCGCTTCTTCCCTGATCCGAGCTCTTTTATTGGATTTCAGGTAGTAGGTCAAGCTCTTCCCTCGGCGCCAATGTTCCGAGGGTTACCTGAAACTGGAGGTCGATCTCGGTTGAGATCTTTTGTGCTGGTCAGAGCTGTTGTGTCTGACTTGTTGATGGTGGCCGGAGCCGCCGCGCCCGACTTGTTGGACTGGCTGCACTGCTGATCCTTGGTCACCGGAGGGTGGGGGGTACCTGCAAGAGACTCCGATGCTTAAGTTAGCACGGGTATTAAGCAGGTTTTATGTAGAATCAGAGTATGAGTTATACCTGGGTGCTCCAGTGTATTTATAGTGGTTGTAGAGTGACCTTTCTAGATAAGATAAGTTAGTTATCTTATCTTATCTTTATCTTTGAGTTGAGGTCAGCTTATCTTTAAGGGAACCCCCCTTATCTCTATAGACTTGGATGGCCTTTGGATTTGGGTCGTGTTCCTCTGTTTGGGCCTTCTTGGGCCTTCCTGTCGATTTGGCCGAGCTCTTTTTGAGAAGAGGTCGGATAGTCTGACCTGAAGAGGTCGGTCGCTTTGTCGCCGATCATCCCGGGTCGGATAGCTCGACCCGGGGTATGAACAAGGACCTGTTTCATTAATGAAACTGTGGGTGGTCTTTGTGAGGCTAGAGACTAGAGTGGCTAAGTCAGAAAGGCTCTGCTTAGAGGTCTCCATATTCCCTTGAGAAGATGGGAATAGTGTTCTTTTGGTGAACCTATTCTGGTTCCTGCCACCTTGATTGAAACATTGCTGAGGTTTCTGTTGATCTTTCCCTGAGAGGTTAGGATGATTCCTACATGAAGGATTGTAAGTGTTTCCATAGGGTTCTCCCATATAATTCACCTCCTCCATGGTGGGTTGATCAAGATCATAAGCTTCTTCTGCAAAAGAAGCTTCCTGAGCACTGCCAGCTGCAGTTTGCATCCCAGTGAGATGTTAAGAGATCATGTTGACCTGTTGGGTCAAGATCTTATTCTGAAAGAAGATGGCATTCAGAGTCTCAACTTCATGAACTCCTTTCTTCTGAGAGGTACCATGGTTTACAGGATTCCTCTCAGAGGTGTACATGAATTGGTTGTTTGCAACCATCTCAATGAGCTCTCTTGCTTCTGCAGGCATTTTCTTCAAGTGGACAGATCCAACTGCAGAGCTGTCCAATGAAATTTTTGACTTCTCAGACAAACCATCATAGAACACGCCTATGATAGACCACTCTGAGAGCATATCAGGAGGACATCTCCTGATTAGTTGCATGTATCTTTCCCAAGCTTGATAGAGGGATTCACCTTCTCTTTGTCTGATGGTCTGAACTTTCACTCTAATCTTGCTCATCTTTTTAGAGAGAAAGAATTTAGTAAGAAAAGCATTAACTAGCTTTTCCCAAGAGTCAAGACTCTCTCTAGGTTGGGCATCTAACCAGAACTTAGCTCTGTCTCTTAAAGCAAAGGAAAAGAGCATCAGCTTGTAGACTTCAGGATTAACTCCATTAGTCTTTACAGTATTACAGATCTGTAAGAATTCTGCCAAGAACTGATGTGGATCTTCCAGTGAAAGTCCATGGAATTTGCAGTTTTGCTACAGAAGAGAGACTAACTGAGGCTTAAGCTCAAAATTGTTAGCTCCAATGGCAGTTACAGCAATGCTTTTGCCATAAAAGTCAGAGGTAGGCATGATGAAGTCACCAAGGACCTTTCTAAGCTCCTCTTGTGTTTCGGACATGTCCTCTAGCTCTTATTCAAAACTTTCTAAAAGGTCTCTTCCAGAGTGTTGTGCTTTACCTTGTTGTAAATGCCTCCTTAGAGTCTTTTCAGGTTCAGGATCAGGAGTCAAGAGGGGTTCTTTATCCCTGTTCCTGGTCATAAACAAGAAGCCAAAAAAAGAAAGAAAAGAAAGAGACTTCCAATAGACAAGAAGCTCCTCCTTAAAGTCAGAATAGGAGAAAGAAGAAGAAGAAAAAGAAACAAAAAAAAATAAAAGAAATAAATACCTTGGATATAGTAGATAAGAGTAAATAAAGAAAGGAAATCACAAGAAAGATTTTTGTGCAAATTGGCAAGAAGCTTCAAGTGAGATGTAAAGAAGAAAAGAAAAAAGATAAAGAAGTTTAGGTAGACCAAGAGTTGAAAGAAGTAGAGTTGAATGAACAGAGATGAGAAGATAGAGGAGGGAAGAGAAGAAGAAGTTTTCGAAAATTAAGAGAGATGAGAGTTAGTTAGGTAGTTTTGAAAAAGAAGAGAGAGAAGAAGGAGATATTTTTTGAAAATTAAGGAGGAAAGAGTTAGTTAGGTGGTTTTGAAAAAGAAGAAAGAGAAATAGAAGAAGTTTTCGAAAATTAAGGAGGGAAGAGTTAATTAGGAAGTTTTGAAAAATAAGAGAGAGAAATAGGAGAAGTATTTTTGAAAATTTTATAGGAAAAAGTTAGTTAGGAGGTTTTGAAAAAGAAGAGAGAGAAGATAAGATATTAATTAAGAAAAGATTTTTAATTTAAAATAAAATAGAAGCTAACATAAGAAAAGATTTGAAATCACAATTTGAAATTAGAAAAAGATAAGATAGAAATTTAAAAAGATTTGAAAAAGATTGAATTTTAAAATTGGAAGTTAGAAAAGATAAGATAAGAAACTAAAAAGATAAGATTTGAAATTTGATTTGAAAAGATATGATTTTAAAATTTGAAATTTGAAAAGATAAGATAAGATTTTGAATTTTGAAAAAGATATGATAAGATTTTGAAAAAGATAAGATTATTGAAAAAGATATGATTTTTATTTTTGAAAAATTTTGACTTTTGAAAACTTGACAACTAAGATATGATAAGATAAAAATTTAAAATCAAAATCTGAATTTTTTTTAAGTAATTTTCAAAAAATTAGTTAAAAATTAAGTTAGAAAAGATAATTTTTTTATTTTTTAAATTTATGATGAAAGAGAAAAACATAAAAAAGACACAAGACTTAAAATTTTTAGATCTAGCACCCCTTTATTTTCGAAAATTTGGAGGGAAACACAAGGGGACACCAAATTTAAAAATTTTGAGATCAAAACACACACAAGACTCAAGAATTTGAAGACTCACAAGAACACTAAGAAAAAAATTTAAAGACTCAAGAACACAAGAACATAAAAAAGAACACCAAACTTAAAATTTTTAGAAAACCAAAAGTAAATTTTCGAAAAACACAAGAAAATAAACAAGAAAACACTAAACTTAAAAATTGAAACAATATTTAAACAAAGAAAAATTATTTTTGAAAGCTTTTTGAAAGGAAGACTCAAAGAACACTAAATTACCAACAATATAAGCCAATGCTCTAACCAATTGACCACAAAAAATAAAAATATTTTTGAAAAACCATTTCAAAGTTCCCGAAAAATAGAAAGAAAAAATAAAGTAAAAGACTCAACACGAACACAAACAAAGACTCAAATCAAGAACAAAAATTAAACAAAGAAAAGAAACTATTTTTGAAAAACTATTTAGAATTTTTCGAAAATTGAGAAGAAGAAGAAAATCAAAATCATGGACTTAACAAAAATAAAAATTACCTGATCTAGGTAGCAAGACAATCTATCAATTTGTCCAAACTCAACAATCCCCAGCAATGGCACCAAGAACTTCGTGCGCGTGTATGCAAATCCCACACTATTTCGTACAACAGCAGTAGTACCAGCAAGTGCACTGGGTCATCCAAGTAATACCTGAGCAAGTCAGGGTCGATCCCACGAGCATTGTGGCTTGAAGCAAGCTATGGTTGTCTTGCAGGTCTTAGTCAGGCGGACTCAGAAGGTTGTTGGATAGAGGAAACTATTCATAATTTGTATTTGTAAAATAAGTGTTTCAGGGATAGGAATAGAGTTGAGAGTTGGAGTTGCTTTGTCTTTCTGAAGTAACTCTGGTACTACTGTCTTCTTTGCTTGTGAATGATCTTCTTCTATGGCAGGCTGTAAGTGATCAAAGCCATTGCCCGTGATCATTGATCTCCTCTGCTACAGATTGAACACGACCGTGGCCTTTGGCCGTGGTTACTCAATCTGACGAAGGGTGAAGTGCATAGCAGTCCATTCTCTTGGCGATCCTACCCAAAATGCCACAGAGAAGGCTGAATCTTCCGGATCAGAGAACGTTATTTCTTTGGATCTATCCTATACCACAGAGACCCCAATATCCCCAGAGATCGGTTGAACTGTTGTCTCGAGAAGTCCCCAATGAAATCAAGGATTAACCGTCTGAGAGATGTATAGCCATAGTTGTTGGCTCGTGCTTTTCTTCTAGGTACTCACACAAACCCAAGTAGACGCGGGTGTTTGTCAGGCACGTTCGTCTTAATGTGATGAACAGAGCCAATTTGTCAGATCGTCCTATTCATCACGATGAAGATCGGGATATACATCTTAGAGATAGATCAAACATGAATCAAAAAAGAAACATTAATACTTTTATTAATTCATAGGACTCAGTAGGGCTCCTCCCCTCAACCTAGGAGGTTTAGAAACTCATACTAAAGTAAAAAAAATGAAAAAACATGAATGATGCTCTCCTGAATCGAAGAGTGTGAAAAAAGGTCCAAAGACTCCGAATAACATAAAGTTAACCCCTTAAATACCAAACAGATGACTGGTAAGGATAAAAACAATCTATTTAGTGCCAAAATCTACTTCTGAGGCCCACCTGGTGAGTGTTTGGGCTGAACTTTGATAAGATCCACGTGCATTGAGGTCTCTTGGGCGTGGAATGCCAGCTAGAGGGTCCTCTCTGGGCCTTTGGACGCTTGGCTTTGCTCTTTGGACGCTGGATGCTTGGATGGGGGCAGGAAGCTGGCGTTGGACGCCAGGTTTGGGCCTTCTAATCCGAAGCAACTTATTGACTGTTATATATTACTGGAAAGCTCTGGACGTCAGCTTTCCATAGCCGTTGAGAGTGCTCCATTTGATTTTCTGGAGCTCTAGAAAAGCTCTTCTGAATGCAGGCAGGTCAGATCTGGACAACATCTACAGTGCTTTCTTTGTCTCTGAATCAGACTTCTGCTCCAGCTCCTCAATTTCAGCCAGAAATTACCTGAAATGTGATTTTGCCACAAAAACTCATAGTAGAATTAAAAAATGTGATTTTAACACTAAAACCTATAAAAATTTAATAAAAGCTAAACAAAAACTACTAAAACTATATGAAAATGATATCAAAAAGCGTATAAAATATCCGTTCATCAACCACCATACCACCAGCCATATGAGCCATATAAACCATACTTAGAACCACCGCCATACATACTCTCATGAAGCTCTTGAATCATTATCTCTATACACACCACCTCAACATTCTCACCATCATAAACCACCTTCCATATATGCAAACCCCCTCCCAAATGATAAACCCTCTTTTTCTCCACAAGTCTCAACAGAAGAAGCACTCCAAGTGTTTTTCCAAGGACAAGAAGATTACCAAAAGAGGCAAAGAAATATCACAGCTACCTTAGTCGAATCCTTAACCCGCTTAGCCTCATTACGCTCTTGCAACAATCCAAGCACTTTTACGGATTAATACGAAGAATTCTCTTCAATTGAAGAATGTGTAATGGATGAGAGCTTGGAGATTCAAGAGGAAGAAAAGGAGAAGAACTACCTCCAAGAGCAAGAAGAATTCCACAAAAGGCAAGAAAACTACGTGGCGACCATAGTCGAATCCATAGACCACTTAGTTTTAATGTGTTCATGCAATCAAGTTACTCCCGTTGACAAATATAGAGAATCAATCGAAGAGCGTAGTGTGGAAGAGAGCTTGGAACCTCAAGGGAAAGAAGAGAAGTTGAATCATGAGTTGTAACAAGTGAAGAGAGTCGATATTGATGAATTTGAAGAAGTGGTTGAAGGGTTAGATGAAGTTGAGCAAAAGGTGACACTTCCACACCAACTAGTCAGATTGGTGATCTTATTGAGTCTTATTCCATTGGATGTGAAATTGATGTTGAGGAGGACCATGCACAACCTTCGAGACAAGATATGAGTGATGAGGAAGAACCGGAAGAAGTTAGTGAACAAGAAGTGGATGTTGAGAAAGCTTGTCAAGAGGTGGAAACTATCATGGAAGAGTCAAAGGAAGTGGTCACTACTTTAGCAAAGCCGTTGGAGATATCCATCCCTAAGCAACCATCAAACACACCATCTAAGTGGGTAAAAGTCTTATCCTCCAACTTTATTGGTCGGTCCACTTGAATATGGTTTTCTAGAAATGGCAACTTAGAGCTCTTTGTGGGTTGAAGAGAAAGAGAGAGATGGGTAGTAGTTGGCATTGTAAATCAAGGCTCACTAGGGTTGATACTTCAAGGTTTGGATTCCAAGGTTGGTGCAATGCTCAATTCAATAGATCTAGGAGGATGGTTTGAAAATTAAAAGAGAATTCTGACGTCTTGTCACTCGGATGGAACCATGGTAATCAACTAGAAGACAGGTGCAAAAACAAGGTATGGGATCCCGGTATACAAAATGAGGATCAATTTTGGGAGCTCTTTATTTGTTTAGATGATTTCAAAAACTTGGTGCACTTAATTGGGAATTTTGGAGATCATTTGAAGTCCAAGCATTGGTGGAGGCTCAAAGATGAATTCAAGCACAAGCCTCCAAGACAAGAGTTCACCAAAATGTCCAACTTAAGGACAACAGATAAAAGTTATAGATGAGAGACACCCCACCATGGTAAAACCTTCCAAACCTCACTTATTTTTACTATTCTTATACTTACTTCTCTAAGTTATTAGCTTGATTTGGTAGATTTTGGTTGTTAATTGAATGTTCAAATAGTTGAAATAGTTTTAGGAGTTAAAAATCTTGTTAATTTGGAATTTTCTTTGTTTTTCTTAATTTGATTTTCTAATTTTGTTGTTTTTGTTGAGTTTTTAGTTATCCTGCTTATTTTGGGTTGGATTTTGTTTTTATAATGTTAAAATATTTGGCTCTCATCATTTTTTTGTTTTTAGAGAACTCTTTGTAGGTTTAGGTTGCTTAAAGGAAAAAAACCTCATTCGTATGCACGACCTCCTTTCCAGAATTAAAATGATTTTGTGTGACAATCATGCGAGTAATGTGCGCATGCACAGTGCCAACCCAGAAGTAAAAATGAATTGTGTGAGCATTGTGCGAGTACTATGCGTACGCATCAATACCAACCACTAGTCCACTCATGCGTACACACCACTTCGTGAATTCACACCAATCGTGCTTATGCATAGTAGATGTGTATGCACAAATTTGAAAATCATGCCCCCTTTATCTTCTCCTTTGTTCTACTTCTTTAGCCCCAACCACCATTCACTCCACCACATTCCACCACCCAGCAACCATTACCAACCGGCAAAACAACCATTGTCGCCGGACCACCACAACCACTTCAGTTCTTCTCTTCTTTTCTTCTTCTTCTTCTCACCACCGTGATCTTCTTCTCCTCTTTCCTCTATTTTTGCTTCGCCACTGGCCATCCCAGTGCCACCGCGACGTCCCATTCTTCTTCTTCTCTAACCCACCTTAGCACCACCACCCTCCTTGTTTTGTTCTTCCATTTATAGCGCAAAATAAAGTTCCCCTGTTCGAGCCACCCTCGTCGTTGTCTCTTTCTCAATTTCGGCGGAGAGCTTACTACTGCCAGTACTACTACCAGTGGCTGTCCACGCCGCTGCTGCACTAACCCCATCCTTTTTGCTTTATTTCTGCTTATTTACTCATATGTTCTTGTTCAATGTTTCTTTTGATTTCTGTTTAATTTAGTTCATGTTTAGTTTAATTTTGGTTAATTAGTTAATCTGGGTTATTTGTTTAGTCGGATTAGTTTGTTGATTAGTTTATTCTAAGCTGTTAGCTTAGTTGCTATGATTACTATTTGGATTTAATTTAGTTTCATAGGTTATAGGTTGTTGCTGAAAAGTGTTTGGATTGACCTGAATTAGTGGATAGGTTGCTGAAAAAGTTTGGTTAATTGATTGATTATGTGAATTGCTGCTTCGTTGATTCTCATGGCTATTGGAATTACTGTTCATAATGGAGAACAGTTGTTTTGCTTAATTGGTTACCAGGATTGATAAGATTGTTTGATCTTGTTAATCCTCGATGTTATATCTGATTTTACTACAATATGCTTGCTGAATTAATTGGATTATGCTTGAGAATTGCTCATGTTATACTTTCATTATGTGCTGATATTTGGAATTGCAATATGTTAGATTGCTTGGCTAAATTGATATGAATTGCAACTGAAATTCTATTTCCCCTATTAAACCATTGAATTGGTATTGCAAAGTCCTTATTAATGCTAATTTGGATTGCTTATACTTTGCATCGCAATTATTTGCAACATACATCAAAATGCCTTTTATTGAATATTTTGGTCAATTGTTTGACATCATTGCTTATTCTCATCTTGTTTCACCTATTTGCATTGATGGAGTTTGAATTGGTTCTAAATTGACCAAAATGTTTGCATTCGGTATATATAAGGTTCTTTTTGCCTAATTTTACAAGATTGAAAATTTTTTTACCTATGTAACTCATTTAAGTCATTCTATTTGCCCTTAAGTGATTTTGGATTACATTAGGCTTGAACCTCACTCTTTTGTATCAATATTGTGATATTGGTCCTTGAAAGTAATATGATGTTGAACTTGTTATAATCACCTTGTTGAACATGATTCTTATTATTTCTTACATCAATTGCTTCTGAATATGCTTTTGCCTATGTGTTTAATTTGTGTTTTGAATTATATATTGTAGCTACCATGTAATTTGATTCATTATTCCTTATTTAGGCATTTATATGAGAATGCTTCTTCTATATCACTGAATGATGCTTGCTTATATAATCTCTATTTCTGGCCTTGTGATTCTATTCCTCATACCACTTTTCTCTGCTCGTTTTCAGGAGGATTGATAAATAGAAAAAGGGAAAGGTCACTACAACAGGGTTGAGTAAGAGAGGAAGAATCCAACAAATCGTTGAAACAGTGAATGAGCCACAATCTAAGAGACAGATCAGTAGGAGAGGCTAAACTAATCAGAGAATACCTCCTACTGATCCATCCAAGTTCTCCAACTTCTACTTGAATTTGAAGTTCCCTGACTTTCAGAAACGTAGCCTACAAGTTGAGAGAAAACTCCAAATCCCCTGCTGAGCTAAGAAAGTTCACTAATGAGAGGATTGAGTAACGGAGATAGGTGTTTTTGGATAGGGAACTGGTGGAAGTGAATGCGTATTGGTTCTGTGAATTCTATGCCAATTATTACATGGGGGCCCTCGATGCAATTTACATCTAGGACAAGTGGTTTAGAATTTTTTAATAGAATTCCTTCGTTGCAAGTATAGTCCAAACTAACAACTAATTCTCAAATCAAATTTTAAATTCAAAGAATGTCACAATCAAAATACTATAACCGAGAGTATTTAGACTCCCGGGTCGTCCTTTTTAGGAGTTACAATGAGATGCTCAATTATTGGCTATAAGGATTTGGGGGTTTAATGGCATGAGATAAGAAGTGTAAATAGCAAGAAAATAAAGATGCAAGCAAGTAATTAAATGAAAAGCAAGTAAAAGCAATGAAAACAGAAATTAAATGGTAAAAAGAGCTCTTAGTAAGAATTGGGGAATTAAGGATTCCTATCCAAGTTATGGACCACAAACATGGTAATTGTGTAGAATTAACCCCAATTAGTCAATCCTAACATCGAGGATTAGTCAAAAAGGCATAATTGATCACAATTCAAAAGGCCTAGCCAACTCTATTAATGGAAGGCTTAGAGTTAGTGGAAACTAAATCAATTAACAATCCTCACACAATGTGGGATGGACATCCACCACTCAAGTTCACCCAATCACCCAATTTCTCAACCAAGAGTGTGAAAAATTAGGTAAAAATCCAACCAAGTATTTTATCAAACACTTGGATGGCATAAAAGGAAAACATGGTAAAATAACAAGAAATAATAAATTCTACAACTACCAAAAGCAAGGAAATCATAATAATAACTCAATTAAATAATAAAGAAACATAAAACATAAATTGCCTTAAATGTACATTAAAATAACAAAGTGTCATAAACATAAAAGAACAAAAGAAATGAAATAACAAATAGAAGGAAAGAACAAAGATGCAATAACAATAAATGACAAGGAAAAGTAAATGAAAACAAGAATTAAAAAGAGAAATTACAAGAAATTAAACTAATAAACCCTAATTCTAGAGAGAAGGGGAAGCTTCTCTCACTATAAAATGAACTACATGATGCTAAGCTAACCTTAATTGCTCTCCCCCCCCCCCTCGTTCCTCTTCACTTTGGCCTGAAATAGCTCTAGAAATGAGTTGCACTGGGTTTTGGAGGCCCAGAATTCCCCCCTCATTCCTCATGCGTATGCATCGGTCATGCGTACGTGTCGCTGAGCTCGTGCTTGTGCGCGTGCACGCATCGCTTGTGCGCACGCACGGATGTTGGAATGTCCAAAATCCATTTCTTCATGGTTTCTTCCCTTTTTGCATGCTCTTTTTTCTTTCTTCTTCAACCCATACTTGCTTTAAGAACCTGAAATCACTTAACAAATACATCAAGGCACCAAATGGGATTAAAGTGAATAAAAATTGACTAAATTAAGCACAAAAGAGGATATTCTTACTTTTAAGCACAATTTAGGAAGGAATCTCAAAAGCATGCTATTTAGATGAATAAATGTGGGTTTATATGATGAATTCCACTCAAATTAATCCAAAATATATCGTCAAATATGGATTCATCAATTCCCCCACACTTAAACAATAGCATGTCCTCATGCTAATCACAACCAAAAGAGATGAATGAAAGGGTAAACAATTTATTCAATGCAACTACTTATATGCATGCAACTATACTAAATGCTATCTATCTATATCTATACCATGGTTCCTATTGAGTTTTCCAAAAACAAACAACAGAACTCCAATCAATCCAAAGTAGAAACTTAGGGCCAAGACAAGAGATCAATGAAATGTGACCAATGTCCAAATATTTGATTTGAAATTTTGAAAAACTAACAAGCAACTTGCAAGAAGATACAAGATAAGGGATGGAATCATAGAATTGAGCAATTGAACCCCTCACCAGATGTGTATACACTCTAGTCGCTCAATGTTTAGGGCTTAATCACTCAATCCTCCTTTAATCATGCTTTTCAAAGATTTGCAAGGCGTCTAACAATCAACTAATATTTGATGCATGAGTGCAAATATCATGAGGACTTTTGAGGGTTGTAATGGGGTTAGGGTAAAGGTAGGATTAATATGGTTAAGTGGGCTAATAGATTGGATCTTTGATTAGTTCAAGTATCCCACCCAATCCTATATCATCCTATATACATAACAAAACAACCTAATTACCCATTTATCCCTTTTCTCACATTCACTCATGCATTTTCTTTCCAATTCAACCACATATGCATCCCTTATTTACATTCTTATTATCATATCTTTTCTTTTCTTTTTCTTTTCCCTTCCTTTTTTTTAAACAAAGTATGTACACCAAAATTTTTCTTTTATCATATAAGAGAGATGCATATGTTTTAAGTAATAGATGCATGAGTGTTTACCCATTTTTCCAAATATTCTCAATGAGCACACAAAAGTAAACAAGCTAAGATATATACAAGCAAACCAAGCAAAGTATAATGCAACAAAATACTAAAAAAAATCCACAAAAACATAACTATTTAAAGCTAGAAAATAGTGCAAAGTGTTGAGAAAAAGAAATTTATGCCCTAAAAATTGCGGATCCTCCCCACACTTAAACGTTGCACGGTTCTCTGTGCATGCACATAATCCGAGGGTAAAGAGATGTAAGGCTTAATGCACAAAAACTTGTCTCTCAACAAATTTCTCTTCGGCAAGTATACCGAATTATCGTCAAGTAAAAACTCATAATAGAGAGAGGTCAAATCCCACAGGGATTGATTGGTTGAGCAACTTTAATTAAGGGAGCGTTCAAGTTGAGCTAAGTCAAAGTTGGATTGGGAATTGCAGAAATTAAATTGGCGGGAAAAGTAAATAACAGGAATGTCAATTGCGGAATGTAAATGGCAAAAATTAAATTGCAGAAAGTAAATTGCAGGAAATTAAATGGGAATTGGGGTGATGAGTATCAAAGTAAATAGCAGAAATTAAAAGAGAATGGGTAAGATCAGAAATGGGAAAGCTCATTGCGCTTAGGAGATATTGCAATCCTCCGGATCAAGTTTATTCTCATCTCTTCCTCAATCAATGCATTCATTGATCTCTTGGCAATCTTAGGTGATTGGATCCCAATTCCTTGGCAATTCAATCTCTCTAAGCTTGAACAATTGCCCAATTCCTTGATCTAATTGCTCATGGGAAGAGATGAAGCTTGGTCACTATTATACCACGCACCTTCATAGATCAAAGTATTGGTAGGATTACATGTCACTATATCCATCCCACCCCCAACCTAATCCAATGTGAGAAAGCATTTCTAGAATGATTTCCTCATTCCTCTTCCAAGGATCAAAGAAAATCCAAGTATGAGAAATTTCTCTTTCGAGACAATTACCCAATTGGATGAAGATCGAAAGCTTTCTAGCAAATCAAGAGAAAAGAAAGAGGAAGAAGAATAAAAACTATTATTGATCCATTGAATTACAACAGAGCTCCCTATCCCAATGAAGAGGGGTTTAGTTGTTCATAGCTCTGGGAATGGAAATTGAAAATGAAAAGTGCATTAAAGATAAACTGAATTACAGAGAAAGTGAAATACAGAGTGTTTACAATTTTGGATCGCCCAGATCCCGATCTTCTTTCTAGTTCAAACAAACAAACAAAGTGCATCAAAGCCTTGCCTTAGATCATAAGATTATGCATCATCTAATTTATCATTCAATTCATGCATTATTCCCATGAAATCATGTAAAATTCTCAATATTTGCGTGAATCAAGATGTAAGTGCATATTCATCCATATGCTTGCTTATTGCCTAAGAAAATGCATGAAACTACCTAAATTACATAAAGAAAAGGCTAGTAAAACAAGCCAAGATGCCCTGGCATCACAACACCAAACTTAGATCTTGCTTGTTTTCAAGCAAGTGGTAGAACATAAGAAGAATGAATGAAAATACAAGTCCTTATTCAAAGAATTCAAATCCTTGGTTTATAGGGTTTCATGCATAGCAACTTAGGTTCATGTTCTTGCTGGTTTCTAGGCTCTAACATGTTCTTGAACAATCACTCTATTGTCATCTATGAGACCCTTATTCATTGACCTTTGTTTTAGCCTTGCTTTTGTTTTCTTTTTCTCTTTTAGAGCTTATTGCTTTCTTAGGCTAAGTGCTCTGTGTTGAGGCAACTTCTTATGATAAGTTTTCAGCCAACACTCCTGAACCAGTTGGTTCAAGGTGCTAGGTGTTGAAGCACCCCCAAGGACTTACTCACTCAAGTCTCTCCTCATCACATACACACCACAGGCACATGGTTTGTTATTCTTTTCCTAGGACCTTGGTGTCCAGCACCTCTTTGGGTTACTAAATATTTTGTAACAAGGTTGCTCTTGATGGTGGACTTTCAGTTGATAATCCCGGGTTAGTTAACCCAAGTTATCAAGTGATGAAGCACTCCTAAGAACTTACTCATCCAAATAGATCCTTGTACAAAAACACCACAGACACATGCCTCATGGTTCAAACTATTGGTGCCTAGCTTTATTTCTTGCTCATTTCTTTCTTTTGCAACTCTTTTTCTCTTTTTGGAATTTTATTATTTAGCTAAGTCTCATAGAATGCATTTCAAGCTCATAGTTCAGGAGACATATTTAGCTTTGTACCTTATTGATGAACCAACAACAAACACCACCATAGGAACTAGGACTTTATTCTACAATCCTTGGACTCCACTCTTGTTTTTCATAACATTTTCTTTTATTGAATTCAAGAAACAAGCATACAATCATAGCATTGGTGCAGTGGCCTAAGCAACTAGCTAGCAAGCAAAAGATAAACTAAAGAAACTAATTGCATTTGACTAAAAATTTAAAGATTGAAGGGACATGGGTTAGCATTAGCATAAGTGCACTTGCAATTGACATCTTTTTATCAAGAGCAATACAACCTCTTGGTGTGTTATTGTTTCTTCTGTGTCATCATCCTTTTCAGCCCTTGCAACTTTCTTTCTCCATCTCAGGTGATACATATTCCCTCTAAGGGCTTGACTGTTCTTCCTGCAAAAGTAGTGAAAGTTGCTTGTTTCTCAAGAACTTGAGTTATTAGCATTCATGTGTGCCTATAAGCTTCTGAACTTATTGTGGTGTGTGAACACCAAACTTAGCTCTCTACTTACTTCCTTGTGCAATGAGTTGCAAGCAAAATGTCATCATGTGCCCTTAATCTTTTTGAAAACATATATTGAACTAGGCTGGAGGATCAAATCATTCCTGTGATTGCTTAGAATTAGTGATATCTTATGATAATTGAAGGATTGCAGTGTGTTCATGTGAGCTTCATGGTGGAACACCAAACTTAGTTTCACACATTCTTCCTTGAATTATTGCCTCAGGAACTCATCACTTTTGGTGTGAAACACCAAACTTAATCCCTTGCAATGCACAGAAGATTCATTGACCCTTTAATAATCAAAGAAAAGAATTACAAAAAAAAAAAGATTTGCCTCTGGTTGGGTTGCCTCCCAACAAGGGCTCTTTTAACGTCATTAGCTTGATGGGTATGTCATTAGTTGAGCTTGTACTTCACCTTGGGGCCTTCTCCCGTATTGCCCAGATAATGTTTGAGCCTTTGCCCATTCACAGTGAAGGTTCACTGCGAGCTTCCTTCCATTACTTCTATGTGTCCATAAAGTGAGACCTTGGTGACAAGAAATGGTCCTGACCATCTTGACTTTAGATTCCCAGGAAAGAGCTTTAGCTTGGAGTTGTAAATGAGCACTCTCTATCCTTCTTTGAAGCTCCTAGGTGCCAGCTTGATGTCATGCTTCTTCTTTGCTCTCTCCTTATATATCTTGGCATTTTCATAGGCTTGGGACCTGAATTCTTCCAGTTCTTATTGTTGCAGGATCCTTCTTTCACCAGCAGCATTGTTGTCAAAGTTCAGTAGTTTGAGAGCCCAGAATGCTTTGTGTTCTAGCTCCACTGGTAGATGACAAGCCTTTCCATACACGAATTAGAATGGAGACATTCCAATGGGTGTTTTGAAGGCTGTCCTGTATGCCCAAAGAGTATCATCCAGCTTCTTTGACCAGTCCTTTCTTGAGGCCGCCACAGTCTTTTCCAGGATCCTTTTGAGCTCTCTTCAAAGGCATGTGTCTAGTTCCTTCATGTGGTGGCCGAACTACCCTTCTTGGCTTGTCTTATCAAAGCCACCCATTCCTTCCTTCATTTCCCTATGTAAACAATAAAATAAATGCAAAAGCTAAGTCTATATGTGGCGGTAAAATAAAAATTGGAATTAACTACTTTTTAAACTTTTATTCAAAAATCATCTAAAACAAGCTAATTGCTACTTATGATTTCAAATCAAACGGACTTCTTAAGAGTTATGTATGCAACATTAGTGATACCAAACTTAGTTTGTGATCATGTGGTGCAAGAAAAATTGATCAAGGCTCCTAAGATATGCATGATATGATTCTCATACATCTTCTTAGTGTGGCTTGCACACCAATCTTGTTGTTCACTATATGCAACACACAAAATTTCATTTGAATGTTTGTCAAATTTGAATTGAAATTCATGAGTATTACTTTATTAACTACTATCAAAAACATAAACTAAAAAGGATATAAAGCATGGGTTGCCTCCCATGAAGTGCTTCTTTAACGTCATTAGCTTGACGGTTGGCCTTTGTCAGGGTGGTTGGTAATGTCTCAAGTCTTCTCCTCTCACAGTGAATCTATCTCTAGTTGCTTCTTTTAGAATCTCTACATGCTCCAAGGAGAGGATTCTATTAATTGTGTACACTTGAGGCAGCTGAGATGTAATTGTAGGAAGATGAGATGGGATTAGTGGGTAGTGGCTTGAGATCATTTTATCCCCTTGGGAAAAGTCCTCTATAGGGATCTTTTTGTTCTTCCATCTCCTTGGTATCTTCTTCCCAATTCTTTTCACTTCTTCAAGTGGTGCTTTGATGATTCTTGTGTCAGGAGGATCTTTGTTGATTGTCTTCTTTGAATTTTGTGGTTCTAGCTCCTCCTTGGGCTTCCTTGGTTGTTGTATCATTTGAACTTCTTTTTTTTCTACCAAGGAGATCTTCAAGTGCTCTGCTTGAGATTCTCTGCTTGTTTCCTCTAGAAACACTTCATTGTGATCATCCTTCAACTCCTTGTTCTCTTGTTCAGATTCTTGTGAGGGCTTGAAGACATGAAAGGTGAGTTGTTCATCATGTATCCTTAATACCAACTCCCCTTGCTCAACATCTATGAATGCTCTGGCTGTGGCTAAGAATGGTCTCCCCAGAATGATTGGATGAAGATAGCTCTCTTCCATCTCAAGAACAACAAAATCTATAGGGAGGAAGTACTTCCCAACCTTTACCAGTACATTTTCAACCACTCCTATTGCTTGTTTCTGAGTCTTGTCAGCCAATTAGATGATTACATCTGTGGATTTTAACTCATTGATTTGTAACTTCTTCATGAGAGACAGAGGCATTAAATTGATGCTTGCTCTCAAATCACAGAATCCTCTATCAATTATTGTGTCTCCAATGGTACAAGGGATGTAAAAACTCCCTGGATCCTTCTTCTTTATGGGTAAATCCTTCTGAATGAGAGCACTGCATTCCTTATTTATCACTACTGTTTGTCCACCCTTCAATGGGTTTTTCTTGGTCAGCAGCTACTTCATGCACTTGATATATGAAGGCATCTGTTGGAGGCCTTCAATGAAGGGAATGTTGATATGTAGATATGCAAACATATCTAGGAACCTTGAGTATGACTTCTCTTTCTCACCACCCCTGAGTCTCTGAGGGAATGGTGCTTTTGGTACATATGGTTTCAAGATCTCCTTCTCCATTGGCTCTTCTCTATGTGTAGAGTCAATTTCTTGTTCTTTCTCTTCCTGTTTCTCCTTTGGAATTCCCTGAGTGTGCTCTGATGGCTTGCTAACTTCCTCCAAATTTTCTTCATCTCTTAGAGTGATCACTTTGTATTCTTCCCATCTCACATTCTTAGTTTTTCCTCTTGAATTCTTCTCAGTGTCACTTGGAAAACTGTCGGTGGATTTCGGGATTTGTTGAGAAAGGTACCCTACTTGAGAGTCAAGCTTCTTGAGGGTATCTCCTTGGTTCTTCATATTAGACCTTACTTCATCTTTGAATGCCTTGTTGTCTTGAACTTCCTTGCAGAGATTTTCAAAGAGGGCTTCAATCCGGGAGATTCTATCCTCAGATGGTAAAGGTAAGTTAGAATTTGGGGGTTGAGATTGGCCATTTAGTGCTTGGTATGAAGGCTGGAAAGAGTTGTTGTGTGGGGGTTAATATGATCTCTAATTGGGGTGTTGGTAGGTGGAATTGTTATATTGGTTGGAGTTTTGTGTTCTATGATCTTGGTTCTGGTTTTGTTGGTTTCCCTTCCTAAAGTTTGGGTGGTTCTTCTAACCAGGATTGTAATTTTTGGGATGTAGATCATAGGGTGGTCTTGATGAGTTTTCAACATAATTGACTTGCTCCCAATCACCTCCTTCCTCTGCATTGAACTCTTCTTGAGCTTGTGGTTGAATAGTGACTGCTGCAGCTTGATTCCTCTCCATCTGCTTAGTAAGATCAGCCAATTGTTTGGTAATCAGCTTATTTTGAGCCAGCAATGCATCCATGTGGTTCAACTCTATCACTCCTCTATTTGAGTTTCTATCAGAAGCATAGAAATATTCATTGTTGGCCACAGTTTCTATGATGTCTATAGCCTCATCAATTATCTTCTTCTTGTTGAGAGAACCTCTTGAAGAGTGGTCTAAGGCCTTCTTTGATTCTTGTGACAATCCTTCTTAGAAAATGTACAGCTATACCCATTCATTGAACATGTCTGGAGGGCATCTTCTTGTCAGCTCCTTGTATCTCTCCCATGCTTCATAGAGAGTTTCACCATCTTGTTGCCTGAATGTTTGTACCTCAGCCCTCAATCTTTTGACTCTTTGAGGAGGATAAAATCTTGCCAAGAACTTATTCACCACATCTTCCCAAGTGGTCAAACTCTCCTTTGGAAAGGATTCTACCCACTTAGATACTTTGTCTCTAAAAGAGAAGGGAAACAAAAGCAATCTATAGGTGTCAGGATGGACACCATTGGACTTCACAGTGTCACATATTCTCAGGAATGTGGTTAGGTGTTGATTGGGATCTTCTTGGGTACTTCCTCCAAATGAGCAATTATTTTTAACAAGGGTGATGAGTTGAGGCCTTAACTCAAAGTTGTTGGCCTGGATGGTTGGTCTTAGGATGCTACTTCCATAGTTTTCTAGGTTTGGGTTGATGTAAGAGCCTAGAACTCTTCTCTCCTGCCCAGCATGATTAGCTGCACCCTCTCTGGCATGATTATGCACCTCTTCCTCATGATGGTTCTCCATATCATCCTCCATATTCATATCCAAATCCTCCTCTACTTTCTCTGCACCAATAACCCTCTTCACTCCTGCTTCCCTCCTTAGTCTAAGGAAGGTCCTCTCAGGTTCATATTCAAAGGAGGTTGAAGCTCCTCTTGTCAGCCAGTTGAAGGATTACATCTGTGGATCTCAGCTCATTAATTTGCAGCTTCTTCATGAGAGATAGAGGCATGAGATTTATGCTAGCTCCTAGATTACAGAATCCTCTGTCAATCATTGTATCCCCTATAACACAAGGGATGTGAAAACTTTCAGAATCTTTCTTCTTTGTAGGAAAGTCCTTTTGGATGAGGGCACTACATTCCTTATTCATCACTATTGTTTGTCCTCCTTTTAAGGTACTCTTCTTGGCTAACAACTCCTTCATGCATTTAATGTATGTAGGTATCTGTTGGAGGGCTTCAAAGAAGGGAATGTTTACATGAAAAGACTTAAATACATCCAGGAATCTAGTGTATGTTTTCTCCTTCTCGCTGTCCCTGAGTCTCTGAGAGAATGGTGCTTGTGGAACATAAGGTTTTAGGATTTCTTTCTCTTTCGGCTCCTTCCTTTGTATAAAGTTAGTCCCTTGTTTTATCTCTTCCATCCTCTCCTTTGGAACTCTTTGGGTATGCTCTATTGGATTGCTAATTTCTTCCTCCAAAGCCTCCCCTCTTGCAAGAGTAATTGCCTTGCATTCTTCCCATCTCACATTCTTTATTTCTCCTCTTGGATTCTTCACAATGTCACTTGGAAAGCTGTCAGTAGGCTTAAAAATTTGCTGAGAAAGATATCCTACTTCGGATTCAAGCTTCTTGATGGCAGGTTGATAAACCATTATTTTATGGTTTATATTGTGTTTAATTGTGTGGTTTTATCAAATCTTTACCCACTTATTCTAATGATTAGCATGTATTTACAACTCCTTCCTAAAATTACTCCATGGTTGAAAACTTGCTTCCTAGAGACTTTTAATTATGTATTTTAATTCTCCTTTATTCCACTCGATGCCGTGACCCCTGTGTTAAGTGTTTCAGGCTTTATAGGGCATGAATGACTTGGAAATTGGAGAGGAGGCTTGCAAAAAAATGGAAAGAACACAAGAAATTAAGGAGATGACCAGCGAGAAGCGACGCGGACGCATGGCTCACGCGACCGTGCGAAATGGACAAATCGTAGTGACGTGCTCGCATGCCTGACGCGAACGCATAGATTGGAAACTGTACGAGTGACGCGAATGCATGGACGACGCGCACGCGTGGCAAGGCAGAATGGTGGATGACGTGAACGCGTGGATGACGCGATCGCGTGACGAGCGCGATCTGCAGAATTTGCAGAATTCGCTTGGGGTAATTTTGGGACATGTTTTGACCCAGTTTTTGGCCCAGAAAAGCAGATTAGAGCCAGGGAACATGCAGAGGCCGGAGGGAGACATTCATTCTGCATAATTTTAGTTTTAGATATGACTTTACTCCTCCTCTAGATTTTTTCTCTACACATTCATAGTTCTTAGGATTTTGTTTTTATTCCTTTTTGGATTGGGATATTGAGAAGAGTTATTACCTCTGCCAAGCCATCATCATTCTAGTTTGTTTTCCTTATTCGTCACTTACTCTTTCATATCCTTAATTTGTTCAGAATTTCTATTGGGTTATTTTTAGAATTTAATAATTCAAGAACCATTTTTATTTTGAATTGGTCTTTTTGATTATTGTTTATCATGTCTTTCTTTATTTCCCTTTCTTATTTTGTGAAGTTTACATTCATAATGAGCGAGTAGTTCCCTAACTTGATTGGGAGTTAATTGAAAGGAGGACCTTGAGTTGGAATGCTCAAAAGTAAAATTGTAATTGGGTTTTTTGTTGGATCGCTCTCTAGTCACTAACACTAATCCTTCCTAAGGGAGAGGATTAGAACTTGTGAACAGAAATAGACTTCCAACTTGCTTGACTTTCCTCTACCTAGTAAAGGATAACTAAGCATAACAACCTTCAATTATCAATTAATCTTGGGAGAACTCCAAAAAGGATCAAACTTCCGACTAATCTACTCCCGGTCAAGATTTTTATTTAAATTACATAAATTCTCTTATTTAATTTCCTGTTCATCAAACTCAAACCCATTTTGCAAAACATCTGATTAATAGAATAGCACATCTTTCTCCAACTCGTTGGGAGACGACCTGGGATTCATACTCCCAGTATTTTAATTCTAATTTTGTGATAACCCTTTTAAATTGAAAGCGGATTTTTGTTGGTTAAGAACTGTACTTGCAACGTATCTCTTACATCAATTTCTTAATCCGCCAATTTCTGCCACGTCAATTTTTGGCGCCGTTGCCGAGGAGTTACAATAGAGTGCTAAGTTATTGATTGGAATTTATTTATTTGCATTTTATTTTATTTTGCTACTATGATCTGCATGTTTCTTTCATTAAATGACGCGTTCACTTCCTGATCCAAGCTTGCCAGTATTTGATCCTGAGATTGAAAGAACTATTTCACGTATAAGGCAAGCTCGGCGTCTGTTAGTCCTCTCCAAGGGCGAATCTGAAACGTCACTTAATAAAGAAACAAGCTCCCTTTCTACTGATTCTGTTGATTTACGTACAGGTGACATGGCAGCACCTAGGAGAGTTACTATCCAGGAAGCTGGAGCCCCTGATTTTACACTGCAACCATTTCAAGCGCATCACCCAGCGGTGGCTACAGATTTTGAAATAAAGATTGCACTACTCAACTTGATGCCTAAGTTTCATGGCTTACCTGCTTAAGAGCCTATCAAGCACCTTAAGGATTTCCAAGCAGCCTGTTCTACTGTCAGGCGTGATGGTGCAGATGAAACTTCTATTTTGTTAAAAGCCTTCCCATTCTCTCTTGAGGGAAAGGCAAGAGAGTGGTACTATACTCAACCCGCAGCAACTGTTTCTAACTGGGATACGCTTAGAAGAGAATTTTTAGAAAAATTATTTCCAGCTGAAGTTACTAATAAACTGAGGAAAGACATTTCCATGATTGTTCAGGACGAATCCGAGACTCTCTACGAATACTGGGAGCGCTTCAACAATCTTCTGGAAGCATGCCCCCACCATATAATTGACAAGATAGTGTTGCTCGGCTACGTTACATAGGGCATGAGGCCTCAAGATAAGACCACATTGGAAAGTGCTAGCAATGGGTCTATGAAAAAGTACAAGACCACTGATGAGGCATGGCAATTGATCAGCGACTTAGCTGAATTTACTTGGAATCACAGGCAGAAACAAAGCCGGTCAAAAGCTGTTGCAGAGGTATCCTCTAGTAGAGAGACTGCTGCCCTAACTCAGAGTATATGTGAAATGACCAACTTACTGAAGCAGATGCAGTTGAGTCAACAACAAGCTCAGCCCTCTCCACCACAGCAAAGCCAACAGTTGGTTCCAAAGAGAGTGTGTGGGATCTGTGCTGATTATAGTCATTATACTGATGAATGTCTGCAGCTCCAACAGGAAGACAATACTGTAGCAGCCACTCATAACTTTTATGACCGCCCCAATCAAGGATACAATCAAGGTGGCAGCTACAACTATGGATGGCAGGAAAATTCCAACCAAGGTTGGAGAGATAATTCTAACCAGGGTTGGAAGGACAACAATAACAGATGAGGCAAAGACAATCAAGGAAATCAGAGGTAGAATAATAACAACAACAGGCAGCAGAACCAGAACCAGCCTTACAGAGCACCTCACCTGAGGCAATCCCAATAACCACAGCACAACCAACAACAAGTTCCTCTGATCACTTATTCTAATTCCTCTCTGAGTGACGAGATGTTTCAATACATTGCGCAAGGACAAAAGAACATGGAAAGTTCACTTAACGATCTAACATCCACTATACAAGCTCTCATCTCTCAAATGGGATCATCCAACACTTCAAACACTCAACATGCAAGATCTAGTGGAATTCCTTCTCAACCCTTACCCAATCCAAAGGGTGGCATCAATGCCATCACCCTAAGGTCCGGAACCACACTACAAGAGAGGAATCAGGAGGAGCCAAACCCATTAGAACACGCCTTAGCTAAAGAGGTGGTGAAAGTAGAAGATGCTGAAGAGGAAGAGGACATACAAGACATGGTTGAAGAAGAAGAAGCTCAACCACAGAAAGAAGCACCAAAGGATGCAGACGCTGCAGAACACACCCTTCCTATTCCATTTCCACAAATTGCAAGGAAGCCCAGGAAGCAGATGGAATTTGATCCCAAAATGGTAGAAATATTCAAAAAGGTTGAGGTAACTGTTCCCCTTTTTGATGTTATTCAGCAGGTACATAAATACACAAAGTTTCTAAAAGATTTATGTATACATAAAGATAAAATTAATGAATTAGAAACTATTCCTTTAGGTAGTTCTATATCTGCTTTAATAGGAGGTATACCTGAAAAGTGTAGTGATCCAGGTCTATGTATGGTTAATTGTACTATTGGAGGTGTGATATTTTCTGACTGCATGTGTGATTTAGGAGCGTGTGTTAGTATAATTCCTTTGTCTATATATGACACTTTGAGGCTCCCTCCCTTAAAAAGGTCGGCAGCTCGTTTTATGTTAACAGATAAAAGCATTATTACAGTGATTGGAGTTGCTAAAGATGTACTAGTGAGCATTAAGGGGCTCACATTTCCCATTGACTTCTATATCTTGGAAATGCCCCCTAATGACTCAGGAAGGCCATCATCAATCCTGCTTGGAAGACCATTCCTGAAAACATCAAAGTTCAAGCTGGACGCATTTTTCGGAACTTATTCTTTTGAAATAGATGGAAGAATAGAGAAATTCAGTTTAAATAAAGCTATGAAGCACCCTCCGGATGATCATTCTATCTCCCAGCGTGACATCATGGATGAAACCGTGGCTGAAGTTCACCAGGAGGAATTAGAAGAGAAGTACATAGGACAAGGTCCAAGTGTGGGGACACTTTCTAAAGACAATGAGAGCACTTCACCATTATCACCAGCTCCAGATAATCCAGAGCCTGGCCATGAGCAGAAATTAGAATTAAAACCCCTCCCTCCACACCTCAAGTATGCTTACCTTGAGGACGAGCAGAAGTTTCCAGTTATCATTGCAAGGGAACTCACTTCCCAACAAGAAGAACAGCTAGTGAGTGTGCTGAGAAAACACAAGAAAGCAATTGGATGGAGTTATCAAATCTTTACCCACTTATTCATATGATTAGCATGTATTTACAACTCCTTCCTAAAATTACTCCATGGTTGAAAACTTTCTTCCTAGAGACTTTTAATTATGTATTTTAATTCTCCTTTATTCCACTTGATGTCGTGACCCCTGTGTTAAGTATTCCAGGCTTTATAGGGCATGAATGACTTGGAAATTAGAGAGGAGTCTTGCAAAAAAATGGAAGGAACACAAGAAATTAAGGAGATGACCAGCAAGAAGCGACGCGAACGCATGACTCACGCGACCGTGCGAAATGGAGAAATCGTAGTGACGCGCTCGCGTGCCTGACACGAACGCATGGATTGGAAACTGTACGAGTGATGCGAATGCGTGGACGATGCGCACGCGTGGCAAGGCAGAATACTGGATGACGCGAACGCGTGGATGACACGAACGCATGGACGACGCAATCGCGTGACGTGCGCGATCTGCAGAATTTGTAGAATTTGCTGGGGGCAATTTTGGGCCATGTTTTGACCCAGTTTTCGGCCCAGAAAAGCATATTAGAGCCAGAGAACATGTAGAGACCAGAGGGAGACATTCATTCTGCATAATTTTAGTTTTAGATCTGACTTTACTCCTCCTCTAGGTTTTCTCTCTACACATTCATAGTTCTTAGTATTTTGTTTTTATTGCTTTTTGGATTGGGATATTGAGAAGAGTTATTACCTCCGCCAAGACTTCATCATTCTATTTTGTTTTTCTTATTTGTCACTTACTCTTTCATATCCTTAATTTGTTCAGAATTACTATTGGGTTATTTTTAGAATTTAATAATGCAAGAACCATTTTTATTTTGAATTGGTCTTTTTGATTATTATTTATCATGTCTTACTTTATTTCCCTTTCTTATTTTGTGAAGTTTACATTCATAATGAGCGAGTAGTTCCCTAACTTGATTGGGAGTTGATTGAAAGGAGGACCTTGAGTTAGAATGCTCAAGAGTAAAATTGTAATTGGGTTTATTGTTGGATCGCTCTCTAGTCACTAACACTAATCCTTCCCAAGGGAGAGGATTAGAACTTGTGAACAGAAATAGACTTCCAACTTGCTTGACTTTCCTCTACCTAGTAAAGGATAACTAAGCATAACAACCTTCAATTATCAATTAATCTTGGGAGAACTCCAACAAGGATAGAACTTCCGACTAATCTACTCCCGGTCAAGATTTTTATTTAAATTACATATATTCTCTTATTTAATTTTCTGTTCATCAAACTCAAAACCATTTTGGAAAACATCTGATTAATAGAATAGCACATCTTTCTGCAACTCGTTGGGAGACGACCTGGGATTCATACTCCCAGTATTTTAATTCTAATTTTGTGACAACCCTTCTAAATTGATAAGCGGATTTTTGTTGGTTAAGAACTGTACTTGCAACATATCTCTTACATCAATTTCTTAATCCGCCAATTTTTGCCACGTCACAGCTCCCTGGTTTTGCATATTAGATCTTACTTCCTCCTTGAATGCAGAGATTTTCAAGCAAGACTTCAATCCGGGAGAGTATATCCTCAGATATTGATGGTATGTTTGAATTTGGAGATAGAGGATGGCTATTTGGTGCTTGATATGGAGGCTGGAAAGAGTTGTTGTGTGGGGCTTGGTACGGTCTTTGATTGGATTATTTGTAGGTGGAGTTGTTGTAACGGTTGGAGTTGTGAGGTCTTTGGTCTTGGCTCTGGTTTTGTTGATTTCCCCATCCAAAGTTTGGGTGGTTCTTTCAACCAGGGTTATAGGTTTTAGAGTATGGGTCATGGGTTTGTCTTGATGAGTTTCCAACATAATTGACTTGCTCCCAATCACCTCCTTCCTCTACATTGAACTCTTCTTGGGCTGGTGGTTGAGCATTGATTACTGCAACTTAGTTCTTCTCCATCTGCTTGGTGAGGTCAGCCAATTACTTAGTGATCATCTTATTTTGAGCTAGAATTGTATCCATGTGATTCAGCTATATCATTCCTCTATTGGTGCTTCTATCAGAGGCATAGAAGTATTCATTATTAGCCACTGTTTCAATGACATCAATGGCTTTCTCTATGGTCTTCTTCTTGTTGAGAGAGCTTCCTGAGGAGTGATCTAGAGCCTTCTTTGACTCTTGTGACAAACCTTCATAGAAAATATGCAGCTGTACTCATTCATTGAACATGTCCCGAGGGCACTTCCCTGTCAGCTCCTTATATCTCTCCCATGCTTCATAGAGAGTTTCACCATCTTGTTGCCTGAATGTTTGGACCTCAGCTCTCAGTCTATTGACTCTTTGAGGAGGGTAGAATCTTGCCAAGAACTTATTCACCACATCTTCCCAAGTGGTAAACTATCCTTTGGAAAGGATTCTAGCCACTTAGATGCTTTGTCCCTAAGAGAGAAGGGGAACAAAACCAATCTATAGGTATCAGGATGGACACCATTGGACTTCACAGTGTCACATATTCTCAGGAATATGGTTAGGTGTTGATTGGGGTCTTCTTGGGCACTTCCTCCAAATGAGTAATTGTTTTGAACAAGAGTGATGAGTTGAGGCTTTAACTCAAAGTTGTTGGCATGGATGGTTGGTTTTAGGATGCTACTTCCACAGTTTCCTGGGTTTGGGTTGATGTAAGAGCCTAGAACTCTTCTCTCCTACCTAGCATGATTGGCTGCAACCTCTCTGACATGATTATGCACCTCTTCCTCATGATGGTTCTCCATATCAACCTCCATATTCATATCCAAGTCCTCCTCTTCTTCCTCTGCTCCAATAACTATCTTCTCCCTTGCTTCCCTCCTTAGTCTAAGGAAGGTCCTCTCAGGTTCAGATTCAAAAGAGGTTGAAGCTCCTCTTCATCTATATGTCATACAATCAGCAAAACACACAGCCAAGAGAAAAGTGAAGAAATCACTCTTGTTAAAATTGTGGTTGGTCTGAGTGGTGCAATTTATTAAACAGTTAGTGGATTAGTTATGCAGAAATGGAAATAAGCAAACAAATGAAAGTAAAAGTGCTGAACTGAAAGTAATAACAGAAATGAATAAATCAACAAAGAAAAGGAAAATTGCTCAATCTAGTTATCCTCTAATTTAATCTTTGTCAATACAAAATCAATCCCCGGCACAGCGCCATAAACTTGATGCATGAAAACTTGTCCCTCAACGAATTTCCCTTCGGCAAGTATACCGAATTGTCGTCAAGTAAAAACTTACAATAGAGTGAGGTCGAATCACACATGGATTGATTGGTTGAGAAACTTTAATTAGGGGAGTGTTCTAGTTGAGCTAAAGCAAAGTTGGATTGGGAATTACAGAAACTAAATTGGCGGGAAAAGTAAATAACAGGAATGTAAATTGTGAAATGTAAATGGCAGAAATTAAATTGCAGAAAGTAAATTACAAGAAATTAAACGGGAATTGCGGTGATGAGCATCAAAGTAAATAGCAAAAATTAAAGAGAATGGGTAAGACCAGAAGTGGGAAAGCTCATTGGGCTTATGAGATATTGCAATCCTCCGGATCAAGTTCATTCTCATCTCTTCCTCAATCAATGCATTTATTGATCTCTTAGAAATCTTAGGTGATTGGATCCCAATTCCTTGGCAATCCAATCTCTCTAAACTTGAACAATTGCCCAACTCCTTGATCTAATTGCTCATAGGAAGAGATGAAGCTTGGTCACTGATTATACAACACACCTTCATAGATCAAAGTATTTGTAGGATTACATGTCACTATATCCATCCAACCCCCAACCTAATCCAATGTGAGAAAGCATTTCTAGCATGTATTCCTCATTCCTCTTCCAAGGTTCAGAGGAAATCCAAGTATGAGCAATTTCTCTTCCAAGACAATTATCCAATTAGATGAAGATCGAAAGCTTTCTAGAAAATCAAGAGAAAAGAAAGAGGAAGAAGAATGAAAACTATTATTGATCCATTTAATTACAACAGAGCTCCCTAACCCAATGAAGAAGGTTTAGTTGTTCATAGCTCTGGGAATGGAAATTAAAAATGAAAAGTGCATTAAAGATAAACAAAATTACAGAGAAAGTGAAATACAGAGTGTTTAGAATTTCGGATCCCCCAGATCCCGGTCTTCTTTCTAGTTCAAAACTACCCCTATATATACTACTTCTCTGAGCCTCAGTTTAGTCTGCAAGTCTCTGGATGTGGGCCTTTGCTCAGTTAAAGGAATTACAAACTTAATGGGCTTAGCTCAACTTGATGAAAGAAGTTGAGTCAGGAATAATTCACGTTAGTCAAGACATTAGTGTGGTTAACGTTAAGTGTAAATTCTGGTTTGAAGACGTTAGTGACACTAACTTTGTCACTAACGTCCCAACCCTCTTGAGCTACGTTAACCTCAACGTTGATGGCACTAACGTGACCACTAACGTAGCCTTTCCTAACTTTTGATAACGTTAATGGCATTAACTTCACCATTAACGTTACAATCATTCTTTCTTCCACGTTAATGGCCCACGATAGTGGTGCTAACGTGGTCATTAACATAGGTGTACCATGACTCGAAGATGTTAGTGACAGTAACTTTGTCACTAACGTTGCAAACCTCTTCCCCTTCTACGTTAGTGCCCACGTTAGTGGCACTAACGTGGGCTTCTTGGCCATCTCCAACGTTAGTGACAAAGTTAGTGTCACTAACATTGGCTCTTCTCCCCTTGCTCCACGTTAATACCCACGTTAGTGACATTAACGTGGCCACTAATGTGGGTGTCCTTGGCCTTTTCCAACATTAGTGACAAAGTTAGTGTCACTAACATTGGCTCATTTTCCTTCCTCCACGTTAATACCCACGTTAGTGGCGTTAACGTGGCCACTAACGTGGGTATCCTTGGCGTTTTCTAATGTTAGTGACAAGTTAGTGGCATTAACGTGGCCACTAACGTGGGCTTATATTGGCCTTTCTAACGTTAGTGGTGTTAACTTCACCACTAACGTTGGAGCTTCTCCTTTCTTCCACGTTAGTGCCCACGTTAGTGGCACTACGTGGCCGCTAACGTGGGCTTAAATGGCCTTCAAATATGTTAGTGGTGTTAACTTCACCACTAACAGTGCAAGCTTGCTCTTTCTCTACGTTAATGGCACTGGCTCTAACGTGGCTCTTCTCTGCTTCTTTCCCCTGAAACCAAACAAACAAAGTGCATCAAAGCCTTGCCTTAGATCATGAGATTATGCATCATCTAATTTATCATTCAACTCATGCATTATTCCCATGAAATCATGTAAAATTCACAATGTTTGCTTGAATCAAGATGTAAGTGCATATTCACCCAAATGCTTGCTTAATGCTTAAGAAAATGCATGAAGCTACCTAAAATACATAAAGAAAAGGCTAGTAAAACTAGCCAAGATGCCCTGGCATCAAGGCTCCACCTTCAGCTGGTGTGCACTGGAGTTCTGGGTTGCTATATAAACAAACAAACAAGAATTGAGGAAAAAGTCATAGTAGTGTGGTATGATAAAACACAATGTGTGTATTCTAAGTGTGCACGGTGTAGAACACACACATTGGCCGGGTAAAAAATGATACCACATAATAAATAGAAAAGGCATATATTCCTCCATTAAGTGGCTGATTAATGGACTTTTGTGTGGTCTAGAATTTTCCAATAAACTCTCGTTGCAAGTATAGTTTCTAAACCAACAATAATCCTTTCATACAAAAACTTAGTTGTCACAAGTAACAAACCCCTAATAAAATTGATAACCGAAGTATTTAAACCTCGGGTCATCTCTCAGGGAATTGCAGGGAAGTGTGCTTATAATTGGTTATTAGATTGTATCTTTTTGGGGATTTTGGATTAAGAAACAAGGATTGTAAATTGCAAAAGGAATGAACTAAAAGCTAGAAAAGCTCTTGGCAAGGTATGAGAACTAGAAGTCTTATCCTAGCTATCCTTATCAATAGTGATGAGGATTGTCCATTGCTCCCACTTAGTTAACCCTCTAATCATGAAGGGAAGTCAAGTGGATGAATCAATTTGATGCCTCAAGTCCTAGTCAACTCCGAAGGAAAGACTAGCTTTAGTGGAATTCAAACCAACTAGAAACTTTCAATTATCACCCAACGAAGGAGTTTGATAACTCAAGTGTCACCAATTACTCAACCAAGGCCAAAAGGGGCAAAATCTAACTTAAAACCCTCCCAAGAATTTTATCAAACACTTGGAAGGCACAACACAAAAGCATAGAAAAGCAATAAGAGATAATAAGATCTAAACAACCAATTGAAAGCATCAATAACATAAATTGAAGAAAGCAATCATAAATATGAAATACCTCAAATTGCATTAAATAGGAAATCAAATGTAACATGAGAATTCATAAACTAAACTGGAAAAGAAGAAAATCAACAAGAGGACTAGATAAACCAAAGTACTAGAATAAATAAGAGTATAAGAGAATTAAATTAAAGGAACATTTAACCTGGATTTGAGAAAAAATAAACCTAAAACTAAGAGAAATCATAAATCCTAAAACCTAGAGTAAGGAGAGAGCTTCTCTCTCTAGAACCTACAACTAAAACTAAAATTATTTGAATGAGAAGTCCCTCTTGATTCCGTCTACTCTGCAGCCTCTAATATGTATTTTCT
The DNA here is from genome assembly GCF_003086295.3 of Arachis hypogaea. NCBI lineage: Eukaryota > Viridiplantae > Streptophyta > Magnoliopsida > Fabales > Fabaceae > Arachis > Arachis hypogaea. The sequence goes on from NC_092052.1 coordinate 79,847,024, forward strand.
GGGCCAAAAACTAAAAAACAGCCCAGAAATTGCCCCCAGCACTTTCTGCACTTTCTGCACGTGGCGCATGTCACGCGTACGCGTCATTCATGTGTGCGCGTCGATGTGCAAGTCTCCAAGTCATGCACACGCGTCAGGTATGCGCACGCATCGCTCCTCGCTGGTTGTCTCCTTTAATACTTGTTCTCCTTCCATTTATGTAAGCTTTCTCACCATCCTCTAAGCCATTCCTGCCCTATATAGCCTGAAAACACTTAACACACAAATCATGGCATTGAATGGTATATAGAGGGATAAAAATTAGCAAATTTAAGGCCAGAGAAGCATGTTTTCAATCATAGCACAAAATCAGGAAGGAAAATGTAAAACATGCGATTTCTATGAATAAGTGTGAGAATGATGGATAAAAGCTACTGAATTAAGCACAAGATAAACCGTAAAATAGCAGTTTATCAATCTCCTCACACTTAAACATTAGCATGTCCTCATGCTAAGCTTAAGAGAACTAAAAGAGTGAAGGCAAAATGGTAGGATGTATGAAATGCAACCTATCTGTATGAATGCAGCTAAATGCAAAATGCTTTTACCTACTTGGTGAAAAGTAAATAAACCTTTCAAGGACAAATATGAACTGGATTTCACTAATTCAAATCATAAAAATGAAGTACAAATAGACTTGCAGAAGAAAATAGCTCACGAAAGCTGGGAACAAAGAATCGAGCATCGAACCCTCACTGGAAGTGTATACACTCTAATCACTCTTGTGTTTGAGGGTCGAGTCTCTCGGTTCTCTACTAATCTTGCTTTCTTAACAGAAATTTAATGCACAAATACACATATTAAGATGTCTTTTCAAGGGTTGTAATGGGGTTAGGGTCAAGGTAGGAATGTATTTGGTTAAGTGGACTGAAATTCAAATCCTTGATTAACCTAAACTTCTCACTTAGCCTAAGACATTCCATGTAGTTACAATGTAAAATCTAACTGCCCATTAACTATGTTTACCACATATTCATGCATCCCAAATTCAAGTACAACTCATATGCATTGATGTTATTACTTAACCTAGGGAATTTTGTCCCCTTTTTATTATTTATATTTTTTCTTTTCTTTTTCTCTTTTTTTTTGTTTTTGTTTTTCTCAATGCATATAATTAAGGTATTGAATGTATGAATATGTGCTTAACCGTCTTTTTCACAAATTCACAAAAAATATACAACGCCCAATTCTCAAACCAAATATTGGCAAACCCAATTTGCCCACACTTAAATCATGAACACTCTCACTAGTCTAAGCTAACTAAGGATTCAAATTAGGGACATTATTCTTTTTCGCTTAGAGTTAATGATGTGCTAAAGTAAAGAATAAAGGGGTAAAATAGGCTCAAATTGGTTTGCAAAGGATAATGAAAGGGTAGGGCCATATGGATATGTAAGCTCAGTGAAACAAAGGCCTCAATCACATAAGTGCATGCATACATCAAACAATGGAAATATAGAATTATGCAAGACAAAGATCACAATTTTAGAGAGAATAACACACACACCAAAATAAAATATATTGGTTTATAAAATACAACCTGTAACAACCCTGATTTTTGAGTATGTGAGATCTTTTCCGAAGGCACGGATTTCGCCAGAAGATCAGTAAAGGGAACCCCTCTTCTATATCAACAACTATCTCAAACCTCATTGTCATTATGTCATCCTTAAGCTAGAACCCTTTCCGAGGCAAGCTCGATAATGCAATCGCGAAGAACCTAGTTTTTGAACCGTATCGGTTGGCAGTTTTGATTCTGATTTTCGTAAATATTCTCTGTTTGACGAACCGGACTCGATTCATGATAGGAGAGAGATAATAGTATAATATTATCATTATATTAGTATTAGAAAATTCTTGAATGATATTATAAGGTTAGCTGGTCTGTTTTAGTTAAAAACAAAAAATTGGTTTAACCGGGTTTACGGTTTACTGGTGCAGCTTAGCACCAGCACTCTCTGATGACTTTAGCAATGCTAAGGCCTCATTATACATGTTTTATTCTCATAATAAATATGTTACTAGTGTCATTTATGCTAGTAGCTCAGAAAATAATTTTTAGAGATGTTTTTACGAGTGTTCCGATACATCTAGTTTTAGTAGTTATACACCTGAGATATTTTAACATTATTTTAACCCACCTCCAAGCCAACCAATCACAACTCGCCTTACACCCCCAAGACACTCTAAGGCTGGTCATTTACTCCCTTTGGCCGAAATTGAAAAGAGAGAAAAGAGAGAAAACTTCATGAACACTTAATCTTCAAAGCTTGATTTCTTCTGAACCAAAACTCAAATCAAAACTTTAATTTCACCAAAATGATCCTCTCTTATTCCTCTACATAACCATGTGACTTATCAAGGCTAGAAATAAGATGAGATGGCTGTCTCCCTCCCTCTTCAATTCGGTTTTCAAGGAAAACCATGCAAAACATGTGTTTTCTTGATGTTCTTCCTTAGGAATCATGCTTAACTTGACTTGAGGGCCAAGAAACGTTAATTTATAGCAAGTCTAAGGTGAGATATCTCTTCCTAACATACTGAGTGAGATTTGGTCAATTGAGAGTTTTTGGATTTAAAGTTGTTCTTGATGTGATTTAGGAGGAAAAAGTGCTTAAGGACCACCTAAAAGTTTAACCGAATTAGGAGCAGCAAAACCAGGTAGGGTTTGATGAATTTAATCTTGATTGATTGTCTTTGATTTGTGTGATTATGATATGGTTTTCTTATGCTTGAAATTGATTGCTTATATGAGTTATTCTTGGTGAAAGTTTGTTGAAATGTTGGTGAAAATTTGATGAAATTTGATGATATTCAACTTTGAAATTATGTTCTTTATGGCTGATGGAAAAACGAACCCTAGGCCTTAAATTGGGGTTAAATTTGTGTTAAAATCATGTAGAAAAGATGGGATTTTAGTGGCTGGGAATTTATTATGAATTTTGATAAAAATCTGTTGCTGAAAAGACTGAAAAACCAGAAAAAACAGAGAAAAATCTGAAGAATTTACGAAGAACACGAAGAACACTTTGAGTGTGGTGAAGAAGAATGAAGAACACCTTTTAGATCTTAAAAAGGGCAAGGTTGTAATTATTTTGGTGTTTGAGGGGTTACTTGGTAATTTTTGAAAGTTAGGGTGGTTAAAGTGGAAATATTAAAAGTTACCGGTGGTAAAAAGTGAATTTTAAAGATTAAAAGTTAAAGTGGGGTAATTTTCGAAAATATATTAATAAAATAATAAATAATAATAAAATATTAAATAATAATATTTAATTAAAAATAATTATTTAATAAAAATAATAAAATAATGCGAAAAAGGCTGTTTTCTGTAAAAGCTTTAGAAAGACAACTTTAAGCGCAGAATCTCATAATTACCTTCACAAAACACTTACGGAGTGGTAAAAACATATTAGTGAGGCAAAGATAAAGGAAATATAAAAAGTTAAAGAAGAGATAAAAATCAAGAAAAAGTCTGTAAAGTACTAATGACAGAAAAACAGACAGAAATTAGTGAACGAACTAGGGCAACATAGTTAGTCCTTAAGTTGCGACTAGGGTTAGGTATTATATGAAAAGTTAAACTGTTTCAGTATAGACTTAATGAACCTATACTTGGGACAGGCATACTATTCATACCGAAATTTACATAAGCTTTAAATACATACGTTAAGCAGAGAAATCAGAGCAGAGTAAAGAAAACACAGAGAATAGAGTAACCAGAGAAAAGTAAAGAGATATAGAGAAAAGAGTAATCAGAGCAGAGTAAAAATTTAAAGTGAAAAGATTAATATGATAAAGAGAATAAAGAACAAGCAGAGGGCCTATTGAAAGGTCATTTGTTGCGTTAAGGCAACTCCAGAGATATTTGTATATTCAACTGCTGCTTTTCTGTTGGCCCTAGAGGTCCTGTAGGCCCAAGTTCACCTACAGTAAGTTGTTATTCCTGTAGGCCGAAGTTCACCTACAGTGAATATCAATTGTGTATCTCAGGGTGTTGCTCCTGTAGGCCAAAGTTCACCTACAGAGAGTTGTGATACCTGTAAGCCGAAGTTCACTTACAGGGGCGCTATTTCTGTAAGCCGAAGTTCACTTACAGAGGAGTTATTTCTGTAGGCCGAAGTTCACCTACAGAAAGTTGTTGTGTTTTGTTTAGACTATTCCTGTAAGCCGAAGTTCACTTACGGGAGTGCTATTTCTGTAGGCCAAAGTTCACCTACAGAAAATAAGCCATATCTAGGACTAGTTCCTAGGTAATGTCGGGCTGCAGGGTGTAAACCGACACGTGAGCTCATGGCCTGCATAGGACAGACATGCATCATACTTGGTTGTGCATTTCCTTTGTTATGATTGTGGTATGAATGTATACTTTTCTTGTTTGTATTCTATTCTTTGTGTCTGTTTTGTATTTTCTTGTATCCTTCTATTTGTGTTCTGTTTTTTATTTCTCTATTTCCTCTATTTATCTTCATCTTCTATTTACTGCTTTCTGTATTTTACCATTGGTTTGCAAAACAACATATAACTAATGAACTTAACTAATAACCCCGACCCTACTAAGAACTCCCCAGTTCTTACCCCTTCTCTCTCCCTTCCCCCTTCAGATGGAAGCAAGAGTTCCTCTCTGTAGTTCACTGACGACTGTTTGTAGAAAAGATTCCACTCTAGGTAGTCTTCTGAGTCTAGGGTGAATATCTTTCTCTGTTTATATGTATATACTATGAGACCAGCCAATGTCTGCACCCCGTTTGTATGCGAACGTTAACTTAAATAATGTGTACGAGACTCCTGTTGTGTGGCTACTTGATGAGGTACCAGAGAGACATCCTATGGCAATGTCTGATCGTGCAGAGGAGTAGCAGATGATGTTCTACCTTTTGGTGATGTTCCACCTAACTTGAGTTTTGAAGACCTAGAACGTACTTTCCCTCGCTTTAGTAGTTTAGAGGGACTAGGTGAGTATAGAGTCTAGGCTAGCCTGGGCGCCAGCTTAGGGACTTCTTGAACAGGTCAGGGCCTAGGATGTTGTATGTATATATATGTATATAGTTATTATCTAGCTATATCTAGGGGTGTTCTAACTAAAAGTTTATACTTAAATAAAAGTTGGATCACTGAATGTTGTTGACTGCTTGTGATGTATTTATGTGTGGTTATTTATAACTGTTTTATCTGTTATTAGTTGGGAATTGATTATGAATGATTCCGTCTATTAATCCAAATGTTTTCAAAAAAAAATACCCTACAAATTAACTACGTTTTTAACAATGAATCAGACTCATATGATAAATAATAGATAATAATTAGGAAGACAAATTGGTAGTGCTCAGTTTCTGGTATGATTTAGACATATTAAAAATTGGGTCGTTACATAACCAATCAAATAGGCTCAAAATCTCACTGGTTTTGTGTGTTCGAGCTCTAAAACCATGTTCCAAATTAAAAATATTCAAACAAGTTTAACAAAAAGTTTAATTCAAATTAGTGAAATACTATAAAATAGTTTCTTAAAAAGAAAAGCATTACTTCAACCAAGTAGTGGTAAAAGATGCACAAAATCAAAGAAACATGCAATCAAACATGCAAATACAATAACTAATTTAACAGGAAAAATTAAACATTGGTGTTGAGTCAGAAAGTAGTTACCCGCGAAAGTCGGTATCGACCTCCCCACACTTTAAAGATTGCACCGTCCTCAGTGCATGTAAAGATGTGCAAGTGGACGGGTTGCTACAACTGCGGAGTTCTTTCAAAAGATTTTGTAGAGTGACTTGTTGTGCTCCCCATTTAGAAGTTTTCGCTTCCCTTCTTGATGGCCATCCTGAAAGAAGAGAAGGAGGAAAAAGAATAACCCACAAATAAAGATACGCAAACAAATAAAATCTAGGTGGGCTAATGCCAAAGAATAATGAGGTTCTCAACTACATGATAGCTACAACATGCAAATGAGAAAACAAAATAGGTGAATGGCATATCAATAGTGCAATAATTGCAACAATGAGGGAGAGAGAGTGGGTCATGAAAGACAATATAAGTCCATATCAATGCACAAGGAATACAAGTGTTATAAAAGATTAGCATTGATCGATAAATAATATCACCCAACAATATAAACAAGTCGCTATGCACCAAAATGATGGAAGAAATATCCAACAGATGAGTAAGAAAATTTAACACCAACGGAAAAATGGTAGTCTTAGAAAAGAAAATAAAAACATACACAAAATGAAATGCAATGAATGAAGGTATGTAAATTCAATAAGTAAAAGAAAATGAAAGAGAATAAAGAGGAAAAGAAAGTGAGAAAAGAAGAAGAAGGAGTAAGAGAGGAGAGAAGAAAGAAGAAAATTAGAAAATAGGAAATGGAGTCGACGCGTGCGCCTGCATCATGCGTACGCGTGAAACTGAAATAGCCAACGCGTACGCGTAGATGGCAAAGAGGGCATACTGATGCATGAGCGTCGGTCATGCGTACGTGTGACCACGCGCGTGCTAAAGGCACGCTTCCAGCACCATGGCAGCCCAACTTTCTGTTCAAACACTCTTTTACGCCGATTGGGAAACCCACGTGTACGCGTCACTAACGCTTACGCGTGGATGGACTAATTTGCAGGTGACGCGTACGCGTAGGGCACGCGTACATGTAGGGTGGCTCGTGCTCCAGGAACCCTTCCTGCACAGTTCCAGCCTAACTTTCGGATCATTTTTCAAGAGTGCGAAACTACACACGACGCGTGCGCGTCAGCGACGCTTACACGTCGTTTTCACTTTTTCTTCTTCTTTTTTTTTAATGTAGAATGCAGGTAATGATGCAGAATTTATGAAATAACACTGATAGAAATAAAATAAAATAAAACTAAGAATAAAAAGGGACGATCATACCATGGTGGGTTGTCTTCCGCCTAGCACTTTTAGTTATTGTCCTTAAGTTGGACATTCGGGGAGCTCCTTGTCATGGTGGCTTGTGCTTGAACTCATCCAGGAATCCCCACTAATATTTGTAATTCCAATAGCCTCCGGGGTCCCAAACTAGGCGCATAAAGCCTTCGAGCAAGTTAAAGCAAGTGACAAGGCCCCAAGAGTGTTGACTGTGGGAATAAATTCCGGGGTCCCAAACCTTGCTTTTATACCCGTCTTCTTGTTGATCATCATTTTTCCAACCGGGTGGCAAGCAATATGAATTCCCAATGAAGTACCCAAACGACTTCCGAATCCCATTCAATCGAGCTTTACACCAACCTTTGCACTTCAACTTGGAGCATGCAACTGTATTGAACCTTGCATGATAACTCCTACCACTAACCATCTCCCTCTTACTCTTAAAGCCACAAAGAACTCTAAATTGACCATCCGTCTCAAGTAAACCATATTCAAGTGGGAAAGTAAAGGTCAAGGATAAGAATTTTACCCACTTGAATGTTGTATTGGATGGTAATGGCTTTGGGGGAGGAGTTTCTGAGGATCTTGCAAGCTCTACTCCCTTGTGTTCTTTCTTGACAACTTCCACCTCTTTGCAATCTTCTTTAATTTTAACCTCTTCCTCTTGGTAGCTTTCTTCCAATTCAATCTCTTTTTCATTGCTTACCAAGGGCATGGGAGGTTGTGCCTCTTCTTCTTTAATCACCATCTCTTGATCAACCTCTTCAAAGTCTTCAACCATGATATACCTTGGAGGTTGTACACCCTCCTCAACATCAATATCAAATATCTTGAAAGGAGGCTCTATGACTGGACTTTCCCATGGAGGTTCCGCATCTTCCAAGTCTTCAACCACTTCCTCTTCTGTGATAATTTCGGCTTTCTCCACTTGCTCTAATACAAAATCAAACTCTTCCTTGATGTCTTCTTTCACTAATTCTTCAACCACTCATTCGCCTTCAAGGGTCTCTACTACCTCCACCTTGTGGGCCTCTTCTAGCTGCTTTTGAAGTATGAATTTGTGAAATTGATCCATTACATCTCTAAGACGATCCCTTCTCTCTTGTTCCATATCAATAGCATAATTGGGATCCTGTTACTCTTGGATTGAAGGATATGGGTGTTCTTCGATGGAGGGTGGTGGTGCACTAGAGCTTGAGGGTTGACTGTTGGGGGTATTCAATGATCCAATCTGTGCGGCAAGAGCTTGTAAAGTAGAGGTCAGACCGTTTAAGGTAGAGTTAAGTGTGGTTTGAAGATTTATTTGCCCTTGTGAATAACACGAAGAGTGTTGTTATCCAACGGAGGTTGGGGTGGATAGGAGGGTTCATTTGTTAGGAGAAAGGACTCATAATATGGAGGTGGTTCTTCTTGATAAGGATATGGAGATGGTGTATATTGAGGTGGTGGTTCTAAGTATGGCTCATAAGGCTCTTGGTATGGTGGGTAAGGATTAGGGTCATATGGGGGTGTTTGGTGGTAAGGTGCTTGTGAATATGATGGTTCAAAATTATGTTGAGGAGGTGGTTCATAGGCGTATGGTGGTGGTTGTTGATAATCAAAAGAGTGCTCACCATAGCCGTTATCTTGGTATGTAATGGCTCTTGGTCATAGTATGTTGGTGGAGGTTGTTGCCAAGAGGGTTGATCAAATCCTTGTGGCTCCTCCCACCTTTGATTGTCCCATCCTTGATGCATATTCCCATTGTAATCGCCATTTCCTACAACATAATTAGACCCAAACTCATAGCCAAAGAAGTGAGAATTCATAGTAGCTAGTAAAAATAAAAACTAATAAAATAATCAACTAAGTCCTAAAAACTAACAAAAACTAACAAACAAGCAAAAAGAAAGTATTTACAATAACCAATAATAAAGAACACTATTGCAATTTCCCGACAACGGCGCCATTTTGATGAATGGACTTTTGTGTTGTCTAGAATTTTCCAATTAACTCTCGTTCCAAGTATAGTTTCTAAAACAACAATAATCCTTTCATACAAAAACTTGGTTGTCACAAGTAACAAACCCCTAATAAAATTGATAACCGAAGTATTTAAACCTCGGGTCGTCTCTCAAGGAATTATAGGGAAGTGTGCTTATAATTGGTTATGAGATTGTATCTTTTGGGGGGTTTTGGATTAAGAAACAAGAATTGTAAATTGCAAAAGGAATGAACTAATAACTAGAAAAGCTCTTGGCAAGGTATGAGAACTAAAAGTCCTATCCTAGCTATCCTTATAAATAGTGATGAGGATTGTCCGTTGCTCCCACTTAGTTAACCCTCTAATCATGAAGGGAATTCAAGTGGACGAATCAATTTGATTCCTCAAGTCCTAGTCAACTCCAAAGGAAAGACTAGCTTTAGTGGAATCCAAACCAACTAGCAACTTTCAATTATCACCCAACGAAGGAGTTTGATAACTCAAGTGTCACCAATTACTCAACCAATGCCAAAAGGGGCGAAATCTAACTTAAAACCCTCCCAAGCATTTTATCAAAGACTTGGAAGGCACAACACAAAAGCATAGAAAAGCAATAAGAGATAATAAGATCCAAACAACCAATTGAAAGCATCAATAACATAAATTGAAGAAAGCAATCATAAATATGAAATACCTCAAATTGCATTAAATAGGAAATCAAATCTAACATGAGAATTCATAAACTAAACTGGAAAAGAAGAGAATCAACAAGAGAAATAGATAAACCAAAGTACTAGAATAAATAAGAGTATAAGAGAACTAAATTAAAGGAACATTGAACCTGGATTTGAGAAGAAATAAACCTAAAACTAAGAGAAATCCTAAATCCTAAAACCTAGAGAGAGGAGAGAGCCTCTCTCTCGAGAACCTACATCTAAAACTAAAATTATGTGAATCAGAAGTCCCTCATGATTCCGTCCACTCTGCAGCCTCTAATCTGTGTTTTCTGGGCCAAAAACTGGGTCAAAAACAGCCCAGAAATCGCCCCCTGTGCTTTCTACACTTTCTACACATGGCGCATGTCACAAGTACGCGTCAGTCACGCGTGCGCGTCGATGTGCAAGTCTCCAAGTCACGCGCACGCGTCAAGTATGCGCACGCATCACTCCTCGCTAGTTGTCTCCTTTAATTCTTGTGCTCCTTCCATTTATGCAAGCTTTCTCTCCATCCTCTAAGCCATTCCTGCCCTATATAGCCTGAAAACACTTAACACACAGATCATGGCATCGAATGGTATATAGAGGGATAAAACTTAGCAAGTTTAAGGCCAGAGAAGCATGTTTTCAATCATAGCACAAAATTAGGAAGGAAAATATAAAACATGCGATTTCTATGAATAAGTGTGAGAATGATGGATAAAAGCTACTGAATTAAACACAAGATAAACCGTAAAATAGCGGTTTATCAGTAGCCTAGGTTGAAAGCGAAGAAAAAACAAGAGATAGGGTACACATAAACCTAGATAGCCACAACTAAAGTGAATTGAATGTTTAAGAATATTAGATATTGAAATTGTGCCAGAGAAAGCACAAAATTGATATATAGCACAACAACAATAACCAATCCAACAATGGAAAGCAAACTACTTGTTCATCATGACACATAATGCAATAGTCACATGGTTGATAAACCCCATTTTGAGGGTTTATCTTGTGTTGAATTTAGAGGGTTTTGTCAACTTTTCTCCCATTTATCCAATGAAATAGCATGGTTTTATAACTTTTCCTTTAATTGTGCTTAAGAGTGAAAACATGCTTTTTAGGTCTAAAAATAACTAAATTTAATTCACCTTGATTCCATTAGATGCCGTGATATGTTTGTTAAGTGATTTCAGGTTTAGGAGGCAAAGATTGGATTGAAAGAATGAAGGAAAAGCATGTAGAAATGGAGAACTCATGAAGAAATGAAGGAATCGTAAAGTTGTCATGCCCAACCTCTTTGCACTTAATTGAGCATAACTTGAGCTACAGAGATCCAAATGATGCGGTTCTAGTTGAGTTGGAAAGCTAACATTTGGAGCTTCAAAATGATATAAAATTTGTCATATTTGCATCGCGTTTAAGGATGCACACACACACTGTACGCATACGCGTAGATGTTGCACGTGACTCACTAAAGTGCAACTCGTGGCCAGCGATTTCTGAAGCATTTTGGGCCCAATCCAACTCATTTCTGATGCTATTTAACCCAAGGATTAAAGAGGGATGACACAATTAAACACTTAGTTTTAGTTTAGTTTTATCAAGCTTTTACTAAGTTTCTAGAGAGAGAAGCTCTCTCTTCTCTCTAGAATTAGGATTAGGTTTTAGATCTAGATCTACTTATTCTCCTCTTCTAATTCTCCTTTTTCTTCCTTAATTATTCTCTTGTAGTTGTAGAATTCTTCCTCTCTTGTAATTCCTTTTATTGTTAGTTGTAGTTTATGAACTTTCTTTTGTATATCTACATTTCTTCTTCAATGCAATTGGTAAGTTCTTTGTTGTTTCATAATTGTTTTGCTTTTCTATTGTTGATCTCTTGCTTTTGTAGTTAGATCGCTCTTTAATTCTTGCAATTAATGATGTTTACTTTTATTGCCTTCCAAGTGTTTGACAAAATGCTTGGTTGGATTTTAGAGTAGAATTTTATGCTCTTGGCTTGGGATGGTAATTTAGGAACTCTTGAGTTACTAATGTCCAAGTGATTGATGATTGGGAGCCATTAACTCTAGTTCTCACTAATTGAATTAGTGGAGAGTTAGGACTTATGGACTTGGATTGATATAACTTATTTGACTTTCCTTTACTACTAGTTAGAGGATGACTTAATGGGATTGATCCTTGCCAATTCTCATGTTGTGGTTAGTGATAAGGATAGAGATCCTTAACCACCAAACCTTGCCAAGACCGTTTTATCATTTACATTTCCATTGCCATTTATTTTTCTTGTTTCTTATCCAAAACCCCAAAACATACCTCTAACCAATAACAAGAACACTTTATTGCAATTCCTAGGGAGAACGACCCGAGGTTTGAATACTTCGGTTATTATCTTAGGGGTTTGTTACTTGTGACAACCAAATGTTTGTATGAAATGATTATTTGTTGGTTTAGAAACTATACTTGCAATGAGGATTCATTTGTGAGATTCTATACCATCAAAAATCCTATCATCAATGGTAAAGGTACTTGTTACAAAAAGTGACAAGTTTGATAACAATCAAGTCAAGTCACTCAAACAATGCAAAGCATTAAAAACAAACAAGTGCCTTGTAATGTACTTGTATTGATTTTAGAACCATGATGATCAAGTAATTCAACTCAATTCACTAAAGTTTAAGTGCACAATTTATGATTAAGATGCCAAACAAAGATATAGTTCAATGCATATGGTAGCTACAACATATGAATCAAACACATAATACATGTAGCTAATCAAACAAAGACTCAATGCTTAGTGCACAAATTCATAAATTATCTCAAATTTCAAGCAAGTAGCAAACCAATTAACATCAAGCAAACACTTGCAACTTTATCAATTATCAAACAACTAAATAAGAACTAATATAATTACCAAAATAAAAAATGAAATGCAAACCAAAAGGGCAAGAACAAGCAGAAAATAGGGTGAAAGAGGGAGAAGAGAGATGGGTGGAGGAAAGGAGAAAAGAAGTAGAGAAGAGAGGAGAAGGGAAAACTGTGAAACAGGGGAGGGGTCCACGCGTACGCGTGGGAGACACGTGGGCGTGAAAGGAGGAAATGGAAATCGACGCGTACGTGTGTGGGACGCATACGCGTGGTGGGTAAAATTTAGAGATTGTTTGCGAGCACCGCGGACAGAGGCTTTGCATTGATGTGTGCCCACGCACAAGCCTATGCCCACACACAGAAAGGTGAATTTTTTTTATTTTTTTTTTAGAAAAAGATCATGTGTGTGGGCGCACACAAGTCCGTTTACACGCACAAGGGAGAATACTGCTAGGGGTTCATGCGCACAAGCTATGCCAGTGCTCCCACCAGAGGGGATGTATGCTGGTGTCCGGGCGCAAAAGAGTGCGAAAAGAGCGGTGCGTGCGTACGCACATGTAGGTGCGCACGCACAGATCGTGTTGGCACTACGAACAGAGGGCATAACAGCTGCTGTGCATACGCACAAGTATGTGCGTACCCACAAGTATTATGTGTGTACGCACAGGACGCAAAACATAAAGGTTTTTGTGCGTACGCACAAGTTTGTGCGTACGCACAGATGCCCTGTTTTTCAAAAATCTTTTTCTCAAATTCTAAGGTACTAAGCCTTAGCTCAATGAAAGCTCAACCCCAAAACATTCAAAAACCCATAAATTCATGATCCATACAGAAATTAACCTAATAAATCTCAAAATTAAACTAATTCTAAGCCAACTAAAATAAGCAAAATGCAATAAAATCAAATTATAGACAAAAAGAGAAAGTAAGAACAATGTTACCATGGTGTGGTGTCTCCCACCTAGCACTTCTATTTAGAGTCGTTAAGTTGGACTTTATTGAGAAGCTCTTTGAAATTCCACCCAAGCTTGTATTTTCCAAGGCTTTTGAGATTCCAAAGCTTGTGCACCCAAATCTTGTTGTGAATTCCTTTTCATTCCATATAGGTAACAAGCATTTGAAATTCCCAATTCCTATAACACAATAGAAACAAAACTCATAATGCAATGGGTGAGAATTCATAGGATAAAAGGACAATAAAAATCAAAGGTAATAAGAACAAATAAAATGAACTAGTAAAACTAGCAAAAAAAAAAAAAAGAAATCAATCGAAAACAAGCTATTTACATATTAACATATTAACAATAGCAAACAAAAAGCAAGATATTCACATATTAATATATTGACATAAGCAAGATATTCACATATTAACATATTCACAATAGCCAATAATATTACACCATTGCAACTCCCTGGTAACGGCGCCAAAAACTTGATTGTGAGAATTAATGTTGGTTTAGAATTTCTTAATAGAATTCCTTCATTGCAAGTATAGTCCAAACCAACAACTAATTCTCAAATCAAATTTTAAATTCAAAGAATGTCACAATCAAAATATAATAACCGAGAGTATTTAGACTCCCGGGTCATCTTCTCTAAGAGTTGCAATGAGATGCTCAATTATTGGCTATGGGGATTTGGGGGTTTGATGGCATGAGATAAGAAGTGTAAATAGCAAGAAAATAAAGATGCATGCAAATAATTAAATGAAAATCAAGTAAAAGCAATGAAAACGGAAATTAAATGGTAAAAAGAGCTCTTGGTAAGAATTGGGGAATTAAGGATTCCTATCCTAGTTATAGACCACAAACATGGTAATTGTGTGGAATTAATCCTAATTAGTCAATCCTAACATCGAGGATTAGTCAAAAGGTCATAATTGATCTCAATCCACAAGGCCTAGCCAACTCTATTAATGGAAGGCTTAGAGTTAGTAGAAACCAAATCAATTAACAATTCTCACACAATGTGGAATGGACATCCACCACTTAAGTTCACCCAATCACCCAATTTCTCAACCAAGAGTGTGAAAAATTAGGTAAAAATCCAACCAAGCATTTTATCAAACACTTGGAAGGCATAAAAAGAAAACATGGTAAAATAACAAGAAATAATAAATTTTACAACTACCAAAAGAAAGAAAATCATAATAACAACTCAATTAAATAATAAAGAAACATAAAACATAAATTTCCTTAAACGTACATTAAAATAACAAAGTGTCATAAACATAAAAGAACAAAAGAAATGAAATAACAAATAGAAGGAAAGAACAAAGATGCAATAACAATAAATGACGGAAAAGTAAATGAAAACAAGAATAAAAAAGAGAAATTACAAGAAATTAAACTAATAAACCCTAATTCCAGAGAGAAGGGGGAGCTTCTCTCTCTAGAAAATGAACTACAATATGCTAAGCTAACCCCCAGCAATTTGCAATTAATGAGCTCACGTGACCCACGCGTACGCGTCGCTGAGCTCGCGCTTGTGCGCGCGCACGCGTCGCTTGTGCGCACGCATCACTTGTGTGCATGCACGGATGTTGGAATGTCCAAACTCCATTTCTTCATGGTTTCTTCTCTTTTGCATGCTCTTTTTTCTTACTTCTTCAACCCATACTTGCCTTGGAAATCTGAAATCACTTAACAAATACATCAAGGTACCAAATGGGATTAAAGTGAATAAAAATTGACTAAATTAAGCACAAAAGAGCATGTTTTCACTTTTAAGCACAATTTAGGAAGAAATCTCAAAAGCATGCTATTTAGATGAATAAATGTGAGTTTATACGATAAAATCCACTCAAATCAATCCAAAATATATCGTCAAATGTGGATTCATTGACAAGCAGATTTTGGTGACTAAGGAAGCCATAGAGGAGATCCTCCACTTTTCGCCTAAGACTGGTGGAAAGGATGATTATTAAAAGGCAAAGTGTGAGCGGAGGATGCTGATGACATTTGATTGGGATAGGATGATGGAAGTGATTGCCAAACTTGGGAGTAGCTGGACTTATGAAGCAAATAAGACAGCTCCCAAAGCTATCTCAGTAAGTGCCCTGACTTTAGAAGCTCAGATATGGTATCATATCCTCTCAAATTACGTGATGCTAAGTACCCATGAGACTGACATCACAGCTGATATGGCAGTACTAATCTGGTGTATTTTGGAGGATAAATAGTTGTACCTTCCAAGACTCATCATGAAGTACATGGGGCGAGCTCACTATATTGGCAACCTCGCTTTTCCGTGCTTAATCACTCAATTAGCTTTGAGGTGGAGGTTATCTGGGAAGACACTGATGAGAGACCAATAGTCACCAGAAGCAAGAAGATCATATCCCATGGTACAAGTCTCAGCCATCCGCCAGACGCAAAGGCCGCAACCAAGAAGCATTCATATCTAAAGCAGGCACCTCAGTAGTAGCAGTAGAATCAGCACCAGCACCACAACTAGCAGTAGTAGCACCACCACCATCATCACAGCTGCTCCACTGCATTGTCCTCAAGCTCTTCCAGAAGATTGATTAGATAAAGCGTCACAACAAGTGATGCTATAAGTACTTGAAGAGGCTTGTAGGAAGTAGCCACTCACCACCAGAGGAGCCTGACACTCAGGAAACCACCTCAAAGCATAGCAACAAGGAGGAGCAGGATTCACTAGCTGAAGGTGGAGATGATGAGGATGACTCCTTCTAATCCATGAAGCACGGAGGACTATGCCTAATTTTTAGTGTGGGGAGGTCGAGCATCCAAATCGGCTATTGGGTGACAATTTTTTTCAAAGCACTTCCATTTTGATTTTTATTATGCTTTTTCGATATTTGTGTATATATATTCTTCTATTTTGAGTAACTTTTAGTTTATTGCACTTTTTAGTTGGGTTGTATATATTTTAGTTATCTATTCTAGTTTTGCATATCTTTCTTTCTTTAGTGTGGTTTGTGTATATATTTCTCTAGCTTTTAATTGTGATTCGAAGATATGGATAGTAGAAACTGGTTCAATTTTCTATATATAGGTGATATTTTTATTTTTGTCATCCAATCGCATCATACATACGTATATATACATAATAAGCTCTGTTAAAATAATTAATTTCCAAGACAATTTTTATAGGGCATCCCATTGATTTGAGTTTAGAAATTTCATTGAACTTGGTTGAAATTTAATTGTGGAACATAGATTGGAGCTAGAACACACAACCTTGTGAGATTTGAGCTTTTTATGTGTGGTTGCATCATATTAACCAATATTTTCATTCTTGTGTGTGTTATCCTCTTTTTTTGATTGCAATCTTTGACTTGTTTAATTTTTTATGTTCCATATTTGGTGTATGAATGCATTTTACATGATTGAAGCCTTTATTTCAATTTAGCTCATTTACCAAATGGCCTTACCCTTTTATCTTCCATTGTTAACAAATTTTGAGCCTATTTAACCCCATTTTTTCTTACTTTAGCACATCACTATCCCTAAGTTAAAAATAATAAATGTCCTTAATTTGGATCTTTGATTAGCTTAGACTAGTGAGAGTGTGCATTATCTAAGTGTGGGGAGAAGCATTGGTTGAGAAAAAAATGGGTATTTTGTATTTTATTGAAAATTTTTGAAATTGGGTACATACTCATACATTGAATATTGAAACCATATGTATTAATCCTTTTTATATATATTATGTATTGAGAAAAAAAAGAGGAAAAGAAAAGGAAGAAATAAAAAGAAAATGAGAAAACAATAAAAGGGGACAAATGTCACCACAAAAAAGAAAAGTCTAACGAAATAAATGCCTATGTGATATGAATTGAAAGAATGCATGAGTGTGTGAAAAAGTGAATAATGGGTAGTTAGGTTTTGCATTTGAATTGAATAGATTGTTGTAGGTTAGTGGAAATTTAAGTTAATCAAAGATTCAAATTCTAGTCGACTTGATCATATACAATCCTACGTTGACCCTAGTCCCATTACATCCCTTAGAAAAGTCCTCAGGATACTTGTATGCATAAATTGAATAATTGTTGATTGTTAGATGAAGAACAAATCTTGGAAAGCAAATTGAGTGAATCAATCCTATATACTTGAGCGATTTGAGAGTATACACATCCGGTGAAGGGTTTGATTGCTTAATTCTATATTTTCACCTTTTATTATCTATTATCCAGCAAGTTATTATATCGTTTGGAACTCAAATTTATTCATAGGATTGCTTTCATTGCTATATTGTTTTAGCCCTTTTGTATATATATTTTCTTGCAAATTTATCTGTTTTGACCAAGTAGATACATATATAGATACAAGTAGATAGATAGATAGAAATAGATAGAATAGATAAAGAAAGTTTCCTTTTAATAAATGTTAAATATCCCTTGATCTTATCTTTCTTGATGTTTAGCATAAGGACATGCTATTGCTTAAGTGTGGAGAGTTTGATAAATCCATATTTTACAATGAAATTTACATTGAAAAGAGTGGATTTTATCATCTTATCTTGCATTTATTCATTGAAAAATCATAGTTTTGTGAATTTCTCCTAATTGTGCTTAATGGTAAAAAAATATGCTTTTTATGCCTAAAAATTACTAAATTTAATTCATTGTTATCCCATTCGATGTCTTGATGTATTTGCTTGAGTGATTGAATGTTTACAAGGCAATAATGGCTTGAAGAAATGGACAAAAAGCATGCAAAAGTAGAAAATTCATGAAGAAATGAAGATTAGAGAATTTCATGGTTGTGCATATGCATGCCTTGTGCGTATGTATCTCTTTGGATTTGTCCGTACGCATGAGTAGTAGCACGTGATTTACATAAGTGAACATGTAGCTCGCAATTTTTAGCCCATTTTGTGTCCAATCCAACTCATTTTTGAAGCATTTAAAGACAAGGTTCAAGGGGGATCAAAAACAATAATAACATAGTAGAGTGTAGTTTAGAATCATGTTTTAGGATAGAATTCTAAAGAGATCAGCTCCAACTTCTCTCTAACGCTCTCTCAACATCTCTCTTTCCTCTGGCTCTTCTCACCCATGTTGGCGACAGTGGCAGTGACTCCTGCCGGTACCACCTCTTCCTTTCTACTTCCGCTCTCTATGTATTCTTCTTCTTCTTCCCTCAATCACTCGTTCCTCTGCTCCTTCACTTCTCTGTTCTTCTTGTTTCTTTTTGAATTTGTATGTGTTGGAGAAGAGGGAATAACATGCGTGTTTTGTGAACTAACATATGGATGTGTACCTCATGAAGGAGTGATGAGTGTGAGGGAGATGAGTGTGTGTGTGTGTGTGTGTGTGTGTGTGTGTGTGTGTGTGTGTGTGTGTGTGTGTGTGTGTGTGTGTGTGTGTGTGTAAGACCGTGAATTTTAAGAAACTAAATATTGTTATTTAATGATTTATTTTATTTATTTGAGAATATATTTTCAGAAAATTTTTATATTAATTGAATACTTTCTTATTATTAATTTTGAAAGCTTTAATAATCGAAAAAAATAAAAACGATTTTATATGCTTTAATTTAAATAATTAAAGTTTTAACTTTATTTTATAATTTTAAAGAAAATTGATTTGATTATCTCTAATTATTGAATTAGAGTATTTATTTGAAAAAAAAACTTGTAAGTTGATAATTAAATAGTATTTTTATAAATATTAGTGTTGGATCAAAATTAGTTTTTAATTACTTTATTACTCCTAATCTTATTAAAAATTACCTAAACTATCAAAAATCCCCAAATTGAAATCCTAACCCTAATTTAACCCTAACAGCCGCCATTCAGCCCCCCAAAAACCCTTACCCATCAAAGAAAGAAAGAAAAGCAGGGATCAGAAGCAGGGAAGAAAGGAGAGGGGAAGGAGGGAAAAGAGAGAGGGAACTGTCGTTGCGCCCTGCTGTCGATCCGTCACCGAACTCGCCGTTACCCAGCTACCGTCTAGCTCACCGCCTTGCCGTCATCGGAGCTCTGCCGCCACCACTGCCAAGTTGCCGTCTATAAAGTCATCATCGTTAGCTACACCGTCACCGTCGAATGGAAGAGACGCAAACCAGGGACACTCCAAGGGAGAGGAACTTGTGTTGCATGCGCCACCATCGCGGCCAAACCTCCATGGAGCTGTTACCATCACACAGGCGCTGCAATCTGTCATGGAGCCACCTCGAGGAGGAGCCAACGCGTAGAGAGAGAGAGACATAATGTGTGTGAAGAGAGAGAAGGCATCGCGAGGTGGTTCTGCCGCCGTCTAGGCTATCACCAGCAAAGGCCGTCGCTAATGGAGTGCATCGGAGCTACTGTTGCTCCATCCTTGGTTCCTTTTTGGTACAGTAAGTGTCTCTGCTTCGAAAACCCTTTTAATTAATATTTCGTTATATGTTGCTAAAGTTCTGGTGATGTAAATATCATAGGGTTGAATCTCGGATATTGCATGTCGCAATTTAAGTCGCTCTTGTTGCCATGAGAGTGGAATGGAGCTGTAGTGGTGATTATTGTTGTCGCAGGCCGAGAAAAAGGGGTTTTTGGACTCGTTTTGGGTTTTGTGAGTTTCAACAAGTTGAGGTAGGGGCATTTTCTTAAATTTATTTTATTTTCAAGAGTTGTTATAAGTCGATAATAGTATGAAAAATATATTTTCATAATTACGTGAGTCTTGTGAATTGAATTGAACTATTTGGATGGCTGTCATTATTTGTTTGATTAATTTATTGAATTATTGAGGAAGTTGGTTATTATGATTTGCTGTTTTGGTTTATTAAGTTGGTTAGCGTTGAATTGATTTTCCTTGAATTACTGGAAAAGGTTTAATGTTGGAATTTAGTTTAATTTTGGAAATGTTTGATTTTAGAAAAGATTCAAAATTGGGATTTAGTTTGATTTTGGAAAGGATTTGATATTTGAAGCTAGTTGGGAACGTGTTGGAAAATGTGATTTTGATAGGACCTGTAAAGGCGGCAGAGTCCGAATTTTGGAGGAGATGCTGCCCAAATTTTTATGAAAAAAAAACTGGAGACTTCGTTTAAAATGGTTATTTAGAAAGATTTGGACTTTTAAGGATTTTATAATTTGAGTTTTGGAGTTATTAAGAAAACGGTTATGTTTTGGTGTTTGACTTATTTAGAAAAGAATGAATTATGTTTTAAATCTAAAGTCTTGAAGAAATTAATAAGAGATATGATGAGAATGAATGTGAAAAATGAAATTGAATTTGATTTAGATACCTAGGTAGTAGCAAGGATTGTGGTTTGTCCCGCTCGCTCTGGGTCAATGTTTAAGATTTGATGGTAATGATGATTGATTTAGACTGAATAAATGTATGTTTGAGATGCCTGGGCAGTAGCAAGGATTGTGGTTCATCCCACTGGCTCCAGGTCAGTGATTGTGATGCCTGGGTAGTAGCAGCAGTAGTAGATTATTCCACTTGCTCCAGGTTGAGCTTTTAAACACCCGCATGGATAGTAGCCATAGTAGTGGTTATTCCACTGGCTCTGGGTTGAGCGAGTAGTAGCAAGGTGGTTGTAGCTCAAACTCACTTGCTCCGCAATGGGTGTTTCAGTTCATGGTTAACTACCAAGACGTGTTGGGTTGGCTATATAACTAACAGATGATATCATCAGCCATAGAATAGGCATTCATCATATGCGTTTGTATGCTTTGTTTGATTTTGAATTTGTTTTAGTTTGCCTAACTGCTTAACTATCTTTAACTGCTATCTGAGCTACTTGCTGTAACTGCTATATATACCTGTGTTTTTCTTGTCTGTTTTGCCTGTGTTTATTTTGGTGTGATACTTTGAGATTATGTTTTGGTGTTGAATTGATGATAGTGTTGGTTGATAGCGTGATTGGCTTCTGATTGAGATTTAGTAAAGTATGAAAAATCAAGCTAGTTCAGCATAGACTTAATGAACTTATGTTTGGAACATATTGGTTATTCATACTGTTAGGAAACTTTTAATTTTCTTTTATAAGAAAAACTGAGTTTTGGAATTTCTGGATACTTAATCACTCAGTTTGAAAAATACTTTTCCTATTAAATATCTTCTTATAACAAATTCTAGAAATTCGTGGTGAGACCATGTGATTAGGTTCTCACCCCTATAGACTTCTCTTTTTATGAAATGGACAAAGAAGCTTATAAAGAGTTGTTGAGTTTAGCTTATGCAATATAGATGTATTAGTTTAGTTATTATTATTCTTTCCTCGCCATTAATATTATAATTTTGTAAGAGGGATAGGAGTTGTATGAGTTGTATGTATATAATATGTATAAGTTACTTGAGTAATAAGTTATGTATAATGGTATATGCTTGTTTATTTTCAAGATAAAGTAGTTTTTTTTTCGGTTTTCAAAAAAAATCAGCGGTACGGTTTTGAGTCAAAGGCTCCTATTATATTATTAAGTATATGAAGTTGTCGTAATACTTCTTGCTATCAGAGTGGCGCAGCCAGAAGTGTAACATTCTGATAGTGAGGATGATACAGTTGATGTGAGCAGTGTATGTGTTGGATAACAACGATGTGTGTGAAAATAAGAAACTTAGTGTTGGGGTTAGGAAAAATATGCACTCATTGTATAAAAGTTTTACAAAATCTTTGAGATAAGACAATAATTTAGGAGTACGATATAAAACCATAAAATTACTTTAGAAACACTTAAAATTTTTATTCATCAACAGACTAATAGGTTTAAATATTCAGGTCAAATTATATGTCACGTATTCAAGCTAGTCCTATCCAGTAAAATCTTAAAAGAAAACATAATTTTCAAAAGTTGTTCTAATTTGAATTATATTTCACGTAATCAAAATTAGAGTGAATGAAAATTATGTATGTGTCGCACCCTAATTGAACCATTATTCCTAGCCGAATTCAAAGAGTAATGTGAAAGAGTTTTCAAGCTTTAATTCAAATATCAAAATTTACAATTATAATAAAAGGATTCAAAAGATATTAGCATACCTTTCAATAATACTAATCTGAATGAAGAACGAATAACTCAATCATGAAATAGATCAATGCAAAACTTTAAAATAAAACAAACATAGATTAATAACCCATAGAAAACATGAACAAAGCTCCTAACCCTTTGATAAAGGATTAGTTACCCATGACGAAATGAAGGAAAAACAAGAAGAAGAGATTATAGAGGAGCTAGATGTCACTCCTTGTGAACAAGGTTCACTTATTTATATCCTAATTCTAGAATTCAAAATTCAAACTAAACTAATCTTATCCTTGGGAGAGGAAGATAAGATAGCTATCCTAATCCTATCAAAATATAAGCTAACTAATTGCTGACTGGTAATTTCAAAATTCAAAACAATATTTCAACTTCTAAACGAACTAAATCCCTAATGTTTCTAAAAAGAGTTAATAACTAATCTTCTAGAGTCTTCAATATTTTGGATGTGATTAAGGTTTATAATGATGTGGAAAATTAAGTTTGGGCCTTAATTATTGCTTTTGAGAGTTGTAAAATCTGGATTCGTATTAGAGAATATTAGGCAAAAAGCACAAAAGCACACTCCAGAAGAAGTTGGCCCACTAGGCGTAGAGTGGAGGCCACCGGGCGGAAAAAAGATGTAAAGGGGGCCGCCAGGCGAAGGCTTTGGCCACTGGGTGTGCGGAAGGTCCACCAAGCATGCGTCCTTGTGCACTGGTGTCCTCCGTTTCTTTCATTTCCTTGCGGCACGCTTTTCTTCGGACACGCTTTTGTTGATTTTGAGTTTTGTCCTTTGATTTTTGGTTATTTTTGAGCCAAAAACTCCTGAAATCATCAAAACACTAACACAACTCCAAATTTTGTATTATTTATTAAATTCTATTACGAAACACAATAAATTTAATTGAAACTTAAGAAAATAAAATAAAAAAGACCTTAAAAACCACTTAAGATGACATGTCATCACTAACACATGTGTGCGTGTGTGTCTCTTGAAGGAGTGATGAGTGTAAAGGAGAAGAGTGTTGGTGCACGAATTGTGAATCACACTTTTCACAACTCGTACCACTAACCAGCAAGTGCACTGGGTCGTCCAAGTAATACCTTATGTGAGTAAGGGTCGATCCCACGGAGATTGTTGGTTTGAAGCAATCTATGGTTATCTTGTAAATCTTAGTCAGGAAATCAATTATAATTATCAGTATGAATTACGAAGAATAAAAGAGCATGAATTAAATACTTGTTCTGCAGTAATGGAGAATATGTTGGAGTTTTGGAGATGCTTTGTCTTCTGAATCTCTGCTTTCTCCCTATCTTCTTCTTACGAACGCAAGGTTCCTCATATGGCAATCTGTGTGTTGGTGGATCACCATTGTCAATGGCTACCATTCGTCCTCTCAGTGAAAAAGGTCCAGGTGCGCTGTCACCGCACGGCTACTCATCTGTCGGTTCCCACTCATGCTGGAATAGGATCCATTGATCCTTTTGCGTCTGTCACTACACCCAGCCCTTGTAAGTTTGAAGCTCGTCACAGTCATTCAATCCCTAAATCCTACTCGGAATACCACAGACAAGGTTTAGACTTTCCGGATTCTCAATAATGCTGCCAATGGATTCTAGCTTATACCACGAAGATTCTGATTAAGGAATCCAAGAGATATTCATTCAATCGAAGGTAGAACGGAGGTGGTTGTCAGGCACGCATTCATAGGTTGAGGATGATGATGAGTGTCACGAATCATCACATCCATCATATTGAAGTGCGAATAAACATCTTAGATAGAAACAAGCGTGTTTGAATAGAAAACAGAAATAGTTGCATTAATTCATCGAAACACAGCAGAGCTCCTCACCCCCCAACAATGGAGTTCAGAGACTCATGCCATCAAAGAGTACAAAGTTCAGATCTAGAATGTCATGAGTTGCAAAATAAATCTCTAAAAGTTGTTTAAATACTAAACTAGTAACCTAGGTTTACAGAAAATGAATAAACTAAGATAATTGGTGCAGAAATCCACTTCTGGGGCCCACTTGGTGTGTGCTGGGGCTGAGACTTACGCTTCTCATGTGCCTAGGCTGTTTCTGGAGTTGAACGCCAGGTTATAACCTATTTCTGGCGTTCAACTCCAATTTGTAACCTGTTTCTGGCGTTTGACGCCAGACTGCAACATGGAACTGGCGTTAAACGCCAGTTTACGTTGTCTATCCTTAAGAAAAGTATAAACTATTATATATTGCTGGAAAAGCCCTGGATGTCTACTTTCCAACTCAATTGAGAACGCGCCATTTGGACTCCTGTAGCTCCAGAAAATCCATTTCGAGTGCAGGGAGGTCAGAATCCAACAGCATCAGCAGTCCTTTTTCAGCCTGAATCAGATTTTTGCTCAGATCCCTCAATTTCTGCCAGAAATTACCTGAAACCACAGAAAAACACACAAACTCATAGTAAAGTCCAGAAATGTGATTTTTATTTAAAAACTAATAAAAATATAATAAAATGTGACTAAAACATATTAAAAACTACCTAAAAACAATGCCAAAAAGCGTATAAATTATCCGCTCATCACAACACCAAACTTAAATTGTTGCTTGTCTCCAAGCAACTAAAAACAAGGTAGGATAAAAGGAAGAGAATATACAATGAATTCCAAAAACATCTATGAAGATCAGTATTAATTAGATGAGCGGGGCTATTAGCTTTTTGCTTCTGAACAGTTTTAGCATCTCACTTTATCCTTTGAAGTTCAGAATGATTGGCATCTATAAGATCTCAGAATTCAGATAGTGTTATTGATTCTCCTAGTTCAGTATGTTGATTCTTGAACACAGCTACTTTATGAGTCTTGGCCGTGGCCCTAAGCACTCTGTTTTCCAGTATTACCACCAAATACATACATGCCACAGATACATAACTGGGTGAACCTTTTCAGATTGTGACTCAGCTTTGCTAAAGTCCCCAATTCAAGGTGTTCAGGGTTCTTAAGCACACTCTGTTTTTGCTTTGAACCTCGACTTTAACCGCTCAGTCTCAAGTTTTCACTTGACACCTTAACGCCACAAGCACATGGTTAGGGACAGCTTGGTTTAGCCGCTTAGGCCAGGATTTTATACCTTTAGGACCTCCTATCCACTGATGCTCAAAGCCTTGGTTCCTTTTTATTACCCTTGCCTTTTGGTTTTAAGGGCTATTGGCTTTTTGCTCTTGCATTTTTTAGTTTAAAGAGCTTTTGCCTTTTTCTACTTGCTTTTTCTTTTTCTTGCTCTCTTTTTTTTCGCATTTTTTTTTCTGCAAGCTTTGTTCTTCACTACTTTTTCTTGCTTCAAGAATCATTTTTATGATTTTTCATATTATCAAATAACATTTCTCCTTTTTCATCATTCTTTCAAGAGCCAATAATTTTATCATTCATAAACAACAAATTCAAAAGACATATGCACTGTTCAAGCATTCATTCAGAAAACAGAAAGTATTGCCACCACATCAAAATAATTAAACTATTTAAAATTCGAAATTCATGTACTTCTTTTTCTTTTTTAGAAAACATTTTTCATTTAAGAAAAGTGATGGATTCATAGGACATTCATATCTTTAAGACATAGACACTTAGATACTAGAGATCATATAGTAAAGACACAATTATAAATAAAACATAAAGCATAATAAACGAAAAACAGGAAAATAAGAACAAGGAGATTAAGGAACGGGTCCACCTTAGTGAGGGTGGCGTCTTCCTCTTCTTGAAGAACCAATGGTGCTCTTGAGCTCCTCTATGTCTCTTCCTTGTCTTTGTTGCTCCTAATAGTTTTGTGGAGGGAAGTGCATCCCTTGAGGCATTAGTGGTTATGGAAAAATAAAAAAAGCAATGCTTTTTCCACACCAAACTTAGAAGGTTTGCTCGTCCCCGAGCAAAAGAAGAGAGAAAGTAGAAGAAGAAGAAGAAAATGGAGGAGATGGGGGAAGAAGATGTATTCGACCAAGTGGAAGAAGAGAGGGTTGTGTTGTGTGAAAATGAAGAAGGAAAGGTAGGGATCCTATGGGGTCCACAGATCCTGAGGGGATCCTGTGGGGTCCACAGATCAAGTGGGGTCAAGGACTTAATATCCCTGCTCCAATTAGGAGTGTAAAACGCCCTTGCTGTGCAATCCTGGCGTTTAACGCCAGACTGCTGCCTGTTTCTGGCGTTAAACGCCCAAATGTAGCTTGTTTCTGGCGTTTAACGCCAGGTAGATGCTTGTTTCTGGCGTTAAACGCCAGCTTGGTGCCTGTTTCTGGTGTTAAATGCCAGACAGATGCTTGTCTCTGGCGTTTAAATGCTAGAATACTCCTCCTCCAGGGTGTGCTATTTTTGTTGCTATTTTTTATTCTGTTTTTGATTTTTCAGTAGTTTTTGTGACTTCACATGATCATCAACCTTAAGAAGACATAAAATAGCAATAGAAAATAAATAGATATAATTAAATAACGTTGGGTTGCCTCCCAACAAGCACTTCTTTATTGTCTTTAGCTGGACCTTGCTGAGCTTTTAATCTAGCCTCAACCTTGAGTACTCTTGCTCAACATTGCCTTCAAGATAGTCCTTGATTCTCTGTCCATTAACAATGAACTTCTTATTAGAATCAATGTCTTGAAGCTCTACATAGCCATATGGTGACACACTTGTAATCACATATGGTCCCCTCCACCGGGATTTCAGTTTCCCGGGGAATAGTCTGAGCCTAGAGTTAAACAGTAGAACCTTCTGTCCTGGTTCAAAGACTCTAGATGACAGCTTTCTGTCATGCCACCATTTTGCTTTCTCTTTGTAAAGCTTGGCATTTTCAAAAGCAGTGAGTTTGAATTCCTCTAGCTCATTCAGCTGGAGCAATCTTTTTTCTCCAGCTAATTTGGCATCAAAGTTTAGGAATCTGGTTGCCCAGTAGGCCTTATGCTCCAGTTCTACGGGCAGATGACAGGCCTTACCATACACAAGCTGGTATGGAGAGGTCCAATACTTTTCACAACTCGTACCACTAACAGCAAGTGCACTGGGTCATCCAAGTAATACCTTACGTGAGTAAGGGTCGATCCCACGGAGATTGTTGGTTTGAAGCAATCTATGGTTATCTTGTAAATCTTAGTGAGGAAATCAATTATAATTATCAGTATGAATTGCAAAGAATAAAAAAGCATGAATTAAATACTTGTTCTGCAGTAATGGAGAATATGTTGGAGTTTTGGAGATGCTTTGTCTTCTGAATCTCTGCTTTCTCCCTGTCTTCTTCTTCACGCACGCAAGGTTCCTCCTATGGCAAGCTGTGTGTTGGTGGATCACCGTTGTCAATGGCTACCATCCGTCCTCTCAGTGAAAAAGGTCCAGGTGCGTTTTCACCGCACGGCTAATCATCTGTCGGTTCCCACTCATGCTGGAATAGGATCCATTGATCCTTTTGCGTCTGTCACTACACCCAGCCCTTGTGAGTTTGAAGCTCGTCACAGTTATTCAATCCCTGAATCCTACTCAGAATACCACAAACAAGGTTTAGACTTTTCAGATTCTCAAGAATGCTGCCAATGGATTCTAGCTTATACCACGAAGATTCTGATTAAGGAATCTAAGATATATTCATTCAATCGAAGGTAAAATGGAGGTGGTTGTCAGGCACGCGTTCATAGGTTGAGGATGATGATGAGTGTCACAGATCATCACATCCATCATATTGAAGTGCGAATAAACATCTTAGATAGAAACAAGCGTGTTTGAATAGAAAACAGAAATAGTTGCATTAATTCATCGAAACACAGCAGAGCTCCTCACCCCCAACAATGGAGTTCAGAGACTCATGCCATCAAAGAGTACAAAGTTCAGATCTAGAATGTCATGAACTGCAAAATAAATCTCTAAAAGTTGTTTAAATACTAAAGTAGTAACCTAGGTTTACAGAAAATGAATAAACTAAGATAATTGGTGCAGAAATTCACTTCTGGGGCCCACTTGGTGTGTGCTGGGGCTGAAACTTAAGCTTCTCACGTGCGTAGGCTGTTTCTGGAGTTAAACGCCAGGTTATAACCTGTTTCTGGCGTTCAACCCCAATTTGTAACCTGTTTCTGGCGTTTGACGCTAGACTGCAACATGGAACTGGCATTGAACGCCAGTTTACATCGTCTATCCTTGAGAAAAGTATGGACTATTATATATTACTGGAAAGATCTGGATGTCTAATTTCCAACGTAATTAAGAGCGCACCATTTGGACTCTTGTAGCTCCAGAAAATCCATTTCGAGTGCAGGGAGGTCAGAATCCAACAACATTTGCAGTCCTTTTTCAGCCTGAATCAGATTTTTG
Organism: Arachis hypogaea; assembly: GCF_003086295.3. Lineage (NCBI taxonomy): Eukaryota > Viridiplantae > Streptophyta > Magnoliopsida > Fabales > Fabaceae > Arachis > Arachis hypogaea. The sequence continues at coordinate 79,875,715 of NC_092052.1, forward strand.
CTCAGCTCCCTCAATTTCAGCCAGAAAATACCTGAAATTACAGAAAAATACACAAAATCATAGTAAAGTCCAGAAATGTGATTTTTATTTAAAAACTAATAAAAATATAATAAAAACTAACTAAATCATACTTAAAACATACTAAAAACAATGCCAAAAAACGTATAAATTATCCGCTCATCAAGTGTGTATTGGGATGAGGAGTATACTTGTTAGATAACAACAGTGTGTGTAAAAATAAGAAACTTAGTGTTATGGTTAGAAAAAAATATGCACTTCATATAAAAATTTTACAAAATCTTCAGGATAAGACAATAATTTAGGATTACGATATAATACCACAAAATTACTTTGGAAACTCATAAAATTTTTCTTCATCAACATACTAATAAGTTCAAATATTAATTTCTAGTTTAAACTCTAAAATCTACAAATTAATAATCTTTTATAAGATACAATTTAAATCCAAAATGTCAAATACTTAAATTAAGTTACGTAACGTTCATCATTTTCAATTACCTAAACTTTAATTTCAATCATATAAAATTCCCAACTAAAAATTACATAAGAATCTTAATTAATTTAAACTCAAATTGCCATAATCTTATTTGTTCTTGTTTCTTCTTGAATGCATGTGTTGGAGAAGACGAAAAATATGCATGTTTTGTGAACTAACGTGTGTGTGTCTCTCTTGAAGGAGAGACGAGTGTGAGGAAGAGGAGTGTGTATTAAGGTGAGGAGTATACATGTTAGATAATAATGGTCTGTAAAAGCATAAGGAACTTAGTGTTATGGTTAGGAAAAATATGCACTCGTCATATAAAAATTTTACAAAATTTTTGGGATAAGACAACAATTTAGGATTACGATATAATAGGAAAAAATTACTTTGGAAACACATAAATTTTTTTTCATCAACAGACTAATAAGTTCAAATATTTATTTCTAATTTAAATTCTAAAATGAACAAATTAATCATCTTTTATATGATACAATTTAAATCCAAAATATCAAATACTTAAATTAAGTTATGTAACTTTCATAATTTTTCAATTACTGAAACTTTAATTTTAATTATATAAAATATCCGACTAAAAATTATATAAGAATCTTAATTAATTTAAATTCAAATTGCTATAATCTTCTCTGTTCTTCTTGTTTCTTCATGAATGTGTATGTGTTGGAGAAGAGGGAATAATACCCATGTTTTGTGAACTAATGCGTGTATGTATGTGTGCCTCTTGAAGGAGTGACTAGTGTTAGGAAGAGGAGTGTGTGTTGGGTGAAGAGTATACGTGTTGGATAACAACGGTGTATGTAAAAATAAGGAACTTAGTGTTATGGTTAGGAAAAATATGCACTCGTGCTATAAAAATTTTACAAAATTTTTGGGATAAGGCAATAATCACTACAAAAAAAATACCCATTCAGGTACACTTAAAAAGTGTAGCCAAAAGTGAAAAAAAAATGATGCCTTAGGCTACGACTATGCTTTCTGGGCTACGGCTACGCTTTTTGGGGTGATTCCTATTCGGCCGTTGGCTATTCTCAAAGGCTACGCTTTTCTGCACCAAGGGCTACGCTTTTGGCGTTTGGGAATAGGGTGCGCTTTTCAAGTGATGCTGTTCAGGACCAAAGGCTACACTTTTCAGCTTCCATTTTTACCAGAATAGGCTACGCTTTTCAGCGCTACTGCATCACCTGTAAAGCGTAGCCACATTGTATACCATGGCTACCGTTTATAAGTGTAGCCTTAGGTCCCTCTTTTTTTTATAAACTATAGCTACTGTATATAAGTGTAGCCTTAGATCCCTCATTATTTTTTTTATATATATTAATTTTTTTTTCTAAAACCTAATATTTAATAATATAATTATATATATATAATCCTATATTTTTAATTAAATTTGTAAAATATTATAAAATAAAAATAAATACATAATAATACAATCCAATATTCTTGAAATAATAAAAATTATCCTTAAACAAAATTTAGGTTGCCATAATAAATTAGCAGCCATAACATCTTCTATTTGGGAATAATACAAATTATTTCTCTAAAAATAAAATTTATTTCTCTAAAAATAAATTACTTCAAAATCCATTGCACATGTACAGGGCAAAGAGGTTGTCTTTCTTTTTGTAGATCAGATGTTGGTACTGCCTGCTCTGATTGAGGCCTGGCTGACTGACTTTGGCGCATTTCCTTGTTTGAGAGTATGCTTCTAATAATCCTTGCACTACTTTTATGCCTCTGATTCTGCTTCAGAGGTGTTGAGCCAGCAATTGTTTTGGCTAAAGATGTTACATTATTCTACTCTAATAAACTATCTAAATCAGACCCCTGCACAATAAGAAACCCATCAAAATATGAAGTGATAGCATGATCATACATGATAAGTCCATAAATCACAATAAAAGAAACCAAAGAATAATCCATGTCAGAACTTATAGTGGATTCTTGATTCATCACATTCAATGTCATGAGCAATAAGGCAGCATATTATTTCATGAGCCACTAAGGTTACATTGAAACCAACATTTATCAACAACTCCAACTAGTAAAAGGATGATTTAAGGATACTATCATCCACGAGAACATTCAAATAGAATGAATCAATTAAATTAATTAAAATTTAGGTGATAATTGCAGAAAACCAGATCAAGATGCATCTGATTGATACAAACTAGACATGACCAGTGGCAACTTATTGACATTGACGTCACAACATAAAGAAGCAGAATTTCAAAGTTGCTTTCCATCAGAGTAAGAACAGTAAATAAAACTTCTTTCAAAGCAATTCATGTAATGTTTGTCCACACTGCATAAAATTGTCAGCACTTAGATCTTTTATGATCAAATAAATTTCTAGTCACTTCTAGAGATAGCTATTTATGATTTTGGTCTGTGTCAAATTTTTCTTATGGATTTGATCTAATTTCCTAAATACAAGTGAAATCACTCCCTCTCATCATCTTAAATATAAATCAACTTCATACTTATGAGTTATGATTTGAAATATAAGTACTTATCTGTATGTGAAACTGTAATAGTGACTAATTTTACTTAATTTTGATAAGTTTTATACCAAAATGATCTGAAATAGGATGATGTAAATACCATGATAAATCCTGTCTCTTCAGGGTCTAGTTCTTCCATGATCAAAGTTGCATATTCTTTAGCCTGCTGCTGTATGTTTGAGAGTTTGTTTGTTGTGGCACTAAGGCAGATGATCTGAAAACAGAATTGATCATTTGTGATCAAGAAAACTCCTATTCTCATGGGAACAAAATGCAAAGCTAGGAAAGGAAAAAAGGTTGCCGATAAAAACTACTTCACTATCTTCATTCTAATTTTTCTGCTGATGAATTTAAGAAGAAAATTCATATAAACCTCTTTAGTTTTCTTCCTCGGTGATTCTTCCATCTGCATCTTTATCAATCCTGCATTATTCCAAATGAAGGTTAACATACTTAATGGTGGGAATCAAAGAAAATACCAACCAATTTCTTTTCCTAGTTCTAAAACTAAGTAAAGAGGTAATGAATTAGTTACATGTCAAAGATGGTTCTGAGCCTGGAATCAAAACTCTGGTCAGAAATCTGGTCCCAAAAGTCCTTCAATTGAGCCTTGTTAATTGAATCCCCATGAATATCCCTCCTCCTAGCCACGAATCAAAAAGTACACCAGCATGCCTCAGATTCCTTGCTCATCCCCACATACAAACAACTCAACAAATTCGAACCATAGTTATCCAAATACTTCCTAAAAGAAAACTACTCAAAACAAGTCCTTATTTCACTCACTCACACACACATACACACAAACAATTTCACAAACACTTAGAAAAAAACAACAAAAAAATAGTGTAGATTTGTTATGAACTCTTCAATTTCAATTATTACCTATACATTTTCCAAAGAGAAAACGATGAAGCCATCCATCAGTTGAAGTAGTAAGAACATCAAACTGCTTCTCCACTTCATGCCACCCTGCACCACTGACACCGCCACCACCACCACCGCCGCCACCCTTAGCGATGAACTTAAGTCCCTTGAGATCAGGGTGTTGGTGGTGGAGGCACGAAGTTACGTTGTGTTGGTGATAGTCTTGGTGAAAAGGATAAAAAAAATTACTAAGTGTCGAGGGATTTGGTCCTTGAAAGTTTACTAGCCGAAATCACTCTAATATATATAATGCCACCAATAGCCTTCTTCCTCAAATCAACAGTAGGAAAAGTAAAAAGCTTCTTCCACCATGGTCTTAACCAAGGTGTCAGTAAAAAGCTTTTCCTACAAAAATTTAAATTCAAAATAAGCATGATTACAAGAAAGGCTTCAAGCTGGTATCCATTTACATAGAATCAGCTTCATAATCCATAATGCATTACAATTTCTAAGAGTTGCCTCAAAACCGAAGTTCATATTCTTTCTGCAACAGCACCACAAATGGAAGTCTTTTATGAAAAATAGCACAACTCAAATTTTATTATTTTTCTTGGAATAATTATATTAAATCAAACGTAGTAGAAACACACCAGACAAGAAGAAACACCGGGCCATTCAATGGCTTTGCAAGCATCAAATACTCATTTCATTTGTGTCCCAATCCAAACCCAGTTTTAGGACTCGCTGTGAAATACCAAGAAAATGCTCATTTTCATTTGTGTCTGAATCAAAACCTAATCATGTAAAATATTCTTAATAAAATATCTAAAACTACTATTTTTCAGGTTATAATATTGAAATGTGAAGGAAGTAAAACCTGATCACCGATAGTTGACCATCGCATCCCTTGAAGACCCACACTAAGAGGGCATGAACCCAATGAAAACTCCTACAGCTCGACTCTTTCCCTAAATTTTTATAATTGGCATCGAGTTAATTGGCTTCTTATAGTCATCATATCATATTTTAATGTAATTACTGCACACAACAGTATATAAAATACAGTATGGTGCATCTGAGGACAAATAAACAACTTACCTAGCCTTTGCCATATCTTCCTCAAGGCATCTCACACACTCTGCAACTTTTTCCAAGGACTTCTTAGCCACTTCCTTTGATAATGAAAACAATATATATTACAAACCTTCAATACAGAAAACTCAGGAATAAAAACTTAAACTTAATTAAGTTTTAGTCGTTGAGATGATAAAAAAAAATCATATAAAGTGGGACATTGATTTATATACTGTATACAAGGATAACTAGAGAAGCAGAAGGATAAACTCTCCTTGCAGAACTAACAAAAGCTAATATCGTGAACTATAAATAGTTAAATGGGCTTGTTCACATTTCAACTTTCAAGCTCAAAGGGTTTATGCATGAGAGGACATCATATATGTTCTTAATGAATATTTGGGAGAGTGGGTTCAAAATAGAAATATGGAATTGAAACATTTTTTCTGAGAGTTAAAACATCTACTTTACCTGTGAACTATCAATTAAAGTAGCAAGGTCATTTCTACCAACATCTTTGACAACTAAAAGATATGCAAAGAGCATTCAATTAACAATACTTATAGTAGTTGCATCTAAAAAGTAATGTAAAATGCTTATAGTTTTCTTAGGATACCATTCAATTAACTTTGGCTCTTATCCACACCACACTCTTACTTTCAAAATATTCACTTGACAATTGCAAGTTTTCTGTGTTACCATTTCATACAAAATTACCACTTCACTTGAAGTGTTTTATTGACAACACCACCCTTTATTAGAAAGGAAATTTAAAAAAGAAAAAAAAGTTAACATATGGCCTTTTCTACGCCACTTGACAACCTCAAAGTTGCGCATTGCAAATTCAAAAGTATTGGGTGTAAAGTGCATGTGAGCTTAAAGTTCAAAGAGGTTAAATTACTTTTTCACTAAAAATAAAAAAAAAATATTATTCTAGGAATACCCGAGAAATGGGTATATCAGTACAAATACAATATCGATATGACAACCATTTTACATTCTTTGTGCCAACATTCTCAAAGCAATATAAACACATGAAAGGAAGATTATACAGGACTTACTGCTAAGCTTGAACAAACATAGTATGTACGTGCAAAATCATAAAGCAAATGCAAAATAAAAAAAGAAAAATCTTAACATAGTAAGAAGCAAAAATCCATGACAGAAGAAAAATCCATGACAGAGAACAAGTGAGATAGAGGGTGAGACAAAGAGAGAGCGAATGAGATAAAAAGTGAGATGACGAGCGACAAAGAGAATGAGATGGTCTGCGATTGCTTCTCGGCTACCAGGAAGCTAAAACCATTCATGCAATAAAACCCCCAATTCCAATCAGTGTCATATCCAGAAGCTACAACCCCTAATTAAAAACCCTAAAAATGGAACCCAAAACCTCCCAAATTTCACAGAACAAATTGAAGATCGATACATACCTTCTCAGGTGAGCGGCGATGACGATGCTAAGCGATGACGACGATGCTGAGCAGCGACAGTGAGCACATGCGACGATGATGCTGAGCGGCGACGGTGAGTGCACGAGATGGCGATGCGAGGTGACGGTCAGTGCACGCAACGACGATGGTCCGCACGGCGGAGCCCTAGCTGGCATCGTCTTCTCCTTCCTTCCCCTCTCCTCTCTTCTTCACTTCTTCTTCCCATTCTCCCCTTTTCTGATTTTTCCCTCTTTTGTGTGTGTGTGTGTGAGTGAGGATGAGAGTGTGAACTTGTGAGTGGTGAGCTGGTGACTGGTGAGTGGTAACTGGTGAGTGGCGCAGCCATGTGGTGAGTGGTGACTGGGTGGCGACGGTCAACAGCGACGGTGAGAAGGCGAAGGTGATGAGTGTCGTAGCGTAGGTGATGTGTGTTGAAGGTGAGAATGGCGAAGGTGAGGGTTCCTCGAATTGAAGGTACTGTGTGCGTGTGTGCTTTTGGAGGGAACTGAAAGAGGAATAAAAATTTCACTAAGTGTTAGGATTTGGTCCACATACATTGGGCATCACTTTTAAAACGCACCCAAAACATAATAAATAAGTTACTCTTTAAAAGCGTTCTCTTTCATACAAAAAGTGAACCCATAGATATTAACCTACGGCTACGCTTTATAAGTGATTTCTATAATACCTAAGGCTACATTTTTTAAATGATGCCACAATTATGTATCCTTTTCTCTTATAAAAAGGCAACACGGAGAAAAGCGTAGCCTATTCTATGAATAGGCTACGTTTTCAAATGTAGCTTAAAAAAGTGTGACTGAATGGGTATTTTTCTTGTAGTGAATTTAGGATTATGATATAATACCATAAAATTACTTTAAAAACACATAAAAACTTTTTTCATCAATAGACCAATAGGTTCAAATATTTATTTCTGATTTAAATTCTAAAATCAACAAATTAATCATCTTTTATAAGATACCTAAAATATTAAATACTTAAATTAAATTATGTAATTTTCATCATTTTTTAATTATTGAATCTTTAATTTCAATTATATAAAATACTTTAGTAAAAATTACATAAGAATCTTTATTAATTTAATCTCAAATTACCATGAAAAAATCAATTTAATTATCTTTAATAAGATCATTTCTAGAGATAAAATGTTCAAACTAATAAAATAAACCATAAGTTATTTATAATTGAATTTTCAAAAATAAGAGATGTTACACATAACGCATTGAAAGCGTTTTGAAACATGGTATTTGAGTCTGCCCCTATGTCAATCAGGATGCACTTGACTAGTCCGATTCTCACCCTGGCTGTGATCACCATTGATGGGGGTCCTCATCCAGGTTGCCATGTTGGCAGTCTTATGGACCAAAAATTATTTTTTGCATGCTGTTGGTGCTTGGGTTTCCATTGCAACTGCTAAAAGGACTTTTCCATCCCTTCTTTAGAGCTAACTTTTACTTCAAAAATGAGTGTTTTCCTACTATCACATTACCACGACAGTTAAGTCTGTCTCTGGTTCTTCTCTTGTTGGGAGTTTTATCCAAGGTTCAGAAAATCGGACCAGTCATCAAACTGCTCTAGTCACTGGTTCACTGGTTCATTGGTCTAACCAGTCTAACCGGTGGTTCAACCGGAAAAACTATTTTAGAATAAAATAATAAATAAATTATAAATAAACATCCTAAAATATCTTCCAAATTTAAAACACTACACAAAAAATCATCAACCAAATTCATATGATCTTATCAAAATACAAACTCAAAAGTTAAATAGTAAAAAGAAATATCTAAATATTAAATTTTGACTTTGAGGGTTAATAGGATCACTTAACATCTCAGATTCTAATTTAAAAATATCAAGAGACAAAGGATTATCAATTTCAAAAGAATGTTGAGCTAGTTCAGTTCGAAAATGTTGATCATTCTGTGGTATTATGCTAACTGAACATGAACCTGAACCTTGCAAGATGACCTTTTCGGTCTAATCTTAGGCAGCGTTGCATTCATCTATTGTAAGAAAGCTCTCTTAGCAACGGATTCTTCTTGTTGAGCAAGCCATAAACAGGATGTAATGTTGTTTCCAAGTTGAGGTATCAACATAACAAGTAGTCATTGGATAAGAAAGCATAACATATCACCAACTACCCATACATTTTGACTCTCCTTCCACTACCATCATCATCATTCATCAATTTATTTATATATGGCATTGGCAGGTAGCTACCCTACTCATTCAGCAATAACCAGCATTTTATTTGATTTCCATTTTTAGCATTTAGCAACAACCAATACAAAACAACAGCATAACAACAACAGCAGCTTAGTAAGTCATTAATTACAAATTCCAAATTCAAAATACTGATCAGTGATCACACAATCACAGTGCCATAACAAAACAGCAGCATAATAATAATAGCAGCTTAACAAGTCACTAATCAGAAATTCCAAATTCAAAACATTGATCAGTGAAGTGCCATAATAAAACAGCAGTATAACAACAACAGTAGCACAACAAGGGGGGAAAGAACAATGAAAGTCACAAAAGAAATTAGCAATCCTATTCCTGTTTCGTGCATTTAATTACTCATAAACAAAACTCAACTCCACCTGAATTGTTAATTTAACCTTGGTCTTATGGAATCATAAATAGGAATACATTACATTGCTCTTTCTTCTAAAATTCAAGCAAAAACAAAAAGGAATGGTTTTAGTAGTTTAGTACCTGCTTCAGCATTCGAACAGTGTACATTAATTGAAAACTCATGTTATTCTGTTGCAATGTCTCTAAGGGCTCCCAACCCCACAACCTCCACACCCACTTTTCGCATCACTAATCACTTTGCCATTTAAAACCGTAAAACAAACATTTCAAATGAACATGTTACTGTGATGAAGGTCACTGTCGGGAAGGACTTGGAGGACTCCCCTGACTGCGATGCATGAAGACTCGAGGAGACAAACTCTTGACTATGACAGATGGCGACAAACACTGATCAGTGATCATAGAATCACAGTGCCATAACAAGTAACAAAAATCATAAATCAGCAGCATTACAAAAGACCCAAGAAATCAAAAATCACAAATTCAACCTCAAAACCCTGAAACAGAGTAACAAACTCAACAGAAATTAGTAAATCACAGTTTCACTAACCTTTCACTGAAAGCAAGAAGACAAAGACACGATGGCGACACCACAGAGGAGGAGAATGAGGAGGCCGTGGAGATGACCGGCGACCCGCGGAGGCGCTGAGGACCTGGGGACGGCGGCGCAATGAATGGATAGGGTTTTCCTTTGCTTCAGATAGGCTAGGGCTTGCACGAATGATTGGGGGAAGGAAGAGGGGTTGTTCGCGAATGGTTCTGGGTTTATTTTTCATTTTTTTGCACAAATAAACAAAACGGCGTCGTTTTCTATGAACCGGCCGGTTTTCAAGCGGTTCTTTTCCCAGCGGTTATAAGCACTGGACCGGACCGTTATTACTGTCGGTTCCCGATTGAACCGGTTTGACCGGCCGGTCCGGTCCGATTTTCAAAACCTTGGTTTTATCCCTCTGAGATTACACCCCTCCTGATTTTTCAGTGACCTTTCTCTCTTGTTCCTTTGTCATTTAAAAATAAACTTAGTGAACTCAAGGAGTTTGCTGTCTCTTATCACATGCTCTAGCACATCTTTAAAGTTAAGACAAACTAGCATCCTATGATCATAGTCTTTGTGGTAATCACAATCCAGGCTTTTGCTTCCTCCAATTCTATCCTTGAGTTGTCTAGGTTAGGGAGGATTCCCCTAACGATAATTTGCTGGTAAACCTCTACAATCAGGACAGTTAAAAAGGTGTATTTCATGAATTGTCCGACTCGGGGAGATTCGAAAGGTTTATCCGGTTGGTCCTTCTGGCCTTTGTAGGGATGAAGGTTTGAAGGATTAAAGGGTTTATTCGTAAATTTTTGTATATACTTTTTAGCATTAATCATTATTTTGTTAAAAAAAATTTTTGGTCTAGTGGACCGGCCCACTTTGTCAAAATTTACAGGTTTAATGATTCGTATTTAACAAATTTTTTTAATTTGACTGGTTTTAAATTTTATTTCGGTTCATATTTTTTATAGATTTGACTAATCGATGTAATGAATTCTTCCCGTTTTAACACCCCTAATACTAACTTGGTATAAATAATGCATCAAAAAGTTAAAATGGATCAAAGAAGATTGTGTCCATTTGTAGATTCTGTCTTTACGGTTAATTATTCTACTTAAAAAATCATAATGTAAGGTTTTTTTTTTTTTATTTCTTAATCCAAGCATATTTGAAATTTGGTAACATGATAAACAGCATAAAACTGCAAAACAAGTAAAATTGATTATCATAATATATCATCGACCCATACATACTATGCATTGATACACAAGAGAGTGTTTACCTAAAGATAAATTCAACCCCATCAATATAGATACCAAACTTTAACCACTGATCTTATCTGCATATATGTCACTCATAAATCAAATTTCCATATAAGATAAATAGTCAAAATTTAATATATACTATTGACACCAATCCCATAAGTTTACCGAACAATATTTGTTTTCCAAATGCGACACACAAATAGCCAGTCAGTTATTTAGAAAACTCCCTCTGTTTCTGGTTGACACCATCATTACCTGCCAAGATCATGTATTTGTCTTTCCTAGTGAAACTTGTGCATGTAAACCCCAACGCTTTCCCAATCTCATTCTGCACAAAATTGGCAACATCAATCCTTGATTTCCCACCACCATGACATGTTTCTGTTTTTGGCAACCGCTCAAGAATCTTAACAAAGTAGGAAGGATTTGGGTTCATCAAGTGGAAAAAAGGATCCAAATACTTATGCCCACTAGCTGTTGTACCATAGAACATGCTAACCTTAACATCTAAAGCAACAGGAACAATATCATCAGTGATTTCTGCAAACAAGGGACTAAACCTTAGCAAATAAGGTTCCCTGCATGTTGTCCCTTCAGGACACACAACAAGGTTTCCTTGACTCAGCAAGGTCTCCATTGTCTCTTTGTCTCTCTCTCTGTCCCTGGTTAGTCGAATCGTCTTGATGGGGGACACTAACTCATTTAATCTACTTAAACTATACGTGACGGCGGAAAGAGGTTTGTCCAGAACGTATGAAATGTAAAGCGGATCAAGCAAAGTTCTGTGATTGCATACATAAAGGATTCCCTTCTTGTTTTCTTCTTCGTTTGGCATCTCCCGAGAAGCATTCCGGGGTGTTCGTGAAGCTGTGGTTCTTGTACCGGAGAATGCTAAGAATGGAGCTGACACATTGAAGGGTAACAAAATGCCGAATGTGATTCTGAAGAGCGAAAGGAATAATCCCAGGGGTAGCCACAAGAACATAGCTAGAGAAGAAGCAGGGGTGGGCCTGAAAGCCATTCTTCCATCATGGAAGATCAGTTTCTTTGGGTACTTTTCTCTTGGAACTGCATGCCAGTTTCTTCTTTCATCTGAATTCAACATTAAATAACCCTCCTGCCGAAAAAGAAAAAGACAATAGCTACTGAGAATGTTATTTAGGATTTTTAGCATAAAAAAATTGTTTACTCCTTCCCTCCGTTTATACATGTCAACAACTTAGATCGACAAGTGTTTTAGAAGCGTTGATATTCCAGTCATTTTAAACATTGATCTTTCTTATAAACTGCATATATAGTTGAGATCTACCGCTAAAATTACTAGAATATTAATAATGCTGAAACATTTGAAAATTATCAAGATATAAATGCACACCAAAAGTAACTTGCATTTGGAAGGAGGGAGTAAACAAATAACATGACTATGGTTCAACGACATTTTCTTGTGTTTTTTTTTTTTTTTTCCTCTCAAAAATGGCCAAACCTTGAAAAAGGGGGAAAGTTCTTGGTCGTGAATGTACTCAAAAGTGCTATCTTTAGTACAAACAAAATCTTCTTGTGAAAGGCTGGTAATGCTATTTCCCTTCTTTTCCTCAAACAAACCCAAAAAGTACCCATTCAATGATTTTAGCTCTCTTGCTACAACTTCTTCAACTCCTAAATAGTCTCTCAAGAAGCCTTCAACCATGACCCTAGGCAACTTAGTAGACACCACCCTTTTCTCATGACACAATCCTGCTCCAAATCCTTCCCACCAAACATCTTCCAAGAAGAATTTCGGAAGAACAGCTGATCCTATTCTGAATGTGTCCTTTTTTATGCCGAAAAAGCATAAGAACACCATAATATACAAACCAAGTTGGTCTTCACCCAAAAGCCACACCAAAGGGTATGAAAGGAACAAGATGAGAGATCTTAATAGCCCACCAGCTTCAAAAGCAACAAGCATGAAGTAAGGGAATAGTGAAGTGGACCTTAACAGAGTACCCTCAAAATCAAAGAAAAAAGTTTGAGTTGTAAGTTGTGCATTTTTGTGGACAAGTGAAGTGGCTTTCATCTTGCTGAAGGTATAGAGTTCTTTTTTCGTGCAAGAGAAATGCTATTTGTGGTGCATTGACCGAATTTATATTAGGTACAAAGCATTTGGATGTGCTCAAAATAGCTTTTTCAATTTTTTTTTAATGATAATATAAGCTGTTTTTGGAAGAAAACAAGAAATTGTGCTTGGTATGGAAAAAAATAGTATATAAATAAGACTTGATAAAATTTTTTGAAGTGTTTGTGTTTTTCAAAAATATAAGCATTTTGTTTTGTATTTGATAAATTAAAAATTTTTATGTTTGTATTTATAATTTTTAAAAATTAAGTATATTTTTGAAAATATAGAAGAGATTTTTTAAAATTGGCTTGTGTTTATCAAAATTAAAAAATTTAATATAACATTATATATTAATTAATATTTAAATTTAATTATTAGCTTAATATCTATTAATTGTATAACTACTAAATCGTGGCACCCTTTTGTATTGTACGCATAACAAATCTTGTTGAGTGCAGCATTTTATTGCTACCTACTAGAACTTACTAAATCATGACTTGGTGTAACCATTTAATGCTTAGTGTGAATTTATTAAGGTGAATTTTAATATGACCATGATTATAGTAATTATAATAATTATATAAATATTAATAAAATTAAATTTATATTTTTATTTATATTTTGATAATATATTTTTAGTAATATCTTTAAAAAGTATGATTAAATAATCAAAAAATATTATTTTAATTTTAATAATATTTTTTAAAATAATATAATCTCTATAATATAAATATTTTAGAAGAATAATCTATTTATTAAATAAATTATTTTAGTATAATTATATTACAATAATTATAATGATTATACGGTTTTAAAATATATTATTAAAATTAAAATAATATTTTTTATTACTAAACAACATGTTTAAAAAATATTATTTAAAAAACATAATTTTAATTTTAATAATACTTACCTAATTATAATAACTACCATGTAATACGTTGTGATTGATGATTTAGCAGTGAAAGACTGTTGCTAAATTTCTGCCGTGAACATGAATAAACAATCTATGTACAAATCTTAAAATGCTAGCAGCGTCATGATTTATATAAGACAAAACAGAACAAAATGTAAAAAAGAAAATAAAATTATTTAGGACAATCTAATAATTCAGATTTCATTTTATTCTTATTAGTGTAAATTTCTTTTTTTTTTTTTTCATGGATAGAATCCGGAGGCTAGTGTAAATTTCTATATGTATCTATAAATAGAGAATATATAAAGAAATTAACTTTTAGCTCATTCTTATTAACAATAATTTCAGAATTTAAAATTTATAATTTAAAATTTATAATTAATAATTTATTATTAGTTTTTATATTCTGCCTCAAAACATAAAGTAAGGTCCGATAAAAAAAAAGGTCCATCCAAAAAAAAGTAGCCACTTCTAAAGTGCCCGACCTATTAGGAGATTGGATGTGACTAGAAAAGTTTAGTCAATCTCTCCTATTATTTCTATTTCATCTAGAAGGTATATCTCAACAAATTCTCAAGATAAAAAGAACAGTTATCTACCAACAAAGATGAAACTACTCCAAAAAGTGATTATCTATTCTACTATAAATATACTTACACTTCTCAGTTATATTCAGATCCCAATATACTAAAAGAGATATTCTCCATATCCAAGCAATTTTGGCATCCAAACTCATTCAAGCAATTTTTGGTCACGCGCTTTTTCCGTTTTTCTTCTTTCCTCACGCTTCTTCTTCTCTTCTCCCCGCGCTACTTCTTCTTCTTCTTCTTCTTCTTCTTCTTCTTCTTCTTCTTCTTCTTCTTCGCGTTCCTCCTCCTCCTCATTCTCCTCCTTCTTTTTCGCGTTCGTTCTTCTACACGTGTTTTTTCCTTATCTTCATTCTTTTGTTGTTGTTGTTGCTGTATTTTTTGTCTTTTTCTCCTTCTCTCCCTGATGAAGAAGCAATAGAAGGTGAGGAGGAAGAATTTTGAATTGTGCAGAACAGAAATGAGCCAAACATGTTATTATGGTGAAACAATTGTATAGTACTAAATGAATAGAACATTATCAACTATATAATTCAAATTCGAACAGCTTTCCACATAATGAACCGAACAGGTACTCATGGTGAAACAATTGTATAGTACTGAGTGAACGAAATATAATCCATTATATAAAATTAAATTCGAACAGCTTTCTGCATAATGAACTGAACACATACTCATGGTGAAACAATTGTATAGTATTGAGTGAACGAAACATAATCCATTATATAAAATCAAATTCAAACAGCTTTCTGCATAATGAACCCAGCACGTACTCATGGCGAAACAATTGTATAGTGCTGACTAAACAAAATATAATCCATTATATAAAATTAAATTTGAAACACCTTGGACTACAATTTAGAGATTATCAATTCAATTCAATTCAATTCAGATTCAGAACACCTGCGTCTATTCAATTCAATTTAGCAATTGCATTCTATTCAATTCGATTGAAAAAATAATCCATTATCAAAATGTTGGTATTGTTGGTGATGACGATAACGAAAGAAGAAGAAGAAGAAGAAGAAGAAGAAGAAGAAGAAGAAGAAGAAGAAGAAGAAGAAGAAGAAGATGATGATGATGATGATGATCGGCACCAGCACAGGTCGGACGCTGCCTCATATGGAGTCTGGACTTTACGTTTAGGTCCAAATCACCGTTTCAGGTAATTCTCGAAACAATTAGTATCTAAAATTTAAAATAAATAAATAATTTAAAAAGAATTAATTAATGTTGTCTAAAAGGTTGCATTTGTTTACACGGACAGGACATTAAGACATAAAATCGTGTTTGATAGATGAGATACGGACAGAAATATTTTATCTAGAGAGATTGAATTAGTGTATTTTGTATATATCATGACAAGGATATAAAAACACTAATAAAGGACACAACTTATTTTTTTATTTTTCTTTCATTATTTTTTTAATTTTTTATAATTATATTTTTTAATATTATATTTTTTCTCAATTTTTTAATAAAAAATAAAAATAAATTATATTTTCATAATTTATTTTATTTTATCATTAAATAAAATATAAAAACACCAAATTTTAAATTTCTATTTTTTAGATTTTATTTTCGGTGTTTTTTTAATTCTGTTTGCGTAATCAAAGGCAGTCAAAAAGATTGGTTATTAAGGTTACGGTTTTTTTACTGAAATGCGCATGAAAAAATCTTTAATTCCCAATATACGCACGGTTTGATTTTCCTCCTCAAATACGCGCTTGGGTCAGCCACGAAATGGTTCTAGACAGCAAGTCAAGCATGGTGAACACGAAATGGTGCATTGGGTCTGACACGGGCTATATCTTTTGTAGCAGACCTTCTGTAGCAGGCACAAGATGGGAGACCTCACCTATGACACACACGAAATAGTGGAATTCATATATGAAGCACACGAAATGGACCAACTCAATACAGGCACACACGAAATGGGCCATTTTTGGTGTGTCTCTCTTGTACTTTTCTTTGTGGGTTGTTGTGTTCATGGTTGCTTTCTTGGGTCTTCTTGGTTATAACTTTTTCTATTTATTAAATTAATTATGTATTACTTTTATTTTTTTCTTTATAAAATTGCAAGAAAAAATTACTCATAATTAACCATGCCAAAAATTCTTCCATTTTTATGATAATTATAAGAAAAGTGGTTATAATTTTTTTTAACAATTTGTGATAGTATGAAAGATGTTTATTTATACTAGATTAAGGCACTCAAAGAAAGATTAAGTGTAAATGGAGTATATATTTTTTTGCATTCATATGGTTTACATACAAAAATTAAGAATGAAGCGATTTTTAAGGTAAAAAAAAGGTATACTTTAAAAGGGATGAAGAGAAAAAAAAAATAGTCTTAACTTATATGATTTAGTACTCACTACGTACTCTATGATATACTGTACTGTATTCTGACTTGCAATTCGGACTCAACTTTTAACAAACATAAATAGAAAATTCATTATATGCATACATTATAAATAAAAAATTTAATTTAAGAGAACAACTAGGGAACCAAAAGCATATTAGCCAAAAATCAGCCAAAATGTGTTTGGGTTCCATAAAAAATCGGGTTTTGGTTTGTGCTCTGTGATCTCAGGAGTGATTTTCAAACATATTATTCAAAAAGTGATTTTAATTAAACAGTTTTGTTTACTTTTTGGCTGTCACATTTTAGTTCCATATACTTTTTCAATAATTTATTATTAAATAATAATTTATTATTAAATAATAAATTAAATAATATTATTAAAATGGTTGTTGATAAATTTGAAATGGTTTTCACCACTGCCGTGCCTCCAATTCGTGTCTGTTGTCCCTGATTTCATCTGTTCATTTTGATGCTGACAAACTTAAAATAATTTTCCCATTTTATGCCTACCCTAAGTAAAATTGTCCTCCCATTTCGTAGCCACCATGTCAGAAATGATGTGGAAACCCATTTCGTACCTGTCATACTAGAAATGGCACGACGCATTTTAAAAAATATTTTCACATATGCGTATTTTGAAAATTAAAAAATTTTTCATGCACATTTGAGTAAAAAAACCTTCGGGTTACTCGTACCAATATTTTACTTTTCGAAACAAAACAAACTAGATATGAAGAGTTAAAAATCCTTTCACGGAAGATGGACTTCAAAGTTCAAAGTGTACTATCCTTTGGCATGAGTTATTTTAACATGCTAGACAATGATGCCTTATCAATCAAATAAATGAACATACAGTACGTGGCTAGCTGTTAATGTCTCCATCGCAATGACTTACTGTAATCTCAATCATCAGCTTCAGCATAGGGTTATTATGTTTCCTTTTTTCCTTTTTTCTTTTTCCAAGGAGTATATATATTTGAATAGAATATTAATTAATTAATCTTTTTGCCGTGAAATGATTAGCTTGTATTTTTTTAATAAATAAAAAAATAAATCGCAAAAAAATAGATTCAAATTATTTTGTTACTGAAAACAAAATATCCTCAAATTAAGTTATCAACAAAAACATTTTTAAATTATTTAAAAATATAATAAAAATATATACTCATAGGCTAAAACGGTTTTTAATAAAAAATACTAATATAAAAAAAACAAAACTTTTTATGTATGTGATAAATGAGTCTGTGACAATTGACAGATAAGTTATGTCACATTTTTTTGTTAATAAAATACGTCTATCATCATAATTGCGCATTTTTTATATAGTCTTAAATTATTTAAGAATATTTTAATCAATAATAAAATTTATAAACATTTTTATCATTATCAAATATTTTAAATAAATAAATAATTATTTTTATATTAATTACCATTTTGGATATTTTTATTTATACATATTTTGTTTTTATTGTAAATGAGATAAATAATTATATGTAAAAATGTAATTAATTTTAAGAAAAAAACATATACATAAAAATAATTAATTAATTTTTTTATTTAAAAATATTTAATTAGATTGAATGCAAACTGTCATAGTAAATTTTAGAAGGTTAGATTTAACAGTGTTTGTATAGTTTTCTGGAGTGTTTGAGAATACTCTAGATGGTTCTGGAACGTTCTAGAATGTCCTAGAAGGTCCCGGAATACCCTAGAAGGTTCTAGAAGACTCTGGAAGCTCATAGAGTATTCTAGAAGAGTGTAGATGTATATAGAAGTATAAAGAGTGGTATGGAATAATTTAGAAACATTTAGAGAGTTGTGGTAGGATAGATATTTGTAAAGAAGGTTCTGGATGATTAATCTGGACCGTTGATTAGATTTAATCCTAACCATCCATTGAGGAGGTGGATGGCTATAAATAGGGGTGAGAGTTAGAGTTTGGGTATGTGTGAATCATTTGTAACCACACTTGAGCAATAAAGTGTTCTTCTACCAAAACTTCCTTTCTCTTGTGTTCTCTTGTATTCTTAGCTTTCTTGCTAAGTATTGAGGGTTAGGCTGACTAGGTCTTAACTCAAGAGGTTGAGTAAGTCCGAGTGCTGGCACGGTAGCGTTGGAGTGTGTCAAAGGCCGTGACAATTTGGTATCAGAGCAAGGTTGGAGAGGGAGCACAAGTGATTTGTGGGTATGGCTTCTAGTATCACCATGGAGCATATTGAGTTTCAAAGGGGAAGGAATGCTATTCCTTCTCAATGGGGAGGCAAGAAGGTCCGTTCTTCAAGTGAGCCTAGAGGTAAGGACTCTAACTTCCTAGAAGAGAGAGTTTCTGTATTGGAGAATGTTCTATCCTCTATGGATGAGCGTTTCTAAAGGATAGAACATGATAAGGAGACCCTCGAGGCTCACGTGTTAGGAGAACTAGATGCTTTCAAAGAAAGCATGCTCCAAATCGAAGAGAAGCTTGAGAATTCCTGAAAGCTATTTGAGGAAGTTCGAGTTTGGTTCGAGGAGGCAAAATCTCGACCAACCATTATAAAGGAGATGACAAAGATTGATCTCCCCAAGCCAAAGGAGTTCAAGGGCGTAAGGGACGCTCGCGAGGTGGAGAACTTCCTATGACAAATGGAGAGGTACTTCGAAAGTCAAGGGGTGGTCGAAGAAGCAATAAAGGTACGCGCTGCAACTCTCTACCTTTCTGATAATGCTACTTTGTGGTAGAGGAGAAAGTGCGTAGATATAGAAAAGGGTACTTGCAACATAGCCACATGGAAAGATTTCAAAAGGGAGTTGAAAAGACAATTCTTCCCTGAGAATGTGGTTTATAAAGCAAGGAAGGAGTTGAGAGAGTTGAAGCACAAGAGTACGATTAGCGACTATGTAAAGGAGTTCACTACTCTCACGCTTCAAATCCCCAACTTAGCATCAGAGGATGCATTGTTCTTCTTCATTGATGGACTCCAACCTTGGGCAAAGCAAGAACTACAAAGAAGAAATGTTAAGGATGTCGATGAGGCCATCGTGATGGCCGAATCCCTCATTGAGTATCATAGGGGAGACTCTAAACCCAAGTCATCCTCCAAGCCTAGTTCTACTAAAGGTGGGGAGATAAGGGAAA
The DNA here is from genome assembly GCF_003086295.3 of Arachis hypogaea. Classification (NCBI taxonomy): domain Eukaryota; kingdom Viridiplantae; phylum Streptophyta; class Magnoliopsida; order Fabales; family Fabaceae; genus Arachis; species Arachis hypogaea. The sequence goes on from NC_092052.1 coordinate 79,895,613, forward strand.
GAGTTTCTCAACCAAGAAGGAAGGAAAATACTCTTCAATGAAAGAGTACGGAGAAAAGAAAAAGGCTTTCGTGCCCAAAGGAGGATGCTTCGTGTGCAAGGGACCACACCTAATGAAGGATTGTCCCAAGCTAGGGACTTTGGCATCTATCGCCGAGGAACGAGAAGCTCAACTCAAGTAACTGAGTGTGTTGGATCTATCCAACACATGAATGCTGTGAAGGGCAAAGAGGCAAGCACTACAGAAAAGAAAGGCTTGATGTATGTCAAAGCCTTTATCAATGAAAAACCCGTCATGGCTATGATCGACACTGGTGCTACATACAACTTCATCACGCCTGATGAAGCAAAGAGACTTGGGTTGAAGATCACCGAAAAGAATGGCTGGTTCAAACCCGTGAATACCAAGGGTGAACCCCTTAAGGAAGTAGCAAAAGGGGTTGAGATGACTCTTGGTTCTTGGAAGGGCCTTGTAGATTTCTCAATAGCACCCATGGACGATTTTAAAATAGTCATCGGGCTCGATTTGCAAAGGAAAGCAAATATAATACCTATGCCATACTACGACGTAGTATGCGTCATGGAGAAAGGGTCTCCATGCATGGTCCCTACAGTCTCTAAAGTTGGCGGACCACCGATACTATCTGCCATGCAACTCAAGAAAGGGTTCAAGAAGGGAGAGACTACATATTTGGCTCTATTACAAGAGGAGTCAACATCCGAAAGAGAAGACGTTCCTCCCAAAATCAAGGAAGTCCTTGAAGAAAATAAGGATGTGATGCCTCCCGAGTTGCCAAAACAAGCTAGGTGGCAAGACTTCTTGGCTGAGTTTGATTTCGAATTCGAATACAAGTCAGGCAAGACTAATGTGGTAGCAGATGCGCTGAGTCGCAAGGCTGAGTTAGTGGCCATTTCTATGGTTGAAGGAGATATTATGCATATCATCAAGGAAGGGTTGCATCACGATCCATTAGCCAAGAAGTTGGTGGAGTTGGCTAGAGAAGATAAGACCAAAAGATTTTGGTTAGAAAACGACCTTCTCTACACTAAAGGGAGAAGACTATACGTCCCTAAATGGGAAAATCTAAGAAGAAAATTAGTGAGGGAATGCCACGACACCAAGTGGACTGGTCACCAAGGTCAGCGAAGGACCTTGGTACTCATTGAATCTTCTTATTATTGGCCTCAAATGAGAGATGAAGTGGAGAGCTATGTGAAGACTTGTCTTGTGTGCCAACAAGATAAGATTGAAAACAAGATACTAAGCGGGTTGTTGGAACCTCTGCCTCCATCAGAGCGACCGTGGGAAAGTGTCTCTCTAGATTTCATCTCTGCCATACCGAAGTTCGAGGGGTTTGGATCTATTCTCGTGGTAGTGGATCGATTTTCGAAGTATGCTACCTTTATACCTGCCCCTACTGACTGCACTGCAGAGGAAGCAGCACGACTATTCTTCAAGAATGTGGTGAAGTACTGGGGATTCCCTAAGAACATCATTAGTGATCGAGATCCACGCTTCACAGGACGACTATGGACAGAGCTGTTCAAACTCCTCGGGTCGGAGCTTCATTTCTCAACAAGCTTCCATCCTCAAACCGATGGGCAGATTGAGAGAGTGAATGCCTTACTTGAGTGTTACTTGAGGCATTTTGCAAGCGCTAATAAGAAGGATTGGACAAAACTCCTAGACATTGCTCAATTCTCATACAATCTGCAAAGGAGTGAGTCTACAAGGAAGAGCCCATTCGAGATTGTGACTGGACAACAGTCGCTTACACCTCACTCTCTTTCTTTCTCTTACTCAGGGAAGAGCCCTGGAGCTTATCATATGATTAAGTCATGGGAAGAACAAGCAGATGTCACTCGTTCTTACCTCGACAAAGCTGCTAAGAGGATGAAGAAATGGGCAGATAAGAAGAGGAGGCATGCAAGCTATCAAGTGGGAGACAAGGTAATGATCAAACTTCTTCCACAACAATTCAAAGCCTTTCGCAAGGTTCATAAGGGCTTAATCCGCAAATACGAAGTGCCATTTGAGATCATTGGACGTGTTGGGGAGGTTGCTTACAAAGTACAACTCCCTCCCTCTATGAAGATCCACCCGGTCTTCCATGTGAGTATGCTTAAACCATATCATGGAGACCAAGACGAACCGAGTAGAGGTGACTCAAGTCGCGCTCCGCTTGTGGTAATTAGATCCTTTGATAAAGAAATCGAAGAGATCTTAGCTAATCGCATCGTGCAACGAAGAGGGGGGCCACCAAGTATCCAATACTTGATCAAGTGGAAAGGGCTCCCGTTAACCGAAGCTAGCTGGGAAACTCGCGAAGATCTGTGGCAATTCCAAGAACACCTAGAGCGCTATCATGAACAGAACGCGACGAGGACGTCTGCGCATTAGGTGGGGAAGAATGTCACGGTAAATTTTAGAAGGTTAGATTTAACAGTGTTTGTATAGTTTTCTGGAGTATTTGAGAATACTCTAGATGGTTCCGGAACGTTCTAGAATGTCCTAGAAGGTCCCGGAATACCCTAGAAGGTTCTAGAAGACTCTGGAAGGTCATAGAGTATTCTAGAAGAGTGTAGATGTATATAGAAGTATAAAGAGTGGTATGAAAAAATTTAGAAACATTTAGAGAGTTGTGGTAGGATAGATATTTGTAAAGAAGGTTCTGGATGATTAATCTGGACCGTTGATTAGATTTAATCCTAACCATCCATTGAGGAGGTGGATGGCTATAAATAGGGGTGAGAGTTAGAGTTTGGGTGTGTGTGAATCATTTGTAACCACACTTGAGCAATAAAGTGTTCTTCCACCAAAACTTCCTTTCTCTTGTGTTCTCTTGTATTCTTAACTTTCTTGCTAAGTATTGAGGGTTAGGCTGACTTGGTCTTAACTCAAGAGGTTGAGTAAGTCTGAGTGCCGGCACGGTAGTGTTGGAGTGTGTCCAAGGCCGTGACAAAACGGTCAACAACCTAAAACCTTTTATATTTAAAAAAATTCGAACTCCAAAGTTCAAATATTTTAGTTGAGTAATAAACTCTCAGCCTACTTCCCACGGTTTACATCGGATTATGATTTTATAGCATTATAAAGGATATTGATGAATAACTAAAAAAAAAAAAAGCATTGATGATAGAATTTATTTTTTTATACAGAAAATAGTTTGGTGTATTTGTCTTATATTGATATTGCACTACAAAAAAAAAGGTCACCGTGACCATAGCTAGTGAAAATGGTGAGCATAGGTCTATGGTCACGGTTTTTGACCTATGGTCACGGTTTTTCCGCCGTGGCCTATTCTCTCATGGCCATAGACCTATGGTCACAGTTTTTTAATCTATGATCACGGTTTCTATGGTCACAGTTGTGATGTTCAAATTCTGGCACTTTTGGGGTGTTTTGTTGGTTTGTGAATGCAGTTAAACACGCGAAGAACGTGGTGCATTAGTGTAGTCAGCATTGTCAGAGATTCACTGCAGCTGTGAAAGCACTCGGTCAACATACGAGGGGCGTGTTGCGTTAGAGATTTTAACAAGCTTTTGTATAGATTTGCACATGTTTTCAAAGAGTTGCATGTATTTTCAACAAAGGAAGGGCGTGTTGGAGTTGCCTGCATGCAGGGGACAATTTCTTCTTCCGAAAACTAGCAATGTAGGACTGAAACTTTTTAATAAAGCTCAACCTTCCTTCTTTGATGCATCCAAAGATAGAAGAGAGTGATTTTGAGAGAGAAGAGATCAGCAGTAAAGAAGAGGAGAGTTAGTAGTATCAAATATGTTAAAAATAAAAGAGTGATTAAACATAAAAAAACTTAAAATTATATTAATAAAAAATAGTATGTAATTATACGGTACTTGAAGAATATATTATCAATTATTTGGATCATCCAATTTATGTAAATCGATAAATTTTACTTTTTTTTGTAATTAAATTTTGTAATTTTATTTAATATTAATTTTTTTAGTGTTAGCATCATATGATGATATAGCACTATTATTTTAGTATTATTATTTTTATTTATATTTAACATTACTATGTTATTTATATTTGTAATCATTAAATTTAATAAATAGTATAAATATTAAATTATTTTTGGATAATATTTTTATTTTTCTAGTATATTATTATTTTATTTATATTTATAATTAATTAATAATGAAATAATATAAATATGGTCATATAATTTTTTTGAATTTTTTGTTATAATGTGATTATTTTTTTGTAGATTTAATAAATAATTTAAATATTAATAAATAAATAAATATTATTATTTTTCAAATTTCTGTTCTTGTATTTTAATTTTCTGTTGTCATAATATATTTTTATTTTAATTTATATTTAGTTAACTGGATGAGTAATAAAAATATTAATAAATATTTTTTACTTTTGAAAATAAATAAATAATATAAATATCAGAAAAAATATTTGTTCGGTTATTTAATATAATAATTATTTGAGGATAATAATATTATTTATATTTTATTTTATTTTTTATTTATGATCATATTTATATTATTTAAACTAATAAATAAATTGTATAATATAATATCTTTTATTTTTTATTTATGTAAAGTAGTATAATTCATAAATAATTATTTGTTATAATCTTCATTCATTTAAATTAATTTGTATATTTAACGAATAAATATATTTTGTTGTACCAGCTTAATAGGAATCTTATGGCCTCTAAACTTGATCCACCAGTGATATGGAATTTGATGGTAGAAGATGTCTGACGAGCAACGAAATTCTACCATGTTTCGAGAATTGAGGTGATTAGAGGAGTTTACCTTTTACTATTTGTTCTCGTGGAAAGATGGGGACCAGAGATTCACACCTTTGTGTTGCTGGTAGGTGAGGTTACTGTTACATTGAAAGACATTGCTCACATATTTGGCTTACCATGGAGAGGTTGTAAGCGGTTGGACAGATAGTAGTCATGACTTCTTGCAAAGCCAGAGCATCGTTCTTGCAACCTCTTATAGTTGATGTTCTACTCCTCCACTGTCTTTGAATATGTTGATAACAAATTTTTGTAAGTACAGAATTTTGAATACCCTTAAGAAGTTCTACTGATGTGCCTAATAAAAAATATCCACCATACTCTTGGAGGTTGCCAATCACTTCCAGAATGATTTACTGCTGCCCGAATTGACTCATGTTGGTCTGAGATTATACCTATCCAATTTCTTCTAACAACGTGTCTTCATAAATTACTGAGAAAAAAGTGCCACGCATTAGCGATCTCCCCCTTCACAAGGAAAAAAGCGATATGTGCAATGTTTTGGTTCCCATCTTATGCAACAGCAACCAAAATTATACCTTTATATTTTCTGTAAAGGTGTATGCCGTCAACCGAAATCAAAGGCTTACAGTGTTTGAACACTCTAATACATCGATAGAAACTCCAAATACGCAGAGAAGTATTCTGATATCATCCACTTTCTGACTCCCGTTATACAGTGGTTGTGTTTCTATTTGGTCAATTGAGCTAGGTATTTTCTGAACCATGATCGAGAACCACCATGGCAAAGTTTGGTAAGAATCTTTTCACCCACCGAAGACTTTGGTTATGGACTTCTGCTTTGCCAACCAAGCCTTTCGGTATTGATAGTATAGTTGAACATTGACTGGACTTCTGCAATTATAGATTTCACCTTCATGGATGGGTCAGACTCAACCAATTGCCTTAGCAACTGTGTTTGAGTCCAACTTGAAATGATCCTATAAAATCGTTCTCATGGTGCATGTGTGCCTACCGTTTTATCACCATAACTCTCAACAACCTTTTTTTCGTATCAAGCTGGCTCAGATAAGTCAGCCGCACCCACAACCAAACGTCTTATATTTTGCATAGAACGTCTATTTCTTGTACTCATAAACATTGTAGTCGACCTCTCTAGAGATAGTGTAACTCCTAATTGCTGCGATTACCGACTTTCTAGAACTATATTCCATTCCAATCTTGAACTCTCCATCCTCAAGATCGGCACACCTATACAAAAAGGAAATAGTCTAACGAACGAATTTTCTGTAAGTAAAGAATTTTACAAATATATCCTCGTTGTAAGTATAGTTTCTAAACCAACAAAGAATCCTTTCGTACAAAAACTTGTTTGTCACTAAAGCAAACCCAATAAAATTAATAACAGAAATATTTAAACCTCGGGTCGTCTCTCAAGGAATTGCAGGGAGGTGTAGTTATTATTAGTTATGAGATTTTCTGAGAAATTTTGGGAGTTGGAGAGTGGAAAAATAAATGATTATAAATTGAAGCAATGTAAATTAAAAGAGATTTATATATTCAGAATAAAAAGCCTTGGCCGGGAGAATGATTAATTGAAAGTTCTATCCTTATTGGATTTTCTCAAGTGTAGTATCAAAAGGTTGTTATTTTCACTTAGTTAACCCTTACTAAATAAAGAAAAGTCAAGTGATTGAGCTAACTCTTATTCGCAAATCCTAATCCTCTCCCTTGGGAAGGATTAGTGTTAGTAAATAGAGAATTAGCCAATAACTTCTAATTTAACTAATCACTTGAGCATTCCAACTCAAGGATCTCCTTTTAATCAACCCCCAAGTCAAGTTGGAAGCCTATTCTATTGACATGGATGCCATTTACATGATAAAAGGAATTGAATTGAGATAATCAAGAAAATAAAGAAATTAAATAGAAAAATACTCTTTGCATTAATAATTAAACATAAGAAGAAGATAAACTGAAGTAATAGAATAAAAGTAGAAGAACACTAAATTAAAGAAACATTGAACCTGGAATTGGGAAGATGAAGAAATCCTAACCCTAAAACCTAGAGAGAGGGGAAAGCCTCTCTCTCTAAATACTACATCTAAAACCTAAAATTATGAATAATGAGAAGTCTGAATGAATTCCTTGATTCCCCCACTCTGTAGCCTCTAATCTGTGTTTTCTGGGCCAAAAACTGGGTCAAAAATAGCCCAGAAATCGCCGTGATACGTACAGGTCACTGGCTTTTCTGCAGAATGACACATGTGCGTGATGCACGCATGTGCGTCATTTAGAAGCCCCGTCTCATTTGGACCTCTGTAGCTCAAGTTATGATCGATTGAATGCGAAGAGGTCAGGCTGGACAACTTTGCAATTCCTTCAATTTCTTGTATTCTTTCCACTTTTGCATGCTTCCTTTCCATCCTCTAAGCCATTTCTGCCCTGTAAACCCTGAAAACACTTAACACACATATCAAGACATTGAATGGTAATAAGAGAGGATTAAACATAGCAAATTTAAGGCCAAAGAGGCATGTTTTCAATTATAGCACAAAGTTAGGAAGGAAAATATAAAACATGCGAATTATATGAATAAGTGTGAGTTTAGTTGATAAAATCCACTCAATTAAGTACAAAATGTACCACGAAATAGTGGTGCATCAAATCTCCCCACACTTAAACATTAGCATGTCCTCATGCTAAGCTCAAGGAGATAAAAGGAATGAATGGGAGAAAGTAAGACTCATGAGATGCAACCTATGAATGCAACTATATGCTAAGATGCTTCTGTCTACTTGGTTAAAAGTAAACAAGTTCTCCAAGATAAACATAAATCAGATTTCACTAATTCAAATCATACAGTAAAGACAAGTAAACTTGTAAGAAGATAGCTTATGAAAGCAGGGAACATAGAATCAAGCATTGAACCCTCACTGGTAGTGTATATGCACTCTAATCTCTCAAGTGTTTAGGGTTGATCACTCTACTCTTCTCTAGTCATGCTTTCTAAAACTTTGTTCTTCATCTAACCAATCAACAGATATTTAATGTACCAATGCAAACATCATGAGGTCTTTTCAAGGTTGTAATGGGGCTAAGGTAGGGGTGAGGATATATGTATGGCTAAGTGAGCTAAAATATGAATCTTTGACTAACCTAAGCTCTCACCTAACATACACACACTCTATATAACTCTAAAATCATGCCTAGCTACCCAAAATCCCCACTTTTGCATCACATACTCATGTATCAATTTTTTTAATTTTATCACATATGCATTGATCTCTTATTAAACTTAGCATTGGGGTAATTTTATCTCCTTATTTGTTTATATATATATATATATATATATATATATATATATATTTTCTCTTTTTTTTCTTTTTTATTATTATTATTATTTTTTTTTATATAAAAGTAAACATAACATATCAATGCACATGGATTTTTTTTTTATTTTTCTAGTCTCACATGAGTAGTTACCCAAATTCCCAATATTCACATAAAGTAGAAACATAACACATTCTCATTAACCCCGGTTCCCACAGTTCCCCACATTTAATTGATACACAATCTCTATCTTACGCTAACCAAATATTCAATTGGGATAAGTAATTATTTTTCTGCTTAAGACTAGTGATGTGGTAAAATATAGAACAATTGGGCATTAAAAGGCTCAAGGTGGCTAACAAGGTGATTGGAAGGGTAGGCTGTTTGGGATAAGTGGGCTAATAACAAATGATGGCCTCAATCATATGCAAGCATGTAAATACACTAAACAGTGGACATATAGAATGGAACAAAATATAGATTACAATCATAGAGAAGGAAATACACAAGAATAAAATATTATGGTTAAATAATGTAACCATATAATTAAGCTCAAATCTCACGGGTTATGTGTTCTTAGCTATAATTTATGTTCTAAATTATAATCCTCAAACAAGTTTAACAAAAAGGTTTTAATTTAAATTAGTGAAATGCTATAAAAAGGATCTTGAAAAAGAACTTATCACTCCAACCATGTAGTGGTAGAATATGCACAAAATCAAGCAAACATGCAATGAAACATGCAAATGCAACAATGTACTAACAAATAAAATAAAACATTGGTGTTGAAATAGGAAATAACTAACCCACGGAAGTTAGTATCGACCTCGCCACACTTAAAGATTGCACCGTCCTCAGTGCATGCTGAGATGTGCAAGTGGACGGGTTTCTCCAACTGATGCTTTTCTCCAAAGATTGTGCAGATGGACTTGTCTGTTGCCCCATATAGAAGTTCTTCCTTTCCCTTCTTCGGTGGCCATTCTGAAAGAAGATGAAAAGGAAGAAAAGTAACCCAGAAATAAAGATAAGAAAACAAATAAAGTATGGGTGAGTTAATGCCAAATAATGAGAGTCTCAAGTACATGGTAGTTACAACATGCAAGTGAGAAAATAGTAGAAGCACATGGCATATCAATAGTGCAAAAATTACAACAATGGCGAAGAGAGAGTGGGTAATGAAAGATAATATAAATTCATGTCAATGCAAAAAGAGTACAACTATCATAAAAGATTAGCATTGATTTAAATAATAGTACCCAATTGGAATAGAACAAGTCATGAAGCACCAGAGTAATGCAAGGAAAGATGTAACAGTTGAATAAGGATATTTAACACCAATGGAAAAATAATAGACTTAGAAAGGAAAATAAAACATCCACAAGATTAAAATGCAATGAATGAAAGTATGCAAAGAAATTAAGTAAAATAGAATGAAAGAGAATAAGGATGAGAAGTTAATGAAAGGAAGAAGAAGTAAGTAAGAAAGGAGGAAGAAAGAAGGAGAAAAGATGGAAGAAAAGGGAAGGGAATTAAAAACGCAACGCGATGCGCGCGCAGGGCACGCGTGCGCGTGAAAACTGTACTAGCCATGCGACGCGTACGCGTCTGGCACGCACACGCGTAGGTGGTCTGAAAGCGAAAGGACGCGCACGTGTCAGAGACGCGTACGCGTGATGACCCGCGCGGCTCCAGCACCATGGCATCATAACTCTCTGTTCAAGCACCTGTTTACGCCGATTTGCAATCCAACGCGTACGCGTCAGGGACGCTTATGCGTGGATTGGCAAAAACGCAGGGGATGCGTATGCGTGAGGTACGTGTACGTATGGCGTAGCTTGTGCGCCACGCACCCCCTCCCGCGCGTCTCTCGCGCAACTCTCTGTTTAGTTGCGCATACACATACGACGCGTGCGTGTCATAGACGCTTACGTGTCGATCCCGCCCCCCTCCCCCCCCTTTTTTTTTGAAATATGCAGAATGCAAAATGCAGATGCGGATGCAGACATTATGAACGAACACTAAGAAAAATAGAATAAAATAAAACTAAGAATAAAACAAAACAAAATAAAACTAAGACTGACATGGTGAGTTGTCTCTCACCTAGCACTTTTAGTTAAAGTCCTTAAGTTGGACATTTGGTGAGCTCCTTGTCATGGTGGCTTGTGCTTGAACTCATCCTGGAACTGCCACCAACGCTTGGACTTCCAATAAGCTTTATCAATTCCAGGTTCATTCCCCAAGCTTTGATGGAGTTCTGCACAAGCTTTGAGCTCCCAAAATTGATCCTCTTGTATGCGGGGATCCCAAACTAGGCGCATAACGCCTTCAAGCAAGTTGAAGCAAGTGACAAGGCCCCAAGAGTGTTGATTGCTAGAATGAATTCCAGGGTCCCAAACCTTGCTTATGCACCCGTCTTTGTGTTGATCGCCATTGTTCCAACCGGGTGGCAAGCAATCTAAATTCCCACTGAAGCGGTCAAACAACTTCCTAGACCCATTCAGTCGAGCTTTACACAAACCTTTGCATTTAAACTTTGAGCTTTCCAACATATTGAATCTTGCATGACAACTCCTACCCCTAGCCATCTCCCTCTTACTCGTAAAGCCACAAAGAGCTCGAAGTTGACCATCTGTCTCAAGTAAACCATATTCAAGTGGAATGAGAAAGCTAAGAGATATGAATTTTACCCACTTGAATATTGTGAAGGATGATGGTGACTTAGGGGGAGAGGTCTCCAACAACTTTGGCAAGGTGATTTCAAGCTCCACTCCCTTGTGCTCTTCCTTGACAACTTCCACCTCTTTGCAAGCTTCTTCAAGTTCAACCACTTCCTCTTGGTAGCTTCCTTCCAATTCAATCTCTTCTTCGTTACTCACCAAGGGCATGTGAGGTTGTGCTTTTTCTTCTTTAATCTCCATGTCAAGTCCAATGGGAGAGGATTCAATTGCAGATAAGGATTCATCAATGATTGAATCCATCTCTTGATCAACCTCCTCAAATTCTTCAACTAGGATATGCCTTGGAGGTTGTACACCCTCCTCAACAATCAACATCAAACATCTTGGAAGGAGGCTCTATGACTGGACTTTCCCATGGAGGTTCAGCATCTCCTAAGTCTGCAACCACTTCTTCCTCTTTAATAATTGCTGCTTTGTCCAATTGTTTTAGTATAAAATCGTACTCCTCCTTTATGATTTTTTTTCCATGACAACTCCCTTCAACTACTCCTTCATCTTCAAGGGTCTCTCCTACCTCCACCTGTAGGGCCTCCTCTTGCTCCACTGGAAATAAGGCCGCGTGTAACCGATCCATTGCGACCCTAAGGCGATCCTTTCTCTCTTGTTCCATGTCACTAGCATAATTGGGATCGTGTTGCTCTTGGGTTGATAGATGTGGGTGTTCTTCCATGGAGGGCGGTGATGGGATGGAGAGATCATTATGTGGCGGTTCAACACTCTCCATCTTTTCCACTTGTTGCTCAACACGCTCATCAATGGAAATGCTTTATTCATTGCATGAGTCTTTTGGGCCAAACTTTTGATGGATGGTTGCTTGAAGTTGATCCATTGCTTCCTTGAGACGATCCCTTGACTCTTGTCCAGCTTGAATAACATGATTAGGATCATATGGCTCTTGGGTTGATGGATATGGACATGGTATATATAGAGGTGGTGGTTCTTGGGAGTAATTGGGTTGGAATTGGGGTAGATCTATGTATGGCTCAAAAGGCTCATAGGGTGGTTGATATGGTGGATAAGGGTTAGGGTCATATGGAAGTGAATGGTGAAAAGGGGCTTGTGAGTCTGGTGGTTCAAAGTTATGTTGAGGAGGGGGTTTATAGGTATATGGTGGGGCTTGTTGGTAACTACAAGGGGGTCCACCATATCCATCATCTTGGTACGCATCTTGGAATGGCTCTTGATCATAGTAATCTGGTGGAGGTTGGTTGTCACGAAGAGGTCCACCATAACTATTGTCTTGGTATGCATCATAGAATGGTTGTTGGTTATAGCGCATTGGAGGGGGTTGTTGCCAAGAAGGTTGATCAAATCCTTGTGGCTCCTCCCATCATTGATTGTTCCAACCTTGATGCATGTTCTCATTATAGCTTCCATTCCCTACAACAACATTGGAACCAAACTCATAGCGACAGGGGTGAGAATTCATAGTATCTAACAAAAATAAAAACTTATAAAAATAAGCAACTAAGTCCTAAAACTAACAAAAACTAACAGATAAGCAAAAAGCAAATATTTACAATAACCAATAATAAGGCACACGCTTGCAATTCCCTGGCAACGATGCCATTTTGACGAACGGATTTTCTGTCAGTAAAGAATTTTACAAATATATCCTCATTGTAAGTATAGTTTCTAAACCAACAAAGAATCCTTTCGTACAAAAACTTGTTTGTCACTAAAGCAAACCCAATAAAATTAATAACCAAAGTATTTAAACCTTGGGTCGTCTCTCAAGAAATTACAGGGAGGTGTAGTTATTATTGGTTATGAGATTTTCTGAGAAATTTTGGGAGTTAGAGAGTGGAAAAATAAATGATTATAAATTGAAGCAATGTAAATTAAAAGAGATTTATATATTCAGAATAAAAAGTCTTGACCGGGGGAATGATTAATTGGAAGTTCTATTCTTGTTGAATTTTCTCAAGTGTAGTATCAAAAGGTTGTTATTTTCACTTAGTTAACCCTTACTAAATAAGGGAAAGTCAAGTGATTGAGCTAACTCTTATTTGCAAATCCTAATCCTCTCCCTTGGGAAGGATTAGCGTTAGTAAATAGAGAATTAGCCAACAACTTCTAATTTAGCTAATCACTTGAGCATTCCAACTCAAGGATCTCCTTTTAATCAACCCCCAAGTCAAGTTGGAAGCCTATTCTATTGACATGGATGCCATTTACATGATAAAAGGAAGTGAATTGAGATAATCAAGCAAATAAAGAAATTAAATAGAAAAATACTCTTTGCATTAATAATTAAACAAAAGAAGAAGATAAACTGAAGTAATAGAATAAAAGTAGAAGAACACTAAATTAAAGGAACATTGAACCTAGAATTGGGAAGACGAAAAAATCCTAACCATTTACCTAGAGAAAGAGGAGAGTCTCTCTCGCTAAAAACTACATCTAAAACCTAAAATTATGAATAATGAGAAGTCTGAATGAATTCCTTGATTCTCCTACTCTGTAGCCTCTAATCTGTTTTTTCTGGGTCGAAAACTGGGTCAAAAATAGCCCAGAAATCACTGGGGGCAATTTCTGATACGTACAGGTCGCTGGATTTTCTGCAGAACGACGCGTGCGCGTGATGCACGTGTGCATGTCATTTAGCTATACGTCCATTATGACAAATTATATATCATTTCGAAGCCTCGGATGTTAGCTTTCCAGCGCAACTGGAACCGCCTCATTTAGACCTCTATAGCTCAAATTATGATCGATTGAATGCTAAGAGGTCAAGCTGGACAGCTTTGCAATTCCTTCAGTTTCTTGTATTCCTTCCATTTTTGCATGCTTCCTTTCCATCCTCTAAGCCATTCATGCCCTGTAAACCCTGAAAACACTTAACACACATATCAAGGCATTGAATGGTAATAAGAGAGGATTAAACATAGCAAATTTAAGGCCAATGATGCATGTTTTTAATCATAGCACAAAGTTAGGAAGGAAAAATGTAAAACATGCGAATTATATGAATAAGTGTGAGTTTACTGGATAAAATCCACTCAGTTAAGTACAAAATGTACCACGAAGTAGTGGTGCATCATAGTCACTCATTCATTCATCTAAAATATAAATTTAGAAAAACGTATTATTCACTACTCACGTACCTATGTTTGTATATTCGAAAAATTCTGGTGCATGCATGGCGTTAAGATTCAAGCTACATGATGAGCGGATAATTTATACGCTTTTTGGCATTATTTTTAGTATGTTTTTAGTAGGATCTAGTTACTTTTAGGGATGTTTTTATTAGTTTTTATGTTAAATTCACATTTCTGGACTTTACTATGAGTTTGTGTGTTTTTCTGTGATTTCAGGTATTTTCTGGCTGAAATTGAGGGACTTGAGCAAAAATCAGATTTAGAGGTTGGAGAAGGACTGCTGATGCTGTTGGATTCTGACCTCCCTGCACTAAAAGTGGATTTTCTGGAGCTACAGAACTCAAAATGGCGCGCTTCTAATTGAGTTGGAAAGTAGACATCCAGGGCTTTCCAGTAATATATAATAGTCCATACTTTGGCCGAGTTTAGATGACGCAAAAGGGCATTGAACGCCAGTTCTACGCTGCAGTTTGGAGTTAAACGCCAGAAACACGTCACAAGCCAGAGTTGAACACCAGAAACACGTTACAAACTGGCGTTCAACTCCAAGAATGACCTCTCCACGTGTAAACTTCAAGCTCAGCCCAAGCACACACCAAATGGGCCCCGAAAGTGGATTTATGCATCAATTACTTACTTCTGTAAACCCTAGTAGCTAGTTTAGTATAAATAGGACTTTTTACTATTGTATTAGACATCTGGGGATCATCTTATGATCTTTAGTTTCATCATATTGATCATGTTTGGGGGCTGGCCATTCGGCCATGCCTGAACCTTCATCACTTATGTATTTTCAAACGGTAGAGTTTCTGCACTCCATAGATTAAGGTGTGGAGCTCTGCTGTTCCTCATGATCTAATGCAAAGTACTACTATTTTTCTATTCAATTCAACTTATTCCACTTCTAAGATATTCATTCGCACTTCAACATGAATGTGATGAATGTGACAATCATCATCATTCCCTATGAACGCGTGCCTGACAACCACTTCCGTTCTACCTTAGATTGAATGAGTATCTCTTGGATCTCTTAATCAGAATCTTCGTGGTATAAGCTAGATTGATGGCGGCATTCATGAGAATCCGAAAAGTCTAAACCTTGTCAGTGGTATTCCGAGTAGGATTCAGGGATTGAATGACTGTGACAAGCTTCAAACTCGCGAGTGCTGGGCGTAGTGACAGACACAAAAGGAGGGTGAATCCTATTCCAGTATGATCGAGAACCTCCAGATGATTAGCCATGCAGTGACAGCGCATCGGACCATTTTCACAGAGAGGATGGGATGTAGCCATTGACAACGGTGATGCCTCCAGATGATTAGCTATGCAGTGACAGCGCATCGGACCATTTTCACAGAGAGGATGAGAAGTAGCCATTGACAACGGTGATGCCCTTACATAAAGCCAGCCATGGAAAGGAGTAGGACTGATTGGATGAAAACAGCAGGAAAGCAGAAGTTCAGAGGAACGAAAGCATCTCTATACGCTTATCTGAAATTCTCACCAATGAATTACATAAGTGTTTCTATCTTTATTTTCTGTCTATCTATTATTTATTTTCGAAAACTCCATAACTATTTGATATCCGCCTGACTGAGATTTACAAGGTGACCATAGTTTGTTTCATACCAACAATCTCCGTGGGATCGACCCTTACTCACGTAAGGTTTTATTACTTGGACGACCCAGTGCACTTGCTGGTTAGTTGTGCGAAGTTGTGAAGTTATGTTTGGACCATGGTTCTGTGCACCCGTTTTTGGTGCCATTGCCAGGGAGAGAATGAACAACAAATTTTACAACCTCAGAGTAACAATTTCGCATACCAAGTTTTTGGCGCCGTTGCCGGGGATTGTTCGAGTTTGGACAACTGACGGTTCATCTTGTTGCTCAGATTAGGTAATTTTCTTTTTGTTTTATTTTCAAAAAAATTTTTCAAAAATCTTTCAAAAATTTCTCATCTGTTTTTGAAAATTATTCTAAATTTTTAAGAAAAAATTCTAGTGTTTCATGAAGCATGTTGAAGCCTGGCTGGCTGTAAAGTCAGGTCTAATTCTTTTGGATAGGGGCTTCCAACCATCAGCATAGAGGCAAGTTAATTTGAATATCAGCTGTTACATGCCTGATTTATATCCTAAAGCTGACTGGCTATTCCACTTCTAAGATATTCATTCGCACTTCAACATGAATGTGATGAATGTGACAATCATCATCATTCCCTATGAACGCGTGCCTGACAACCACTTCCGTTCTACCTTAGATTGAATGAGTATCTCTTGGATCTCTTAATCAGAATCTTCGTGGTATAAGCTAGATTGATGGCGGCATTCATGAGAATCCGAAAAGTCTAAACCTTGTCAGTGGTATTCCGAGTAGGATTCAGGGATTGAATGACTGTGACAAGCTTCAAACTCGCGAGTGCTGGGCGTAGTGACAGACGCAAAAGGAGGGTGAATCCTATTCCAGTATGATCGAGAACCTCCAGATGATTAGCCATGCAGTGACAGCGCATCGGACCATTTTCACAGAGAGGATGGGATGTAGCCATTGACAACGGTGATGCCTCCAGATGATTAGCTATGCAGTGACAGCGCATCGGACCATTTTCACAGAGAGGATGAGAAGTAGCCATTGACAACGGTGATGCCCTTACATAAAGCCAGCCATGGAAAGGAGTAGGACTGATTGGATGAAAACAGCAGGAAAGCAGAAGTTCAGAGGAACGAAAGCATCTCTATACGCTTATCTGAAATTCTCACCAATGAATTACATAAGTGTTTCTATCTTTATTTTCTGTCTATCTATTATTTATTTTCGAAAACTCCATAACTATTTGATATCCGCCTGACTGAGATTTACAAGGTGACCATAGTTTGTTTCATACCAACAATCTCCGTGGGATCGACCCTTACTCACGTAAGGTTTTATTACTTGGACGACCCAGTGCACTTGCTGGTTAGTTGTGCGAAGTTGTGAAGTTATGTTTGGACCATGGTTCTGTGCACCCGTTTTTGGTGCCATTGCCAGGGAGAGAATGAACAACAAATTTTACAACCTCAGAGTAACAATTTCGCATACCAAGTTTTTGGCGCCGTTGCCGGGGATTGTTCGAGTTTGGACAACTGACGGTTCATCTTGTTGTTCAGATTAGGTAATTTTCTTTTTGTTTTATTTTCAAAAAAATTTTTCAAAAATCTTTCAAAAATTTCTCATCTGTTTTTGAAAATTATTCTAAATTTTTAAGAAAAAATTCTAGTGTTTCATGAAGCATGTTGAAGCCTGGCTGGCTGTAAAGTCAGGTCTAATTCTTTTGGATAGGGGCTTCCAACCATCAGCATAGAGGCAAGTTAATTTGAATATCAGCTGTTACATGCCTGATTTATATCCTAAAGCTGACTGGCTATTAAGCCATCTCCAACCCTTTGATTGGAGCTTTGGGCTAATATTGAAAGATTCCTGGAATTCTTCTTAAAAATTTTGGAATCCTTATTTTTCTTTTTCACATTAATTTTCGAAAAATCCAAAAAAAAAAAAATTCATAAAATCATAAAAATCAAAAACATTTTGTGTTTCTTGTTTGAGTCTTGAGTCAATTTTAAGTTTGGTGTCAATTGCATTTTTTTCTAAAAATTTATGCAATTTTCGAAAATTCATGCATTCATAGTGTTCTTCATGATCTTCAAGTTGTTCTTGGCCAGTCTTCTTGTTTGATCTTCATATTTTCTTGTTTTGTGTCTTTTCTTGTTTTTCATATGCATTCTTGCATTCATAGTGTCTATACATGAAAAATTTCTAAGTTTGGTGTCTTGCATGTTTTCTTTGCATAAAAAATTTTTCAAAAATATGTTCTTGATGTTCATCATGATCTTCAAAGTGTTCTTGGTGTTCATCTTGACATTCATAGCATTCTTGCATACATTCATTGCTTTGATCCAAAAATTCTCATGCATTGAGTCTTTTTCATGTTTTTCTCTTTCATCATTAAAAATTCAAAAAAATCAAAATATTATCTTCCCTTTTTTTTTCTTCTCATAAATTCGAAAATTTGGATTGACTTTTTCAAAAAAATTTTAAAATCTAGTTGTTTTTATGAGTCAAATCAAATTTTCAATTTAAAAATCTTATCTTTTTCAAAATCTTTTTCAAAAATCATATCTTTTTTATTTTTCTTAGTCATTTTTGAAAATTTTTAAAAAAATAAAAAATATATATATATTTTTCAAAAATATTTTTCTTAATTTTGTCTCATAATTTTCGAAAATCACATCATCAATTAATGTTTTGATTCAAAAATTTCAAGTTTGTTACTTGCTTGTTAAGAAAGATTCAAACTTTAAGTTCTAGAATCATATCTTGTGATTACTTGTGAATCAAGTCATTAATTTTGATTTTAAAAATCAAATCTTTTTCAAAACTAATTCTAATCATATCTTTCTATCATATCTTTTTAAAAATCTTATCTTTTTCAAAAATTTGATTTTAAAATATCTTTTCTAACTTCTTATCCTCTTATCTTTTCAAAATTGATTTTCAAATCTTTTTCAACTGACTAATTGACTTTTTTTTTGTTTCTTATCTTTTTCAAAACTACCTAACTAACTCTCTCTCTCTAATTTTCGAAAATCTCTACCCTCTTTTCAAAATTTTTTTTAATTAACTAATTGTTTTAATTTTTAATTTTAATTTGATTTCATTCCTAATTTTCAAAAATCACTAACCATTTTTCAAAAATAATTTTCGAAAATCCCCTCTCTCTCTCTCATCTCCTTCTATTTATTTATTCATCTACTAACACTTCATCTCACCCAAATTCGAACCCCCTCTTCCATCTATGTTCGAATTTTCTCTTTTTCCCTTCTTTACATTACATTCTTTTCTTCTTCTACTCACACAGGGGAACCTCTATACCTGGGTAAAAAGGATCTCTATTATTATTATTTTTCTGTTCCCTCTTTTTCATATGAGCAGGAGCAAGGACAAGAACATTCTTATTGAAGCAGATCCAGAACCTGAAAGGACTCTGAAGAGGAAACTAAGAGAAGCTAAATTACAACAATCCAGCAAGCACCTTTCAGAAATTTTCGAACAGGAAGAGGAGATGGCAGCCGAAAATAATAATAATGCAAGGAGGATGCTTGGTGACTTTACTGCACCTAATTCCAATTTACATGGAAGAAGCATCTCCATCCCTACCAATGGAGCAAACAACTTTGAGCTGAAACCTCAATTAGTTTCTCTGATGCAGCAGAACTGCAAGTTTCATGGACTTCCATCTGAAGATCCTTTTCAGTTCTTAACTGAATTCTTACAGATCTGTGATACTGTTAAGACTAATAGAGTAGATCCTGAAGTCTACAGGCTCATGCTTTTCCCTTTTGCTGTGAGAGACAGAGCTAGAATATGGTTGGATTCTCAACCTAAGGATAGCCTGAACTCTTGGGATAAGCTGGTCACGGCTTTCTTAGCCAAGTTCTTTCCTCCTCAAAAGCTGAGCAAGCTTAGAGTGGATGTTCAAACCTTCAGATAGAAGGAAGGTGAATCCCTCTATGAAGCTTGGGAGAGATACAAGCAACTGACCAAAAAGTGTCCTTCTGACATGCTTTCAGAATGGACCATCCTGGATATATTCTATGATGGTTTGTCTGAATTAGCTAAGATGTCATTAGATACTTCTGCAGGTGGATCCATTCACCTAAAGAAAATGCCTGCAGAAGCTCAAGAACTCATTGACATGGTTGCTAATAACCAGTTCATGTACACTTCTGAGAGGAATCCTGTGAGTAATGGGACGCTTCAGAAGAAGGGAGTTCGTAAAATTGATACTCTGAATGCCATATTGGCTCAGAATAAAATATTGACTCAGCAAGTCAATATGATTTCTTAGAGTCTGAATGTAATGCAAGCTGCATCCAATAGTACTCAAGAGGCATCTTCTGAAGAAGAAGCTTATGATCCTGAAAACCCTGCAATAGCAGAAGTGAATTACATGGGTGAACCATACGAAAACACCTATAATCCCTCATGGAGAAATCACCCAAATCTCTCATGGAAGGATCAACAAAAGCCTCAACAAGGCTTTAATAATGGTGGAAGAAACAGGTTTAGCAATAGCAAACCTTTTCCATCATCCCCTCAGCAACAGACAGAGAACTCTGAACAAAGTACCTCTAATTTAGCAAACTTAGTCTCTGATCTATCTAAGGCCACTGTGAGTTTCATGAATGAAACAAGATCCTCCATTAGAAATTTGGAGGCACAAGTGGGACAGCTGAGTAAGAAAATCACTGAAACCCCTCCTAGTGCTCTCCCAAGCAATACAGAAGAAAATCCAAAAGGAGAGTGCAAAGCCATTGACATAGTCAACACGGCCGAACCTAGAGAGGAAGGGGAGGACGTGAATCCCAAGGAGGAAGACCTCCTGGGACGGCCAGTGATCAATAAGGAGTTTCCCTCTGAGGAACCAAAGGACTCTGAGGCTCATCTAGAGGCCATAGAGATTCCATTGAACCTCCTACGCCCTTCATGAGCTCTGATGAGTATTCTTCTTCTGAAGAGAATGATGATGTTACTGAAGAGCAAGTTGCCAAGTTCCTTGGTGCAATCATGAAGCTGAATGCCAATTTATTTGGTAAAGAGACTTGGGGAGATGAACCTCCCCTGTTCACCAATGAACTAAATGCATTGGATCAACTGAGATTGCCTCAGAAGAAACAGGATCCTGGAAAGTTCCTAACACCTTGTACCATAGGCACCATGACCTTTGAGAAGGCTCTATGTGACCTGGGGTCAGGAATAAACCTCATGCCACTCTCTGTAATGGAGAAATTGAGAATCTTTGAGGTACAAGATGCTAAAATCTCATTAGAGATGGCAGACAATTCCAGAAAACAGGGTTATGGACAAGTAGAGGACATGTTAGTAAAGGTTGAAGGCCTTTACATCCCTGCTGATTTCATAATCCTAGATACTGGAAAGGATGAGGATGAATCCATCATCCTTGGAAGACCCTTCCTAGCCACAGCAAGAGCTGTGATTGATGTTGACAGAGGTGAATTAGTCCTTCAATTGAATGAGGACTCCCTTGTGTTTATAACTCAAGGTTATCCTTCTGTAAACATGGAAAAGAGGCACAGTAAGCTTCTCCCACTGCAGAGTCAACCACAGCCCCCACAGTCAAACTCTAAGTTTGGTGTTGAACTCCCATATCCAAACTCTAAGTTTGGTGTTGGGGAGTCTCAACAATGCTCTGAACATCTATGAGGCTCCATGAGAGCCTACTATCAAGCTATTGACATTAAAGAAGCGCTTGTTGGGAGGCAACCCAATTTTTATTTAATTATATTTTTATTAGTTATATGTCTTCATAGGTTCATGATCATGTGGAGTCACAAAAACAACTGAAAAAATTGAAGAAAAATAAAAAACAGCAAAAAAAAAAAAAACAGCACACCCTGGAGGAGGAGTTCACTGGCGCAGTAAGGAGTATCTGGCTGGCGTTCAACGCCAGAACAGAGCATGGAGCTGGCGCTGAACGCCAGAAACAAGCATGAAGCTGGCGTTCAACGCCAGAAACATGCTGCATCTGGGCGCTGAACGCCTAGAACAAGCATCAGTTCGGCGTTTAAACGCCAGAATTGCATGCAAAGGCATTTTACATGCCTAATTAGTGCAGGGATATAAATCCTTGACACCTCAAGATCTTTGAACCTTCAGCTATTCTTTCTTCTTTGGTCGAGGGCGAGCAACATTCTAAGTTTGGTGTGGTAAAAGCATAGATTTTTTTTAAAAGGGAAAACAAAAGCTTCCATCAAGGATCTATAGCTCAGTGGTTGAACATTTGACTGCAAATCAAGAGATCCCTGAGATGCCTCAGGGGATACATTTTTCTCCACACAATTATTGGGAGCAACTAAGGGTGGAACATCAAGAGCTCCATCATCCTTCATGAAATTAAAGAAGATCAAAGAGCAATGAGGGAGGAGCAACAAAGACAAGGAAGAGACATAGAAGAGCTCAAGGACATCATTGGTTCCTCAAGGAGAAAACGCCACCATCTCTAAGGTGGACTCATTCCTTGTTCTTAAATTTTCTGTTTTTCATTTTCTTATGTTAAATGTTTATCTATGTTTGTGTCTTTATTACATGATCATTAGTGTCTAAGTGTCTATGCCTTAAAGTAGTGAATATGAATCCATCACCTCTCTTAAATGAAAAATATTTTTAATTCAAAAAAACAAGAAGTACATGAGTTTCGAATTTATCCTTGAACTTAGTTTAATTATTTTGATGTGGAGACAATACTTTTTGTTTTCTGAATGAATGCTTGAACAGTGCATATGTCTTTTGAAGTTGGTGTTTTAGAATGTTAAATATGTTGGCTCTTGAAAGAATGATGAACAGGAGACATGTTATTTGATAATCTGAAAAATCATAAAAATGATTCTTGAAGCAAGAAAAAGCAGTGAATACAAAAGCTTGCAGAAAAAAAAAAAAATAAATAGCGAAAGAAAAAAAAAAAGAAAAAGCAAGCAGAAAAAGCCAAAAGCTCTTAAAACCAAAAGGCAAGAGCAAAAAGCCAGTAGCCCTTAAAACCAAAAGGAAAGGGTAAATAAAAAGGATCCCAAGGCTTTGAGCAACAGTGGATAGGAGGGCCTAAAGGAATAAAATCCTGGCCTAAGCGGCTAAACCAAGCTGTCCCTAACCATGTGCTTGTGGCGTGAAGGTGTCAAGTGAAAACTTGAGACTGAGCGGTTAAAGTCAAGGCCCAAAGCAAAAGAAGAGTGTGCTTAAGAACCCTGGACACCTCTAATTAGGGGACTTTAGCAAAGCTGAGTCACAATCTGAAAAGGTTCACCCAATTATGTGTCTGTGGCATTTATATATCCGATGGTAATACTGGAAAACAAAGTGCTTAGGGCCACGGCCAAGACTCATAAAGTAGCTGTGTTCAAGAATCAACATACTGAACTAGGAGAATCACTAACACTATCTGAACTCTGAGTTCCTATAGATGCCAATCATTCTGGACTTCAATGGATAAAGTGAGATGCCAAAACTATTCAAGAGGCAAAAAGCTACAAGTCCCGCTCATCTGATTGGAGCTATGTTTCATTGATAGTTTGGAATTTATAGTATATTCTCTTCTTTTTATCCTATTTGATTTTCAGTTGCTTGGGGACAAGCAACAATTTAAGTTTGGTGTTGTGATGAGCGGATAATTTATACGCTTTTTGGCATTGTTTTTAGTATGTTTTTAGTAGGATCTAGTTACTTTTAGGGATGTTTTTATTAGTTTTTATGTTAAATTCACATTTCTGGACTTTACTATGAGTTTGTGTGTTTTTCTGTGATTTCAGGTATTTTCTGGCTGAAATTGAGGGACTTGAGCAAAAATCAGATTCAGAGGTTGGAGAAGGACTGCTGATGCTGTTGGATTCTGACCTCTCTGCACTAAAAGTGGATTTTCTGGAGCTACAGAACTCAAAATGGCGTGCTTCTAATTGCGTTGGAAAGTAGACATCTAGGGCTTTCCATCAATATATAATAGTCCATACTTTGCCCGAGTTTAGATGACGCAAAAGGGCGTTGAACGCCAGTTCTATGCTGCAGTCTGGAGTTAAACGCCAGAAACACGTCACAAGCCAGAGTTGAACGCCAGAAACATGTTACAAACTGGTGTTCAACTCCAAGAATGACCTCTCCACGTGTAAACTTCAAGCTCAGCCCAAGCACACACCAAGTGGTCCCCGAAAGTGGATTTATGCATCAATTACTTACTTCTGTAAACCCTAGTAGCTAGTTTAGTATAAATAGGACTTTTTACTATTGTATTAGACATCTGGGGATCATCTTATGATCTTTAGTTTCATCATATTGATCACGTTTGGGGGCTGGCCATTCGGCCATGCTTGAACCTTCATCACTTATGTATTTTCAAACGGTAGAGTTTCTGCACTCCATAGATTAAGGTATGGAGCTCTGCTGTTCCTCATGAATTAATGCAAAGTACTACTATTTTTCTATTCAATTCAACTTATTCCGCTTCTAAGATATTCATTCGCACTTCAACATGAATGTGATGAACGTGACAATCATCATCATTCCCTATGAACGCGTGCCTGACAACCACTTCCGTTCTACCTTAGATTGAATGAGTATCTCTTGGATCTCTTAATCAGAATCTTCGTGGTATAAGCTAGATTGATGGCGGCATTCATGAGAATCCGGAAAGTCTAAACCTTGTCTGTGGTATTCCGAGTAGGATTCAGGGATTGAATGACTGTGACGAGCTTCAAACTCGCGAGTGCTGGGCGTAGTGACAGACGCAAAAGGAGGGTGAATCCTATTCCAGTATGATCGAGAACCTCCAGATGATTAGCCACGCAGTGACAGTGCATCAGACCATTTTCACAGAGAGGATGGGATGTAGCCATTGACAACGGTGATGCCTCCAGATGATTAGCCATGCAGTGACAGCGCATCGGACCATTTTCACAGAGAGGATGAGAAGTAGCCATTGACAATGGTGATGCCCTTACATAAAGCCAGCCATGGAAAGGAGTAGGACTGATTGGATGAAAACAGCAGAAAAGCAGAAGTTCAGAGGAACGAAAGCATCTCTATACGCTTATCTGAAATTCTCACCAATGAATTACATAAGTGTTTCTATCTTTATTTTCTGTCTATCTATTATTTATTTTCGAAAACTCCATAACTATTTGATATCCGCCTGACTGAGATTTACAAGGTGACCATAGCTTGCTTCATACCAACAATCTCCGTGGGATCGACCCTTACTCACGTAAGGTTTTATTACTTGGACGACCCAGTGCACTTGCTGGTTAGTTGTGCGAAGTTGTGAAGTTATGTTTTGACCATGGTTCTGTGCACCTGTTTTTGGCGCCATTTCCAGGGAGAGAATGAACAACAAATTTTACAACCTCAGAGTAACAATTTCGCATACCACTACACATAAAAGGTGGAATGTCTATCGGTTGGCTGACTGCGGGAGGAACCATTGCATTTTTCATTGCTGCCTCACCTCCCACATCGCCATCCTCGTCTTCATCACCGGCTTCATAAGAAACTCCGAAGTTCTCTTCGCTATCACTATTCATTTCTTCGTACACTTCAGCTCTATCATCTTCTATATCTGAGTAATGTTGAATCCCATCTTCTTCTATATTTTCAAACTCAACATACAGCTCGTTCTTTGGATGTCGCATCTGAGTCTTCCGGTGAATATGGAACATATTCTGCATACTTGCTTCGTTAATGATTGGCATAATATCAAATTGTATTAATCCACCAAATAGTATAATGGGATTTCAGTACTGAATATTGCTCACTCTCATCAACATGTTGCTCTCCATGCTTTGGTAGAGACCGTTCTGAAGCTCTATGAATGTCATGGGGCATGGAACCACTGATCCCACGAGGATTGTTGGATTGAGCAAGCTGTGGTTATCTTGCAGATCTTAGTCAGGTAAACAGAAAAATAGTTGTTGTTGTAGGCTGGTTGGCGAAATTGTGATCATCAATGGCGCCATCAACATAGTACGCACAATGGTAATCTCAACTCTTTATCACAACTTCGCACAACTAACCAGCAAGTGCACTGGGTCGTCCAAGTAATAAACCTTACGTGAGTAAGGGTCGATCCCACGGAGATTGATGGTATGAAGCAAGCTATGGTCATCTTGTAAATCTCAGTCAGGCGGATTCAAATGGTTATGGATGATGAATGATTAAAAGATAAATAAAACATAAAATAAAGATAGAGATACTTATGTAATTCATTGGTGAGAATTTCAGATAAGTGTATGAAGATGCTTTGTCCCTTCCGTCTCTCTGCTTTCCTACTGTCTTCATCCAATCCTTCTTACTCCTTTCCATGGCAAGCTGTATGTTGGGCATCACTGTTGTCAGTGGCTACAATCCCGTCCTCTCAGTGAAAATGTTCAACGCACTCTGTCACAGCACGGCTATTCATCTGTCGGTTCTCGATCATGTCGGAATAGAATCCAGTGATTCTTTTGCATCTGTCACTAACGCCCCACAATCACGAGTTTGAAGCTCATCACAGTCATTCAATCCTTGAATCCTACTCAGAATACCACAGACAAGGTTTAGACCTTCTGGATTCTCAAGAATGCCGCCAACAATTCTAGCTTATACCACGAAGATTCTGATTAAGGAATCCAAGAGATAAACACTCAATCGAAGGTAGAACGGAGATGGTTGTCAGGCACACGTTCATAGGTGAGTATGATGATGAGTGTCACGGTTCATCACATTCATCAAGTTGAAGAACAAGTGATATCTTAGAACAAGAACAAGCTGAATTGAATAGAAGAACAATAGTAATTGCATTGATACTCGAGGTACAGCAGAGCTCCACACCTTAATCTATGGTGTGTAGAAACTCCACCGTTGAAAATACATAAGAACATAGTCTAGGCATGGCCATGAGGCCAGCCCCAAAACATGATCTAAGGTAGCATAGAACTACTCAAAGATTAGCCTCCAAATACAATAGCAAAAGGTCCTATTTATAGAGAACTAGTAGCTTAGGGTTTACAAAAATGAGTAAATGACGTAAATATCCACTTCCGGGCCCACTTGGTGTGTGCTTGGGCTGAGCATTGAAGCATTTTCGTGTAGAGACTTTTTCTGGAGTTAAACGCCAGCTTTTGTGCCAGTTTGGGCGTTTAACTCCCACTTTGGTGCCAGTTCCGGCGTTTAACGCTGGGAATTCTGATGCTGACTTTGAACGCCGGTTTGGGCCATCAAATCTTGGGCAAAGTATGGACTATTATATATTGCAGGAAAGCCCTGGATGTCTACTTTCCAACGCAATTAAGAGCGCGCCAATTGGGCTTCTGTAGCTCCAGAAAATCCACTTCGAGTGCAGGGAGGTCAGAATCCAACAGCATCTGCAGTCCTTTTCAGCCTCTGAATCAGATTTTTGCTCAGGTCCCTCAATTTCAGCCAAAAAATACCTGAAATCACAGAAAAACACACAAACTCATAGTAAAGTCCAGAAAATTAAATTTTAAATAAAAACTAATAAAAATATAATAAAAACTAACTAAAATATGCTAAAAACATACTAAAAACAATGCCAAAAAGCGTATAAATTATCCGCTCATCACAACACCAAACTTAAATTGTTGCTTGTCCCCAAGCAACTGAAAATAAAATAGGATAAAAGGAAGAGAATATACAATGAATTCCAAAAACATCTATGAAGATCAGTATTAATTAGATGAGCGGGGCTTTTAGCTTTTTGCTTCTGAACAGTTTTGGCATCTCACTTTATCCTTTGAAGTTCAGAATGATTGGCATCTATAGGAACTCAGAATCCAGATAGTGTTATTGACTCTCCTAGTTAAGTATGTTGATTTTTGAACACAGCTACTTTATGAGTCTTGGCCGTGGCCCTAAGCACTTTGTTTTCCAGTATTACCACCGGATACATAAATGCCACAGACACATAACTGGGTGAACCTTTTTAGATTGTGACTCAGCTTTGCTAGAGTCCCCAATTAGAGGTGTCCAGGGTTCTTAAGCACACTCTTCTTTTTTGCTTTGGACCTCGACTTTAACCGCTCAGTCTCAAGTTTTCACTTGACACCTTCATGCCACAAGCACATGGTTAGGGACAGCTTGGTTTAGCCGCTTAGGCCAGGATTTTATTCCTGTGGGCCCTCCTATCCACTGATGCTCAAAGCCTTGGATCCTTTTTATCACCCTTGCCTTTTGGTTTTAAGGGGTATTGGCTTTTTCTGCTTGCTTTTTCTTTTTCTTTCTCTTTCTTCTTTTTTTTTCGCATATATCTTTTTTTTTTCTGCAAGCTTTTCACTGCTTTTTCTTGCTTCAAGAATCAATTTTATGATTTTTCAGATCATCAGATAACATTTCTCCTTTTCCTTTCATTCTTTCAAGAGCCAATAATTTTAACATTCATAAACAATCAAATTCAAAAATATGCACTGTTCAAGCATTCATTCAGAAAAACAATAGCATTGCCACCACATCAAGATAATTAAACTGTTTTAAAATTTGAAATTCATGCACTTCTTTTTCTTTTTCAATTAAAAACATTTTTCATTTAAGAAAGGTGATGGATTCATAGGACACTCATAGCTTTAAGGCATAGACACTAAGACACTAATGATCATAAGACACAAACCTAGATAAACATAAGCATAAAAAATTCGAAAAACAGGAAAGTAAAGAACAAGGAGATTAAAGAACTGGTCCACCTTAGTGATGGCGGCTTGTTCTTCCTCTTGAAGATCTTATGGAGTTCTTGAGCTTCTCAATGTCTCTTCTTTGCCTTTGTTGCTCCTCTCTCATGATTCTTTGATCTTCACTAATTTCATGAAGGAGGATGGAATGTTCTTGGTGCTCCACCCTTAGTTGTCCCATGTTGAAACTCAATTCTCCTAGGGAGGTGTTGATTTGCTCCCAATAATTTTGTGGAGGAAAGTGCATCCCTTGAGGCATCTCAAGGATTTCATGATAAGGAATTTCCTCATGCTCATGTCCATGAGTGGGATCTCTTGTTTGCTCCATCCTTTTCTTAGTGATGGGCTTGAGGTCATGCCTTTTTAGTTGAACCGGCTTCCCTCTTGAAAGGGACCTCAGGGATCACTTTCTTCTTGGCCACAACTTCATAGAAGTGGTCTTGATGCACCCTTGAAGGGAATCTCTCCATCTCCCATGACTCGGAGGTGGAAGCTTTTGCCTTCTCTTTCCTCTTTCTAGAGGTTTCTCTGGCCTTAGGTGCCATAAATGGTTATGGAAAAACAAAAAGCAACGCTTTTACCACACCAAACTTAGAAGGTTTGCTCGTCCTCGAGCAAAAGAAGAAAGAGAAGAGTAGAAGAAGAAGAAAAATAGAGGAGATGGAGGAGGCTTTGTGGTTCGGCCAAGGGAGAGAAGTGGTGTTGAGGTTGTGTTAAAATGAAGGAGTGAAGATGGGTTTATATAGGAGTTGAGAGGGGTGTAGGGTTCGGCTAGTATGGGTGGGTTTGGGAGGGTAAATGATTTGAATTTGGATGGTGAGGTAGGTAGGGTTTTATGAAGGATGGATGTGAGTGGTTTTGAGGTCTTGAAGTGATTGGTGAATGGGTGAAGAAGAGAGAGAGTGGTGGGGTAGGTGGGGATCCTGTGGGGTCCACAGATCCTGAGGTGTCAATGATAGCTCATCCCTGCACCGAGTGGCGTGCAAAGATGCCCTTTCTGCCAATTCTGGCGTTAAACGCCGGGCTGCTGCCCTTTTCTGGCGTTTAACGCCAGCTCCTTGCCCATTCTTGGCGTTAAACGCCAGTCTGGTGCCCCTTTCTGGCGTTAAACGCCCAGAATGGTGCCAGACTGGGCGTTAAACGCCCATTTGCTGCCCTTACTAGCGTTTAAACGCCAGCAAGCTTTTCCTCCAGGGTCTGCTATTTTTTTCTCTATTTTTCATTCTGTTTTTGCTTTTTCAGTTGTTTTTTGTGACTTCACATGATCATCAACCTACAGAAAACATAAAATAACAATGGAAAATAGATAGATATAACATTGGGTTGCCTCCCAACAAGCGCTTCTTTAATGTCAGTAGCTTGACAGTGGGCTTTCATGGAGCCTCACAGATGTTCAGAGCAATGTTGGAACCTCCCAACACCAAACTTAGAGTTTGAATGTGGGGGTTCAACACCAAACTTGGAGTTTGGTTGTGGCCTCCCAACACCAAACTTAGGGTTTGTCTGTGGGGGCTCTGTTTGACTCTATTTTGAGAGAAGCTCTTCATGCTTCCTCTCCATGGTTATAGAGGGATATCCTTGAGCCTTAAACACAAGGGATTCTTCATTCACTTGAATGATCAATTCTCCTCTGTCAATATCAATCACAGCCTTTGCTGTGGCTAGGAAGGGTCTGCCAAGGATGATGGATTCATCCATGCACTTCCCAGTCTCTAGGACTATGAAATCAGCAGGGATGTAGTGGTCTCTAACCTTTACCAAGACATCCTCTACAAGTCCATAAGCTTATTTTCTTGAATTGTCTGCCATCTCTAGCGAGATTCTTGCAGCTTGTACCTCAATGATCCCTAGCTTCTCCATTACAGAGAGAGGCATGAGGTTTACACTTGACCCTAGGTCACACAGAGCCTTCTCAAAGGTCATGGTGTCTATGGTACAAGGTATTGAGAACTTTCCCGAATCCTATCTCTTTTGAGGTAATCTCTGCCTAGTCAAGTCATCCAGTTCTTTGGTGAGCAAAGGGGGTTCATCCTCCCAAGTCTCATTACCAAATAACTTGTCATTTAGCTTCATGATTGCTCCAAGGTACTTAGCAACTTGCTCTTCAGTGACATCTTCATCTTCTTCAGAGGAAGAATACTCATCAGCGCTCATGAATGGCAGAAGTAAATCCAATGGAATCTCTATGTTCTCAGTGTGAGCCTCAGATTTCCATGGCTCCTCATTAGGGAACTCATTGGAGGCCAGTGGACGTCCATTGAGGTCTTCCTCAGTGGCGATCACTGCCTCTTCCTCCTCTCCAAATTCTGCCATGTTGATTGTGTTTATGGCCTTGCACTCTCCTTTTGGGTTCTCTTCTGTATTGCTTGGAAGAGTATTAGGAGGGAGTTTAGTAACTTTCTTGCTCAGCTGACCCACTTGTGCCTCCAAATTTCTAATGGAGGACCTTGTTTCAGTCATGAAACTCTGAGTGGTTTTAATTAGATCAGAGACCATGGTTGCTAAGTCAGAGTGGTTCTGCTTAGAGTTCTCTGTCTGCTGCTGAGAAGGTGATGGAAAAGGCTTACCATTGCTAAACCTATTTCTTCCACCATTGTTGTTGTTGAAGCCTTGTTGAGGCCTTTGTTGGTCCTTCCATGAGAAATTTGGATGGTTTCTCCATGAAGGATTGTAGATGTTTCCATAGGGTTCACCCATGTAATTCACCTCTTCCATTGATGGGTTCTCAGGATCATAGGCTTCTTCTTCAAATGAAGCGTCCTTAGTACTGCCTGGTGCAGCTTGCATTCAAGACAGACTTTGAGAAATCATATTGACTTGCTGAGTCAATATTTTGTTCTGAGCCAATATGGCATTCAGAGTATCAATCTCAAGAACTCCTTTTCTTCTGACTTGTCCCATTATTCACAGGATTCCTCTCAGAAGTGTACATGAATTGGTTATTTGCAACCATTTCAATGAGTTCCTGAGCTTCTGCAGGCGTCTTCTTCAGATGAAGAGATCCTCCAGCAGAGCTGTCCAATGACATCTTGGACAGTTCAGACAGACCATTATAGAAGATACCTATGATGCTCCATTCAGAAAGCATGTCAGAAGGACACTTTCTGATCAATTGTTTGTATCTTTCCCAAGCTTCATAGAGGGATTCACCTTCCTTCTGTCTGAAGGTTTGGACTTCCACTCTAAGCTTACTCAATTTTTGAGGTGGAAAGAACTTTGCCAAGAAGGCATTGACTAGCTTTTCCCAAGAGTTCAGGCTTTCCTTAGGTTGTGAATCCAATCATATCCTAGCTCTATCTCTTACAGCAAAAGGGAATAGCATAAGTTTATAGATCTCAGGGTCGACCCCATTGGTCTTGACAGTGTTACAGATTTGCAAGAATTCAGCTAAAAACTAATGAGGATCTTCTAATGAAAGTCCATGAAACTTGCAATTCTGTTGCATCAGAGAAACTAATTGAGGCTTAAGCTCAAAGTTGTTTGCTCCAATGGCAGGGATAGAGATGCTTCTCCCATAGAAGTCGGGAGTAGGTACAGTAAAGTCACCCAGCACCTTCCTTGCATTGTTGGCATTGTTGTTATTTTCGGCTGCCATGTCTTTTTCTAGTTTGAAGATTTCTATTAGGTCCTCTACAGAGAGTTGTGCCTTAGCTTCTCTTAGCTTTCGCTTTAAGGTCCTTTCAGGTTCAGGATCAGCCTCAACAAGAATGCCTTTGTCTTTGCTCCTGCTCATATGAAAGAGAAGAGAACAAGAAAGTATGGAATCCTCTATGTCACAGTATAGAGATTCCTTGAGGTGTCAGAGGAAAAGAAGAATAGAAGGAGGAGGTAGAAGAATTCGAACTTATCAAGAGAGATAAAATTCGAATTATTGATAATGGAGGAGTGTTAGTCCTTAAATAGAAGGATGTGAGAAGAGGGGAAGAATTAAAGTAAAAGATTTTGAAATAATTTTGAAAAATTGAAGAATGATTTTCGAAAATTAGAGTTGGGAAAGAAATAAAGTGATTTTTGAAAAAGATTTTGAAATTAGAAAAAGATATGATTGAAAAAATTAATTTTGAAAAAGATGTGATTGAAAAGATATGTTTGAAAAGATATGATTGAAAATCAATTTAGAAAAAAGAAAATTTTTAAAATTAAAGTTGATTACTTGACTATCAAGAAATTAAAAGATATGATTCTAAAATTTAAAATTTGATCCTTTCTTAATAGGCAAGTAACAACTTGAAAATTTTTGAAGTAAATCTTGAATTGAAGCAAGGATTTTTGAAAATGGTAAAAATAAATATAAAATGGAAAGAAATTGATTTTGAAAGAGATATGATTGAAAAGATATGATTTGAAAAAGATTTGATTTTGAAAAAAATGAAAACTTGAAAAAAATATGAATTAAAAACAAAATCTTCCCTCTACCTTTTTGGGCGTTAAACGCCCAGCCAGGTACCCTGGCTGGCGTTTAAACGCCAGTTTTCCTTCTTCACTGGGCATTTTGAACACCCAGCTTTTTCTGTTTGATTCCTCTGCTGAAAGTTCTGAATCTTCAATTCTCTGTATTATTGACTTGAAAAGACATAGTTTTGAAAAATATTTTTGAATTTTTTGATGATGAGAAACAATAAAAATGCAACTAAGATCAAATAAACAATGCATGCAGGACACCAAACTTAAAAATTTTCATATAGGAGACACTAACAAATTGAGAATGCATATGAGAAACAACAAAACACACTAAACAAGAGAATTTAAAGATCAGAGCAAGGAAATCATCAAGAACAACTTGAAGATAAATGAAGACACATGCATGAAATTTTCGAAAAATGCAAGAAAAATAGAAACATGCAATTGACACCAAACTTAAAAATTAATACTAGACTCAAACAAGAAACATAAAATATTTTTGGTTTTTATGGTTTTATAAATTTTTTTTATTTTCGAGAATTATATAGAGAAGAAAATAAAGAGAATCAAAACTTTTAATAAAAATTCCAGGAATCATTGCAATGCTAGTCTAAGACTCCGGTCCAGGAATTAGACATGGCTTACTAGCCAGCCAAGCTTTCAATGAAAGCTCCGGTCCAAAATACTAGACATGGCCAATGGCCAGCCAAGCTTTAGCAGATCATTGCTTTCAACAGCAAAATTAATAGAAATCAACAAGCTCTTGTGATGATAAGTTGAAACCTCGGTCCAAAAGATTAGACATGGCTTCTCAGCCAGCCAGACTTCAACAAATCATCATGAAACTCTAGAATTCATTCTTGAAAACTCCGAAGAACAAAATAGAAAATCTTTTTGAATTTTTGAAAATTTTTTTTTTCAAAAAATAAAAAGGAAAAGTACCTAATCTAAGCAACAAGATGAACCGTCAGTTGTCCAAACTCGAACAATCCCCGGCAACGGCACCAAAAACTTGGTGTTGTTGCCGGATCAAAACTTGGCACTATTATTGCAGGGAACAAATGCGAAATTGTAATTAGGACATTTAAGTCCCCGGCAACGGTGCCAAAAACTTGGTGGGCAAAATTGTGATCATCAATGGCTCCATCAACATGGTACGCACAATTGTAATCTCAACTCTTTATCACAACTTCGCACAACTAACCAGCAAGTGCACTGGGTCGTCCAAGTAATAAACCTTACGTGAGTAAGGGTCGATCCCACGGAGATTGTTGGTATAAAGCAAGCTATGGTCATCTTGTAAATTTCAGTCAGGCGGATTCAAATGGTTATGGATGATGAATGATTAAAAGATAAATAAAACATAAAATAAAGATAGAGATACTTATGTAATTCATTGGTGAGAATTTCAGATAAGCGTATGAAGATGCTTTGTCCCTTCCGTCTCTCTGCTTTCCTACTGTCTTCATCCAATTCTTCTTACTCCTTTCCATGGCAAGCTGTATGTTGGGCATCACCGTTGTCAGTGGCTACAATCCCGTCCTCTCAGTGAAAATGTTCAACGCACTCTGTCACAGCACGGCTATTCATCTGTCGGTTCTCGATCATGTCGGAATAGAATCCAGTGATTCTTTTGCATCTGTCACTAACGCCCCACAATCACGAGTTTGAAGCTCGTCACAGTCATTCAATCCTTGAATCCTACTCAGAATACCACAGACAAGGTTTAGACCTTCCAGATTCTCAAGAATGCCGCCATCAATTCTAGCTTATACCACGAAGATTCTGATTAAGGAATGCAAGAGATAAACACTCAATCGAAGGTAGAACGGAGGTGGTTGTCAGGCACACGTTCATAGGTGAGAATGATGATGAGTGTCACGGATCATCACATTCATCAAGTTGAAGAACAAGTGATATCTTAGAACAAGAACAAGCTGAATTGAATAGAAGAACAATAGTAATTGCATTGATACTCGAGGTACAGCAGAGCTCCACACCTTAATCTATGGTGTGTAGAAACTCCACCGTTGAAAATACATAAGAACATAGTCTAGGCATGGCCATGAGGCCAGCCCCAAAACGTGATCTAAGGTAGCATAGAACTACTCAAAGATTAGCCTCCAAATACAATAGCAAAAGGTCCTATTTATAGAGAACTAGTAGCTTAGGGTTTACAAAAATGAGTAAATGACGTAAATATCCACTTCCGGGACCACTTGGTGTGTGCTTGGGCTGAGCATTGAAGCATTTTCGTGTAGAGACTTTTCCTGGAGTTAAACGCCAGCTTTTGTGCCAGTTTGGGCGTTTAACTCCCACTTTGGTGCCAGTTCCGGCGTTTAACGCTGGGAATTCTGATGCTGACTTTGAACGCCGGTTTGGGCCATTAAAGCTTGGTCAAAGTATGGATTATTATATATTGCTGAAAAGCCCTAGATGTCTACTTTGTAACGCAATTGAGAGCGTACCAATTGGGCTTCTGTAGCTCCAGAAAATCCACTTCGAGTGCAGGGAGGTCAGAATCCAACAGCATCTACAGTCTTTTTTAGCCTCTGAATCAGATTTTTGCTCAGGTCCCTCAATTTCAGCCAGAAAATATCTGAAATCACAGAAAAACACACAAACTCATAGTAAACTAGAAAAGTGAATTTTAAATAAAAACTAATAAAAATATAATAAAAACTAACTAAAACATGCTAAAAACATACTAAAAACAATGCCAAAAAGCGTATAAATTATCCGCTCATCATAGGTGCATAAAACAGAATAATAAATAAAGTAATACTGAACTGGAGTAGCAAGAACGATGGAAAATCAGTTAAGGCCTTGGAGATGCTTATCTTTCTGGATTAATACTTCTTACAAACTACTTTAACAATGAGTTATTCATTCAATGGCAAGGCTGTAAGTGATTAAAGCCGGGGCTAGTGGTCATTAATCTCCTCTGATCCAGATCAAATGTTAGTGCTAATGGTCATCCAATCTGAATGAGGGTGAAGCTCACACAATTCAATCTCTGGTGATCCTACTCAAGTTGTCACAAACAAGGTCAGATCTTCCAGATCGGAGAATGATGCTCTGTATTCTAGCCTTAATGCCACAGAGACCTCAATTACCCATGACTAACAAGATTTCATATCACGTATCCCAATTAGCCTAGATACTCTCTTGGAACCTATGATGTACTCTCAAGCTGTAGCTCAATACTATCCGGCTAAGGCTTCACAAGAGCTCATGTAGAATAAGGGGTCATACTCTCGTTCCACCCCAGATTCATAAAGATGAAGAACGAAAATACATCATAGAATGGAATCAAACATGAATTAAAGTAGAAGAAGTAATAATATTAATCCATAGGAATTAGCAGAGCTCATATCCTTATCCTAGGAGGTTTAGCTGCTCATATTTTACACAGAAAATAGAAGTAATGTCTGTGCTTCTCTCCTCCTGGGAGGCATCCTTCTCAGGAGGAAGGAAGTCCTTTATTTATAATAACAACTCTAAGACTAAAACTAAAAGATATTGTTTTTAATTAAAAATTACAAAAGAAAAATAAAATAAGCTAAGAAGTACTAAAATCCACTTTGGGGCCCACTTGGTGAGTGTTTAGGCTGATGCATGTCGTTCAAATCAAGTTCTGGGCATTTCTTGCTTCCTGGCTAGCGTTGAACGCTAGTTTGGGCATTCAACTTAGGAGGTTGGTCCTGTTTGGGCGTTGAACGCTATAAAAGGAGTAAATTGGGTATTCAACGCCCGTTTTGGGCGGTTCTCTCCAAAGAAATGTATAGACAATTATATATTGTTGGAAAGCTCTGAAAGTTAGCTTTCCAACGCTGTTAAGATCGCATCAATTAGACCTCTGTAGCTCAAGAAATGCTCGTCGGAATGCACATAGGTTAGGATTTGATAGCATCTGCTATCCTTTCTTTGACTCTGAATCAGACTTTGCCAAAATTTGCCAATTTCACTCAAAAATCACCTAAAAGCTTAAGAAAAATATAAAAACTCAAAGTAGCATTCAAAATGTTATTTTTTCACTAAAACATAATAAAACTTGATAAAATGTGCTGAAATCACTAAGAAAATGATACTAAAAAAGGTATAAAATATCCGCTCATCAACCACAAACGAAAATAGATTCTCACACGCAAAGCTCTCTCTTTCATGAATATTCCATATAATCTGACCGCTGTAATACACTACCAAATTTATGGTACCCTCCATCATACCAGAAAACACACTTAAACAACTCTCTTCTTCGCAATGAAATGATACCAAACTTTGCCTTATATAGAGAGAGCACTTAACACGCAAACCACGTATTGAATCGGTAATGAATTAGAGCACGACACGTTGGCAACACACCTCCACGTGCTGAGTCAGCACGTCTTTCACGTATTATAGCTGTCAATCTGCCATGCTGACACATTCACTGATATGCAAATACACCAAATACCTCAATTTTCATTAAAAATACCAATAATATTCTTATATTATAAAAAATATGCCTATTTATGAAGTTCAAATACCAAGAATATAATCTTCCGTAGAGCTGAACCAGTATTTCGATACAGTCTGTGTCCGACTGCTGACCACACATGAACTTAAACCTTTTTGGTTACTTGATTTGTTAGTTCACTTAGATGCCTAGCTTGTAATTTTGGTAATCTTAGCCTCGGTTTTCTCAGTAGTGTTAATTCACCTACCAATAAAAAACAACTATTAATTCTGGGTGCGATACAAGTTGTGGTGTGCCTCATTGCATTGTTTTTTTTCTTTATTTATTTAGTCTTAAATTTCTGTCCGAAATCTAATAGACTACTGCTACATCTACTAGTATTTAAGCCATAGAGTTCAGCAATTAATAACTTCCTCAAATCATGTCCTTCCTAAGTAAATGATCTTACATTATTGAATTATTTATTTTAAAAATTTAATTCGATAAAAAAATATATAAATTATTGTCCTTCAAATAAAAATCTATTTTAAATTTATTTAAATTATTCTCATTATGTGTCTGTTTTAATTTTTTTTATCTAGATTCAACAGAAATTAATTTCTAGATCTTTTGAGCACAGAAATTCTAATACAATATCATAATATCACTTCTCTCAAAAATTTAAATTAACAAAAAAATACATTATAGTTATATATCTAACATATTTTAAAAAACTGAACAAGGATGAGAGTAGAGGAGAGTTTTCGAGAGTGACACATAGTGAGATAGCTGGCCATGCTGACAGAAGAGATAAAAGGAATGGCGTGCGTCAGATGATAAGGAGGGGACTAAGGGAGACAACAACAAAAATCAAAGTTAAAAGGTATCCTTCAGAAATAAAGTTGTTGGTGCTTCAGCAAGGAGGGTTTTGGGATTTGCCGATTCTCTTGACAAGGATAAGATGACCATAGACATTGGTAAGCAAGGTGACTTAGAGATACCAACTGTGACTTTCACTGAAGAAACAAATAAGGCTTAGTAGAGCCCTACAAGGATGCCATTGTGATCAAAGTTCTTGAAAAATATTTTAGCTATACGGCAATTAGGCACAAGCTAAAAAGTATTTGGAGAACCAAAGGGGGTTTTGAGTTGCTAGATGTTGGCTTTGGCTATTTTTTAGTCAAATTTGATCTCTTGGAGGACAGAGAGAAAGATCTCCGATGAGGACTATGGATGATTACTAATAGCTATATTGCAGTTAAATCTTGGAGTTCCTTATTCAGGTCTTGTGAGAACACGCTTGGGTCTATCATAGTTTGGATAAGGATCACAGATTTAAACATTAACTACTATCAAGAGAAAACTATGAAAAGGATTACAACAACGGTTGAAAAGCCGATTAGTATCGACTTATCCACCAAATCTGCAAAGAAGAAAAAGTATGCAAGTGCATGTGTGTAAATCAACTTGGAGCTCCTGGTGGTAAGGAGAATTAAAGTTCATGGTCATGTTATGACATGGAATATGAGCACTTGAACTTGGTTTGTGCAAAATGTAGCTTCTTTGGAAAAATAACAAGAGAGTGTGGGAAGGAGAACAATAATGGCACTATAGGCATGAGCTCAGTGGTAATGGGAGGCATGGTGAAAG
Source organism: Arachis hypogaea (assembly GCF_003086295.3). NCBI lineage: Eukaryota > Viridiplantae > Streptophyta > Magnoliopsida > Fabales > Fabaceae > Arachis > Arachis hypogaea. The sequence goes on from NC_092052.1 coordinate 79,934,270, forward strand.
AGCAAACTCTGCTGTCACAATCTCCGATGGATAGCAAAGAGAAAATAGTAGAAGGTAGTCAAGTCCTAGTGAAAAACCAAAATTAAACTTTTGAATTTGGAATTAATGCCAAATCAAATCCAATTTTGGAGAATCAGGGATTAGCGGATTCTTCGCATGAGAAATTGCAAAAATCACATATAGGAAGTGATACACATGCAAAGGAGGGTGAGTAGATTAAAGTTAGTAGGACATGCAACGGGAAAGTGGGCAAAGCCCAAAAATTGCTCCAAAAAAAGCCAATGCAGTAAATAGCTCTAATTGGGTGAGTAAGGGGATTTCTTTTGGCCCGAAGATGCATGATGGATCATAATCAAATGTGTAACACCCTACCATACAGAGCTTTATGCCTAGGTCGTAAATCAAAGGTGATGAGGTGCTATGACCTCTAAAAACAAAATACAAACATATATAATGAGGATAATATAGCTAAGAGCCTTGAAAGAAAAGGGGTAGATCAAAACAACACCGAAGATGCATCTCTCACGAAAAATGATAAGTCAGAATAGTTACACAGAAAATCAAAAGACAGATATATATAGGGTTCCAACGGATAAGTAAAATCAAGCTCTAGACTCGTTCTGTGAAGTCAAGGCCAACTAGAATATATACATATATATAAATACACCCCAACAAAAATATATACAACAGCAAAGCCCTATTTCTCTATAAGAATCCTCTAAGAGGGATATACAACATAAGGCACAAAAATACAGAACAAACTACATAAACTCAAAAAGAAAATAATCCCCCAAAAAAATAAGTGTTCGCTTCCAAGAAAGCAAATACAGCACGCTCAGTGATAAACCCCATCTTTAGGGTTTATCTTGTGTTGAATTTAGAGGGTTTTGTCAACTTTTCTCCCAGTTATTCACTAAAATAGCATGGTTTTGTAAATTCTCCTTTAATTGTGCTTAAGAGTGAAAACATACTTTTTAGGTCTTAAAATAGCTAAATTTAATTCACCTTAATTCTATTAGATGCCTTGATATGTTTGTTAAGTGATTTCAGGTTTAGGAGGCAAAGATTGGATTGAGGGAATGAAGAAAAATCATGTAGAAATGGAGAACTCATGAAGAAATGAAGGAATCGCAAAGCTGTCAATCCTGACCTCTTTACACTTAATCGATCATAACTTGAACTACAGAGCTCCAAATGAGGCGGTTCTAGTTGCGTTGGAAAGCTAACATCCAGGACTTCAAAATGATATAAAATTTGCCATTGTTTTCTGGAGTTTAGGGATGTGTACGCGTGATGTACGTGTATGCATGGGAAGCTGCACGTGACTCACTAAAGGCAACCCGTGGCCAGCGATTTCTGAATCATTTTGGGCCCAATCCAACTCATTTCTGATGCTATTTAACCCAAGGATTGAAGAGGGATGAAGAAATTAGTGAGCTAGTTAGTTTTAGTTTAGTTTTCATGAGGCTTTAGTTAGTTTCTAGAGAGAGAAGCTCTCTCTTCTCTCTAGAATTAGGATTAGGTTTAGATCTAGATCTACTTCTTCTTCTCTTGCTTAATTTCCTTTTTCATCTTTAATTGTTCCCTTGTAATTGTAGCATTCTACTTCTCTTGTAGTTTCTTTGTATTGTTAGTTGTAGTTTATGAATTCTTTTGTAGATCTACATTTCTTCTTCAATGTAATTGGTAAGTTCTTTGTTGTTTCATAATTGTTTTGCCTTTCTATTGTTAATCTCTTGCTTTTGTAGTTGTAGATTCCTTTAATTATTACAATTTATGTGTTATTTGTTTGTATTGCTCACTAAGTGTTTGTTGAAATGCTTCTTCTAGTTATGAGTTAGATTTTTCTCCTCTTGGTTTAGGTTGAGTAATTGGTGACTCTTGAGTTGTCAAACTCTTTTGTTGATTGATAATTAGAAGTTGCTAATTAACTTGAATGCCACTAAAGCTAGTCTTTCATCATGATTAGGCTAGGACTTGTGGAACCAAGGTAATTCATCCACTTGACTTTCCTTTATAGTTAGAGGTTAACTAAGTGGGAGCACTGGACAATTCTCATCACAATTGAGGAGGATAATGAGGATAGGACTTCTAGTTCTCATTCCTTGCCAAGAGCTTTCTTAGTTGTTAGTTTATTTCCTTTGCCATTTACATTTCTTGTTCATTATCTCAAAAACCCCAAAAGATACTTCATAGCCAATAACAAGAACACTTTATTGCAATTCCTAGGGAGAATGACCCGGGGTTTGAATACTTCGGTTATTTTCATTGGGGTTTGTTTTAGTGACAACCAAATTTTTGATTAAAGGAATTGTTTGTTGGTTTAGAACTATGCTTGCAACGAGATTTTATTTGTGAAATTCTAAACTACACACACAATTTTCCGTTCATCACTCAGCGAGGTGCGTCACGTCCTGCATCTAAAAAGCAACATGTATGGAATGAGTATCGAGGGTTCTCAATATGGTAAAGGTGCCCATATATATAATATATAAGGTCTCGGAAAAGCCAGAGGCATTCCTAGAACCCCAAAACTCAGATTCAAACTGAAAACTTATTTTAAACCAATAATATCAGTATCTATCTAAGAGAATTCTAATTCTAATATAACTCTGCACCTTCTATCTCACAAAACCTCCTATTATCCAGTGGAACTACACTCAGTATTACCTCTACCAGCATGAGAGATCTCTCAGATATATACACATATAAATCAAACAAAGAAAACATAGACATGGTCCAGATACAGCAAGTATAGCAAATAGCAGATAAACATAGATAAGCAGTTAGGCAAATAAAAACAATGCACATTCAAGCAAAATAGACAATGCACATGATGCATGCCTACCCTATGGCCGATAAGTCTCATCTATCGGTTATCCAGCCAAACCCCACATGTCTAGTAGCTAATCTTGGACAGTCACTGCATGCGCACATCCCCAAGTTAAAAAATCATAATCATTCAATATATATATCAATGGGAGAGAGCTCATTTGGAAAGATATAAGTGTCAGGCTACACTCACGATGCAGGGTTAAAGGAATTAGATGCAAATAATTTATAATTTCCATCCTGGAGCAAGTTGGATGAACCACAACCCTTGCTAATACCCAAGAAGCTCAATTCATCATAATCCGGAGCAAGTGGGGGCAAGCCACACCCTTGCATCTACCCGGGGAGCCTCAATACTAACCAACTTGGAGCAAGTGGGGCGCAACCACAACCCTTGAGTCTACCCAGAAGATACATGCTCATCTGTCCCAGAGGAACAAAGGAAGGGATCCTAACCTCCCACCATCTCGCTGGAGGCTATTTTACAATACCAGGAGGAACAAAGAAGGGAATCCTCACCAACCACCATCTCCTGGGGTCGCACTTTCAAGAAAGAGTGCTGAGATGAAATAGTTATTCCTTTAAAAATCAGTTTTATAATATTAAAACTATATTTATACAATCCTATCTTCTCTATACTCTGATATGTTCCCCTTAGTTTATTCAGTACACCCCACAGACCCGTTCTGATATGTTAATCTACCCACAGTACTCTATAATTCTAAGTCTCCGGCTCTAAATACAAAATAGAATCTATCTCTTTTATTTTACCAGTACACTCTCACTCATCCCAAAAGCCTAAACACTAGCTAGAAAAACTCAAATGGTAGTTAGAGAGGTTTGGAAAGCTAGAGAAATGGTTTGAAACTTAAAAATAACATTTTCAGATAATAGGGGTTCCGCATCGCATGCCATGTCTGCGTATGCGGAAGTATGAAATTTGACCATCTCGCGTATGTACCCCTTGTCTGCGTACGCGAGCCCTTTGGCAGGGAAACATCCCCGCGTCGCGTAGCATTGCTCGCATACGCAAGCTTATTATTTGGCTCATTCTGCGTACGCATGCACATGTCCGAATACGCGGGACGTCTAGGCAAAGCCCAGGGTCTACGTCGCGTGCATGTTTGTGTACGCGCCTGTATCAGAAATTTCAAAAAAATGCTGTCAAGTTAGGAAAATCAGTTTTTCACACCCAACTTCGAACGCGCATAACTTTTTTATAAAAATCAATTTTAATAAGTTCTTTGAATGTTTTACGATCTTCATGGACTCAATTTTCTTTCAAAATAATTTTAACACATTTGGAGATCCGAAAGTCAAGTTATGACCCATCGAAGTTGGTCAAAAATCATCTTTTTACCAAAAGTACTAAACCTCTATTCTTTCCAATTCTCAATTTGAAACCAATTGCTGCACAACTAAAACAGCCTCAATGTTCCTAAATCACATTTACATACTTTCCAGTCACTCCCCAACATATTAACATACGATTTTATCAATTCCAACCAACCAATTTACAATCACAACAACACCACCCACTCAATTCAACACAAACCATAATCACATATATCTCAACCACTCCACAATCATTTTAACACATAATTTCATCCAGTCCATGCAATAATTTCCAACTACAATTTCCATCAAAATCAACGTTTATCACTTTTATTCACTAAATATTAAGAATTTACATAGTTCAACTTATCCTATGGTCAACTAACCTAAGTTTTCACATAACATTACATATTATCTTTGAGAAACTAAACCATACCTTGGCTGATTCCTCCCTAAACTCAAAAACAATAAACTTCAAACTTAAAAGGCTCTAAATTAACTCAAGCAAAATTCCAGCCACCAAAGCTTTGTTCAAAGAGCTCCAATTTTCCAATTCAACTCCAATTCAAGATAAACTCAAGCTAGTTCATACAAATCACTCAAATTAGTACTAGGACATACAAAATTGGACAAACCACAATATTTTAGAGTTTTCATACCTTACCCATTGATGATGAGGGTAAAACTCAACAATTATCCAATACTATATTGTACCTAAACCAGCAAAAATCACCAAAATCACTCACTACTCATATAAAAATGCAAAAACAAAAATAAGAAAGAAATTAGGAACAAATTAAAAATTTTCTTACCACTTTTTCCAAATAGAAATAAAGAGGACTCCGAGACAAGTACGTGACAATAAACGGCTCGTCAATCGGAGCTCCAGATTGAAAGTTACAAAGATTTAAAGTTGGAAGTGGAATAAGGGGTTAAGGTTCTATTGCTCTTCTCTCTTCTCATTGTTGACTCCCCTTTTATCAATGAAATCAAAAATGTTGTCACTGAGTGGCATTGAATGGGTTTATATAGGTTGGCCTTAGACCCAATATTTGCCCGGTTTAATCGATTTGTCCCGTTGGCCTAACTTTGAGCCAAACCTTTAAAATTAGTGTCAAAATTTGTATTTTTAATATTTTTACTTTCCTAAACTATAACATTTATTTTTTTAATTTCTTTGAATAATAATTAAATTATTGACTAATTATTTATTAATTTTCCAAAGTTTACAAAATGCTAGTGTGAAGTCCTAAGAAAAAAGAATCCTTTATCCACTTTATTCTCTTTGGGATCAAAATAGGTCGCTTCTAAATATCAGAACACTCCAGTTATCAAAGTAGGGCACAAAAGGCAACGTCTTATTTCTTTGAAAAAGTCACCTGTTTGAGCATCGGTAATGAATTTCCGAGCACAACTGGTGCTTGGTGAAGCTGGTGCAACAACGAGCTCGAAAAATCAATCTCAGCATAAGAATGATGGTTCTGGGGTGCAAGTATAGCAAAAGAAGCTTGGAGACAGGGCTCCATCAACGTCAGGTAAGATGGGTGAATATTCCAACTATTTAATTTACTTTTTAAGGATTGTGATCCTTGAAATATTTTTAGTTGGAATGTAACACTACAAGAAAAATTCTTAGTACCGTCGATGTTACCGACAGAAGATAACAACGAGATTTTTGTCGGATCAGGCAATAAATTCGTAACCTGAAATATTGCCGTCAGAACACAAATTACAACGGTAACTGGTGCGTGTGTACGCTAACCCCACACTTTTCCGTACAGCAGTAGTATCAGCAAGTGTACTGGGTCGTCCAAGTAATACCTGAGCGAGTCAAGGTCGATCCCACGAGGATTGTGGCTTGAAGCAAGCTATGGTTGTCTTGCAGGTCTTAGTCAGGCGAAATCAGAAGGTTGTTGAACTATGTAAACCTTGAATGATTATATATCATAAATGTTGAAAAGGGTAAAACCAATTGGATTAAATAATAGGAATAGAGTTGAGAGTCAGAGTTGCTTTGCCTTTCTGAATTACTCTGGTACTATTGTCTTCTTTGCTTCTGAATGATCTTCTTCTATGGTAGGTTGTAAGTGATCAAAGCCATTGTCCGTGGTCATTGATTTCCTCTACTATAGAATGAATGCCATTGCCCGTGGTCATTCAATCTGACAAAAGGTGAAGCTTTAGTAAGTCATTCTCTTGGCGATCCTACTCAAAATGCAACAGATAAGGTAGAATCTTCCGGATCAGAGAACGCTGCTTCTTTGGATTCTAGCCTATGCCATGGAGACCCTAATCACCTTGGAAATTGGCTGAACTAGTATCTTGAGAAGTCTCCAACGAAGTCGTGGATTAACCGTCTGAGAGATGTATAAGAATAGCTGTTGGCTCGTACTTTCCTTCCAAGTATTCACACGAACCCAAGTAGATGCGGATGTTTGTCAGGCACGTTTGTCTTAATGTGATGAAAAGAGCTAATTTGTCAGATCATCCTATTCACCACGATGAAGATCGGATATACATCTTAGAAGTAAATCAAACACTGATTGAAGAAGAAACAATAATAGTTTTATTAATTCATAGGACTCAGTAGGCCCCCTCCCCTCAACCTAGGAGGTTTAGAAACTCATACTGAAAGTAAAAACAATGACAAAATGAAAATAGAGCTGAATAGGTTCGAAGAAGGTGATTGAACATATGAATTACATAAATATAATCCCTTAAATACTAAACAGGTGACTAGTAAGGGTAAAATAATCTATTTAATGCAAAAATCCACTTCTGGGGCCCACTTGGTGGGTGTTTGCATTGAGCTTTGATGAGATCCACGTGCTATGAAGCTCCTTGGGCATGGAACGCCAGCTAGAGGGTCCTCTCTGAGCGTTTGTACATTGGTCTCTGCTCTTTGGGCACTGGACGCCTGGAAGAGGGCAGGTAGCTGTCGTTGGATGCCAATTTAGGGCCTTCTAATCCGAAGCAAAGTATGGACTATTATATATTGATGAAAAGCTCTGGAAGTTAGCTTTCCATAGCCATTGAGAGCGCTTCATGTGGACTTTTATAGCACCAGAAAAGCTCTTCCAAATGCAGACAGGTCAGATTTAGACAGCATCTGCAGTGCTTTCTCTGTCTCTGAATCAGACTTCTGCTCCAGCTCCTCAATTTCAGCAAGAAATTACCTGAAATTTCCCAAAAACACAAAAACTCAAAGTAGAATCTAAAAATGTGAATTTAACACTAAAATCTATAAAAACTTAATAAAAAATAAACAAAAACCATTAAAAACTATTTGAAAGTGATGCCAAAAAGCGTATAAAATATCCGCTCATCACAACACCAAACTTAAATCGTTGCTTGTCCCCAAGCAACTAAAAACACAGTAGGATAGAAAATAAAATTAGAATATAATAAATTTTTAAGTTTCAAATGAAGCTTAGTTACAATCAGATGAGCGGGACTTAGTAGCTTTTTGCTTCTGAATAGTTTTGGCATCTCACTATTCATTAAAACTTAGAATGGTTGGCATCTTTAGGAACATAGAATCTAGATAATATCATTGAATCTCCTAGTGAAGCTTATTTTGATTCTTGAACACAATCTTCAGAGTCTTGGCCGTGACCCTAAGCACTCTGTTTTCCAATATTACCACTGGATACATTCATGCCACAGATATTTTAATTGGGTGAACCTTTTCAAATTGTGACTCAGCTTTGCTAGAGTCTCCAGATAGAGGTGTCCAGAATTCTTAAGCACACTCTTGCTTTTTATTCCTTTGGGCCCTCCTAACCACTGATACTCAAAGCCTTGGGCCCTTTTACCCTTGCCTTTTGGTTTAAAGGGTTACTGGCTTTTTCTGCTTGTTTTTTTCTTTTTTCTTTGCCATTTTTTTTGCATGCAAGCTTTTGCTTTGTTTTTGTTTTTGCTACTTTCTCTTGCTTCAAGAGTCAATTTTAGATTTTTCAGATTATCAATAATACTTTTTTCTTATTCTTTCAAGAGCCAACATTCATAAATTTCAACTTCAAATATGCACTGTTTATTCATACATTCATAAAACAAAAGCAAATGACACCACATCAAACTAATTAAACTAATCTTATTTTAAACTTGAAATTCATGCATCTCTCAATTCTTTAATAAAAATTTTCTTCTAAGCAAGGTGAGAGATATATGGATCATTTTACAACTTTTAAGACATCAATGCAAATGATCATGCAACTAGAATAAGGAAAAAAAACATAACAGAAAAATAGAAAAGGAAAAGAAGTAAAAGAGAACGAGTCCACCTTTAATGGTGGCGTCTAGTGCTCCTCCTTGAGGATCCAATGTGCTGCTTGATCTCTTCTATGTCATCCCTTTGCCTTTGTTACTCTTCTCTCATAGCCCTTTGGTCGTCCCTTATGGCTCTTTGGTCTTCTCTTATTTCATTGAGGGTGGTGGCATGTCCTTGATGCTCTATCCTCAATTGCTCTATGTTAGTGCTCAATTTTCTAAGAGAAGTTTGCCATTGATCCCAATAGCTTTGGAGAGGAAAATACATCCCTTGAGGCATCTCAGGGATCTCATGATGAGGCAGATGCACATGCTCTTGTGCATGCTCTCTGGTTTGCTCCATCCACTTCTTAGTGATGGGCTTATCCTCCCCAATAGAGACATCTCCATTTATGACAATTCCAGCTGAATTGGTAAGTGACAGATGAGGTGTGGGAATGCTAACCTTGCATTGGTGTGAGGTTTCTCAGCTACCTTGTATAGTTCTTGAAGAATCACCTCATGAACTTCTACCTCAGTTCCAATCATGATGCAATGAATCACGATGGCTTTGTCAACAATCACTTCTGACCGATTGCTAGTAGGGATGATGAATATTTGGATGAACTCCAACCATCCTTTACGGAGGAGAGTATGGGCTCAGATTTTTGCCCGTGACAGTGAATTTCCTTCCTGTCCTCTCATGAATGAGCTCTATATGCTCTAGAGATAGGACACGACTTACTATATGTGATAAATCTGGCTTCTTAGTAAAGACAACTCTCATGCCAGGTGAGAGGCCTTTAGTAGGTACTTTTTTGTCCCTCTAGCCTTTAGGTACTTTCATTTTAGTACCTTTGTGCTTAGAGCTTGTTGAGGGCTGCCTAACACCAAACATAGAATTAATGTCTGGGAGCTCTGTAATGCTCTGCACAGAAAGAGAGGGTTGGCATACTAGGTGTTGCATAGTTATCTCTCTTTTAGAGGGAGAATTGGGATGAGGCATCTTGAATAAGATGTGATCCTCCCCTAACTTTAAGGTTAGTTCTCCCTTAGCCACATCAATGATAGCATTAGCTGTAGCTAGGAAAGGTCTTCCAAGGATGACAGAGTCATCCTCATCCTCTCTAATGTCTAAGACAATGAAGTTTGCAGGGATGTAATGGTTTTCAACTTTAACCAAGACATCCTCCACTAAGCGATATGGCTTCTTCATGTTATTGTCTGCCATCTTTAAAGAGATGTGTGCAGTTTGTACCTCAAGGATTCCCAACTTTTCCATTACAGAGAGTGGCAAGAGGTTAATACTTGACCCTAGGTCACACAGAGCCTTTTCAAAAGTCATAGTGCCTATGGTGAAAGGAATCAGAAAGCGTCCATGATCTGGAAGCTTCTAAGGTAGCTCTTGCTGAACCAAGCATGGAGTTCTTTGGTAAGCAGTGGAGGTTCTTCCTCCAGAGGCTTTGTACCAAATAATTTGGTATTCAGCTTCATTAGAGCTCCTAGGAAACGAGCAACTTGCTCTATTCTAGTGTCTTCATCCTCATCTGAGGATGAGTAGTCATCAGAACTCATGCACTGCAGGAGTGCATTCAAAGGAACCTCAATAGTCTTTATGGTATCCTTTAGTTATGGGCTAGAGGGTTCTTGAGTGGGATTTAGCCATTCAAAATATGTGCTTTGACTGGCGTTCAACGCTAGCTCTGTTAGCTTATTGGGCGTTGAACGTCCTTGCTGTCCACCTTGACTGGCATTAAACGCCAGTCCCTCTAGTATTCTGGGCATTGAACGCCCAGCAGGGATGTCTTTATCGGCATTCAACGCCAGCTTCCCTGGGTAAGTGGGCGTTGAACGCCCAGTGAGGGGTTCCTCACTGGCGTTCAGCGCCAGAATGGCTGGGAGTTTAGGCATTGAATGCCCAGCCAGTGCTCCCTGGCTGGCATTCAAAGCCAGCTTTTCTGCCAGAATGGGTGTTGAACGCCCAGTGGGGAGCTCCTCACTGGCAATTAATGGCAGGCTTGCTGCCATTGTGGGTGTTGAACGGCCAGTGAAGGGTTCTTCACTGGCATTTAACGCCTTTCCATTCTTCTCAGGTTTGGCCTCTATCTCCATGGTTATGGCCTTGCACTCTTCTCTAAGATTAACCTCAGTGTTACTGGGAAGAGTGTCAGGAGGAGTCTCAGGGATCCTCTTGCTCAGTTGACCAACTGGTACCTCCAAGTTTCTAATGGAGGACCTTATTTAATTAATGAAACTATGGGTGGTCTTAGTGAGGCTGGAGACTAGAATGGCTTAGTTTGAAAGACTCTGCTTAGAGGTCTCCATATTTCCTTGAGAAGATAGAAATGGTGGTCTATTATTGAACCTATTTTGGTTCCTACCACCTTGATTGTTATTGAAACCTTACTAAGGTTTCTGTTGATCCTTCCATGAGAGGTTAGGATGATTCCTCCATGAAGGGTTGTAAGTGTTTCCATAGGGTTCTTCCATTTAATTCACCTCCTCCATGGTGGGTTGATCAGGATCATAAGCTTCTTCAAGAGAAGCTTCCTGATTACTGCCAGGTGCAGTTAGCATCCTATTTAGATGTTAAGAGATCATGTTGACCTATTGGGTCAAGATCTTATTTTGAGCCAGGATGGCATTCAGAGTCTTAACTTCATGAACTCCTTTCTTCTGAGTGGTTCCATGATTTACAGGATTCTTCTCAGAAGTGTACATGAATTGGTTGTTAGTAACTATTTCAACGAGTTCTCTTGCTTCTGCAGGCGTTTTCTTTAAGTGGAAGGATCCACTTGCAGAGCTGTCCAATGAAATTTTAGACATCTTAGACAAGCCATCATAAAACACGCCTATGATGGACCACTCTGAGAGCATGTCAGGAGGACATCTCCTAATCAGTTGCTTATATCTTTTCCAAGCTTTATAGAAGGATTCATCTTCTCTTTGTCTGAAGGTTTAAACTTCCACTCTAATCTTGCTCATCTTTTAAGGAGGAAAGAATTTAGCAAGAAAAGCAGTAACTAGCTTTTCTCAAGAGTCAAGACTCTCTTTAGGTTGGGCATCTAACTAGAATCTAGCTCTGTCTCTTAAGGCAAAGGGAAAGAGCTTCAACTTGTAAACTTCAGGATTAACTCCATTAGTCTTTACAGTATCACAGATTAGCAAGAACTCAGCTAAAAACTAATGTGGATCTTCATTGGAAGTCCATGAAACTTGCAATTCTGTCGTAGAAGAGAGACTAACTGAGGCTTAAACTCAAAATTGTTAGCTCCAACGGCAGGTACAACAATGCTTCTGCCGTAAAAGTCTGAGGTAGGCATGGTGAAGTCACCAAGGACCTTTCTAGGCTCATCTTGAGGTTCGGCCATGTCCTTTATTTCTCGTTCAAAACTTTCTGAAAGGTCCCTTCCGGAGTGTTATGCTTTAGCTTGTTGTAAACGCCTCTTTAGATTTCTTTCAGGTTCAGGGTTAAGATGAAAAATAGGTTCTTTATCTCTGTTCCTGGTCATAAACAAGAATAAAAGAAAAGATAAAAGAAGAAGACTTTCTATGCCAATAGGAAAGAAGGTCCTCCTTAAAGTCAGAATAAAAGAAAGAAGAAGATGGAAAAGAAATTACAAGACAACTTTTTGTGCCAATTGGCAAGAAGCTCCAAGTGAGATGTGAAGTAGAAAGGAAAGAAGATAAAGACGTGTAGGTAGAAGAAGAGAGGGAAGTAGAGTTCAAACAAATAGAGATAAGAAGAGAAGAATTATAAATAGAAAAAGTAAACAAAATATTTTGTTTTTATTTATTTATTAATTAATTTTTGAAAATAGAAGAGAGAGAAGAGGAAGAAGTTTTCGAAAATTGGGAGAGATGAGAGTTAGTTAGGTAATTTTGTAAAAGAAGAGAGAGAAGAAGAGAGATGATTTTCGAAAATTAATAAGAAAAGAGTTAGTTAGGTGATGTTGAAGAAGAAGAGAGAGAAGATGGAGATATTTTTTCAAAAATTGAGGAAAAGATGAGTTAGTTAGGAAGTTTTGAAAATTAAGAGGGAGAATATAAGATATTAATTAAAAAGATTTTGAATTTTTAAAAATAAGATAAAAGATAAGATAAGAAAAGATTTGAAATCAAAATTTAAGATTAGAAAAAGATAAGATTTTAGAAATTGAAATTTGAAAAAGATAAAATAAAATTTTTGAATTTTGAAAAAGATATGATAAGATTTTGAAAAAGATAAGATTTTTGAAAACTTGACAACTAAGATATGATAAGATGAAATTTTAAAATTGAAATTCGAAATTTTTTTGTTAATTTTCGAAAATTATGCTAAAATTAAGTTAGAAAAGATATTTTTTTGATTTTGAATTTTATGATGAAAGAGAAAAACATAAAAAAGACACAAGACTTAAAATTTTTAGATCTAGTGCCCTTATTTTTCGAAAATTCTTGGAGGGAAACACCAAAATTAAAATTTTTAGAAAACCAAAACAAAAATTTTGAAAATCAAAAGAAAATAAACAAGAAAACACTAAACATAAAAATTGAAACAAGATTTAAACAAAGAAAAATTATTTTTAAAAATTTTTAGAAAAAAAAGAACTTATAAGGGACGAAAATTTTAAGAAGAACAAAATTAAAAGAGTCAAACAAAGAACAAAAATTAAAAAATAAAAATTATTTTTGAAAAGCTTTTAATTTTTTCGAAAATTTGAAGAAGAAGAAAATAAAAATAAAAGACTCAAATCAAAGTTATACTCTTGCAACAATCAAAGACTCGAAGAACAAAAGACTCAAACAAGAACACAAATTAAACAAAGAAAAGAAAAATATTTTTTGAAAAAGTTTTTAGAGTTTTTCCAAAATTGAGGAAGAAGAAAACAGCATAAAAGACTCAAATAAAATTAAAAAATTAACTGATCTATAGAGCAAGACAATCTGTCAGTTTGTCCAAACTCAACAATCCCCGGCAACGGCGCCAAAAACTTGGTGCGCGTGTACGCTAACCCCACACTTTCCATACAGTAGCAGTACCAGCAAGTGCACTGGGTCGTCCAAGTAATACCTGAGCGAATCAGGGTTGAACCCACGAAGATTGTGGCTTGAAGCAAGCCATGATTGTCATGCAGGTCTTAGTCAAGCGGAATCAGAAGGTTTTTGAATTATGTAAACCTTGAATGATTATATGTCATAAATGTTGAAAGGTGCAAAACCAATTGGATTAAATAATAGGAATGGAGTTGAGAGTCGGAGTTGCTTTGCCTTTCTGAAATAACTCCGGTACTACTATCTTCTTTGCTTGTGAATGATCTTCTTCTATGCCAGGCTGTAAGTGATCAAAGCCATTGCCCGTGGTCATTGATCTCCTCTGCTACAAAGTAAATGCCATTGCCCGTGGTCATTCAATCTGACGAAGGGTGAAGCTTTAGGAAGTCATTCTCTTGGCGATCCTGCTTAAAACGCCACAGACAAGGTCGAATCTTCCAGATCAGAGAACGCTGCTTCTTTGGATTCTAGCCTATGCCACGGAGACCATAATCTCCTCGGAAATTGGTTGAACTGGTGTCTCGAGAAGTCCCCAACGAAGTTATGGATTAACCGTCTGAGAGATGTATAAACATAGCTTTTGGCTTGTGCTTTCCTTCCAAGTATTCACACAAACCCAAGTAGACGCGTGTGTTTGTCAGGCACATTTATCTTAATGTGATGAACAGAGCTAATTTTTCAGATCATCCTATTCAGCACGATGAAGATCGGATATAAATCTTAGAAGTAAATCAAACATTGATCGAAGAAGAAACAGTAATACTTTTATTAATTCATAGGACTCAGCAAGGCTCCTCCCCTCAACCTAGGAGGTTTTAAAACTCATAATGAAAGTAAAAACAATGATAAAATGAAAATAGGGCTGAATAAGTTTGAAGAAGGTGATTGAACATTTGAATTACATAAATATAATCCCTTAAATACTAAACAGGTGACTAGTATGGGTAAAATAGTCTATTTAGTGCTAAAATCCACTTCTGGGGCCCACTTGGTGAGTGTTTGGGCTGAGCTTTGATGAGATCCACGTACTATGAGGCTCCTTGGGTGTGGAACGCCAGATAGGGGGTCCTCTCTGGGCAATTTGTACATTGGTCTCTGCTCTTTGGGTGCTGGACGCTTGGAAAGGGGCAGGTAGCTGGCGTTGGACGCCAATTTTGGGCCTTTTAATCCAAAGCGAAGTATAGACTATTATGCATTGCTGAAAAGCTCTGGAAGGCAACTTTCCATAGCCATTGAGAGCGCTCCATTTGAACTTCTGTAGGTCCATAAAAGCTCTTCCGAATGCAGACAGGTCAGATCTGGACAACGTATGCAGTGCTTTCTCTATCTCTGAATCAGACTTCTGCTCTAGCTCCTCAATTTCAGCCAGAAACTACCTGAAATTGCCCAAAAACCCAAAAACTCATAATAGAATCCAAAAATGTGAATTTAACACTAAAGCTTGTAAAAACTTAACAAAAACTAAACAAAACCTACTAAAAACTATATGAAAGTGATGCCAAAAAGCGTATAAAATATTCGCTCATTAGTAACACTGGCAGTAATATTTGGAGAAAAAAAATTTTTTTAGCGCGCTCAGTACCGTCAGATTTAGGGTCGGAGTAATCCGACGGTACCGTTGTTGTTTAGTGAATGAGTACTGGGAGGAAGGTCCTTCGTTGGCAATGCCAAGATGAACTAGCGTTACTTCACAACAACGCCTGAAGCCTAAATGATCTAGGAGTTGTGTGTACGCACATACCTGTGCATACGCACAAACACACAAGTTTGGAAAAAAAATAAAGGGCCTTGGCAATGCCCAGTTTAAAGGGCGTTACCTCACAACAATGCCCAAGGCACCCTTGGAAAGAAGACCTTGGCGTTGGCAATGCCCAGATGAACTATCATTATCACACAACAACTCCCAAGGTACCCTTGGAAGGAAGACTGATAAACTACTATTTTATGATTTATATTGTGTTTAATTGAGTGATTTTTATCAAATCTTTACCTACTTATTCATATGAATTGCATAATTTTATAATTCCTTCCTATTATTGTTTATGGTTGAAAACTTGCTTCCTAGAAACCTTTACTTATGTATTTTAATTCTTCTTTATACCATTCAATGCTGTGATCCGTGTGTTAAGTGTTTCAGGCTTCATAGGGCAGGAATGGCTTAGAGAATGGAGAGGAAGCTTGCAAAAATGGAAGGAACACAAGAAACTAAGGAGGTGACCAGTGAACACTGACGCGAGCGCATGGCTCACGCGAGCGCGCAGAATGGAGAAAATCGCAGCAACGTGAACACGTGCCTGACGCAAACGTGTGGATTGGAGTCTGCACGAATGACGCGAACACGTGGATGATGCGTACGCGTGACAAGGAAAAGAGCTGAATGACGCGAACGCGTGGACGATGCGTACGCGTGACATGTGCGATCTGCAGAATTAACAGGAAATGCTGGGGGCAATTTCGGGCCGCGTTTTGACCTAGTTTTCGGCCCAGAAACATAGACTAAAGCTAGGGAATATGCAGAGACTCAACACGCATCCACACACATTCAAATACATTGATATTAGGATTACTCTTAGTTTTAGATCTGAATCTAGATTCATTTTACATTGATAGTTTATGCTTTTGCTTTGGATTTTGGATGCTGAAGAGTCATTATCTCCGTTGAAGACACTACTTTAGTTTGTTTCCTTATTCCTTTACTCTTTTCAGTTGATCATTGACGCTGTTCAGATAATTATGTTGCACTTTGAATTTATTAATATATAGAGTTACTTTTACTTTTAATTAATTTTAATTCTCTATTTTATTTTTTTTTAATTTATTATGCCTTCTTATATTTTTATGAGTATTAATTCCATGTCAATAGAGTAGATTTTCTACTTGACATGGGGGTTGATTAAAAGGAGACACTTGAGTTGGAATGCTCATGTGCTTGGTTAAATTGGACGTTGTTGGCTAATTCTGTATCTACTAACGCTAGACCTTGTCAAGGGAGAGGACTAGGATTTGTACATAAGAGTTAGCTCAATCACTTGACTTTCCTTTATTTAGTAAGGGTTAACTAAGTGAAAACAACAACCTCTTTACACTACACTTGAGAAGATTCCAACAAGGATAGAACTTCCAATTAATCATTCCCCCAGTCAAGGCCTTTTAATATTAATAATAATTCTTAGTTTATTGCTTTAATTTACAGTTATTTTAAATTGCTCATTATCCAACTCAAACTTTCTTGAAAATTCCTGATTAATAAATTAGCACCCTTTCCTGCAACTCGTTGGGAGACGACCTGGGACTCATACTCCCAGTATTTTTATTTCTAAATTTTGTGACAACTTTTCTAAATTGACAAGGTGGGCCTTAGCTGATTAAGAACTATACTCACAACATATTCTATAATTTATTTCTTAATTAGCCGACTTCTGCCTGCTGTTCAATTTTTGGCACCATTGCCGGGGAGTTGCAATAGTGTGCTAGATTATTAATTAGTGTACATATTTTTATTTTTATTTGCATATTTTATTTTTATTTTGTTACCATGAGCTAGATGTTTTTCTCATTGAATGACGCGTTCATTGCCTGATCTGAGCTTAGCCGCTTTTGATCCTGAAATTGAAAGAACTCTTTCACGTATTAGGCGAGCTCGATGTCGGTTAGCCTCTGAGGGTGGTGAAGTGATTGTTACCGATTCACCAGTCTCATCTGAGGGTGAATCTGAACTGCCATCTGAGAGCGAGACAAGCTCCATTACTACTGATTCAGTTGATTCACGTGCAGGTAACATGGCAGCACCTAGGAGGATTACTCTCTAGGAGGCAGGAGCCCTAGACTTCAACCTGAAACCGTATCAAGTGCGTCATCCAAATCTGGCTACAGATTTTGAACTGAAGACTGCACTAATCAACTTGATGCCCAAGTTTCATGGCTTACTTGCTCAGGAGCCTATCAAGCACCTTAGGGATTTACAGACAGCCTGTTCTACTATTAGGTGTCATGGTGCAGATGAAACCTTTATTCTGTTAACCGACTTCCCATTTTCTCTTGAGGGAAAGGCGAGGGAATGGTACTATACTCAACCTGAAGCGACTGTTACTAACTGGGATACGCTTAGAAGAGAATTTTTGGAAAAATACTTTTCAGTTGAAGTTACTGATAGATTGAGGAAGGAGATTTCAATGATTATTCAAGGCGAATCTGAGACTCTCTACAAATATTTGGAGCGCTTCAACAATCTCCTGGACGCATGCCCCCACCACATGATTGACAAGTTGGTGTTGATCAGCTACTTCACACAAGGCATAAAGCCTCAGGATAAGACCACATTGGATGGTGCGAGTAATAGTTCCCTGAAAATGTATAAGACTACAGATGAAGCATGGCAACTGATCGCCGACCTGGCTAAGTCTGCTCGGAACCACAAGCATAGGAACAACCATCCCAAGGCTGTTGCCGAAGTTTCTTCTAGCATTGAGACTACCGCCCTTACACAGATTATATGTGAAATGACCAACCTACTGAAACAGATGCAGTTAAATTAACAACAAGCACAACAAGCTCAGCCTCTTCCATCACAACAAAGCCAACAGTTGGTTCCACAAAGAGTATGCGGGATCTGTGCCGATTATAGTCATTATACTGATGAATGTCCGCAGCTCCAACATGAAGACAACATTGTGGCAGCCACTCACAACATCTATGACTGCCCGAATCAAGGATACAATCAACAAGGTGGCAACTACAACCAAGGTGGCAACTATAACCATGGATGGCAGGACAACTCCAACCAAGGTTGGAGAGATAATTCTAACCATGGTTGGAGGGACAACTATAACAGAGGAGGCAGAGATAACAATGGAAACCAGAGGTGGAATAATAATAACAACAACAGACAACCGAACCAGAACCAACCTTACAGAGCACCTCACCTAAGACAGTCCCAAGGACCCCAGCACAACCAACAACAGGTTCCTTAGATCACTTACTGTAATTCCTCATCAAATGACGAGATGCTCCGTTCTCTTGCACAAGAGCAACAAGACATGCAGACGCAGCTGAACTCTACTTTAAACGGTCTGACTGCCACTTTAAAAGCTCTCGTCTCCCGGTTAGATTCATCACCTAATTCCACCAATCAACCTTCAAGCTCCAGTGGAATTCCTTCTCAATCCCTACCTAATCCCAAAGGTGGCATCAATGCCATCACTTTAAGGTCTGGAACCACACTGTATGAGAGGAACCATGAGGAGCCAAGCTCACCAGAACACGTCCCAGCTGAGGATGTAGTGGAAGTGGAAGATGCTGAAGAGGAAGAGGACGTACAAAACATAGTTGAAGAAGAAGCAGCTCAACCACAGAATGAAACACCAAAGGATGCAGAAGCTATAAGTAATGCCATCCATATCCCATTTCCACACCTTGCAAGGAAATCCAGGAAGCAGATGGAACTTGACTCCAAAATGGTAGAAATATTCAAAAAGGTTGAGGTAACTGTTCCCCTTTTTTATGTTATTCAGCAGGTACCTAAATATGCAAAGTTTCTAAAGGATTTTTGCATACATAATGATAAAATTAATGAATTAGAAACTATTCCTTTAGGTAGTTCTATATCTGCTTTAATGGGAGGTATACCTGAAAAATGTAGTGATCCAGGTCCATGTATGGTTAACTGTACCATTGGAGGTGTAATTTTTTCTGACTGCATGTGTGATTTAGGAGCATGTGTTAGTATAATGCGATTGTCTATATATGATACTTTGAAGCTCCCTCCCTTAAAAAGGTCGGCAACTCGTTTTGTGTTAGCAGATAAAAGCATTATTACAGTAGTTGAAATTGCTGAAGATGTATTAGTGAGCATTAAGGGGCTCACATTTCCCATTGACTTCTATATCCTGGAAATGCCCCCAAATGACTCAGGAAGACCATCATCAATCCTGCTTGGAAGACCATTCCTGAAGACTTCAAAGTTTAAGCTGGATGCATTCTCAGGAACTTACTCCTTTGAGATAGATGGCAGAGTAGTGAAATTCAGTTTAAATGAAGTTATAAAGCACCCTCTAGAAGATCATTCTATCTTTCAGTGCGACATCATTGATGAAACTATAGCTGAAGTTCACCAAGAAGAAATGGAAGAGAAGCACATGGAGCAAGGTCCAAGTGTGGGGACACTTTCTGAAAACAGTGAGAACCCTTTGCCATTATCACCAGCCCTGTATGATCCAGAGCCTAGCTATGAGCATAAATTAGAATTAAAGCCCCTCCCTCCACACTTCAAGTATGCTTACCTTGAGGATAAGCAGAAGTTTCCAGTTATCATTGCAAGGGAACTCACCTCTCAACAAGAAGAGCAACTACTCAGTGTGCTGAGAAAACATAAGAAAGCAATTGGATGGAGCTTGGCGGATATAGTAGGCATCAGCCCTCAAGTTTGTGAGCACAGAATATTCTTAGAAGAGGGAGCAAAGCCTGTCCGTCAGCCTCAAAGAAGATTGAATCCCACCATCTTAGAAGTTGTCAAGAAAGAAGTAACCAGACTACTTGAAGCAGATATCATTTACCCCATCTCAGACAGTGAATGGGTCAATTCGGTACAAGTGGTGACAAAGAAGTCTGGAGTCACAACAGTAAGAAATGAGCATGGAGAGCTCCTGACAACTAGAGTGCATAATTCATGGAGAGTTTGCATTGACTATAGGCGTCTCAACTAAGCCACTCGCAAGGATCATTACCCCTTGCCATTCATTGATCAAATGCTTAATCGCCTGTCAGGTAAATCCCATTATGGCTTTTAAGATGGCTATACAAGATATTTTCAAATTCATATAGCTCCTGAAGATCAGGAGAAGATCACTTTTACATGTCCCTTTGGAACGTATACTTATAAAAGAATGCCTTGTGTAATGCACCTGCTACTTTCCAAAGATGCATGATGAGTATCTTTTCAGATATTATTGAGAACTGTATGGATGATTTTAGCGTATATGGTGATTCATTTAGCCTTTGCTTGGATAGTTTATCTAGAGTGTTAGACAGATGTGTTAGTTCAAACCTTGTGTTAAATTTTGAAAAATGTCACTTAATGGTAAAACAAGGAATTGTACTAGGACATGTTGTGTCTAATACTGGCATTTCTGTAGATCTAGCAAAGGTAGATGTCATTTCTAGTTTACCTTACCCCTCCTCCGTGAGGGAAGTCTGTTCGTTCTTTGGCTACGCAGGTTTTTACAGGAGATTCATTAAGGACTTCAGTAAGGTAGCATTGCCTTTATCCAGATTGCTGCAGAAAGATATTAAGTTCGAGTTTAATAAGGATTGTATACAAGTGTTTGATAAGCTGAAGATCGCCCTGACTCAAGCTCCAATTGTGAGAGGATCAGACTGGAGCCAGCCATTTGAAATTATGTGTGATGCTTCCAACCATGCAGTAGGAGCGGCGCTGGCTCAGCGCGAAGGTAAGGATCCCTTTGTAATTGCTTATGCATCTAAGACTTTAGATGCTACTCAATCTAATTACACTACTACCGAAAAAGAGCTTCTTGCTATTGTTTTTGCTCTGGATAAATTCCGAGCCTATTTACTTGGTACTAAGGTAGTAGTGTACTCAGACCATGCAGCTCTAAAATATTTATTAGCTAAAAAGGAGTCCAAACCAAGGCTAATATGTTGGATACTGCTGCTGCAAGAATTTGATTTAGAAATTAAGGATATGAGTGGTAACCAGAATTTAGTGGCAGACCACTTGAGTCGTCTTGAGCACATTAAGGATGACTCCACTCCTATAAATGATAATTTCCCATTTGATAGCTTACATGCAGTATCTGAAGTAGTTCATTGGTATGCACCTGTAGCTAATTATCTAGTTAGCCACACTTTTCCTCCAAATTTTACTAAGCATCAAAGAGACAAGCTGAAAAGCGAGTCCAAATATTATATATGGGATTATCCATATTTATGGAGGTGTGGTGCTGACCAGGTAATTAGACGGTGTGTGCCTCAATCAGAATTCCAGTCTATTTTAGAGGCCTGCCACTCATCTGAGAGTGGAGGACATTTTGGCCCTCAAAGAACAGCTAGAAAAATTCTATAGAGTGGATTCTGGTGGCCTACTCTTTTTAAAGACGCTGCTGAATTTTGTAAATCTTGTTCCCCTTGCCAAATGTTTGGTAATATATCCAAGAGGGATGAGATGCCTCAACAGATTATGCTTTTCTGTGAAATTTTTGATGTTTGGGGCATTGACTTAATGGGTCCATTTCCAAATTCTAATGGTTACTTTTATATACTGTTAGCTGTAGATTATGTTTTTAAATGGGTGGAAGCAATTCCTACCCGTACTGATGATGCTAACACTGTTGTTTCTTTTGTTAGAAACCATATTATTTGTCGCTTTGGATCACCACGAGCAATCATGAGCGATCAAGGCACTCACTTTTGTAACAGAAGACTAACAGGATTACTAAAGAAGCATGGGATAGTTCACAAAGTAGCAACAGCTTACCATCCCCAGACTAATGGGCAAGTAGAAGTCTCTAACAGAGAGATAAAACGTATTCTGGAGAAGATTGTAAAACCTCATAGGAAGGACTGGAGTGCCAGGCTACAAGATGCACTCTGCGCATATAGAACAGCGTACAAGACACCCATTGGGATGAGCCCCTTCCGCTTAGTATACGGAAAGGCTTGCCACCTTCCAGTAGAGGTGGAACACAAGACATTCTAGGCTGTGAGAGAGTGCAACATGAATTTTGAGGAAGCTGGTGCTGAAAGGAAGCTGCAACTAGCAGAACTAGAGAACCTTCGCCTAGAAGCATATAACAACTCCAGGCTATACAAAGAAAAGATGAAGGCTGTCCATGACAAGTATATAAAAAAGAGAGAATTCATACAAGGGGAGTTAGATCTTCTTTATAACTCCAGACTGAGGCTTATGCCAGTTAAACTGAGATCAAGATGGAAAGGTCCCTACAGAGTAGAAAAGGCAGAGCCATACGGAGTTTTTCACCAAAGTCATCCTTCCAGCTCCAAATTTCTAAAGGTCAATGGACATCGCCTGAAGCTTTATCATGGTGAGAAGATGAAGGATCACAAAGAACTAGAGGTTTTCCTCTTGGAAGACCCACCAACAGAAGCAGAATGAGCCTAAAGAGCGTCCAACTTAAGGATGTAAAAGCAAAGTGCTAGGTGGGAGATAACCCACCAGGGTATGATCGTTCCATTTCAGTCTTAGTTTTATTTTACTTTATTCTATTTTTGTTTTTTTGTTAATGACTCTTCTCATAATCTCTGCATATAGTCTGCATTCACATTCGCATTCGCATTCTGCATATAAAAAAAAAACACGCACGCAACGCGTAAGCGTCGCTGACGCGTCCGCGTCATAGGTGCATTAAGAAGAAAAGAGAATTGAACAGAAAGTCACGCGAAAGCGTGGCTGGAGGCGTGCCTTAGGCACAAACATGCTCATGCGACCGCGTCGCTGACGCGGCCGTGTCATTTTGGAAAATAGCCTCCCACGCGTCCATGTCACCCACGCGAATGCGTGCCCTAAAAAACGACGTAAAAGAGGTGTATGGTAGCAAGTTATGATGGAGTGGGGCTGGAATGATGCTGGAAGCACCAACCCTATCATGCGACCGCGTGCTTCACGCATCCGCGTCGTCTTCAAAATATGGCCATTCACGCGACCGCGTCACCCACGCGATCGCGTCACCCTAAATTTTGGCAAAATGAGTTTGAAATAGAGAGTTGCGCAAACACGAGGCTGCTCTCGCGCTACTAGCACAAATCAAGTCACGCGTCCGCGTGACCCACGCGTCTGCGTCACTTGAAAGAACATTGCACAGACCGCGTGACTCACGTGCCCGCGTCACACGCGGCGCACAACTTATCCAGATCAGCCAAATCTCATATCTTTTCTTCCCCAAATCCTAATTTTTCTTTTTCCCTTCTTATTTCTTTCTTCTCCCTTCTTCCCTCTTTATTCTTTCTCACTTTCTACTTTCTCCTCCCTTATTTTTCACAACCATTATCAAGGTTCTTTTCTTTCTTTCTTTACTTTTTACTTTTCCCTTATCACTTTTATTTATGTTTATGTTTTCTTTGCCTTTTTTTCTTTTTACTTTCATTATCTATATTTTCTTTTTTCTTTATTTTTCTTTTCTTGTTATTCCTTTAATTGGTGTTAGAAATTTAATTGGGTGATTATTCTCTTTTATATTTTGCTTGTGAATTGTTGTGGAATTGTTTGACAATTAATATTAATTCTTAAAGGGTTGCTTGCATGTTCAATTTACTACTTTCAATAACATATTTACCATGCATGCTATGTGTTTGTGAAAAAGCCCGTATGGCATTGCACACTAAATTATTCTATTCTACTACTCTAATGCCTGTTATTCACAAAACCCCTTTTATATTTTATTATTTAAATATAATTGTCAATACAAACAGATTGTTAGTTTGAAAGGGTTGGTAATCTAACTTGGACATTGAATGCTTAATCTATGCTACTCATGCCTTTGCTGGCATGCCAATAAACATCTTGCATTTAATTGCCATCACATGCACTTACTATATTACCTTTGATGAAATTTTCACATGTAGTCTAGACCATGTGTTAACGACATCCTTCTTTACCATGGATTGATTATCACCCTTAATATTTGCTCCCTTGCTCGAACCCTTAGCTTTACATACTACTTTCTTTTTCCTTTTTCAGGATGGCTACCAAGAAAGTTAAAGAGAAAGCTACTCCCAAACCACCAGCAATGAGAGGAACAAAAAGAGCATTAGTGGTAGAGCCATCTTCAACAGCGGTGAAACCCTCAACAAAATGAATCAAGAAGATCATCAAGATCGATGAAAAAGAGAAAGTCTTTCCAGCAAAGGACACTGCGCAGTTCACTAACCGCTACTGTGAGCAGATGTTCCCCATCCTGGCTGAAAGGAATTATAACAATGAGTATCTTCTTATCCTCCCGACCAACATTACTGAAATTGTTGAGCCCCGCATTGAGTGAAGACAGTGGGGATTCCTACAGAGACAGCCATGGCAGGTTAATCTATCATGGGTACTTGAATTCTACTCCAATTTTCACATGCCAACCATGCAGTCTGTCTATGTCCGTCAGAAGCAAGTCCCCATAACTGAAGAGGCCATTCAACAAGCTTTAGATCTTCCCCATGCTCCAGAAGGATTGGACGCATTCTAAGAAGCCTCACTCAAGCGCCAGACATACCAATTTGACTGGGACGCCGTTCTCAGAGTTATCGCACAACCTGGTAGCATATGGATCTACGGATACCATCGTCCCCGACCAAAGGGCATATTGGCTTCAGCACTCACCTTGGAGGCTCGAGTATGGGCACAGATCATGTCCCATTACGTTCTTCTGAGCACTCATGAGTCCTCCTTCACTGCAGACATGGCTATTTTACTCTGGTGTATCCTTACAGACCAGCACCTCAATTTACCAAGACACATTCGGCATGCTTTGGGACACGTACAGATTGTGGGCAACCTACCTTTTCCCGCTTTGGTTTCAGATCTAGTCTCAGCAGCCGGAGTCTCCTATAGAGCTGGGGACACCAAGACCATGATTCCACGAGATGATCAATACGTCCCTAACGGAAAGTATATCATACCTCCAGCAACCACTATCAATCGGAGCACAGAATCAACAGAAGATATCCCTTCTTCTACCACATCATAAGCACCTTCAACAAACCAACTACTCCATAAGATCATTGAGAGGCTAGACCGTCTTGACCAAAAAGGAAAGCAAAGAGAGCACCATAACAAGCGCAGATTTACATACCTCAAGGAGCTACTTGTTGGTAACCAACCACCTAGAGAAGACCCAAACACCCCGGACTCCACTTCATTTACCAGCACAGGGAGCCACGACGGTTCCGATGTTGGAGATACTGCTACCAGCCCCCCATTGTTCCTGACAGATGGCACCGAGGACGGTGCAAAGCCTTAAGTGTGGGGAGGTCGGTCAGTACCTGACTTCCGGAGGTAACTTCTCTTCCCTAACACCAATAAAATAAGATATTTAGTTAATTTTTATTTTGTTTAGGATAGGATAAATTTCATAGTAATAGGTTAATTGCATGCATGTTCTACTTGGTTGAAAAATAATAAGTTTCTTTTTAAGACTCTATTTCTAAAAAATTTCACTAATTTAAATCAAAATTTTTGCGTTAAATTTGTTTGAAGTTGTAATTGGAACATAGTTTAAAAAGCTAAGAACACACAACCCGTATGATTTTGAGCCTAATTACATGGTTACATTATTTAACCATGAATATTTTATTCTTGTGTGTTCACTTCTCTATGATTGTAATCTTTATTTTGTTTCATCCTATATGTCCAATGCTTAATGTATTTATATGCATACATATGATTGAGGCCATTAATTGTTTAGCTCACTTATCCCAAATAAGCCTACCCTTTAAATCACCCTTGTCAGCCACTTTGAGCCTTTTAAATCCCATTTGTTCTATATTTTACCAAATCACCAGCCTTAAGCAGAAAACAATTAAACACCCCAAATTAAATCTTTGGTTAGCTTAAGATAGAGATTGTGTGTTAATTAAGTATGGAAAAATTGTGGGAACATGGGTTAATAAAGGAATATGTTATGTTCTTACCTTAATAAAATATTGGAACTTTGGGTGCCTACTTGGTGCGCAGAAATCGTGACAGTTCCATTCCTTGGTAACAGCGCTAAAAACTCAATACACACGTTCATAATCTTAGTTCTTTGTCACAACTTCGCACAACTAACCAGCAAGTGCACTGGGTCGTCCAAGTAATAAACCTTACGTGAGTAAGGGTCGATCCCACGGAGATTGTCAGCTTGAAGCAAGCTATGGTCATCTTGTAAATCTCAGTCAGGCGGATTCAATTAATTATGGAGATTTAATAATTAAAAGATAAATAAAATATAAAATAAAGATAGTGATACTTATGTAATTCATTGGTGAGAATTTCAGATAAGCGTATGAAGATGTTTTCGTTCCTCCTGAATCTCTGCTTTCCTGTTGTCTTCATCCAATCATTCATACTCCTTTCTATGGCAAGCTGTATGTTAGGCATCACCGTTGTCAATGGCTACATCCTGTCCTCTCAGTGAAAATGGTCCAATGCGTTGTCACTGCATGGCTAATCATCTGTCGGTTCTCGATCATACTAGAATAGGATCCATTGATCCTTTTGCGTCTGTCACTATGCCCAGCACTCGCGAATTTGAAGCTCGTCGCAGCCATCCCTTCCCAGATCCTACTCAGAACACCACAGACAAGGTTTAGACTTTTCGGATCTCAAGAATGGCCGTCCATGGATTCTAACTTATACCACGAAGATTCTGATTAAGGAATCCCAGAGATACTCATTCAATCTAAGCTAGAACAGAAGTGGTTGTCAGGCACGCGTTCATAGGTTGGGAATGATGATGACTGTCACGATCATCACATTCATATTGAGGTGCAAATGAATATCTTAGAATCAGAATAAGCTTGAATTGAATAGAAAAACAATAGTACTTTGGATTAATTCATGAGGAACAGTAGAGCTCCACACCTAAATCTATGGTGTGTAGAAACTCTACCGTTGAAAATACATAAGTGATGAAGGTCCAGGCATGGCCGAGTGGCCAGCCCCCTAAACATGATCAAAGGATCAAAAGATAATCCAAAGATGTAAATACAATAGTAAAAAGTCCTATTTATACTAAACTAGTTACTAGGGTTTACAAAAATGAGTAAATGATGCAGAAATCCACTTCTGGGGCTCACTTGGTGTGTGCTTGGGCTGAGCATTGAGCTTTACATGTGTAGAGGCTTCTCTTGGAGTTGAACGCCAGTTTGTAACCTGTTTTTGGCGTTTAACTCCACTTTGCAACCTGTTTCTGGCTTTTAACTCCAGAATGCAGCATGGAACTGGCGTTGAACGCCAGTTTGCATTGTCTAAATTATGGCAAAGTATGGACTATTATATATTGCTGGAAAGCCTTGGATGTCTACTTTCCAACGCAATTGAGAGCGCACCATTTGGAGTTCTATAGCTCCAGAAAATTTACTTTGAGTTCAGGGAGGTCCGAATCCAACAGCATCTGTAGTCTTTCTTCAACCTCTGAATCTGATTTTTGCTCAAGTCCCTCATTTCAGCCAGAAAATACCTGAAATCACAGAAAAACACACAAACTCATAGTAAAGTCTAGAAATGTGATTTTTATTTAAAAACTAATAAAAATATACTAAAAACTAACTAAATTATACTGAAAACTATGTAAAAACAATGCCAAAAAGCGTATAAATTATCCGCTCATCACTACTCATGTAAAACAGAAAAATTAAAAATCCATGTGCATTAATATGCTATTTTTACTTTTAAAAAAAATCCAAAAATATTCATTACATAAATAAATAAATAAGGGGACAAAATTACCCCAATTCTAAGTTAAGTTAAGCTCCAAGATCAATGCATATGTGATATAAATTACAAGAAAGTTGATGCATGAGTATGTAATGCGAAAGTGGAAAATTATGGGTAGCTAGGCATGAATTAGAATTACGTAGAGTATGTGTATGTTAGGTGAAAGTTTAGGTTAGTCAAATATTCATATTTTAGCCCACTTAGCCATATATATACCCTCACCCTTACTTTAGCCCCATTACAACCTTGGAAAAGACCTCATGATGTTGCATTGGTACATTAAATATTGTTGATTGGTTAGGTGAAGAACAAAGTTTAGAAAGCATGATTAGAGAAGAGTAGAGTGATTACCCTATACACTTGAGAGGCTAGAGTGCATATACACCATCAGTGAGGGTTCAATGCTTAATTCTACGTTCTCTACTTTCAAGAGCTATCTTCTTACAATTTTACCTGTTTTTACTATATAATTTGAATTAGTGAAATTTGATTTATATATATCTTAAGGAACTTATTTACTTTTAACCAAGTAGGCAAGAATCGTATAGTTGCAATCATATATATAGGTTACATTGCATTGCATGAGTCTTACATTTCCCTACTCATTTATTTTATCTCCTTAAAGCTAAGCATGAGGACATGCTAATCTTTAAGTGTGGGGAGGTTGATAAACCACTATTTTATGATTTATATTGTGTTTAATTGAGTGGTTTTTATCAAATCTTTACCTACTTATTCATATGAATTGCATGATTTTATAATTCATTCCTAGTATTGTTTATGGTTGAAAAATTCCTTCCTAGAAACCTTTATGTATTTTAATTCTCCATGTGTTAAGTATTTCAGGCTTCATAGGGCAGGAATGGCTTAGAGAATGGAGAGGAAGCTTGCAAAAATGGAAGGAACACAAGAAACTAAAGAGGTGACCATCGAACACTGACGCGAGCGCATGGCTCACGCGAGCGCATGGCTCACGCGAGCGCGCGGAATGGAGAAAATCGCAGTGACGCGAACGCGTGCCTGACGCAAATGCGTGGATTGGAGTCTGCACGAATGACGCGAATGCGTGGACGACGCGTACGCGTGACAAGGAAAAGAGCTGAATGACGCGAACGCATGGATAACGCGTACGCGTGACATGCGTGATCTGTAGAATTAACAGGAAACGCTAGGGGCAATTTCAGGCCGCGTTTGACCTAGTTTTTGGCCCAGAAACACAGACTAAAGCTAGGGAACATGCAGAGACTCAAAACGCATCCACACACATTCAGATACATTGATATTAGGATTACTCTTAGTTTTAGATATGAATCTAGATTCGTTTTACATTGATAGTTTATGCTTTTGCTTTGGATTTTGGATGCTGAAGAGTCATTTTCTCCGTTGAAGACACTACTTTAGTTTGTTTCCTTATTTCTTTACTCTTTTCAGTTGATCATTGACCCTGTTTAGATAATTATGTTGCATTTTGAATTTATTAATATATAGTTACTTTTACTTTTAATTAATTTTAATTCTCTATTTATTTTATTTAATTTATTATGCCTTCTTATATTTTTATGAGTATTAATAAATTAGCACCCTTTCCTGCAACTCGTTGGGAGACGACCTGTGACTCATACTCTCAGTATTTTTAGTTCTAAAATTTGTGACAACTTTTCTAAATTGACAAGGCGGACCTTAGCTGATTAAGAACTATACTCACAACATATTCTATAATTTATTTCTTAATTAGCCGACTTCTGCCTACTGTTCAAAGACCTTGGCGTTGGCAACACAAGGATGAACTGGCATTTGTTCAAGACAATGCCTGCGATATTGGAGCTAGACATTTTTTGAAGTATGCGTACAAATAGTCAAGAAGACATTAATGCTAAAGGGGCATTGGCAACGCCCAAAGATAACTGGCACCTTGTGAAGACAATACCAGGGGCATCCCCGGAAGGTGGATCTAGCGTTGGCAATGCTAGGTTAAACTGGCGTCATTACAAGATAATGGCTGCGATACTTGAGGCTTCTTTATTGAACAAGTGTGTGTACACACTTACCTGTACGTATGCACAAGCACTTCATCAACAACGCTCGATACAAAGGCGCCCTTTTCAAATAACGTTAGGTGGGCGTTGGCAACGCCAGCACAAATTGGGGGGGGGTTATTGAGCAATAACACCAAGCCTTGTGAGTCTCCAATCCAAGTCCAACAAAGCCCACTCTCGAAGCATGCTTTAAAGACCATTGAAGGGCAGAGAAGTATAAAAGGAGAGGGTTTGAACTGAATTAGGGGCTAGACTTTTGGCTTTAGAATCTTTATATTACTTTTCATGTTTTGCTTGTACTTCATTAGTTTAATTTCAGTTTGTACTTTTCCAGCTTTTCACTTTTGTAATAGGGCAATGATTCACTAAACCCCTCATTCATTAGAGGAAGGAGCTCTGTTTTGATTCCAATGAATTAATGCTATTATTTTTCTTCCCAATTCAAGTTTTATTTATCTAAGAGAGAGTCTTTGTTCTTCAAAGATCTAATTCTATCGAAAGAGGGATTAGATCTACTTAAATTCTATGATGACCTTGAGAAAGGATTCATAGAATTCAGTTTGAGACTTTTCTCTCAGAATCCCCTTGATTGATAATTCTTAGTTGATATGTGAGATATAATCACTTTGAATTGAGATCTTGGAAGTTGTATGGTTTGAGATTAGGAATTGAACCTCTCCTCTTTTCATGAGCAATAGATTAAGAGATTGGAAACTGATTATATTGAGAGAAATTGAAACACAAAGAGATTGGGATTCAATTACTTATAATTTGTCATGGATCCTTTTTACATGATTGAGAATGAGTTAAGCATCATTGATTCAGAAAGAATTAAAACATCTCTGATCCCTAATAATTACGCTCATTGTTAATTCTTCACCTAATCCTACTATTTAGTCTAATTGTTTGTTATAATTTCTTTTCTGAATTTCTAGTTTCAGTTTTATGCTTATTTCCCCATTTCCTTTTACATTTAAGTGATTTAAGTTTATGCTCTTTACAATTCAAGTTATTTACCTTCTGTTCATACATTAGTCATTTACTTCTTTGTACTTTAATTTTTTGCAATTTATTTTACTGTCAAGTAATCTAAAATTTCAACCAGTCATATAAATTTGCTTGTTTAACTAGAATGGCTATTCAACTAAAATTGCTTAATCCATCATTCCTCGTGGGATCGACCTCACCCAAAGTGAGTTATTACTTGACTACGACCCGGTGCACTTCCCGGTGGAATTTGTTCTTCAAAACCCGTATCAAATTTTTGGCGCCGTTGTCGGGGATTGATATAGATTGACAAAGTTTAAGTTAGTTAGCTATCTAGATTAAACATTTTTCTTTTATTTTGATACTCAGTCTGACTTTTGTTTACTTACTTTTCTCTTACATTTGATATCACTCCCCTGTTCATTGTATATATTTTCATCTACATTTTAATACAGTAACTGTTTGATACTTTGCACCACCTAACTCTAACAACAGTCTATCATAGAGTGACCTTTTCTACTTTGAGTTTTGGTTGTTTTGTGTATGCCAAAAGGTAGAAGAGGTGAATTAACTTCCTTTAATTCTAATCCAGAAAGAACTTTCTTGAGATTGAGAAGAAAAGCCAGGGGAAACAGAGTGGTTGGAGAAGAGGAAGAAGAAGATTCAGACCAAGTCATGGAGGAAGGAATTCACAACCACAATGAAGAAGTTGGCAACAATCATGCGCATCCAATTAGAAGGACTTTGGGATCTTTCACTAATCCTAATCCTAGAGATTGTGGAAGCAGCAATTTAACCCCCAACGTGCATACAAATAACTTTGAACTCAAACTTTAATTGATAACACTAGTTCAACAAAATTGTCAGTTTGGAGGAGGTACCCAAGAAGACCCCAACCAACATTTGTCCACCTTCTTAAGAATATGTGACACTATTAAGACAAATGGGGTCCATCAAGACATCTATAGGTTACTTCTGTTTCTCTTCTCCTTAAGGGATAGAACATACCAATGGTTAGAGATCTTCCTGACGCAAGGATTTATACCGGTTCGAAATTCCACAAAATAATTCGTTGCTAGTATAGTCCAAACTAATAGTCAATCCTCAAATCAAATTAAAATTTGGTTGTCACAAATAACAAACCCCAAATAAGAATTAACCGAAGTATTTGAACTCCGGGTCGTCTCACAAGGAATTATAATGAAGTGTTTAATTATTGGCTATGAAGGGGTGAGGGGGTTTTTGATTGATAAGAGGACAAAAAATTTAAATGGTAAGAAAGGTAAAGAGAGCAATTAAAGAAAGCAATTAATAAAGAGAGACATTCATGGCAAGAATTGAGATCATAGGCTTCCTATCCTAGTCATACAGTGATTAATTCATCTTATTTAGTCAACTCCAACAAATAGGGAGAAATTCAAACAAGATTAATCAATCATACCACAATAATAAACAAGAATTTATCTTATTACGTCATCTCCAACATTGGAAGAAGGTATCATATTATCTTCCATGAGAGAAAGTCTAACAAGACTAGCTAATCTCAATCCAAAAGTCCTAATCAACTTACTAATTAAATTAGCAAAAGATTAGCGTCAATGGAAATAATATTAGCTAACAACTCTAGATCACCAACATGAGTTGGGTTTTTATGACTCAAGATTGCCTAATTACTCTTTCCAAGCCAAGAATGCTAAAAAATCTACTCTAAAGCCCAACCAAGCATTTTGTCAAACACTTGGTGGGTACAAAGGGAAAGCATGGTAAATGAGCAAGAAATAGAAATTTCTACCAACTACAAATGACAAGTAAAGTAATAACACAACTCAAATCAACAATAAAAAGAACATCAAACATTAAATTCATTAAATGTAAATAAGATCCAACATGAGTATTCATAAACATAAAGAGACATAAAAGTAAAATTGACAAGAGAACTAAGAAGAATAAGACAATAGAACATTAAAATGTAAAGAGATTTGAAATCAAAATAAGAATTGAAAGAGAAATTTGAGAGTGATTAACATAACTCTACCCTAAATTCTATCCTAAATCTAGAGAGAGGAGAGAGCCTTTCTCTCTAGAATTCTACTCCTAAAACATGATGAAAAACTAAACTATGACTACTTGGTTCATTCCCTCCTCAATCCTTGGGTTCAATAGCATCAGAAATGAGTTGGATTGGGCCCAAAATGCTTCAGAAATCGCTGGGGGCGATTTCACTTTAGTGGGCCACGGACAGCATCGGCGCGCACGCGTACATGGCGCGTGCGCGCCCCTGATCACGAAGTAACATATAGAAAATTTTATATCATTTTTAAGCCCCGGATGTTAGCTTTCCAACGCAACTAGAACTGCCTCATTTGGACCTCTGTAGCTCAAGTTATGGTCAATTGAGTGTGAAGAGGTCAGGCTTGACAGCTTTACGGTTCCTTTATTTCTTCATGAGTTCTCCCACTATGTATGCTTTTCTCCTCACTTCTTCCATCCAATACTTGCCTTATGAACCTGAATCACTCATCAAACACATCAAGGCATCGAATGGAATTAAAGTGAGTTAAATTTAGCTATTTTAAGGCCTAAAAAGCATGTTTTCACATTTAAGCACAAATCAAGGGAGAATTTCAAAACCATGCTATTTCATTGAATAAATGTGAGAAAAGTTGATAAAATCCACCCAAAATAAGCACAAGATAAACCACAAAATCGGGGTTTATCACTTCCCTAAGGAGAACATTACTACTTGGGATGATTTGGTTAACAAGTTCTTGACTAAATTCTTCCCTCCTCAAAGGATCCTCAAGCTTAGAAACGAGGTTCAAACATTTAAGCAATTTGAGGGAGAGTCACTCTATGAAGCATGGAAAAGATACAAAGGACTCTTGAGGAAATGTCCAACCAACATGTTCACTGATTGGGTGCAACTGCAAATTTTCTATGAAGGCATAACACAAGCAGCAAGAAACTCATTAGATAACTCAACAGGAGGGTCACTCCACATGAAAACTCCTGAAGAAGCAATGGAACTTATTAAAATTGTGGCTAATAACCAATACTTCTACTCTTCGGAGAGAAACATGAATCTAAAGAAAGGAGTGTTAGAGCTTGATATGGTCAGTGCTATAATAGCTCAGAATAAACTCATTCAACAACAATTCTAACAACAAATAGAATTGGTGCACAAGCAAAAGAATGGAATGCAAGGACTTACTTCTAATACACTACACCCAGCTCAGGGTTCAATTGGAGTAAACCAAATTGAAGAGAATTCTAAACCATTCAACTATGAGCAATCAGGCATGGAACAAGTCCACTTCATGAACAACAACTATAAATCGTCCCAAAATGATCTATATGCTGATAAAATCCCCCAACTATAACAAGTCCACTTTCATTGAATAAATGTGAGAAAAGTTGATAAAATCTCCCAAAATAAGCACAAGATAAACTACAAAATCGGGGTTTATCACTTCCCTAAGGAGAGCATTACTACTTGGGATGATTTGGTTAACAAGTTCTTGACTAAATTCTTCCCTCCTCAAAGGATCCTCAAGCTTAGAACCGAGGTTCAAACATTTAAGCAATTTGAGGGAGAGTCACTCTATGAAGCATGGGAAAGATACAAAGGACTCTTGAGGAAATGTCCAACCAACATGATCACTGATTGGGTGCAACTGCAAATTTTATATGAAGGCATAACACAAGCAGCAAGAAACTCATTAGATAACTCAACAGGAGGGTCACTCCACATGAAAACTCCTGAAGAAGCAATGGAACTTATTAAAATTGTGGCTAATAACCAATACTTCTACTCTTCGGAGAGAAACATGAATCTAAAGAAAGGAGTGTTAGAGCTTGATGTGGTCAGTGCTATAATGGCTCAGAATAAACTCATTCAACAACAATTCTAACAACAAATAGAATTGGTGCACAAGCAAAAGAATGGAATGCAAGGAGTTACTACTAATACACTACACCCAGCTCAGGGTTAAATTGGAGTAAACCAAATTGAAGAGAATTCTAAACCATTCAACTATGAGCAATCAGGCATGGAACAAGTCCACTTCTTGAACAACAACTACAAATCATCCCAAAATGATCTATATGCTGATACATTCAATCCAGGATGGAGGAACCACCCAAATTTTGGGTGGGGAGGCTAACAAAACCAAGGACAACGGAATGGTAATTCAAACAGCAACAGCTTCCACAATACTAACAATTTTAACCACCCACCCACTAACTAAACCCAATTCAAAAACTCCCAAAACAACTTCTCTACATCCTCAATCGACCCACTAAATACTCAACCCAATGGCCCCAATAGTAGTTATCAGACTTAACCACACATCACACAATCCCGTCAAGAAGTTAGGCTTTCCACCATTGAGTCAACATTACAAACTCTTGCTTAAACCACACAACACTTTGCTAAAAGTCAAGAAAGATAGGACGTATTTGCCAGGAATCAAGAGGCAACCGTGAGAAACCTTGAGAGATAAATGGGGCAAATAGCTAAGCTACTCGCTAAAAGGCCAACAAATGTCTTCCCTAGTGACACACTCCTAAATCCGAAGGAAGAATGCAAATCCATACAATAGAGGAGTGGGAAGACATTGGGGGAAGGAGCAGAGGATTTCAACAAGCAAGACAGAGAAAATGGGAAAGATAGTGAGGAAGAGAACAAGGAGACTAGTAATTCACAATTCTCTAAGAAAGAGAAAATAATCCCTGAACCTCAACCCCACGAGGAGAAAGAAGAAGTAAAATCATATGTTCCTAAGCTTCCATATCCACAGAGGTTATAAGGAGATAAGAGAACAGTAGTTCCCCAAGTTTTTTACGATCTTTCGAAAACTCTAAATTAACATTCTACTAGCTGAAGCCTTGGAACAAATTCCGCTATATGCTAAATTCCTCAAGGAAGTCATCACCAAGAAAAGAAGCTGGAAAGAAAAGGAGACTGTGGTCCTCACTCAAGAATATAGTGCCATAATCCTAAGAGGCTTACCCTCAAAACTCAAGGATCCTAGGAGCTTTCTCATCCCATGTACCATTGGGGACATGACAATAAAGAAGGCAATATGTGACCTGGGTACAAGCATCAACTTGATGCCTCTCTCTATGATGAAAAAAATGCTCATAGAAGATGTCAAACCCACAAGAATGTCCTTGCAACTTACTGACAGATCCCTTAAGATCCCCAATGGAGTGATGGAGACCTATTAGTGAAGGTCAGAAAATTCATATTCCCTGCTGATTTTGTGATTCTTGATGTGGAAGAAGAGGGGAGCAATTCAATCATATTAGGAAGACCCTTCCTAGCTAATACTAGAGCCCTTATTGATGTTGAGAAGGGTAAATTAGTACTTAGTGTTCATGATGATTAAATGGTTCTTAATGTCTTCAAAACTATGCAATACCCAAAGGAAATGGAAAATTGCATGAGGATTGATGTGGTAGACACCCTGGTTGAAGAGGTTTTTGAAGCTAGCAATTGTGAAGATTATGAGAAAGAAGTTCAAGGCATCCAAGTGGAAGAGGAAGAAGAAACACAAACCAATGAAAAGCCGCATGAATGCCAGGTAGAGGGACCACTAAAATAAGAGCTGAAACCTTTACCTTCAAGCCTCAAATATGCCTTTTGGTGCACGAAATTATGATCATCAACAATGGCACCAAAGACTTGGAGCTCTCAAACGTGAATCACACTTTGTCACAATTCTGCACAACTAACCAGCAAGTGCACTGGGTCGTCCAAGTAATACCTTACGTGAGTAAGGGTCGATCCCATGGAGACTGTCGGCTTGAAGCAAGCTATGGTCATCTTGTAAATCTCAGTCAGGCGGATTCAAATGGTTATGGAGAAGTGATAATTAAAAGATGAATAAAACATAGAATAAAGATAGAGATACTTATGTAATTCATTAGTAGGAATTTTAGATAAGCGTATGAAGATGCTTTGTTCCTTCTGAACCTCTGCTTTCCTATTGCCTTCTTCCAACCATTCATACTCCCTTCCATGGCAAGCTTTATGTTGGGCATCACCGTTGTCAATGGCTACTTCCCATTCTCTAAGTGAAAATGTTCCAAATCCGCTGTCACCGCACGGCTAATCATCTGTCGGTTCTCGATCATGTTGGAATAGGATCCATTGATCCTTTTGCGTCTGTCACACGCCCAACAATCGCGAGTTTGAAGCTCGTCACAGTCATCCCTTCCCAGATCCTACTTGGAATACCACAGACAAGGTTTAGACTTTTCGGATCTCAAGAATGATCGCCAATAATTCTAGCCTATACCACGAAGGTTCCAATCTTAGATTAGAAACCTAAGAGATATCCATTTAAGCCATTACTAGTAGAACAGAGGTGGTTGTCAGACACATGTTCATAAGTGAGAATGATGATGAGTGTCACCGATCATCACATTCATCAAGTTGAAGAACGAATGAATATCTTAGAGAAGAAGTAGGCGTGAATTGAATAGAAGAACAATAGTAATTGTATTAATTCATGAAGAACAACAGAGCTCCACACCTTAATCTATGGTGTGTAGAAACTTCACC
Organism: Arachis hypogaea; assembly: GCF_003086295.3. Lineage (NCBI taxonomy): Eukaryota > Viridiplantae > Streptophyta > Magnoliopsida > Fabales > Fabaceae > Arachis > Arachis hypogaea. The sequence goes on from NC_092052.1 coordinate 79,971,744, forward strand.
GTTGAAAATACATAAGAACAAGGTCTAGGCATGCCAAATGGCTAGCCTCCCAAAGAGGGTTCAATCATAAAAACATGATTCAAAGATGAAAATACAATAGTAAAAGGCCTTATTTATAGAGACTAGTAGCCTAGGGTTACAGAAATAGGTAATTAATGCAGAAATCTTCTTCCGGGTCCACTTGGTGTGTGCTTGGGCTGAGCATTGAAGCTTTCATGTGTAGAGACTTTTCTTGGAGTTAAATGCCAGCTTTTGTGCCAGTTTGGGCGTTTAACTCCAGCTTTTGTGTCAGTTCTGGCATTTTGATGCCAGAATTCTTAAGCTGACTTGGAACGCCTGTTTGGGCCATCAAATCTCGGGAAAAATTATGGACTATTATATATTGCTGGAAAGCCCAGGATGTCTACTTTCCAACACAATTGAGAGCGCGCCAATTGGGCTTATGTAGCTCCAGAAAATCTACTTTGAGTGCAGGGAGGTCAGAATCCAACAGCATCTGCAGTCCTTTTTTAGCCTCTAAATCAGATTTTTGCTCAGGTCCCTCAATTTCAGCCAGAAAATACCTAAAATCACAGAAAAACACACAAACTCATAGTAAAGTCCAGAAATGTGATTTTTATTTAAAAACTAATAAAAACTAACTAAAATATACTAAAAACATACTAAAAATAATGCCAAAAAGCGTATAAATTATCCGCTCATCACAACACCAAACTTAAATTGTTGCTTGTCTCCAAGCAACTAAAAATCAAATAGGATAAAAAAATAGAATGTACAATGAATTCCAAAAAATCTATGAAGATCAGTATTAATTAGATGAGCGGGGCTTTTAGCTTTTTGCTTCTGAACAGTTTTGGCATCTCACTTTATCCCTTGAAGTTCAGAATGATTGGCATCTATAGGAACTCAGAATTTAGATAGTGTTAATGATTCTCCTAGTTAAGTATGTTGATTCTTGAACACAGCTACTTTATGAGTCTTGGCCGTGACCCAAAGCATTTTGTTTTCCACTATTACCACCGGATACATAAATGCCACAAACACATAACTGGGTGAACCTTTTCAGATTGTGACTCAACTTTGCTAGAGTCCCTAATTAGAGGTGTCCAAAGCTCTTAAGCACACTCTTTTTGCTTTTGGACCACGACTTTAACCGCTCAGTCTCAAGTTTTCACTTGACACCTTCACGCCACAAGCACATGGTTAGGGACAGCTTGGTTTAGCCGCTTAGGCCAGGATTTTATTCTTGTGGGCCCTCCTATCCACTGATGCTCAAAGCCTTGGATCCTTTTTTATTTTACCCTTGCCTTTTAGTTTAAAGGGCTATTGGCTTTTTCTACTTGCTTTTTCTTTTTCTTTCTTTCTCTTTTTTTTCATTTTTTTTTGCAAGCTTTTCACTGCTTTTTCTTGCTTCAAGAATCAATTTTATGATTTTTCAGATTATCAAATAACATTTCTCCTTTTCCATCATTCTTTCAAGAGCCAACAGTTTTAACATTCATGAATCAATAATATAAAAAATATGCACTGTTCAAGCATTCATTCAGAAAGACAAAAGTATTGCCACCACATCAGAATAATTAAACTGTTTTAAAATTTGAAATTCATGCACTTCTTTTCCTTTTCAATTAAAACACTCTTTATTTAAGAAAGGTGATGGATTTATTTTCATAGCTTTAAGGCCTAGACACTTAGACACTAGTGATCATGTAATAAAGACACAAACATAAATAGACATAAGGCATAATTTTCGAAAAAAACAGAAAATAAAGAACAAGAAAATTAAAGAACGGGTCCACCTTAGTGATGGCGGCTTGTTCTTCCTCTTGAAGATCTTATGGAGTGCTTGAGCTCCTCAATGTCTCTTCCTTGCCTTTGTTGCTCCTCTCTCATAACTCTTTGGTCTTCTCTAATTTCATGGAGGAGGATAGAATGCTCTTGGTGCTCCACCCTTAGTTGTCCCATATTGGAACTCAATTCTCCTAGGGAGGTGTTGATTTGTTCCCAATAGTTTTGTGGAGGAAAATGCATCCCTTGAGGCATCTCAGGGATTTCATGATGAGGATTTTCCTCATGCTCTTGTCCATAGTGGGATCTCTTGTTTGCTCCATCCTTTTCTTAGTGATGGGCTTGTCCTCATCAATGAGGATGTCTTCCTCTATGTCAATTCCAGCCGAATTGCAAAGGTGACAAATGAGATGAGGGAAGGCTAACCTTGCCAAAGTAGAGGACTTGTCCACCACCTTGTAGAGTTCTTGGGATATAACCTCATGAACTTCTACTTCCTCTCCAATCATGATGCTATGGATTATGATCACCCAGTCTATAGTAACTTCAGACCGGTTGCTAGTGGGAATGATTGAGCGTTGGATAAACTCTAACCATCCCCTAGCCATGGGCTTGAGGTCATGCCTTCTTAGTTGAACCGGCTTCCCTCTTAAATCTCTCTTCCATTGAGCGCCCTCTTCACAAATATCTATGAGGATTTGGTCCAACCTTTGATCAAAGTTGACACTTCTAGTGTAGGGGTGTGCATCTCCTTGCATCATGGGCAAGTTGAATGCCAACCTTACATTCTCCGGAATAAAATCTAAGCATTTCCCCCGAACTATTGTAAGCCAATTCTTTGGGTCCGGGTTCACACTTTGATCATGGTTCTTGGTAATCCATGCATTGGCATAGAACTCTTGAACCATTAAGATTCCGACTTGTTGAATGGAGTTGGTGAGAACTTCCCAACCTCTTCTTTGAATCTCATGTCGGATCTCCGGATATTCACCCTTTTTGAGTTTGAAAGGGACCTCGGGGATCACCTTCTTCTTGGCCACGACTTCATAGAAGTGGTCTTGATGCACCGTTGAGATGAATCTCTCCATCTCCCATGACTCGGAGGTGGAAGCTTTTTCCTTCCCTTTCCTCTTTCTAGAGGTTTTTCCAGCCTTAGGTGCCATAAATGGTTATGAAAAAACAAAAAGCAATGATTTTACCACACCAAACTTAGAAGGTTTGCTCGTCCTCGAGCAAAAGAAGAAAGAAGAGAGTAGAAGAAGTAAATGGAAGAGATAGAGAAGTGGGAGTGATTCGGCCAAGGGGGAGAAGTAGTGTTGAAGATGTGTGAAAATGTGGGAGTGAAGATGGGTTTATATAGGAGTGGAGGGGGGTATGGTTCGGCCATGTATGGGTGGGTTTGGGAGGGAAAGTAATTTGAATTTGAATGGTGAGGTAGGTGGGGTTTATAATGGATGGATGTGGATTGGTGAAGGGATTATGGAGAATATGGTAGGATTTGATGGGTGAGGGGTTTTTGGGGAAGAGGTATTGAGGTGATTGGTGAATGGGTGAAGAAGAGAGAGAGAGGTGGGGTAGGTGGGGATTCTGTGGGGTCCACAGATCCTGAGGTGTCAAGGATTTTTCATCCCTGCACCAAGTGGCATGCAAAACGCCCTTTTCTGCCAATCCTGGCGTTAAACGCCAGGTTGCTGCCCATTTTTGGCGTTTAACACCAGCTTCTTGCCCTTTTCTAGTGTTAAATGCCAGCTCTGTGCCCCTTTCTGGCGTTAAACGCTCAGAATGGTGCCAGACTGGGCGTTTAACGCCCATTCTGCTGCCCTTACTGGCGTTTAAACGCCAGTAGCTTTCTCCTCCAAGGTGTGCTATTTTTCATTCTGTTTTTCAGTTTTTTTTCACTTTTTCAATTATTTTTGTGATTTCACATGATCATCAACCTGTAGAAAATATAAAATAACAATAGAAATTTAACATAGATAAGTAAAATTGGGTTGCCTCCCAACAAGCGCTTCTTTAATGTCAGTAGCTTGACAGTGGGCTCTCATGGAGCCTCACAGATACTCAGAGCATGATGATGGCCTCTCAACACCAAACTTAGAGTTTGGTTGTGGCCTCTCAACACCAAACTTAGAGTTTGGTTGTGGCCTTCCAACACCAAACTTAGAGTTTGAATATGGGGGCTTTGTTTGACTTTGTATTGAGAGAAGATTTTCATGCTTCCTCTCCATGGTTACAAAGAGAGATCCTTGAGCCTTAAACACAAGGGAGTCCTTATTCACTTGAAGGACCAATTCTCCTCTGTCAACATCAATCATAGCTTTTGCTGTGGATAGGAAGGGTCTACCAAGGATGATGGATTCATCCATACACTTCCCAGTCTCTAAGATTATGAAATCAGCAGGTATGTAATGGTCTTCAACCTTTACCAAGACATCCTCTACAAGTCCATAAGCTTGTTTCCTTGAATTGTCTGCCATCTCTAATGAGATTCTTGCAGCTTGCACCTCAAACATTCCTAGTTTCTCCATTACAGAGAGAGGCATGAGGTTTATGCTTGACCCTAGGTCACACAGAGCCTTTTCAAAGGTAATGGTGCCTATGGTGCAAGGTATTGAGAACTTTCCAGGATCTTGTCTCTTTTGGGGTAATCTCTGCCTAGTCAAGTCATCCAGTTCTTTGGTGAGCAAGGGGGGTTCATCCTCCCAAGTCTCATTACCAAATAACTTGACATTTAGTTTCATGATTGCTCCAAGGTACTTAGCAACTTGCTCTTCAATAACATCTTCATCCTCTTCAGATGAAGAATACTCATCAGAGCTCATGAATGGCAGAAGTAAATTCAATGGAATCTCTATGGTCTCAGTGTGAGCCTTAGATTCCCATGGTTCCTTATGAGGAAACTCCTTGGAGGCCAGTGGAAGTCCAGTGAGATCTTTTTTAGTGGAGATCACTGTCTCTTCCTCCTCTCCAGATTCGGCCGTATGGGTCATGGTGATGGCCTTGCACTCTCCTTTTGGATTCTCTTCTGTATTGCTTGGAAGAGCACTAGGAGGGAGTTCCGTAACTTTCTTGCTCAGCTGACCTACTTGTGCCTCTAAATTTCTAATGGAGGACCTTGTTTTGATCATGAAACTTTGAGTGGTTTTAATTAGATCAGAGACTACAGTTGCTAATTCAGAGTGGCTCTGCTTAGAATTCTCTGTCTGTTGCTGAGACGATGATGGAAAAGGTTTGCTATTGCTAAACCTGTTTCTTCCACCATTATTGTTATTAAAGCCTTGTTGAGGCCTCTGTTGGTCTTTCCATGAGAGATTTGGATGATTTCTCCATGAAGGATTATAGGTGTTTCCATAGGGTTCTCCCATGTAATTCACCTCTTCCATTGCTCGGTTCTCAGGATCATAAGCTTCTTCTTCAGATGAAGCTTCCTTAGTACTGCCTGGTGCAGCTTGCATTCCAGACAGACTTTGAGAAATCATATTGACTTGCTAAGTCAATATTTTATTCTGAGCCAGTATGGCATTTAGAGTATCAATCTCAAGAACTCCTTTCTTCTAATTTGTCCCATTATTCACAGGGTTCCTTTCAGAAGTGTACATGAATTGGTTATTTGCAACCATCTCAATGAGTTCCTGAGCTTCTACAGGCATCTTCTTCAGATGAAGAGATCCTCTAGCAGAGCTGTCCAATGACATCTTGGACAGTTCAGACAGAGCATCATAGAAGATACCTATGATGCTCCATTCTGAAAGCATGTCAGAAGGGTACCTTCTGATTAATTGCTTGTATCTTTTCCAAGCTTCATAGAGGGATTCACCTTCCTTCTGTCTGAAGGTTTGGACATCCACTCTAAGCTTACTCAATTTTTGAGGTGGAAAGAACTTTGCCAAGAAGGCATTGACTAGCTTTTCCCAAGAGTTCAGGCTTTCTTTAGGTTGTCAATCCAACCATGTTCTAGCTCTGTCTCTTACAGCAAAAGGAAAGAGCATAAGCTTGTAGACCTCGGGATCAACCCCATTGGTCTTGACAGTGTCACAGATTTGTAGGAATTCAGCTAAGAACTGATGAGGATCTTCCATTGGAAGTCCATGAAACTTGCAATTCTGTTGCATCAGAGAAACTAATTGAGGCTTAAGCTCAAAGTTGTTTGCTCCAATGGCAGGGATTGAGATGCTTCTCCCATAGAAGTCGGGAGTAGGTGCAGTAAAGTCACCAAGCACCTTCCTTGCATTATTGACAGTGTTGTTGTTTTCGGCTGCCATGTCTTTTTCTTGTTTGAAAAGTTCTGTTAGGTCCTCTATAGAGAGTTGTACTATAGCTTCTCTTAGCTTTCTCTTCAAGGTCCTTTTAGGTTCAGGATCAGCCTCAACAAGAATGCTTTTGTCCTTGCTCCTACTCATATGAAAATAGAGAAGAAGAAAATATGGAATCTTCTATGTCACAGATAGAGATTCCTTGAGGTGTCAGAGGAAAAGAAGAATAGAAGGAAGAGGTAGAGAAGAGAGAATTCGAACTTGTCAAGGGAGATAGAGTTTGAATTGCTCATTGAGGAGGGGTGTTAGTCCTTAAATAGAAGGGTGTGAAAAGAGGGGAAGAATTTTCGAAAATAAATTAAAAAGATTTTGAAAAAAATTAAAAGAAATTTGAAAATTTGATTGATGATTTTCGAAAACTAAGATTGGGAAAGAAATAAAGTGATTTTTGAAAAAGATTTTGAAATTAGAAATCAAAAAGATATGATTGAGACTTAATTTTGAAAAAGATGTTATTGAAAAGATATAATTGAGAAGATATGATTGAGAATCAAATTTAAAAAAAAGAAAGTTTTAACATTAAAGTTGATTACTTGACTAACAAGAAATTAGAAGATATGATTCTAGAATTAAAACTTTTGATCCTTTCTTAATAGGCAAGTAATAACTTGAATATTTTGAATTAAATTACTAATTGTAGTAAGGATTTTCGAAAATAATAATAAAATAAAAAAATAGAAAGAAATTGATTTTGAAAGGATATGATTGAAAGGATATGATTTGAAAAAGATTTGATTTTGAAAACTTATGAAAACTTGAAAAAAATTTGAATTAAAAACAAAATCTTCCCTCTTATGTCATCCTGGCGTTAAACGCCCAGAATGTTATCCATTATGGCGTTTAACGCCCAAAATGCTACCCTTTTGGGCGTTTAACGCCCAGCCAGGTACCCTGGCTGGCGTTTAAATGCCAGTTTTCCTTCTTCACTGGGCGTTTTGAATGCCCAACTTTTTCTGTGTAATTCCTCTGCTGCATGTTCTGAATCTTCAATTCTCTGTATTATTGACTTGAAAAGACATAATTTTGAAAAAATTTTTGGATTTTTAATGATGAGGAACAATCAAAATGCAATTAGACATGGAAAACTAAGATCAAATACATAATGCATGCAAGGCATCAAACTTAAAAGTTTGTATACTAAGGACTATAACAATTAAAAAATGTATGTAAGAAACAAAAAAAGACACAAAATAAGAGAAATTAAAGATCAGAGCACTGAAATCATCAAGAACAACTTGAAGATCAATGAAGAACATAATGCATATTTTCGAAAAATGCAAGAAGAATGCAATTGACACCAAATTTAAAAATTGACACTAGACTCAAACAAGAAACATAAAATATTTTTTATTTTTATGGTTTTATAAAAAATCATTGCAATGCTAGTCTAAGACTCCAGTCCAAGAATTAGACATGGCTTACTAGACAGCCAAGCTTTCAATGAAAGCTCCGGTCCAAAACACTAGATATGGCCAATGGCCAGCCAAGCTTTAGCAGATCATTGCTCACAACAGCAAAATTGATAGAAATCAACAAGCTCTTGTGATGATAAGTTGAAACCTCGGTCCAATAAGATTAGACATGGCTTCACAGCCAGCTAGACTTCAACAGATCATCATGAAACTCTAGAATTCATTCTTAAAAACTCTGAAGAACAAAATAGAAAAATTTCTTTTTGTATTTTAAAAATTTTTTCGAAAATAAAAAGTAAAATTACCTAATCTAAGCAACAAGATGAACCGTCAGTTGTCCAAACTCGAACAATCCCCGGAAACGGTGCCAAAAACTTGGTGCACAAAATTGTGATCATCAACAATGGCGCCAAAGACTTGGAGCTCTCAAACGTGAATCACACTTTGTCACAATTCCACACAACTAACCAACAAGTGCACTGGGTCGTCCAAGTAATACCTTACGTGAGTAAGGGTCGATCCCACGGAGACTGTCGGCTTGAAGCAAGCTATGGTCATCTTGTAAATCTCAGTCAGGCGGATTCAAATGGTTATGGAGAAGTGATAATTAAAAGATGAATAAAACATAGAATAAAGATAGAGATACCTATGTAATTCATTGGTAGGAATTTCAGATAAGCGTATGATGATGCTTTGTTCCTTCTGAACCTCTGCTTTCCTATTGCCTTCTTCCAACCATTCATACTCCCTTCCATGGCAAGCTTTATGTTGGGCATCACCGTTGTCAATGGCTACTTCCCGTCCTCTCAGTGAAAATGTTCCAAATGCGCTGTCACCGCACGGCTAATCATGTGTCAGTTCTCGATCATGATGGAATAGGATCCATTGATCCTTTTGCGTTTGTCACACGCCCAACAATCACGAGTTTGAAGCTCGTCACAGTCATCCCTTCCCAGATCCTACTCGGAATACCACAGACAAGGTTTAGACTTTCCGGATCTCAAGAATGACCGCCAATAATTCTAGCCTATACCACGAAGGTTCCAATCTTAGATTAGAAACCCAAGAGAAACGCATTCAAGCCATTGCTAGTAGAATAGAGGTGGTTGTCAGGCACATGTTCATAGGTGAGAATGATGATGAGTGTCATGGATCATCACATTCATCAAGTTGAAGAACGAATGAATATCTTAGAGAAGAAGTAGGCGTGAATTGAATAGAAGAACAATAGTAATTGTATTAATTCATGAAGAACAGCAGAGCTCCACACCTTAATCTATGGTGTGTAGAAACTCCACCGTTGAAAATACATAAGAACAAGGTCTAGGCATGGCCGAATGGCCAGCCTCCCAAAGAGGGTTCAATCATAAAAACATGATTCAAAGATGAAAATACAATAGTAAAAGGCCCTATTTATAGAAACTAGTAGCCTAGGATTACAGAAATAGGTAATTAATGCATAAATCTTCTTCCGGGCCCACTTGGTGTGTGCTTGGGCTGAGCATTGAAGCTTTCATGTGTAGAGACTTTTCTTGGAGTTAAACGCCAGCTTTTGTGCCAGTTTGGGCGTTTAACTCCAGCTTTTGTGTCAGTTCTGGCGTTTTGATGCCAGAATTCTTAAGCAGACTTGGAACGCCTATTTGGGCCATCAAATCTCAGGCAAAGTATAGACTATTATATATTACTAGAAAGCCCAGGATATCTAATTTCCAATGCAATTGAGAGCGTGCCAATTGGGCTTCTGTAGTTCCAGAAAATCCACTTCGAGTGCAGGGAGGTCAGAATCCAACAGCATCTACAGTCCTTTTTTAGCCTCTGAATCAGATTTTTGCTCAGGTCCCTCAATTTCAGCCAGAAAATATCTGAAATCATAGAAAAACACACAAACTCATAGTAAAGTCCAGAAATGTGATTTTTATTTAAAAACTAATAAAAATATAATAAAACTAACTAAAATATACTAAAAACATACTAAAAACAATGCCAAAAAGCGTATAAATTATCCGCTCATAACCTTTCTCGGTAAAGGGGAAGCATTCCCAGTAATCATCCACTCTGCTCTAAATGCACAAGAAGAGGAAGAATCGCTTGAAGTGCTGAAAACACACAAGAGTGTATAGGCTGGACTATAGGAGACTTGAAGGGTATAAGCCCCACTGTTTGCATGCATAAAATACTTCTGAAAGAGGACTCCAAACCCGTGGTGCAACCCGAAAGAAGACTTAACCCAACCTTAAAGGAAGTAGTCTAAAAGGAAGTCATGAAGCTGTGGGATACAAGGATCATATACCCCATCTTAGACAACCCCTGGATTAGTCCAGTCTAAGTAGTGATTGGGTGGAGGATGTGGATAGACTACAGGAGGTTATATAATGCCACGAGGAATGATCACTTCCCTCTCCCTTTCATTGATCAAATGTTTGAAAGGTTGGATGGCCATGATTTCTATTGCTTTCTTGATGGCTATTTCGGGTATAATCAAATAGTTGTAGACCCCAAAAACCAAGAGAAGACCTCCTTCACTTTCGCCTTTAGAGTTTTTGTATACAAGAGAATGCCTTTTGGATTTTTCATTGCCCAGTAACCTTCCAAAGATGCATTCTCTCTATTTTTTTTCGGACATGGTAGAAAAGTTTATTGAAGCTTTCATGGATGATTTCTCTGTGTTTAGTGATTCATTTAACACTTTCTTGTACCATCATACCCTAGTTTTGAGAAAATGCTAAGAAATAAATTTAGTTTTAAATTGGGAAAAATGGAATTTCATGGTACCTGAAGAAATTGTTCTTGGCCACAAAATCTCAAACAAGGGTATAGAGGTAGACAAGGCAAAGGTTAAGGTGATTGAAAAAACTTCTTAGGACATCTTGGATTCTATAGAATATTCATCATAGATTTTTCAAAAATTGCCAAGCCATTAAGCAATTTGTTGGTGGTTGATGAGCGGATATTTTATACGCTTTTTGGCATCATTTTCATATACTTTTTAGCATGGTTTGTTTAAGTTTTATTATATTTTCATAGGTTTTAGTGTAAAATTCACATTTTTGGATTCTAATATGAGTTATTGTGTTTTATGGTGATTTCAGGTATTTTCTAGCTGAAATCTGAGAGTTTTGACAAAGTCTGATTCAAAGGCAAGGAAAGCATAGCAGATGCGGTCAGGATCTAACCTCCGTGCACTCAAGGAAGCATTTCTATAGCTACAGATATCCAAATGGAGCGTTCTTAATGGATATGGAAAGCTAACATCTAGGGCTTTCCAGCAACATATAATAGTCCACACTTGTTTGTGCACGGATTCCCACACTCCGTACAACTGAACCAGCAAGTGCACCAGGTCGTCAAGTAATACCTGAGGTGAGTTAGGGTCGATCCCACGAGGATTGTTGGTTTGGATCAAACAGTGGTTATCTTGTAAATCTTAGTTAGGCAGTAGAAAAGTTGTGTAGTTGTTTAAAAGCATAAAGGTAAAATAAAGATAACGTTACTTAGTAATTGTGAATCGAATGATAAGAAGATGGTTAAGGCATCAGAGATGCTTTGTTCTTCTGGATGAATCCTTTCTTATTGTCTAATCCAACTGTGAATGATTTCTTCTATAGCAGGCTGTATGTAATCAATGCCAGTTTGAGCGGCCGCCAATCTTCCTCTAGGCTGAACACCAGGTTTAGTGGGCATCCAGTCTGAATGAGGGTGAAGCTCCTGTAGTTTATTCCCTTTGTGATCCTACTCAAAACACCACAGACAAGGTCGAATCTTTCGGATCAGAGAATGATGTGCCTTGATTCTAGCCTTTACCACAAAGACTCTAATCAACCTATACCTCAGCTAAACTGATGTCTCGAGAAGTCCCCAACGAAGTGATGGATTTGCTGTCTAAGAGACGTATCCTCAAGCTAGTGGTTCATTGTTATCCGATGAAAGATGCTAGCTGAACCCATGTAGAATAAAGATAACTTTTGACGGTTCAACTCATTCATAAGGTTGAAGAACGAAGATACATCTTAGGTGAGAATCAAACACGAATTGAAATAGAACAGTAGTGCTTTTATTAATCCATAAAACTCAGCAGAGCTCCTAACCTTAACCTAGGAGGTTTAGTGACTCATGCTGATAGAAGAAATACAAAATGAATTGTGAAAGTGGGCAAGAGTCCAAGTGTAAGTGTCTCTAACAATGGTGAACTCTTGTCTATATATACTATTCTAATAACTAAGGATTACAGAAATATGATAGGCTTAGGCTTGTAGTGCGAAAATTCACTTCTGGGGCCCACTTGGTAAGTGTTTGGGCTAAGCTTTAGTGTCTCCCACATGCTAGGATGCTCCTTGGGTGTTGAACGCCTGCTTGGGACACCTTTGTGGGCGTTGGACACCAGCTGCTCCATTTTGGGCATCCAACGCCAGGAAGGGGGTAGATGGCTGGCGTTGAATGCCAGTTTTGGACCTTCATCTCCAAATATAAGTATGCATTATTATATATTTCTGGAAAGTCCTGGATGTTAGCTTTGCATAACCATTGCAAACGCTCCATTTGGATATCTTTTGCTCCAGAAATGCTTCCTTGAGTGCACGTAGGTCAGTCCCTGATAGCATCTGCTATGCTTTCCTTGCCTCTGAATCAGACTTTGTTAAAACTCTCAGATTTCAGCTAAAAAATACCTAAAATTACCATAAAACACAAAAACTCATAGTATAATCCAAAAATTTGAATTTTACACTAAAATCTATGAAAATATAATGAAACTTAAACAAAACATGCTAAAAACTATATGAAAATAATGTCAAAAAGCGTATAAAATATCCGCTCCCAAGATTCGGAGGTGGCGGCTACTGCCTTTCCTTTCCTCTTTCTAGAGTGTTCTCCAACCTTTGGTGCCATAAGTGGGATTGGAACGCAAAAAGCAAGGCTTTTCCAACACCAAACTTAAAACTTTGCTCGTCCCCGAGCAAAAATAAACAAAAGAGAAGAATGGAGTAGAAGAAGAAGAAAATAGATGGAGATGGAGACGAAAGAGCAATTCGGCCAAGTGAAGGCTAAAGGTGTATGAGTAGTGTGTGGGATAAGTGGATTGAAGGGGGTATTTATAGTGCGAGTATGGTTAGGGTTTCAAATAGTGGGGGGGGGGGAATATGGGTGGGAAAATTTGACTTTTAGTGGGTGGGAGTTGGTGGGAGTTATGATGGTTTGGGAAAGAGGTATGGATGTGATTGGTTCAGGTTTACAGGGTAGTATGTATGGGGAAGTGTGAAAAAAAGAGAGAAGAAGGTGGGGTAGGTGAAGATGCTGCGTAACCCACTGGTCTTGAGAGGTTAGGGAATTCAAATTCCCTGCCCCCTTATGGGTGTTGAACGCCCAGCTCATGCTGAACGCCAGCTTCCTGGTCCACTCAGGGCATTGGACGCCTAGGAGGAGCCTTCTTCCTGGTGTTCAACACTAGGTCATCTGTCTCTGTTGAGCAATGAATGCCCAGCCTCTGCTCTAGGGTTGGCGTTCAACGCCAGTAATGTTACCCTTGGTGGGCGTTGAACGCCCACTCTTGCCTCTTGTCTGGCGTTCAACGCCAGCAAGACATGTACTCCAGGGTATTTGAAGAGAGAACTTTTGCGTGGTCTAGAAATTTGCAGATAAATCCTCGTTGCAGGTATAGCTTCTAAACCAACAAAGGTCCTTTCTTACAAAAGTTTTGGTTGTCACAAGTAACAAACCCCTGTAAAATTGATAACCGAAGTATTCAAACCTCGGGTCGTCTTCTCAAGGAATTGCAGGGAGGTATGTTCTTATTATTGGTTATGAGTTTTGTAAATTGGGGGTTTTGAAAGTAAGGAGCAATTAATTTAAATGACAGGTAAAATAAATGAATAACTATAAAATAAACTCTTGGCAAAGTATGAAAATTCGGAAGTCCTATCCTAGTTACTCCTATGAGAATGAAAGTTAATCCCACTTAGTTAACCCTTATGAAAGCAAGGGAAAGTCAAGTGAACTAATTAGTTAGATTCCCAAGTCCTAGCCAACTCTTAAAGAAAGACTAGAGTTAGTGGAATACCAGTCAATTAGCCGACATAACAATCAATCACGGATAGTTGATAACTCAAGAACTTCCAGTTAATCAATTAAAGCCAAGAATATAAAAAAAAAAAGCTAAATAAGAATCATAAATCTGAAATACCTCAAATTATTAATTAAGAAAATCCTAACATGAAGGGTTCATAAGCCAATTGGGCCACATAAGTCAAATACAAATAAAAGCATTAGAGTATATAAAAGTAAAAGAGAAACATAAATTAAAGGAACATTGAACCTATGATGAAGAAGAAATAATCATAAATCCTAAAACTAAATCCTAAGAGAGAGGAGAGAACCTCTCTCTCTAAAAACTACGTCTAATCCTAAAATTATGAATTATGAGCTGATTATCATGAATGAATGGATTTCCCCACTTTATAGCCTCTAATCTGTGTTTTCTGGGCTGAAAACTGGGTCGAAAACAGCCTAGAAATCGCTGGAGAAGAAATCTGCCACGCTGATTTTCGTCACTGCGACGCATCCGCGTGGAGCACGCGTTCGCGTTGCCTAACGTCCGGGCAACTATGACATATTATATATCAAATCGAAGCCCCAAACGTTAGCTTTCCAACGCAACTAGAACCGCATCGTTTGGACCTTTGTAGCTCAAGTTATGACTATTTTAGTGCGAGAGGGTCAGGCTGACAGCTTTGCAGTTCCTTCAACTTCTTGTATTCCTTCCACTTTTGCATGCTTCCTTTCCATCCTCCAAGCCATTCCTGCCCTGTAATCTCTGAAAACACTTAACACACATATCACGGCATCGAGTGGTATAAAGGGAGAATTAATATTAATGAAATTAAGGTCAAAGGAGCATGTTTTCAATCATAGTACAAAATCGGGAAGGAAAATATAAAACATGCAAATAGTATGAATAAGTGGGTAAAGATTAATAAAATCCACTCAATTGAGCACAAGATAAATCATAAAATAGTGGTTTATCAACTTTCCCACACTTAAACATTAGCATGTCCTCATGCTAAGCTCAAGAGAAGCTATAAAAGAGTGAAGAGGAATGGTAAAATTTATGAAATGCAACCTATCTATATGAATGCAACTACATGCTAAGATGTTTCTATCTACTTGGTTAAAAGTAAATAAGCTCTTCAAGACAAACATAAATCAGATTTCACTAATTCAAATTATACAATAAAAGACAAGTAAACTTGTAAGAAGATAGCTCATGAAAGCAGGGAACATAGAATCAAGCATTGAACCCTTACTGGTAGTGTATATCACTCTAATCTCTCAAGTGTCTAGGGTTAATCACTCTACTCTTCTCTAATCATGCTTTCTAAACTTTGTTCTTCATCTAACCAATCAACAAATATTTAATGTACCAATGCAAACATCACGAGGTCTTTTTAGGGTTGTAATGGGGCTGAGGTAAAGGTAAGGATATATGTATGGCCAAGTGAGCTTTATAAAGTGAATCCTTGATTAGTCTAAGATCTCACCTAACATATACATACTTTATATAATTTAAAATACTTTACCTAGCTACCCAAATTTTTTCCACTTTTGTATTTCGTGCTCAAGTATCAAACTTATTTTTGAATTTTGTCCCATGTGCATTGATTCTTTTTATTTTGCATTTGGGGTAATATTATTTTTCTTCTCTTTTCTCTTTTTTTTTTGTATCCCCTTATTTAATTACTTAATATTTTTTTTTCAATGCACACGGTAATTTAATTATTTTGATTTCACATGAGCATGCTTCCCAAATTTTCAAATAACTTATTCAATTTAATTTCCTACTTTTTTATATCATCCCATGTTCCCATAAAATTTCCCACACTTAAATTATACACAATATCTATCTTAAGCTAACCAAGGATTCAACTTGGGATTTTTATTTTATTTTTCTGCTTAAGGCTAGTAATGTGGTTATGAAATAGAAGGGGGTTAAAAAGTTCAAAGTGGCTAACAAGGGTGATGTAAAAGGTAGGCTTATTTGGAATAAGTGAGCTAATAACAAATAATGGCCTCAATCATATGCAAGCATGTAAATACACTAAATATTGGACATATAGAATGGAACAAAGCAAAGATTGCAATTATAGAGAAGAAAATACACAAGAATAAAAATTTATGGTTAAATAATGTAACCATGTAAATAAGCTCAAAATCTCACAGGTTGTGTGTTATTTGGCTCAAAAACCATGTTCCAAATACAACTTCAAACAAATTTAACACATAAAAAATTTAAATTTTTTTTTTCAATTTAAATTAGTGAAATACTATAAAAAATTTCTTGAAAAAGAAAATATTACTTCAACCAAGTAGTAACTAAATGCATAAAATCAAACAAATATGCAATCAAATATGCAAATGCAACAATGAACAAACAAAGAAAATAAAACAATGGTGTTGGAAAGAAGAAAATAGCTAACCCATGGAGATCGGTATCGACCTCCCCATACTTAAAGATTGCACCGTCCTCGGTGCATGCTAAGATGTACAAGTGGAGGGGTTGCTCCAACTGATACTTTTGAAAGATTGTGCAGGTGGACTTGTTTGTCTTCCCATTAAGAAGCTTTTCCTCTCCCTTCGTGGTGGCCATCCTGAAAGAAGAGGGAAAAGAAGAAAAGTAACCCAAAGATAAAGATAGAAAATAAATAAAATATGGGTGTTAATGCCAGATAATAAGGGTCCCAATTACATGGTAGCTACAACATGCAAGTGAGAAAATAGTAGAAGTACATGGCAAATCAAGAGTGCAAAAATTTGCAACAATGGGGAAGAGGGTGCAAGACAATATAAATTCATGTCAATACAAAATTAATACAAATATCATAAAAGATTAGCATTGACTTAAATAATATTACCCAACAGTGTAAAACAAGTCACTGAGCACCAAAATAATACCAGAAAAGATGCAACAGTTCAATAGGAAATTTTAACACCAATGAAAAAAATAATAAAGTTGGAAAAGAAAATAAAAATATGCACAAAATTAAAATACAATGGATGAAAGTATGCAAATGAATTAAAATAAAATAAAATGAAAGATAAGAAGAATGAGAAGGGAAAGAAGGGAAGAAGAAGTAAGTAAGAAAGGAGGGAGGAAAAATTAGGATTGGGAAAGAAAAGATAAGATTTTTGGCGCTGATTTGGATAAGCTGTACGGCGCAGGCGACGCGGACGCGTGGGTGATGCGATCGCGTGGCCTGAGTTGTGCGATTGGCGCGAGTGCAGCCTCGCGTTCGCGCAACTCTCTGTTTAAATGCATATTGCCAAAAATCTGGGTAACGCGATCGCGTGGTTGACGCGATCGCGTGAATGGCCTTTCTTTTTAAAAATGACGCGAACGCGTGGGGCACGCGTTCGCGTGGTAGGGCTTGTGCTGCTAGCATGGTTCCAGCCCCATTCCATCATAACTTTCTGCCATACACCTCTTTACGTTGATTTCACAGGGCCACGCGTTCGCGTGGGTGACGCGGACGCGTGGGAGGCATTTTTCTCACATGACGTGGACGCGTCAGCGACGCGGTCGCGTGGATCAATTTGTGCCAAAGGCATGCCTCCAGCCACGCTCTCGCGTGACTCTCTGTCCAATTATGTTTTCCTCAAAACGCACTGGTGACACAGACGCATCAGCGACGCTGCCACGTCGCGTGCGTGTGTTTTTTTTTTTAATGCAAAATGCAGAATGCAGTATGTAGATGCTGATGCAGATGTTATGAATAATTCTAGGTTCAATAAAATAAAATAAAACTCAAAAACAAACAAAACTAAATAAGATTGAAGATGGAACAATCATACCACGGTGGGTTGTCTCCCACCTAGCACTTTTAGTTAAAGTCCTTAAGTTGGACATTTGGTGAGCTCCCTGTTATGGTGGCTTATGCTTGTATTCATCCAAGAATTCCCACCAGTGTTTGTACTTCCAGTAACCTCCGGGATCCCAAACTAGGCACAGAAAGCCTTTAAGCAAGTTAAAGCAAGTGACAAGGCCCCAAGAGTGTTGATTTCTAGACTGGATTCCGGGGTCCCAGACCTTGCCTTTGCACTCGTCTTCTTGTTGATCATTATGATTCCATCCGGGTAGCAAGCAATCTGAATTCTAACTAAAGCGACCAAACAACTTCCTAGACTCATTCAACTGAGCTTTACACTAACATTTGTATTTAAACTTTGAGTATGCAACCATATTGAACCTTGCAGGACAATTCTTACCACTGACCATCTTCCTCTTACTCTTTATGCCACAAAGAGCTCTAAGTTGACCATCCGTCTCTAGTAGCCCATATTCAAGTGGGAAAGTAAAGGTCAAGGATGAGAATTTTACCCACTTGAATGTTGTGTTGGACGGTAATGGCCTTGGGGGCGGTGTCTCTAATGAACTTGCAAGCTCCACTTCCTTGTGCTCTTCTTTGACATCTTCCACCTCTTTGCAAGCTTCTTCAATTTCAACCTCTTCCTCTTGGTAGCTTTCTTCCAATTCAATCTCTTCTTCATTTCTCACCAAGGGCATGGGAGGTTGTGCCTCTTTTTCTTGAATCTCCATCTCTTGATTAACCTCTTCCAAGTCTTCAACCAGGGTATGCCTTGGAGATTGTACACCCTCCTCAACATCAAATGCAACTATTTTGGAAGGAGGCTCTATGTCTTCACTTTTCCATGGAGGTTCAACATCTCGCAAGTCTTCAACCGCTTTTTCCTCTTTAATAATTACTGCTTTGTCCAGTAGTTTTAATATAAAATCGTACTCATCCTTGATGATTTTCTTTCCATGACAACTCCTTTCAACTATTCTTTCATCTTCAAGGGTCTTTACTACCTTCACCTTTAGGGCCTCCTCTAGCTCCTTATGAAGTATGGATTCGTGAAGATGATCCCTTCTCTCTTGTTCCATGTCAATAGCTTCATTGGGATCATGTTGCTCTTGGATTGATGGATGTGGGTGCTCTTCCATGGATGGTGGCGATGGGATGGAGAGATCGTTCTGTGGTTGAAAAGGAAGTGTAAAAGAGCTTGAGGGTTGATTGTTGAAGGTATTTGGTGGTCCGATTTGGGCGACGAGAGCTTGTATAGTAGAGTTTAGATCGGTAAATGCTTTCTCCATGGAGGTTTGGGGTGGATAGGAGGGTTCATTTGGCTCATAAGGTGGTTGGTATGGTGGATACGGGTTAGGGTCATATGGAGGTGAATGGTGGAAAGGGGCTTGTGAGTATGGTAGTCCAAAGCTATTTTGAGGAGGAGGTTCATTGGCATATGATGGAGCTTACTGGTAACTACAAGGGGGTCCACCATATCTATTGTCTTGCCATGCATTGTAGGATGGTCGTTGTCCATGGTATCTTGGAAGGTGATGTTGCCGAAAGGGTTGATCAGATCCTCGTGGCTCCTTCCATCTCTGATTGTTTTGACTTTGATGCATGTTCCTGTTATAATTTCCATTCCTTACAACAGCATTAGAACCAAACTCAAAGCGATGGGGGTGAGAACGCATAATAACAAAAAAAAATTAAAAACAAAAATAAAAATAAATTTAAATTAAAAGGTTATTGAAATTTAAATTTTGAATTTGAAAATTAAATTTTGAAATTTGAATTTTAAATTTTGAAATTTGAATTTTAAAATTTGAATTTTGTAAAAGTCAACAATATAAGAAAAAGTTTTGAAAAAGATTTAAATTTTGAAAAGGTTTGATTTTTAAAATTTTTAAATTTGAAATTTGAAATTTGGATTTTGAATTTTAGAATTTAAATATTGAAATTTGAAATTTGATTTTTGAAATTAAGATAAGATAAGATTTTGAAAAAAGATAAATTTTTTAAAAATTTTTGAATTTTGAAATTTAAAACTAAGATAAGATAAGATAAAAAAAAGTTTTAAAATAAAAATCTGAATTTTTTAAAGGAAAATTTGAAAATCCAATTAAAATAAAGAGAAAAGATATTTTTGAATTAAATGAGGAAAGAGAAAAATAATAAAATGACACCAAACTTAGAATTTTTAGATCAAAGCAAAGAAAACAACTAAGAACAACTTGAATGTCAAGATGAACACGAAGAACAACTCGTAGATCAAGATGAACACCAAGAACAAATTTTTGAAAAAAATTTTTAATAACTAAATAAAAACCAATAACCTCTTAATTTACGAAAAAGTAAAAATAAAAACAAAAATAAAAATAAATAAACAAGCAAAAAGCAAATATTTACAATAACCAATAATAAGGCACACGTTTGCAATTTCCCGGCAACGACACCATTTTGAAGATAGAACTTTTGCGTGGTCTAGAAATTTGCAGATAAGTGCTCGTTGCAGGTATAACTTCTAAACCAACAAAGGTCCTTTCTTACAAAAGTTTTGGTTGTCACAAGTAACAAACCCCTTTAAAATTGATAACCGAAGTATTCAAACCTCGGGTCGTCTTCTCAAGGAATTGCAGGGAGGTATGTTCTTATTATTGGTTATGAGTTTTGTAAATTGGGGGTTTTGAAAGTAAGGAGCAATTAATTTAAATGACAAGTAAAATAAATGAATAACTATAAAATAAACTCTTAGCAAAGTATGAAAATTCGGAAGTCTTATCCTAGTTACTCCTATGAGAATGGAAGTTAATCCCACTTAGTTAACCCTTATGAAAGCAACGGAAAGTCAAGTGAACTAATTAGTTAGATTCCCAAGCCCTAGCCAACTCCTAAGGAAAGACTAGAGTTAGTGGAATACCAGTTAATTAGCCGACATAACAACCAATCACGGATAGTTGATAACTCAAGAGCTTCCAGTTAATCAATTAAAGCCAAGAATATAAAAAAAGCTAAATAAGAATCATAAATCTGAAATACCTCAAATTATTAATTAAGAAAATCCTAACATGAAGGGTTCATAAGCCAATTGGGCAACATAAGTCAAATATAAATAAAAGCATTAGAGTATATAAAAGTAAAAGAGAAACATAAATTAAAGGAACATTGAACCTGTGATGAAGAAGAAATAATCCTAAATCCTAAAACTAAATCCTAAGAGAGAGGAGAGAACCTCTCTCTCTAAAAACTACATCTAATCCTAAAATTATGAATTATGAGCTGATTATCATGAATGAATGGATTTCCCTACTTTATAGCCTCTAATCTGTGTTTTCTGGGCCGAAAACTTGGTCGAAAACAGCCCAGAAATTGCTGGAGAAGAAATCTGCCACGCTGATTTTCGTCACTGCGACGCATCCGCGTGGAGCACGCGTTCGCATCGCCTAGCGTCAAGGAAATTATGACATAATATATATCAAATCGAAGCCCCGGACGTTAGCTTTCCAACACAACTAGAGCCGCGTCGTTTGGACCTCTGTAGCTCATGTTATGACTGTTTTAGTGCGAAAGGGTCAGGCTGACAGCTTTGCAGTTCCTTCAACTTCTTGTATTCCTTCCACTTTTGCATGCTTCCTTTCCATCCTCCAAGCCATTCCTGCCCTGTAATCTCTGAAAACACTTAACACACATATCACGGCATCGAGTGGTATAAAGGGAGAATTAATATTAATGAAATTAAGGTCAAAGGAGCATGTTTTCAATCATAACACAAAATCAGGAAGGAAAATATAAAACATGCAAATAGTATGAATAAGTGGGTAAAGATTAATAAAATCCACTCAATTGAGTACAAGATAAACCATAAAATAGTGGTTTATCAGTATTCTGTTTCTGCTTCTGAATATTTCTGTCTCTGTTTTGACTAATGCATATGATCATGAACCTAAAGAAAATAATTAAGAAAAATGAATTCAAAGAAAAACATAAATAATAACTATGGTTGGGTTGCCTCCCAACAAGCGCTTCTTTAACGTCACTAGCTTGATGGTTAGCTCCTTACGAAGAATGATATGGGCTCAGAATTTCGTCCCTTACAGTGAACTTTCTTCCTGTCTTCTCATGGATGAGCTCTACATGTTCTAGAAATAAGACGCGACTCACTTTATGTGGTATGACTGGTTTCTTGGTGAAGACAACTCTCATGCCAGGTGAGAGGCCTTCTGTGGGGATCTTTTTGGCCCTCCAGCCTTTAAGTACTTTCCTCTTAGTACCTTTGTTCTCAGTGTTTGTTGATGGCTGCCCAACACCAAAATTAGAATTGGTGTCTGGGGGCTTAGTAAAGCTCTGCATTGAGAGAGATGGTTGGAACACTAAGTGTTGCACAGTTATCTCTTTTTTCTCAGATGGAGAGTTGGGGTGAGGCATCTTGAACAAGATGTGCTCCTCCCCTAGTTGTAAAATCAATTCTCTCTTTGCTACATCAATGATAGCATTGGTAGTGGCTAGGAAAGGTCTTCCAAGGATGATAGACTCATCCTCATCTTCCCCAGTATCTAAAATTATGAAGTTTGCAGGGATGTAAAGGTCTTCAACCTTCACCAAGATCTCCTCTACAAGGCCATATGCTCTTTCTTTTGACTTCTCTGCCATCTCTAGTGAGATGTTTGTAGCTTGTACCTCAAGGATGCCCAACTTCTCCATCACAGAGAGTGGCATGAGGTTTATACTTGACCCTAGGTCACACAGAGCCTTCTCAAAGGTCATGGTGCCTATGGTGCAAGGAATTAGGAAGCATCCAGAATCTGGAAGCTTTTGAGGCAGCTTCTGCTGAACCAAAGCATTGAGTTCTTTGGTGAGCACTAGAGGTTCTTCCTCCAATGTCTTTACTCCAAATAACTTAGCATTTAGCTTCATGAGAGCTCCTAGGTACTGATAAACCCCATTTTTAGGGTTTATCTTATGTTTAATTTTAGAGGGATTTTATCATCTTTTCCCACATTTATTCAATAAAATAGCATGGTTTTGTAAATTCTCCTTTAATTGTGTTTAAGAGTGAAAACATGCTTTTTAGGTCTTAAAATAGCTAAACTTAATTCACCTTGATTCCATTAGATGCCTTGATATGTTTGTTAAGTTATTTCAGGTTTAGGAGGCAAAGATTGGATTGAGGGAATGAAGAAAAAGCATGTAGAAATGGAGAACTCATGAAGAAATGAAGGAATCACAAAGCTGTCAATCCCGACCTCTTCGCACTTAATCGATTATAACTTGAGCTACATAGGTCCAAATGAGGCGGTTCTAGTTGTGTTGGAAAGATAACATCTAGGGCTTCAAAATGATATAAGATTTATAATAGTTTCCTGGCGTTTAGGGACGCGTACGTGTACATGACGTGCATGTGTGGGAAGCTGCATGTGACTCACTAAAAGAAACTCGTGGCCAGCGATTTCTGAAGTATTTTGGGCCCAATACAACTCGCTTCTGATACTATTTAACCCAAGGAATAAAGAGGGATGAACCAATTAGTGAGTTGGTTAGTTTTAGTTTAGTTTTCATCATGTTTTAGTTAGTTTATAGAGAGAAAAGCTCTCACCTCTCTCTAGAATTAGGATTAGGTTTAGATCTAGATCTACTTCTTCTCTTTTTTTTTTTAATTCTCCTTCTTCATCTTCAATTGTTCTCTTGTAGTTGTAGCATTCTACTTCTCTTGTACTTTTCTTGTATTATTAGTTGTAGTTTATGGATTCTTTTTTAGATCTCCTTTTCCTTTCAATGTAATTTATGATTTCCATGTCTTCATATCTTTGCTTTAGTTTTCTATTGTTGATTTCTTGCCTTTGTAGTTAGATCTCTCTTTAATTCTTGTAATTCATATTGTTTACCTTTATTGCCTTTTATGTGTTTGATGAAATGCTTCCTTTAGTTATGAGTTAGGTTTTTCTTTCTCTTGGCTATGGTTGAGTAATTAGTGACTCTTGAGTTATCAAACTCATTTGTTGATTCATAATTGGAAGTTGCTAGTTGACTTGAATTATCACAAAAACTAGTCTTTCATCATGATTAGACTAGAACTTGTGGTCTCAAGTTGATATCCACTTGACTTTTCTTCACAGTTAGAGGTTAACTAAGTGGAGCAATGGACAATTGTTCTCACAATTGAGGAGGATAATGAAAATAGGACTTCTAGTTCTCATACCTTGCTAAGAGCTTTGTTAGTTGTTAGTTTATTTCCTTTGCCATTTATACTTCTTGTCTATTATCTCAAAAATCCCAAACATACTTCGTAGCCAATAACAAGAACACTTTATTACAATTCCTAGGGAGAACGACCCGAGATTTGAATACTTCGGTTATTTTCATCGAGGTTTATTTTTGTGACAACCAAATTTTTGTATGAAAGGATTATTGTTGGTTTAGAAACTATACTTGCAACGAGAATTCAATTGTGAAATTCTATACCATCAATTTTCTGCTCATCAGGTACCAAGCAACTTGCTCTTCCCTAGTTTTCTCATCCTCATCAGAGGATGAGTATTCATCAAAACTCATGAATTGCAAAAGTGCTTGCAAGGGGACCTCTATGGTCTCTACATGAGCCTTGGCTTCCTTTAATTCTAGGATAGGGACTTCATCAGTGGGTGTTGAATACTCAGTAGGAACACCTTTAGTGTCGTTCAACTCTACTTCTTGTGGCCTTTTGGGCGTTGAATGCTCAATGGGGACATCTTCACTGGCGTTCAACGCCAGCTTCTCTACCAATTTGGGCGTTGAACGCCCAAGAGGGACCTCCTTCTTGGCATTCAATGCCATTAAAGGTGTAGCATTGGGCATTGAATGCCCATTAGGGAGCACATTATTGGCGTTCAACGCCAGATTACTCCCTTCAGATTCAGCCTCAGCTTTAGTAGTGATGGCCTTACACTCTTCTCTTGGATTTACTTCAGTGTTACTAGGAAGAGTGTTAGGAGGAGTCTCAGGGATTCTCTTGCTCAGTTGACCGACTTGTACCTCCAAATTTTGATAGAGAACCTTGTTTCAGTTATGAAACTATGAGTGGTCTTAGAGAGGTTGGAGACTATAGTGACTAAGTCAGAAAGGCTCCACCTAGGAGTCTCCATATGTTCCTGAGAAGACGAGAATGGTGGCCTATTGTTGAACCTATTGTAGGTTCTTCCACATTGATTATTATTGAAGCCTTGCTGAGGCTTCTGTTGATCCTTCCATAAAAGGTTAGGATGGTTCCTCCATGATGGATTATAGGTATTTCTATAGGATTCTCCCATGTAATGCACCTCCTCCATCATGGGTTGTTCAGGATCATAAGGTTCTCCTTCAGAGGAAGCTTCTTGAGTGATGCCAGTTGCAGCTTGCATTTCAGTCAAATGTTGAGAGATCATATTGATCTGCTGGGTCAAGATCTTGTTCTATGGCCAGGGACAGATCTATGTGTGGTAGTGTGGGGGCAATTGCCCCCATTGACTTTTTAAAAAACTAATAACAATTATATATGTGTAGAGAATTGCCCCATTATAATAATTTATTTTTCCCACACTTCAAAAAAATTATGTATAAGAAACATTTATATTATTAGATATTAATACAATAATAAAAATTATTATATTATATAATTCAAAACAAATATTAATAATAACTAATAAAAATCTAATTATTTAATTGCCTAAAGTTAAACTTAACTTTTTAAATATAAATGAGATTATTAGTATTTAATACCTTTTTTATAATATATATCATTTATTTATTTTTTATTGTTTTATTTAATTTAATTTTGTTTATACATACATATAATATTGTTTTCGTTAAAAAAACGTTTACTATAATATTATAAAATGTTAACTTTTCAATTAAATATCAAAAAATTATTTAATATTTATTTAATAGAGAAAAATATATTATTTTGTTTATACATACATATAAAAATAATTGTGATTGTTTGATTTGAATTTTTATTTTTTCACAAATTTTTTGTCTTTCTCGCATAATTTTAGAAAAAATTCAGACACCAAAATAAAAAAATTGTCAAAATTTTAGTTTAGTTCATTCGAGTTATATTTTTTATAAATTTTTTAGCTCTTGAGTTATAATTTTTTTTGTATCATATAAAAAATAATCAATATAAATATAATTTGACAGATATTAAATGCTTAACTAGACACAAATATTAATAATAAATATAGCTTATGCAATATTACCAAAATATTGAAATGAAAAGAAAAATTTTAACTAAATTACTATACTTTTAGATGTATTAATTATATTTATTTATTAGAAAGTTGATTAGCTAATATACTCCAAAATTTAAATATCTAAATATATTAATATTAATATTTTTTATTATTTTGCTATATTATTTTCCCCCACTTCTAAAATTTTCTGGATCCGTATGGCATTCAGAGTGTCTACTTCAAGAACTCCTTTCTTCTGAGCTACCCTATTATTCACATGGTTTCTTTCAGAAGTGTACATGAATTGATTGTTTGCAACCATCTCAATGAGTTCTCTTGCTTCTGCAGGCATTTTCTTCAAGTGGAATGATCCACTTGCAGAGCTGTCCAATGATATTTTGGACATCTCAGAGAGACCATCATAGAATATACCTAAGATAGACCATTTTGAGAGCATGTCAAAAGGACATCTCCTAATCAGTTGCTTGTATATTTCCCAAGCTTCATAGAGGGATTCACCTTCTTTTTGTCTAAAGGTTTGAATTTCCACTCTGATTTTGCTCATCTTCTAAGGTGGAAAGAACTTGGCCAAGAAAGTATTGACCAATTTTTTCCAAGAGTCTAGGCTTTCCTTAGGTTGAGAGTCCAACCATATCCTAGCTTTGTCTCTGACCACAAAGGGAAAGAGCATAAGTCTGTAGACCTCAGGATCCACTCTATTGGTCTTAACAATGTCACAGATTTGCAAGAATTCAGATAGAAATTGATGTGAATCTTCCAATGGAAGTCCATGGAATTTGCAATTCTGTTGCATTAGAGAGACTAATTGAGGCTTAAGCTCAAAGTTGTTTGTACCAATGGAAGGTATGGAGATACTTCTTCCATACAAATCAGAAGTTGGTATGGTGTAGTCACCAAGAACCTTTCTTGCATCTCTTCCATTATTAGGCTCAGCTGCCATTTCATCAGCTTCTTGTTCGAAAATCTTTGTGAGGTTTCCTTCGGAGTATTGTGATTTAGCCTGTTGCAAACGCTTCTTTAAGGTCCTCTCAGATTAAGGATCAAGATTAAAGAGAGGTTCTTTATCCCTATTCCTGCTCATAAACAAGAAAAAAAATAAGAAAGAAGAAGAATGGGAGCTCTATATTCAAGAATAGAGGACTCCCTGTGAGATGTGAAGAAGAAAGAAGAATGAAGATAGAGAAGAGAGAAGAAGAATTTGAATAAAAGGAAAGAAGAATTCGAAAATCAGAAGTAAAAAGATAAAAAAAAAATTTATTTTTATTTTATTTATTAATTAAATTTGAAAATTAAAGCTAATTAACTAAAAATATTTGAAAATTAAATAATGAATTTCGAAAAAAAAGAGAGAGAAATAGAGAAGATATTTTCAAAAATTAGAAGAGAGAAGAATTAGTTAGGAAGTTTTGAAAAAAAAGAAAGAGAAAACAAGTAACTAATTAAGAAAGATTTGAAAACAAGATAAAATAGAAGATTAGAAAATATTTGAATTCAAAATTAGAAAAGATAAGATAGAAATTTAAAAGATTTGAAAAATATTTGATTTTTAAAATTTGAAATTAGAAAAGATAAGATAAGACTTTGAAAAGATTTGAAAAAGATTTAAAAGTGATAAGATTTGAAATTTGATTTTCGAGAAAGATTTGATTTTGAAATTTGAAATTGAAATAAGATAAGATAAGATTTTTGAATTTTAAAGAAAGATAAAAAGATAAGATAGTAATTTGAAAAAGATATGATTTTTTTTAAAAGATTTGATTTTGAAAAGATTTGAATTTGAAATTTAAAACTAAGATAAGATAGCAATTTTTGAAATTAAAATTTGAAATCTTTTTTATATTTTCAAAAATTAAGATAAAAAAAGATAGATAAGATATTTTTTTAAGTTTTTTGAATTAATGAAGAAAGAGGAAAATAACCAAAAGACACTAAACTTAAAAGTTTTAGAACTAAAGACACTAAGTTTTCGAAAATTGAAAGGAAAAACACCTAAAGACACCAAACTTAAAATTTTAAAGATCAAAACAAAAAGAAAAACAAGAACAAATTGAAGATCAAGAAGAACACCAAGAACAAACTCAAAAAATTCAAAGCTATTAAAGAACACACAATGGACACCAAACTTAAAGATTGATATAAGACTGAAACAAAACACACTAATGTTGAAAATTTTTGGAAAAAGACACCAAGAAGTTCGAAACTTGTACCAAGAACATGAACAAAGACTCAAACAAGAAGATAAAGATTATAAAGAAATCAAAGATTTTTGAAAAATTTTTTATTTTTTCAAAAAAGAGAAACAAAAGACTGAAACAAAATTAAAAAGTACCTAATCTAAGCAACAAAATAATCCATTTGTTTGTTCAATCTCAAACAATCCCCGGCAATGGCGCCAAAAGCTTGGTGCACGGATTCTCACACTCCGTATAACTGAACCAGCAAGTGCACTGTGTCGTCCAAGTAATACCTGAGGTGAGTTAGGGTCGATCCAACGAGGATTGTCGGATTGGATCAAACAGTGGTTATCTTGTAAATCTTAGTTAGGTGGATAGAAAAGTTGTGTAGTTGTTTAAACGCATAAATGTAAAATCAAGATAACGTTACTCAGTAATTGTGAATTGAATGATAAGAAGATGGTTAAGGCTTTAGAGATGCTTTGTTCTTCTGGGTCAATCCTTTCTTACTGTCTAATCCAACTGTGAATTATTTCTTCTATAGCAGGCTGTATGTGATCAACGCCGGTTTGAGCGGCCGCCAATCTTCCTCTAGGATGAACACCAGGTTTAGTGCGCATCCAGTCTGAATGAGGCTGAAGCTCCTGCAGTTCATTCCCTTGGTGATCCTACTCAAATTGCTACAGACAAGGTCGAATCGTTCGGATCAGAGAATGCTGTGCCTTGATTCTAGCCTTTACCCCAAAGACTCTAATCTCCCCATACCTCGGCTGAACTGATGTCTCGAGAAGTCCCCAACGAAGTCGTGGATTAGCTGTCTAAGAGACGTATCCTTAAGCTAGTGGTTCATTGATATCCGATGAAAGACGCTTGCTGAACCCATGTAGAATAAAGATAACTTTTGACGGTTCAACACATTCATAAGGTTGAAGAACGAAGATACATCTTAGGAGAGAATTAAACATGAATTGAAATATAACAGTATTGATTTTATTAATCTATAAAACTCAGCAGAGATCCTAACCATAACCTTGGAGGTTTAGTGACTCATGCTGATAGAAGAAATACAAAATGAAACGTGAAAGTGGGCAAGAGTCCAAGTCTAAGTGTCTCTAACAATGGTGAACTCTTGTCTATATATACAAATCTAATAACTAAGGATTACAGAAATATGATAGGCTTAGGCTTTTAGTGCGAAAATATACTTCCGGGGCCCACTTGGTAAGTATTTAGGCTGAGCTTTAGTGTCTCCCGCGTGCTAGGATGCTCCTTCGGCGTTGAACACCTGCCTGGGACACCTTTGTGGGCGTTGGACGCTAGCTGCTCCCTTTTGGGCGTCCAACGCCAGGATGGGGGTAAATGGCTGGCGTTGAATGCCAGTTTAAGCCTTGATCTCTAAAGACAAGTGTGAACTATTATATATTGCTGGAAAGCCCTGGATGTTAGCTTTCCATCGCCGTTAAGAACGCTTCATTTGAATATCTGTAGCTCCACAAATGCTTCCTTGAGTGCACAGAGATCAGATCCTGACAGCATCTGCTACGCTTTCCTTGCCTCTAAATTAAACATTGTCAAAACTCTCAGATTTCAGCAAGAAAATACCTGAAATCACCATAAAACACAACAACTCATAGTAGAATCCAAAAATGTGAATTTTACACTAAAACCTATGAAAATATAATGAAACTTAAACAAAATATGCTAAAAACTATATGAAAATGAAGCCAAAAAGCGTATAAATTATCCGCTCATCACTTGTCTTTGGAGATAAGGTCCCAAAATTGGCATTCAATGCCAGCCACCTACCCCCTTCATGGCGTTGGATGCCCAAAAGGGAGCAGCTAGCATCCAACGTCCACAAAGGTGTCCCAAGCAGGTGTTCAACACCCCTGAAGCCTCCTAGCACGTGGGAGACACTAAAGCTCAGCCCAAACACTCACCAAGTAGGCCCCAGAAGTAGATTTTTGCACTACAAGTCTAAACCTATCATATTTCTGTAATCCTTAGTTATTAGATTATTGTATATAGACAAGAGTTCACCCTTGTTAGAGATTCTTACCCATTTTTATGTTTCATTTGGCATTTCTTCTATCAACTTGAGTCACTAAACCTCCTAGGTTAAGGTTAGGAGCTCTGCTAAGTTTTATGGATTAATAAAAGTACTACTGATCTATTTCAATTCGTGTTTGATTCTCTCCTAAGATGTATCTTCGTTCTTCAACCTTATAAATGAGTTGAACCGTCAAAACTTATCTCTACTCTACATGGGTTCATCGAGCGTCTTTCATCAGATATCAATGAACCACTAGCTTGAGGATACGTCCCTTAGACAGCTAATCCACGACTTCGTTGGGGACTTCTCAAGACATCAGTTCAGCCGAAGTATGGGGAGATTAGAGCCTTTGTGGTAAAGGCTAGAATCAAGGTGCAACATTCACTGATCCGGAAGATTCGACCTAGTCTGTGGCGTTTTGAGTAGGATCACCAAGGGAATGAACTGTAGGAGCTTCACCCTCATTCAGACTGGATGCACTCTAAACCCGGTGTTCAACCTAGAGGAAGATTGGCATCCTCTTAAACCAGCATTGATCACATACAGCCTGCTATGGAAGAAATCATTCACAGTGGGATTAGACAGTAAGAAAGGATTTATCCAAAAGAACAAAGCATCTCTGAAGCCTTAACCATCTTCTTATCATTCGATTCACAATTAATGAGTAACGTTATCTTTATTTTAGTTTTATGCGTTTAAACAACTAGACAACTTTTCTATCCCCCTAACTAAGATTTACAAGATAACCACTGTTTGATCCAAGCCGACAATCCTCATGGGATCAATCCTGACTAACCTCAGGTATTACTTGGACGATCCAGTACACTTGCTAGTTCAGTTGTACGGAGTATAAGAATCCGTGCACCAGTGGTTGACACACCATTTATCTTTGATGATGATTGCAATAATGCCTTTGAGGTTCTTAAAGCCAAGCTTACTACAACACCAATAATCACTCCCCCTGATTTGAACTTATGTGTGATTCAAGTGACCTTGCAATTGGTGCTG
Source organism: Arachis hypogaea (assembly GCF_003086295.3). Taxonomy (NCBI): domain Eukaryota; kingdom Viridiplantae; phylum Streptophyta; class Magnoliopsida; order Fabales; family Fabaceae; genus Arachis; species Arachis hypogaea. The sequence goes on from NC_092052.1 coordinate 80,002,529, forward strand.
TTCTGGGATAAAGGAAGCATAAGTTACACAATATGATCTACTATGCAAGTAAGGTGTTAAATGAAGCCTAAAGAAACTATACTACAACTGAGAAGCAGTTGCTAGTAGTAGTTTATGCCTTTGATAAGTTTAGGCCTTACTTGATTGGATCTAAAATAATTGTTTACACTGACCATGCTACCCTCAAGTATCTCATGTCAAAGTAGGATGCTTAGCCCAGACTCATTCGATGGGTACTTCTTTTACAAGAGTTTGATATAGAAATAAGAGATAGAAAAGAACGTGAGAATCAAGTGGCTGATCACTTATCAAGGCTCCCTCAAGAAATCAACCAAGACCCTTTATTTTATGTGAATGAGAAGTTCCCTGATAAACACCTTTTGATGATCCAACAAGCACCTTGGTTTGCAGACATTGCAAACTACAAGGTGGGAAGGAGAATTCGACAAGAGTACACAAAGCAACAAGTCAAAAAATTTCTAAATGATGCTAAACAATTCTTGTGGGATGAACCATTTTGGTTCAAAAGGTGTTCGGATGGAATGATTAGAAGATGTGTAGCTGAGGAGGAAATCAAGAATATCCTACGGCATTGTCATGGATCAAGTTACAGAGGGCACTTTGGTGCTGAGAGTACAGCTGCAAAAGTTCTTCAAAGTGGGTTCTACTGGCCATCAATTTTCAAAGATGCTCGAGAATTTGTGAAGCAGTACAATGCATGCCAAAGAGTGGGCAACTTGCCAAGGAAAAATGAGATTCCTCAAAAATATATCCTGGAGGTAGAATTGTTTAATGTGTGGGGGATAGATTTCATGGGTCTATTTCTCCCATTATATTCATACAAATACATACTTGTGGCAGTGGACTATGTGTCAAAATGGGTAGAAGCAATTGCCACCACCACCAATGATGCTAATGTAGTCCTCCAATTCCTGATAAGGAACATTTTCACTAGGTTTGGAGTGATAAAGAGCTTAATAAGTGATGGGGGTAGTCGTTTCTGCAACAAACACTTGAATGCCCTCCTCCAATGGTATAGGGTGACTCACAAAATTGCAACACTATATCATCCATAGACCGGTGGCCAGACAGAAATATCAAACAGAAAATTTAAGAGAATCTTGGAGAAGACAGTTGGAGCTACTAGGAAGGATTGGCCACGGAAGCTAGATGATTTACTTTGGGCTTATAGAACAACATTTAAGACCCCCATTGGATTATCTCCCTACCAACTGGTGTATGGAAAGGCATGCCATCTTCCTGTGGAACTTGAGCACAAGGCCTTTTGGGCCACCAAATTCCTTAATCTTAATGCTCAAGTAGCAGGAGAGAAGAGGTTATTGCAAATCAATGAAATGGAAGAATTTAGATTGGAGGCCTATGAGAATGCTAGGATTTTCAAAGAGGGGACCAAGAGATGGCATGACAAAAGAATTGCAAATAGAGTCTTTAAGCCAGGACAAAAGGTTCTCTTGTTTAACTCCAAGCTGAAGATCTTCCCTGGCAAGTTGAGATCAAAATGGACTGGCCCTTACTTGGTAACTGAAGTCTCTCCACATGGCTATGTTGAGCACCTGGATGAAGCCTCTAAGGAAACCTTCACAGTGAATGGCCATAGAGTGAAGCATTATTTGGGTGGAAATTGGGACAAGCAGGAAAGCATTCATGAGCTAACCTGAGCATTGAACACAATGGCAATGTCAAGCTAATGACGATAAAAGAGCACCTGATGGGAAGCAACCCATCCTCAATATCCTTTGTTTTTATGCTCAAATAGTTGTTAGTTAGTTAATTCAATTCTGTTTGCTTTTCGAATTTGACTCAAGAACAAAAACAAAAAGTGACACATGGCATTTATAGCATGCATGTAGTATATGACAAATACCAAGTTTGGTGTAAGCATAGTCAATCCTGATTGCATTATGAAATTGGAAAAACTTAACTTTAGAAACATTTTAATTCTGTGCATTCGTAAAGCACATAATCAAAGACTAAGTTTGGTGTTGTTCACATTTTACATGTAGGAAAGGAAGTGCACTTTTATCTTGAATTTACAGGAATTTCATCAACAATGCCCAATACAAAGGCACCCATTTCAAATAACGCCAGGTGGGCGTTGGTAACGCCAGCACAAAGTAGGGGGAGTGGGAGTTAGGAAGCAATAACGCCAAGCCTTGTGAAGTCTCCAATCCAAGCCCAACAAAGCCCACTCTCAAAGACCACTCAGAGAGTAGTATAAAAGGAGAGGGTTTGAACTGAATTAGCGGCTGGACTTTTAGCTTTAGAATATTTACATTACTTTTCATATTTTGCTTGTACTTCATTAGTTTAAATTCAGTTTATACTTTTCCAGCTTTTCACTTTTGTAATAGAGCAATGATTCACTAAACCCCTCATTTATTTGGGGAAGGAGCTCTATTTTTATTCCAACGAATTAATGATATTCTTCTTCTTCCCAATTCAAGTTTTATTTATCTAAGAGAAAGTCTTTGTACTTCAAAGATCTAGTTCTATCGAGAGAGGGATTAGATGTACTTGAATTCTATGATGAGCTTGAGAAAGGATTCATAGAATTCAGTTTGAGGCTTTTCTCTCAGAATCCCCTTGATTGATAATTCTTAGTTGACACGTGAGATATAATCACTTTGAATTGATATCTTCGAAGTTGTGTGGCTTGAGATTAGGAATTGAACCTCACCTCTTTTCATGAGCAATAGATCAAGAGATTGACAATTGATTATGTTGAGAGAAATTAAATCACCACAAGATTGGGATTCACTTCCTTATAATCTGCTGTGGATCTTCTTTACATGATTGAGAAGGAGTTGAGAATCATTGATTCAGAAAGAATTAAAAGATCTCCAATCACTAATGATTACACTCATTATCAATTCTTCACCCAATCCTACTATTTAGTCTGATTGTTTGCTATAATTTCTTTTCCTAATTTCTAGTTTCAGTTTTATGCTTATTTCCCTATTTCATTTTACATTTCATCAATTTAACTTTCATGCCCAATTATTCTTCTGCACTTACTTTTCCGAATGGCTATTTAACTAAAATTTCTTAATACATCAATCCTTGTGGGATCGACCTCACTCAAAGTGAGTTAATACATGACTAGGACCTAGTGCACTTGCCGGTGGAAGTTGTTCTTCAAAATCCGTATCAGCTTCTAGTATTACTATTTCTTTCTCTCTCTCTCTCTCTATATATATATATATAGTATGGTATGAGCTTTAGAATAGTCGTAGCACTTTTTTATCCGTCGCTTTACAGCTAGAGGTAACGTTTAGGGTAATAGGGTATTACAGATTAAGCCCGGTTGACTTATCTCACCATTAGAGGTTGACTAATTGGGTTTTCTCTTGTAAATATCATGTCGTTGTTGGTGACGTGAGAGTCGTTGATGTCCAATATTGGTTGGTGATTTAGGGTTGTTAGTGGTTCTTGTTTCCATTGATGATTAAGACCTATGGATTAAGACTGACTATGTCTATTTGACTTTCTCCAATATTGGAGATGACTAAATGGGACTAACTCTAGGTGATCGCCATGTTTGTGGTCAATGACTTGGTTTGGAATCCTTGATCCTTAATCCTTGCCAGGAGTGTCTTTTAGCATTTTGATGAATCTACATTTCATGATATTTATTTGCTCTATTTGGGTGGATATCATCAACTTTTCTTGCACTTATCCATTGAAATAGAATAGTTTCATGATTTCTTCTTAAATTGTGCTTGAAAGTAAAAACATACATTCTAGGCCTTTTAATTGCTAAATTTTATTCACTTTAATCCCATTTGATGCCTTGATGTGTTTGCTAACTGAATTCAGGTTTCCAAGACAAGTATGGGATGAAGAAGTGAGAAAAAGAGCATGCAAAAGAGAAGAAACCCAGAGGAAATGGAGTTTGGAAGATTCTACAGCCGTGCGTGCACACAGGTGTTGCGTGCGTGCGCACAAGTATGAGCTCGGTGACGTGTACGCGTGACCTACGCGTACGCGTAAGGATGATTTTTGCCAGGTGACGCATACGCGTGACCCGAGTCACGTGAGCTTATTAATTGCAAATCACTGGGGGCGGGCCTCCAAAACTGAATCCAACTCATTTCTGAAGCTATTTCAACCCCAATTGAAGTGGAAGCAAGGGGGCAATTAGGTTTAGCTTTTCTATATTTTTCTCTTTGTTTTCTAGAGAGAGAAGCTCCCCCTCTCTCTAGAATTAGGTTAGGTTTAGTTAATTTCTCTTTAATTTTTGCTTTTAATTCTTGTTCTAGTGTAGTTTCCTTTATGTTTTCATGTTCTTTTATCTTGATCTTCTTTATTTCTCTTGTTATTTCCTTTATTTTGTCACTTTTATGTTATGAACACTTTTGTTGAATTTAATTTCAGTTAATGCAAATCTATGTTTCCATGTTATTCTTGCTTTCTTTAGTTGTTATTATCATTTTCTTGCTTTTGGTAGTTAGATTTTATTTTTAATGTAATTTAATATTATTTTATTTTCATGCACACCAAGTGTTTGATAAAATATTTGGTTTAGTTTTTACTTAGTTTTTTCTCACTTTTGGCTTGGAATTGAGGATTTTGGTGACCCTTGAGTCATTGATGACCATTCTTGTTTGATATATTAAAGTAGTGAGTTGATTTGGTTTCCATTGACTCTAAGCCTCCCATTAATAGAGTTGACTAGGACTTATGGATTGGAATCAACTATGCCTATTTGACTTATCCTCAATGTAGGGTTGACTAAGTAGGATTAACTCTTCATAATCATCATATGTTTGTAGTCAATGTCTAGGATAGGTAACTTTAGCTCCCAATCCATGCCAAGAGGTTTTTAGCACTTAAATTTTCCTTTCCTTACTTTAATTGCCCTTGCATTTAATTACTTTGACTTTAGTTTCTTGCATGTTCATTTAATTTCTTGCCATTTACGTTCATTGTCTCATGCCATCTAACCCGCATTTCCTCATAGCCAATAATTGAACATTTCATTGCAACTCCTAGAAAAGACGACCCGGGACTTAAAATTTCCGGTTTTTATTTGGTTTGAATTGTGACATCTTTAGATTAAAATTTGATTGGGAGTTAATTGTTGATCTAGGCTATACTAGCAATGAAAAGATTCTATTTGATGAAAATCTAGATCAACAATAAATTCTTTCTTATCAAATTTTTTGGCATCGTTGCCGGGGAGTTGCAATGGTGTATGTTGTTGGCTATTGTGCATATGTAAATATTGTGAATAGCTTATTTTTGGTTGATTGTGCATATGTTACTTGCTTGTTTTTGGCTATTGTATATATGTTAATATGTAAATAGCTTGCTTTTTGGTTGTCTTTTGTTTTTGTTAATGGTTAGGATTGGGATCCTGGAGGACATTGGAAATTTAAACAATGGTGAGGAAGTCAAGCAAAAGCCACCATTGCAAAGGCTCTCCCAATTGTCTAACTTAAAGACAATAAATAAAAGTTCTTAGTAACATCTTTCTAACTCTCGCTCTCCTTTAGCACTTGTTTGTGAATTTTTGCTTCTTTTAGTTACCTTAGTTTGGTAGAATTTTTGTGTTGCTCTTATATTTTTAGGATAGAATAAGTTTTGGGGTTGAAAAGCTATTTTGGATATCAAGTTTGGTGCCTTAGAGCACTAAAAAATTTTGAGAAAAGCAGAGCAGCACATACATGTCCGTGCATACACCAGCTTATACCCCTTCTGATGGGAGTGTTTGCACACCTTGTGCGTCCGCAACATTTGCTTTTTGCCTCTTGTGTGTGCGCACGGACATGTGTGCGTGCGCGTACATGGCGAGATAGCTGGCAATTTTGTCGCTTCATTTTTTCTTAAAAAAAAAAATTTGCCTTTCTGTGCGTGGGCACACCTTAAAATAAGGCCTCTGCCCGTGGCGTTCACACACATAGTGCGAACGCATAACTCTACAACTTTTCCCATCGACACGTACGCATCCCTCACGCGTACGCATCCCTTTGCATTTTCCCCCTTTCACGCGCACGCGTCCCTTATGCGTATGCGCCGATTCCCTTTTTCACATGCATCACGCGCATGGGTCTTCCACGCATACGCGTTATCCTTTGTGCGTACACACGCCCCTATTTTCTCACCATTATACTTCTTTTCTTCTCTTCTCTCTACTTCTTCTCTTCTTTTCTCTTCTCCACTCTTCTTTCCCTCCTCCAACCACCATCCACCACTATACTTCACCACCCACCACACTCACCTTTAGTTAGTTTCTTTGTTAGTTAGTTAGTTAGTTATTTGTTTAGTTAGTTAGTTTAATTTTCTATTTTTGTACTAAGTGTTGGATGATTGAGTTGATTGATTGATTCTGTTGAGATATTGCTGCTTAATTATTGATATTGTTATTGCTATTTATTGGTTGATATCCCTATTGAGGTTATAAATTATTGTTTGGTATTGAGTTATTAATGTTGAATGTTTGTACATACCAAGTACTTATGACATTGCCTTCATGAATCTTGTTGGATTTCTAAATTACATGTTTTGGCTACCATGTGATTTGGTTTCATTATCTATTAATAGGCAATTTATTCTTAGTTGATGCTTTTTTTGTTAGGTGACACTTGGTATGATTGATTTTTTTTTATTTAAGTCACCTATTTGATGCATTAACATTAGGAATTGTGAAATTGGATCATACGCTTACCTAATGACACTTTTTGAGCTTTTTAAGCTTTGTGGAATATGCTTGCCATGTTTTCCACTTCTTGTCAATTAGGTGTTGCTTTATTATCCATTTCAAAATTGCTTGATTCTTGCTTGAATGCTCTTGTACTTCTTTATTACTTGTTTGTTTATCTTAACCTACAGCTTTTCTTTAAAGCATTTCAAGCACACTCGAATGAGTAAAGTGCATGGTTCTTTGGTGTAATTGTGACCTAGTTTCCATGTTAGTATGTGTGTTCTAAATTGTGCACAACTTAGAATTCACACACTTGTTTTCTTCATGTCACAAACTTATTCACTCACTCATTTTAGTGAATATCATCTCATTCCAACAATCCATGCTTCCTTATGGATGATGCCCCATAAGCAACAAGGGAAGCGGAAAAAAGAGCACACAGCAGCTGATTGATCCACCAGCTGAAGGTGACAATCCGAAGTCACCGTACCCCCCTTGCTCACCTTTGGATGCACTGCAGACGGTGCAAACCTTTAAGTGTGGGGAGGTCGTCACTAATCGGCAATCTTGGGTGACATACTCTAATCCAGAACACTTTCACCTTTTATTTTTCTTAGTTTGTATATATTTTAGAGCTTTAATTACATCCTTTCCTAGTTTATTGCATGTCTTTGCATACATATAATAAGCTTAGTCAATTTAATGAAATTTTTCAAGAAAAACATTCTTAATAGGGCATTGACATCCTAATCGATTTGAGTTGGAACTTTTGATTGAAACTTTCTTGAAATATATTGTGGAACATATTTTTGAGCTAAGAACACATAAGCATGTAAGTTTTGAGCCTAATTCTGTAGTTACATCATATAACCACTATTTTTATTGTTGTGTGTGTTTATTCTCCTTTTATGATTGCAATCTTTGATTTTTTTTATTCTTTGTTTCCATTTTTTGATGTATAAATGAATTTATATGATTGAGGCCATCTTTTCGTTAAGCTCACTTGTCCCAAATAGCCTACCCTTTTATCTTCCTTTGTTAACCAACTTTGAGTCTATTTCAATCCCCTCTTGTTCTTAAAGTTAGCACATTACTAGCCTTAAAGTGAAAAACAAATAAATGTCCCTTATTTGGATCTTTGATTAGCTTAGGCTAGTGAGAGTGTATACCATCTAAGTGTGGGAAAGTTTGGGAACTTTGGGTGAGGTAAAAGTGGATTTTGGTACTTTTGTTGAAAAACTTGGGAATTGGGTACATACTCATGCATCAAATGCTTAAACTATATGCATTGACACTCTTGTATGTTTTATCTTCAAAAAAAAAAAAGAAGACAATAAAAAGGGGACAAAATGCCCCAAAGTAAAGTAACAATAACAATGCATATGAGTTGTGATTAAAAAAAATACATGAGTGTGTGAAAAAAGTGGGGAATGGGTAGTTAGGTTTGCTTTGAGTTGTATAGGTTGTTATGTAGGTTAGGTGAGAGCTTAGGCTAATCAAAGATGCAAATATTAAGCTCACTTGACCATATGCATCCTTACCTTTACCTTAGCCCGTTACAACCTATGGAAAGCCCTCATGATATTTGTATACATATATTGAATAAGTGTTGATTGTTAGATGAAAAACAAATCTTAGAAAGCTTGATTAAAGGAGAAATGAGTGAATTGACCCTATATACTTGAGTAATTAGAGCAGATACACATCCGGTGAGGGTTTAATTGCTCAATTACATGTTTTTGCCTTTGATTATCTCCTTTCTTGCAAGTTTGTAAATTCTTTTCGATAACTCTAATCAATTATGGATTTTACTTGATTTAGATTGCTTTAGCTCTTATGTTCATATATGTATTTTTGAAATTTGAGTTATTTTGACTAAGTTGTTACATTCATGTACATAGATTGCATGTAGGTAGTTTACTTGCATTGAATAAATATAATACTCCTTGTTTCTCTCTTGAGTATAGCATGAAGACATACTATTGTTTAAGTGTGGGGATGTGATGAATTCGCATTTCATGATATTTATTTTCTCTATTTGAGTGGATTTCATCAATTTTTCTTGCACTTATCCATTGAAATAGCATAGTTTCATGATTTCTTCTTAAATTGTGCTTGAAAGTAAAAACATACTTTTTGGGCCTTTTAATTGATAAATTTTATTCACTTTAATCCCATTTAATGCCTTGATATGTTTGCTAAGTGATTTCAGGTTTCCAAGGAAAGTATAGGTTGAAGAAGTGAGAAAAAGAGCATGCAAAAGAGAAGAAACCATGAGGAAATGGAGTTTGGAAGATTTTGCATCCGTGCGTGCGCACAGGTGTTATGTGCGTGCGCACAAGTATGAGCTCGGCAACGCGTACGCGCGAGGATGATTTTCGCCAGGTGACACTGATAAACCCCATTTTTAGGGTTTATCTCGTGCTTAATTTAGGGGATTTTGTCACCTTTTCTTTCACATTTATTCAATGAAATGGCATGGTTTCATGATTTTCTCCTAATTTGTGCTTAAGTGTGAAAACATGCTTTTTAGGCCCTTAATTGCTAATTTTGATCCACCTTTGATTCTACTAGATACCTTGATGTGTTTGTTAGTGAATTTAGGTTGAAAAGGCTAGGAATAGATCAAAGGAGTGAAGAGAAAAACGTGCAAAGTGGAGAACTCATGGAAAATCAAGGATTTGGAGTGTATGCATCGACGCGCATGCATGACATATGCGCACGCGTGGAAGATGAAGTCGCATGGTGACGCATACGCGTGACATGACGCATACGCGTGGGAAGAAAAATTCCAATCGACGCGTACGCGTGACCCATGCGTACGCGTCACAGCTCGCACGTGACATCATTAAAGTGAAAATACTGGGGCGATTTCTGAGCTTCCCAGGCCCAAATCCAATGGCTTCCAGGGACTATTTCATGCAGAATTCAAGAGGGATCATGGGGGAGAGCACTTAGTATAGTTTTTCATCATGCTTTAGTTAGTTTATAGAGAGAGAAGCTCTCTCTTCTCTCTAGAATTAGGTTAAATGTAGATTAGGATCACTTAGATCTGGGTTTAATTTCATGTTTTCATCTTGTTCTCTTTACAATTCCTTGTTGTAGTGTCTTAATTTTCCTTTCTTTCTTTGTTGATTTCTCATTTTAGTTATGTTTATGTTATGAATACTCTTGTCAATTTCAATTTCCTTTAATGCAATTTGAGGTATTTCATGTTAATTTTGATTTCTTTAGTTATTGTTGTTGATTACTTGTATTAGGTAGTAGTAGATTTTGTTAATTCTTACAATTCACCATGCTTTTCCTTTTATGTCTTCCAAGTGTTTGACAAAATGCTTGGAAGGATGTTAGAGTAGATTTTTCTCCTCTTGGCTTAGGTTGAGTAATTGGAGACTCTTGAGTTATTAAACTCTCTTGTTGATTGATAATTGGAAGTTGCTAGTCGATTTGAATATCACTAAAGCTAGTCTTTCACTATGATTTGACTAGGACTTGTGGTCTCAAGTTGATATCCACTTGAATTTTCTTCATAATTAGAGGTTAACTAAGTGGAGCAATGGACAATTCTTGTCACAATTGATGATGATAATGAGGATAGAACTTCTAGTTCTCATACCTTGCCAAGAGCTTCCTTAGTTATTAGTTTATTTCTTTTGCAATTTACATTTTTTGTTTCTTATTCAAGAACCCCCAAAAAAAAAACATTCCTTCCTAGCCAATAACAAGAACACTTCCCTACAATTCCTTGAGAGACGACCCAAGGTTTAAATACTTCAGTTTATTTTTATTGGGGTTTGTACTTGTGACAAACAAATTTTTGATTGAGGAATTGTTTGTTGGTTTAGAACTATACTTGCAACGAGAATTCAATTTGTGAAATTCTATACCACATGAACAATTTCCGCTCATCAGGTCACGCGTATGCGTGACCCGAGTCACGTGAGCTCATTAATTGCAAATCACTGGAGTGAATTTTGGGCCTCCAAAACCCAATCCAACTCATTTCTGAAGCTATTTCAACCCCAATTCAAGTGAAAGCAAGGGGGGCAATTAGGTTTAGCTTTTCTATGTTTTTCTCTTAGTTTTCTAGAGAGAGAAGCTCCCCCCTCTCTCTAGAATTAGGTTAGGTTTTGTTAATTTCTCTTTAATTTCTGCTTTTAATTCTTGTTCTAGTGTAGTTTTCTTTATGTTTTCATGTTCCTTTATCTTGATCTTCTTTATTTCTCTTGTTATTTCTTTTATTTTGTCACTTTTATGTTATGAACACTTTTGTTGAATTTAATTTCAATTAATGCAAATTTATGTTTTCATGTTATTCTTGATTTCTTTAGTTGTTATTATCATTTTCTTGCTTTTAGTAATTAGATTTTATTTTTAATGTAATTTAATATTATTTTATTTTCATGCACACCAAGTGTTTGATAAAACGCTTGGCTTAGTTTTTGCTTAGTTTTTCGTCACTCTTGGCTTGGAATTGAGGACTTTGGTGACCCTTGAGTCATTGATGTCCATTCTTGTTTGATATATTAGAGTAGTTAGTTGATTTGATTTCCATTGACTTTAAGCCTCCCATTAATAGAGTTGGCTAGGACTTATAGATTGGAATCAACCTTGCCTATTTGACTTATCCTTGATGTAGGGTTGACTAAGTAGGATTAACTCTTTATAATCATCATATGTTTGTGGTCAATGGCTAGGATAGGTAACCTTAGCTCCCAATCCATGCCAAGTGGTTTTTAGCACTTAAATTTTCCTTTCCTTACTTTAATTGCCCTTGCATTTAATTGCTTTGACTTTAGTTTCTTGCATATTCATTTAATTTCTTGCCATTTAGGTTCCTTGTCTCATGCCATCAAACCCCCATTTCCTCATAGCCAATAATTTAACATTTCATTGCAACTCCTAGGGAAGACGACCCGGGACTTAAAACTCCCGGTTTATATTTGGGTTGAATTGTGACATCTTTAGATTAAAATTTGATTGGGAGTTAATTGTTGATCTAAGCTATACTAGCAACGAAGAGATTCTATTTGATGAAAATCTAGATCAACAATAAATTCTTTCTTATCACATTTATATCTTTTAGTTGGTAGCTTTACTTTCTTGCAATTTAATTTCTTGTCTGTTTCTCTTCAACCCCCTTATTCTCATAACTGATAATACCCATACCTCACTATAATTTCTTCGAGAGATGACCCAAGATCTAATACTCTCAGTTTTTATTGGTTTGCATTCGTGACAAAAAAATAAACTTTGATTCGGTTCAATTGTTGGTTTAAAACTATACTACTGACGAAGCAATTCATTATTGAGAAATTCGAAATTGACGTTTGGCCCTTATCACTCATCTGTCGGTTATACATCCAAACCCGACATGTCCAGTAGCTAACCCAGGACAGTCTCTCGGTGTGCGCATCCCCAAGATCAAACTCATATTCATTGATCAATGTCCATGAGGGAAACATCTGGAAAGGTATAAGTGCCCGACCACATCTTGCGATAGAGGGTCAACAAAGTCTCAATTCTGACCGAGAGCAAGCGAGACAAAACCACCATCCTTGCATATTACCCTAGAAGCTCAAATACCAACTGGGAGTAAGCAGAACAAAACCATAATCCTTTCATCTATCCCAGAAGCTTAAATACCGATTGAGAAGAAGTGGGAGAAAACCACAATCCTTGCATCTACCTCAGAAGCTCAAGTATCAATCAAGCTCATTCTCATTTTCTTCTCGAATCAACTCAATCTCATCATTTAATCATCATCTCATTCACATTATCCTCTCGAATCAACTCAAACTCATCATTCAATCATATCATCTCATCTCATTCAAATTATCCTCTCGAATCAATTTAATCTCATCATTCAATCATATTATCTCATTCTCATTATCCTCTCGAATCAACTCAATCTCATAATTTAATTATATCATCTCATTCTCATGATCCTCTACACTCATTATAGGATTTACGGAAGTTTAAAACGTTAAAAAATTGGTTTAGAGGCATAAGATTCATTCCAAATAATAAATAATAGTTAGTGAATCTCAAATAGGGGTTACAAAAGTGAAAAGCAGAGTGGAATAAGCAAAATAGTTAAAAATTACATTTTCAACAAAACAGGACATTCGTGCGTACGCATGACTGATGTGTACGAGTGACTTCCCTTTTGTGCATGCGCATGATAAGCACACGAAAAATATTCAATTCTGGAAATGCAAGTTGTGCGTACGTATGGGTCATGCGTACGGATGACCTCAGTTTTCTGCAACTTCTACAGAATTCAGTTTTTAACCCCCAAACTCAAACTCTCATAACTTTTTCTACACATTTCTGTTTTCCTTCATTCTTAAATGGTTTTAAAGATCTTTCCACTAGCTTTAATTTAAGACACAATTTCTTTCAAATCCAAACTCCAAGCGCCAAGATATGGCTCATCAAAGTTGACTAAAAATCTATTTTTTTTATTTTTTTTATTTTTTACCAAATTCTCATAATTCTCCAATTTCATCAATTCTCAATTCAATTCAATCCCAAACCTTTCCAAAACCATATCTACACATCCTAAATACTCATTCATCAATCCTCAACTATTCTAACCCTAAATTAACCCATTTCCAACTTATTTAACCCATTCCATCAACACATCCATATTCATCAACAACATCCCAATCAACCAATAATCAATCATCACAATCTCGTACAACAATTCACACCACTTATTTCAAGTTATCACATGATGACATGTCACCATGTCATATTTTTCTATGCTTTTTCATACAAGAAACTGATGATTTGTGCTTGAATAATGAATGCTTTTGTACTTAAATGGTATATTTCCTTGATCTTTTGATTTTATAAATTTTGTAGGAAATAAGAAGAAAAAGAAGCAAAAAGCACAAAATAAGCTAAAAAGGAAAAAAAAAGAGCTTTGGGACACACTTTGAAGTTGGAGCACACTTTGGAGGCTTAGGCCACGCTTTTAAAAGCATGGCCCATGACCATATTAAAGGAGATTGGCAATCAACACACAAAGCTCAGCTCTTGCCAAGAGCAGAGCATTATCGTGAAGCAAAAATGAGCTTGGAAGCAAAATTTTCGCTAAGTTAAAATCTGGGCGCTCACAGCATGACCATGCCTCCTTCAAAGGGCTATAACTTGAGTTACAAAGTCTAATTGATGTGCTTCCAGTTGCATTGGAAAGATGACATTCAGAGCTTTTCAACGATATATGGTAATCCATATTTGGCATGAAATTGAGGCACGAGTGAAATGCATCTTTGAGGGTCAAAAACAAGCAAAAAAATCAGCCAATGCTTCCACCAAGGTTCGAAACTGGAGCCTCACTCCAAAGCAAAGTAGCGCTCTCAAGGAGAGTACAACGCTCTCTTGGAGAGCATTGTCGTGCTCTCTCCCAAAGAAAATGCAAGGAAATTGGGCAAGAGTGCAACCCCAAGGCTTGAACACGGATACCTCACCAAGGAAGCAAGGATGCTGCGCTCTTGGGGAGAGTTGAGCACTACATTGACACAGCCAGGGAGCATAGTTGCGTGCAACAAAGCAAGGCCAAGGAAACAAGCACCAATGCTGCGCTCTTGGTGAGAGCCGAGCATTGCCCTGGGAGGTGTCCCACACCAAACCAACTTGAACCAAGCTTGACCCATGCTCCAAACCAATTAAACCAAGGCCAACCAGATCCACTCTTCCTCAAATTCAAAGCAAGCAAAGCCCAATTAACATCACTCAAAGGCACAAGGATCAATTAGATGAGGAATTTCATTTAAATTGTAATTTATTTTTAATTTCAATTTCATTTTTATTTTCATTTTGTAAAAAGCCTATATAAAGGCATCATTCTCATTTTCATAGGGAGGCTAGCTCTACTAGAGAGCAGTGGTACTAGGAGATCTCTTTTAATTTTCTTCTTTGAATTTGGGATTGGGGAATTGGGAAGGAGAATTTTTCTCTCTTCTTCCTTGTTCTTACTTCTGCACTCTCTACTCTTTGTTTTAAATCTTGGATTGAGAATTGAAGAAATTCTGTTTCATTCTTGAACTGAGATATCTCTTGTTATTTTCTGCATAATTTTAAAGAATTATGGTTTGGATCCAAGTTTTCTCTACTGCTTTCATCTTTTATTTCTGCTGCAATTTGTTCTTCTGCTTCTTTTGCAATTGTTCTTTGTTGGATCAAGGAAGGAATTGAAATCTAGACTTGTTCTCTAGTCTCATCCAACCCCTGAGATCTTCAACTTTTCTTTAGCTATTGCAATTGAGCTGCATTTTACTTTCTGTTTGGTTCCTCAATTCAGTTTACATTAAGCTTGCTGCAAATCTCATTTACATTTTCTACACAATTTTAAATTCCTCTGCAATTGCTCTAAAATCCTGATTCACTGCAATTTTGCTTCTCTGTTTACATTGCTCTCAATTTACTTTCCTACAATTTAAGCTTTTTGCAAGAGTTCTAAACTTTGATCTATTGCTTTCTTTAATTTCCAGCACCCAACCCCCCTTTACATTTGATGCAATTTATATTTCTTGTCATTTAAGATTCTTGCAATTTACATTTCTTGCTCTTTAAGTTTCTGCACATTTGCTTTCTGCAACTTTAAATTCTCTGCACTTTGCATTTTGTTCTCCAATTTTCACTCAATTTCACTTCAATGTTAGCTTGACTAAACTAATCACCCACTAAAGTTGCTTGATCCATCAATCCCTGTCGGATCGACCTCACTCTAAGTGAGTTTTACTACTTGATGCGACCCAGTACACTTGCCGGTGAGTTTTAGGTGTTGGAATTCATTTCCAACCCATCACCACATAGGAAATTTTCTTTCCCTATCACGGCCTCAGGCCCAATTCCACAAATCACAATATTCACACATCCAATTCTCAATTGAAACTTCCAATATACATACTCATTTTCATGCAACATAACACCAACATGTATCACAATATCCAATTGTAACAATATCACATCACACCTCTCAATTTCATGTCAAAACACATGAACCAACATGATACTCATAGTAGACATTATTCAAACACATCAATTATCAATTTCATCCAACTTATGCTAGGGGCAAGTAACCTAAATTTTCACGTAACCTTACATAATGCCTACTCAAAACTATAACTCATATCTTAATGTCGCAATTCCAAGCTTTCCTTTTCAAAGTTTCATCAAACCAAGCTTCCGATTACTCAATCTAACATCATATTATACTATTTGACACAATATTAAAAACTAGGATTTTCATAAATTGGTGAATCAAGAGGAAAAAAGAGTTCTTTATCTTTATCCACTAAAATTAATGATGGATACCACCAAGAACATAAGTTAGAAAATTCCTATAACATCAAAATCACCAACAATCCTCAATACCCAAACCAAAAATGCGATTTCAGTTTTGAATGAGATATTGGGGCTGGGAGTCTGCGACGTATGCGTGGCCATAAATAGCTCGTCAATCGAAGCTCCGGAGCGAATGTTATGGAGATTTGAAGTTGATGAAGCTAGGATTTCTCTTCTCTCTTTTCTCTCTTCCAATTTCATGTTCATCACTTACAAATGGAGGAGAAATGATGAATTTGTTAAGTGTTGTGGGTTATATACATGTGGGATTGGGCCCGGTCAGACCCAATTTCATTTTCTTAGTCCGTTGGCCTAATTTTAGACTAAAACTTTTAAGATAAGAGTTTTAATCCGCACCGTAAATATTTTATTTTTTAAATTATAAATATTAAATCTTTAATTTTTTACCTTGTTTAATTTATCTATTATCTATTAATTAATTATTTAATATTTTACAGAGTTTTACAATTTACAAATCGGACCGTTCAATTTTTTAGGGTTAAAACGCACCATTTAAAATGACCATATTTTTTAATTTCACTTATTTGGAGCCGATATATATTTAAAAAAAAATTAGCCACAAGGATTATTAATGCAGACACAAGACACGATCATTATCAAGTATTGTGTAGTGTCATATGAATCGAAATTGGTGTATCTTGTGGTTTTCATCTCTTTTGATGAATGGTTACTAGTCATTTGTCAAATTAATCAATCATTGTAATCCAACCATTCCAATGTTTATTCCCTTTCAAGGAACCAGTTCAACGGTACATTTGCAACTAATTTAATATTAGAGAATTATATTATTTTATTCTGGTTGCTTTTTTAAGTAACCGCCAACAACCATAATAACATTCGAAACTTATAAAACATTCAAGAGGGAAGGGTTGCCGACTTGTCGGTGGTAACATGCTTCTTTTTTTAAAAATTAATATAATTATTTTCTTTTTATTTTTCATGAGAAGAATGGTATATTAGTAATTACTTTTAAAATATATTGTTTGACGCTTATTAATTTTATGGAGCAAATTACAAGGCTGGAGAGATTTTATCCTAACACGGTTATCCATTTGTCCTAGTGGTTATGAAATATACACGTTTTCCCCTTTTAACTTTAAACATATATTCTCTGTATTTTGTTTATACTTTTTGTATGCGTTTTTATTTTTGGTACCAAAAGTCATTTATAAAAATAAAAAATCAATAAAGTATATATCTTGTTTCTTAAGTTTTCGAAGAAATATATAGGTGAACATCCAATTTGTATGAGTCTATAATTACTGACAACCAAATTTATGTACAACCAACTCATTTTTACTATTTCTATCCCAATCCATTGCATGATGAGTACAATGTACAACCACATGTGGTTGTAACTTTCTTAACCTCTTCTCTTATTTAATTTACTAAGGGATTGGCAATTAATTAAGTTAAGAGAAATAAAATTGTCAAAGAATTAAAATTTGATTATAAATAATTTGCTATAAAAATATTTTTGCATGAGTCAAAGTAAGAAAACACAAGCGTTGTTTTTTAAAAAATTAAACATCTCCAAAGTCTTTAACATTTCCTATCCCTAATTACTCCTCTAAATTTCTAAGCCTTCTGTTATTCTCTCAACAATCTTTTTTATTGTTTTTGTTTCTAATTCAAGATACACAATCCTCTTGCCAAAGTTTAATTTCATTCGTTAATCATCGTGAAAATGATATCCACTCATTGTGGTCTTACTTGATGCGATTTGGTGCACTTACCAATATCCGAGCTTATCAATTTTTGGCACCCTTATCAGGGACTAATTGAGATTGACAACATACATCCGATTGAATCACTAAATTAGATCTTGTTTTATTTTGTTTTATTTTCTTTTCATTATTCTGTTTAATTCTTCTTTTTCTTCTTTATTCTTCTTCCTTATTCTACACGATACATTTGATTTTTTTTTTGTTTTGGTGTATGCAATGGAGTGATGGAGTTGGACACCATGGATACAGTTCTAGCACTCAATACACATATGTTTCAACAAATCTCCTTACTCACAAAATAAGCGGAACAAATGTACATTATTACGTGTGACTTGTGTAGAGGAGCACTGATAAACTCCAATTTTGTGGTTTATCATGTGCTTAATTTAGGGAATTTTATCAACTTTTCTCACATTTATTCAATGAAATAGCATGGTAATGTAATTATCCCTAAATTTGTGCTTAAGAGTGAAAGCATACTTTTTAGACCTTAAAATAGCTAAATTTAATTCACTTTAATTCCATTCGATGTATTGATATGTTTGTTGAGTGATTTCAGATTCATAAGGCAAGTATTGGATGGAAGAGGTGCAGAGAAAAGCATGCAAAAAGGAGGATTCATAGAAAAACAAGGATTTGGAGTGCTTAGAGCGACGCGCACGCGTGAAGATGAGGATCGTCAAGCAACTCGTACGCGTGACATAACGCGTATGCGTGACAAGAAAAAACCAGACGACGCATACATGTGACCCATGCGTACGCGTCACAGCAGGCACGTGACCTCATTAAAGTGAATTCACTGGGGGCGATTTCTGAGCTTCCCAAGCCCAAATCCAACTCATTTCTGAGGATATTTCATGTAGAATTCAAGCTTGGACAAAGGGAGAGCAATTGGTTTAGCTTAGGACCATGCTTTAGTTAGTTTTCTAGAGAAAGAAATTGGTTTTCTCTTGAATTAGGGTAGATTTAGGTTAAACTCTCTTTAATTTAGGTTTCAATTCTTGGTTTCATTTTTTTCCTTTTACTTTTCCTTGTTCAATTGCTTTGATTTCCTTAGTTCCTCTTGTTAATCTCCCTTTTTATGCCTCTTTTATGTTGATGCACTTTTGTTGGATTTGGATTTCCTTTTAATGCATTGATGTTTTATGTTCCTATATTGTTCAATTGAGTTGTTAATCATACTTTTCTTGCATTGGGTAGTGGTAGATTTTATTATTTCTTGCAATTTATATTGCTTCCCTTTTGTGACTTCTAAGTGTTTGACAAAATACTTGGTTGGATGTTAGAGTAGTTTTTTGAGCATTCTTGGCTTGGAAAGAGAAATTAGGCAATCTTGAGTCATTGATAAACCCCAATTTTGTGGTTTATCTTGTGTTGATTTTAGGAGATTTTATCAACTTTTCTCACATTTATTCAATGAAATAGCATGGTTTTGTGAATTTCTCCTAATTTGTGCTAAAGAGTAAAAACATGCTTTTTAGGCATTTAAATCGCTAATTTTATTTCGCTTTAATTCCATTCGATGCCTTGATGTGTTTGTTAAGTGATTTTAGGATTAGAAGGCAAAGATTGGGTTGAAGGAATGAAGAAAGAGCATGCAAAAATGGAGAACTCATGAAAAAATGAAGGAATTGCTAAGCTGTCAATCCTGACCTCTTTGTACTAAATCGATCATAACTTGAGCTACAGAGGTCCAAATGAGGCGGTTCTAGTTGTGTTGGAAAGCTAACATCTAGGGCTTCAAAATGATATACAATTTACCATATTTGTCCTGCAGTTAGGCAACGCGCACCCATCCCCATGCGTGCGCATTGCAGGATCAGCGTGACTCACTAAAGGCAACACGTGACCAGCGATTTCTGAAGCATTTTGGGTCCCAATCCAACCCATTTTTGATGCTATTGAATCAGGGATTGAAGGAGAAATGAACCAAGTAGTCATAGTTGGGAGTTTCCATTATGTTATAGGTAGAATTCTATAGAGAGAAGCTCTCCCTTCTCTCTAGAATTTAGGGTAGTTTAGGTCAAATTCTCTTAGATCCAACCTTCAATTCATATTTTGATTTAGTTTTCCCTTTTAATTTCTTGATGTTACACATTTACTCTCCTAGTTCTTGTTGTTAATTTCCCTTTTATGTTGTTCTTATGTTCATACACTCTTGTTGATTTCATTTTCCTTTTAATATAATTTTATGTTTCCATGTGTCTGTTATGTTTATCTTCATTGTTATTGTTGATTTCTTGCTTGTGTTAGTTTTGGGTTGTGTTAATTCTTACATTTCATGATGTTTACTTATATTGCACTCTAGGTGTTTGTTAAAATATTTTCTCTAGTTTTTGAGTAGCTTTTTTTACTCTTGGCCCAGGCTATGAGAATTGGGTGACCTTGAGTCATTGGGTCTCAATAAATTGGTGATTTGAGGATCTCTTTGTGATCAATTTGATACCCATTGACACCAACCCACTACTAAGCTAATTAGTAGATAGGTTGGGAATTATGGGTTGATGTGATCAAGCCTATTTGACGTACTTCAAGCTTAGGAGTATATATTATACGTACTTAAAGTCTTGGAGGTAGATTTAATGGGTTGGCCTCTCATTATTGTCAATATATGGTTTGTTGACAAGGATGGTAATCTCAATTTTCCAAGTCTTAGCCAAGAGTCCTTTTCCATTTATTCTATTTAGTTCTTTTCGTTTACCTTTCTTGCCAAAATATAAAATCAAACCCCTTGTTCTTTATAGCCAATAATTGATCACTTCATTGCAATTCCTTGTAAGACGACCCGAGGTTTAAATACTTTGGTTAATTCTTATTGGGATTTGTACTTGTGACAAGCAATCTTTTAAATTTGATTGAGAGTTATTAGTTGGTCTGGAACTATACTTACAATGAAGCAATTCTTTTCTATAAGAGAAAATTCTAGGCCAACAATAATTCTTGTATCAATGCATTGCACATAATCTCGAACGGCCTACTCCAATCAGGCCCTCTCACAATAGGAGCTTGGGTTAAGGCAATTTTCATATTGTCAAATGCTTCCATACACTCTTCACTCAAGTCAAACTCTAGACCTTTTTGCAACAGACAGGAAAGGGGTAGTGCTACCCTACTGAAGTCCTTGATAAACTGCCAGTAGAAATCTTCATGACCAAGAAAGGAACGGACTTCCCTCACAGAAGAGAGGTAAGGTAAACCAGAAATAACATCAACCTTTGTAAGATCTATAGATATACCAGTATTAGAAACAACATGACCTAGAACAATACCTTGCTTTACCATAAAGTAACGTTTTTCAAAGTTAAGCACAAGATTTGAACTAGCACATCTTTCTAATACTCTAGCAAGATTATCCAAACAAAGATCAAAAGAATTACCATAAACACTAAAATCATCCATAAATACTTCCATATAGTACCCAAGAAGATCCGAAGAGATACTCATCATGCACCTTTGAAACGTAGCCGGTGCATTATATAAACCAAAAGGAATTCTTTTGTATGCATACATTCCAAAAGGGCATGTGAAAGTGGTTTTCTCTTGGTTTTCTGGAGCAATATGGATCTAAAAATAACCGGTATAGCCATCTAAAAAGCAATAATGTGATTTACCTGACAGGCGATCAAGCATTTGATCGATGAACGGTAGTGGATAGTGACCCTTGTGAGTGGCCAAGTTCAAGAACCTGTAGTCGATTCAGACTCTCCATGAATTTTGCACTCTTGTAGCCACGAGTTCCCATTCTCATTCTTGACTATGGTGACACCGGACTTCTTCGAAACCACTTGTACCGGGCTAACACACTCACTATCTGAGATTGGATAGATAATGTCAGCCTCAAGTAGTTGGGTTACTTCTTTCTTCACAACTTCTAGAATTGTGGGGTTCAACCGCCTTTGAGGTTGACGAATAGGCTTAGTTCCCTCCTCCAGAAAAATGCGATGCTCACAAACTTGAGGGCTTATACCAACTATGTCCGTCAAACTCCACCCAATAGCTTTCTTGTTCCTTCGCAGTACATTAAGAAATCTATCCTCTTATTAGGAGGTAAGCTCCTTTGCAATGGTCACCGGGAGCTTTTGATTCTCTTTAAGATAAGCATACTTTAGACGGGGTGGAAGCGACTTCAATTCCATATTTAGCTCATGGCTTGGCACTTGATCATCTGGTAGCACCGGAGGTGATAAGGTGTCTTCATCATATTCAGGGGGTTTCCCCACACTTACGCCTTGAACCATGTTCTTCTCATCAACTGCATCCTTGTGGACTTCGTCCACAATATCATCAATCATATCACACCGGAAGATAGAATGGTCCTCTGATGGATGCTTCCTAGCATCATCAAGATTGAAACTCACCACTCTTCCATCAATTTCAAAGGAATAGGTACCTAAAAAAGCATCCAGTTTAAACCGAGAGGTCTTCAAGAACGGCCTCCCAAGCAAGATAGATGATGGTCTTCTAGAGTCATTAGGGGGCATCTCAAGGATATAGAAGTCATTTGGAAAAATCAACCTCTTAATGCTCACTAAGACATCTTCCGCAATGCCAACTACTGAGATTATGCTTTTATCCACCAAAACAAAACGGGATGCTGACCTTTTCAACGGTGAAAGCTTTAATGCATCATACACATATAACGGTATAATGCTAACACAAGCACCTAGGTCACACATACAATCAACAAATTGTATACCACCTATAGTGCAAGTAACTAGAGAAGGACCGGGATAACCACATTTCTCCGGTATAGCACCCCTCAAAGAAGAAATTGAGCTACCCAAAGGAATAGTTTCTAAATCATGAATCTTCTCCTTATTCATGCACAAATCCTTTAGTTACCTCGATCTTTTTGAATATATCTACTATCTTGGGATCTAGCTCCACTTGCCTTTAGTCCTCCTAGCTATGTGTGGAAAAGGAATTGGAATAGCCTCTTTCAAAATATTTTCTTCCTTAGAAACTCCATCCTTCGATTGAGCAACTTCTTCTTCAACTGCCTCTTGTACCTTATCCTCGTCTTCAACATCATCTACCTCAACAACATCCTCATCTTGAGTGGCTTCTCTTGAGCTTGGCTCTTCGGGACTCTTCCCTTGCAATGTAGTGCTGGACCTCAAGGTGGTGCCATTGATTCCACCCTTGGGGTTAGGTAAGGGTTGAGAAGAAAGTGTACTAGAGCTTGAAGGTTGAGTATTGGAGGTAGAGGGTGGGTCCATACGGGATATGAGGGCTTGGATGGTAGAATTGAGACCGGTGATGCTAGAGACAACTATGGCTTGAAGCTCTTTTTTCCCTTGAATAAGAGAATAAAGCGTTTCATCTTGGTTGGAGGAAGAAAGAGGGTAGGTAATTTGGGGGACATGTGGTTAGGTGAGTTGAGTTGCTTGAGCTTGCCTTTGGTGAGGTGGTTGGTGCCTTTGACCTTGGTTTTGTTGCTGGTAAGGAGGGTTTTATTGATACCGGTTTTGTTGGTAGTTAATGTTCCACTTTTGGTTTGCACCATTGTCTCTTCCTCCTTGGTTGTAGTTGTCTCTCCATCCTTGATTGGGATTATCTTGCTAACCTTGATTGTAGTTACCACCTTGATTATAGTTACCGCCTTGTTGACAGTACCCTTGATTTGGACGGTTGTAATAAGCATTGGTAGCCGCCAAGGTTTTGTCCTCTTGGAGTTGTGGACATTCATCAGTATAGTGAGAATAGCAAGCACAAACTCCACATACTCTTTGAGAGACTAACTATTGACATTGTTGACATGGAGGAGGTGAAGGTTGTTGTTGATTGAGTTAGAGTTGCTTGAGGATATTGGTCATCTCACCTAAAGTCTTGGTGAGGGCGAACTCAGTACTAGAGGAAACTTCCGCAATAGCCTTGGGATGATTATTCATGTGCCTCGCATGTTGGGTAGATTCGGCTAAATCGGTGATAAGTTGCCACGCATCCGCTGCCGTTTTGTACTTTGTCAAAGAGCCATTACTCGAAGCATCCAAAAGGATCTTATCTTGAGGCTTCATGGCTTGGGAAAAGTAACTAATAAGCACCAACTCCTCAATCATGTGATAGGGGCATGAATCAAGGAGCTTCCTAAAACGTTCCCAATACTCAAAGAGAGTTTCTAATTCACCTTGAAAAACACAGGAGATTTCTTTCCTCAATCTATCCGTGACCTCTGGTGGAAAGAACTTGTCTAAAAATTATTTTCTAAGCAAATCCCAATTAGGGACAACATTCTTGGGTTGGGTGTAGAACCACTCCTTTGCCCTTCCCTTAAGAGAAAATGGGAAGGCATATAACCAAATGGCAACCTCATCCGCATCATACCGCCTAGTAGTTGAACAAGTCGTTTGAAAGTCTCTAAGGTGCTTCGTGGGATCTTGAGCGGGTAGATCATGGAACTTAAGAAGTAGGTTAATCAATGATGTATTTAGCTCAAAATCGGCATTCAAATTTGGATGACGCGCTTGAAATGGTTGAAGAGTGAAATCTGGAGCTCCCACCTCCTTGAGAGTGATTCTTCTAGAAGCTGCCATAGTATCGGTACCTAAATCAATGAAAGATACGTCAATAGATTTAGAGGGAGAGGTGCTAGTTTCTTCCTCAAATGACGCTTCAGATTCAACCTCGGGTAAGATTGGTTAATTGGCAGAAACCCCTTCACTGCCCTCGGAGGCTAACCGACGCCGAGCTCACCTAATTTGTGATACGGTTCTTTCAATTTCGGGATCGAATAGGGCTAAGTTCGAATCTGGTAATGAACGCGTCATTCAATAAAAGAAACATAGAGCTTATGGTAATAAAATATATTAAGCAAAATAACTAATAAATACTACTAATAACCAAAAAGCACATAAATAAAAGATGCAATTATGCAAAAATGAATATATTTACACCAACCAATAATATGACACACATATGCAACTCCCCAGCAACGGCGCCAAAACTTGACAAGCAGATAAATGTCGATCAAGAATTATCCAAAAGTTTTCTTCCAAATCAACGTCACAAGTATAGTCTTAACCAACGAAATTTCCGCTAATCAAAGTTAAAATGTGTGTCACAAATAAATTTAATAACTGGGAGTAGAATCCCAGGTCGTTTTCCTAGGAGTTGACACAAGATGCAAATTATTGATTAGGATTTTCTGAAGATTTTCGAAGTCGAGAACAAGAAAAATAAATAACTAGAGATTAGAGCAATAAATAACTAGCAAGAGTTAACAATTAATTAATATAAAAGGTCTTGGTTAGGAGTGAGAATCAGAATTTCTATCCTTATTGTCTTTCCCAAGCATGATGGTAAAAGCTCATTACTCTCACTTAGTTATCCTCTAACGATTGAAGGAAAGTCAAGTGAAACAAATAATTTTAGCTCACAAGTCCTAGTCACTTCATAGAGAAGAACTAGAGTTGGTGAGTTTCAAGCTAATTAGCAATCTTCATTTACCAATCAACATTTGAATATAACAATTCAAGTAGCTCTAATTACTCAACCCCAAACCAAGCAAGGAAATCTACTCCATGATCATGGATAACATTTCCTCAAACACTTGGTGAGCAAAAATAAAAGACATAATAAAAACTAGAAAAATGAGTCAATTCAAATTACCACCAACAAATAATCAATAATAATAAACCAAGCAATAACAATAGATATGGAAATAGCTCAATGCATTAACAAAATTCAAGAGTAACAAGATCCAAACATGAATTCAAGTAACCAAATGGAAGATAGTGCTAAAGGAATTAAAGAAGAAAACTATAACGAAAATGACTAGAAAATGAAGGTAACAGCAGTTTCTCTCAAGATCCAATTGAAAGTAAAACTAAGAAAACTAAAAACCCTAGAAAGAAGTTAAAGTTTCTCTCCCTAAAATTCAAAACTCAAAAACTAAGCTAAAGTGTAAGTGTCTCTGTCCCAGCTCCATTCCGTGTGTATTGTCTTCATTTTCGGGCATGAAACTGGGCCAAAATCAGCCCAGAAATCACCCCCAGCGTATTCCCTTTATTGCAACAGATGACGCTCATCACGCGCACGTGTCAGCCACACGTACGTGTTGGTGGGCTTTGCATTAGCCACGCGTACGCATCAGTCACGTGTATGCGTCAGTGGACGACGCTCCTAGTTACGCATACGCATCAGTCACGAGTACGCGTCGCTTGGAAGATGGCTTGATCATGAGTACACTTTAGCCATGCGTACGCGTCGCTTCCAGCTTCTCAAATCTTCAATTTTTTGTGTTCCTTCCACTTTGACATGCTTCCTCTTTATCGTCTATGCCATTCCTGCTCCATAAATCCTGTAATCACTTAACGCACAAATCACGACATCGAATGGTAACAAGAGAGAATTAAAATTTAGTAATTTTAAGGCCTAGGAAGCATGTTTTCAATCATAGTACAAAATTCGGAAGGAAACTTAAAAGCTTGCAAATTATATGGATAAGTGTAAGTAAAGTTGATAGAATCCACTCGATTTGATCCAAAATAAGTCATAAAATAGTGGTTCATGAAGCAATAATGAATAAATCAACAACAATCAAAAGTAATTAAGAAAGTAATTTGAGTAAAAATGGTAAGGTTTAAAGATGCTAAATTCTGAGGATCAATGGTTCTTACTCCTACCTCGGTCATGCAAAGATAGATCTCTGGCAAATCATAAGTAATTAAATCCGAATTCCTTGGTGATTCAATTTTTCTTGACTTAATCAATTGCCAATTCCTTGATCCATTGCTCAATAAAAGAGGTGAAGCACATTCTTTGATTCAAAATCACACAAATCTAAAAATCTAAATATGGTTTATTCAATGTTACTTATCAAATCAAGATCTAAAATCATAAGAATAGTAAGAAAGAGTTTTCAAGATCAATTACTATGATCCACTCTTCCAAGTTAATCATAGAACTCAAATCAGATTCAAACTATTTTTCAATAGATATGAATCCTTGTGATGAAGAATGAAAACTCTTTATTAGAAACAACAATGCATGAAATAGAGGAAGAGAGGCAATAACATCAATCCATTAATTTAATAGAGCTCCTACCTTAACTAAGGAAATAATGACTCATAATGATAGCAAAATTCCAAATCTGAATAATTCGGTAAAAGATATTCAAAATGCAAAAGATTAAAAAGCACCCGTCAAAGTGTTCTCTCTGGGCTTTTATACTTCTAACCTAATTAAACTAAAATTCAAATTCAAATTAAATTCAAGTTACATCAAATTCACTTTTTTCATAAATCATGCACTAGTTGTGATTCCTCCCTGTGATTGGATCCTTAGCCTTGGTGAACTATGGGCTTTGCTTAGCTTTTGGGATTTAAAATGCATCACTCAGGATGGTTGGCATGAGATGGAAGTGAGAAATGTGCCACGTGCATGAAGGAAGGGAATTGAGCATGAAGCAGGCGTGAGGCACCTTTGACCGTTTTCAATGGATCCAAAGTTTGTAGTCCCTAAAGTTTGGCCTGGCGTAGGTTTGCCATTTTAGTGGCATAAGGTACGTCCCTGGGAGAAGCCTTTCAAGAATGGCATGACTATGGGCGTGAGAAATGTTGGATGTGTGTGAAGGAGGCTTCAAGGAAGAAAAGGCCTGGCGTGCTCCCGGCGTGGGCAACGTATGACGTGTGCAATGCATACATGGCTTCACCTAGTTGGCGTCGTTGGGAGAAGACATGGGCATGAAGGGCCTGTGGAGGGAGACACGCCTGCAAAAGAGAAGGCTTGGACACAAGCTTGACGTGTCATCAACGTGAGCAACGTGCGTCATGCTCGATCGTTGCATGCATGGGACTCCATGGGCGTAAGGCTGGCATGAGAAGGGAGACATGCCTTCAAACAGGTTGCCAAGGCGGCGTGAGGGACGTGTTGCTGGCGTCCCTAGGAGGAAGCCTTGTATGTATGGCGTGCTCTTGGTGTGAGGGACATTTCACGTCCATGAAGAACCTTGCTCTTCCACCTCTCTGGACCATGTCCCAGCGTGGCTTTGGTGTAAAGCACGTTGAATGTTCATAGAAAGGAAGACTTGGCATGTTTGCTGGAGTGAGGGACGTGTGACGTCCTTAATGCACCCTTGTTTCACTGCTTTTCTATTTTTCACCATTCAAGTGACTCTTTTCCCCTTATTCTTCAATGATCTGCTACAAAACATGCATACAAGATATTTAAAGTAATTTGGCTCAAATGCAACAGATATTCTTGAAACTTCTTGTTAATGAAGGTTTTATCCTTTCTAGTCTAATTTACCATCTTACCCCCAATCCTTTACTCTATGAATTTCTTTAGTTATACTTTTGTCCCTAGACTTCACTATTTATGTTAATTATGTTCAAACCTCTTTAAAATTACCCTTTCATCCCTAGGCCTCCTATGTATTTATTTTAACCCTACTCTTTCATTAATTGTGCTTTTAACCCACTTTTGCCCTCAATTTACATCTTGACCAAAAGTTGTGCATCATAATTTTTCATAGAGTTACAAATCATGAGTATGTCTCTTTTAGACTCTTTTAGGCACTTTTATCCTAGTTTCTTAATCTTTCAAATTTCAACCTTTTAAAGTTGTTTCATGAAATATTTTAGTTTCTCCTTGTTTTTCAAGACTTAAAATTTTTTTTGTGCCCCGAGAGCTTCTAAGCCATTCAGCCACCTTCATCATCATATACTATCGTCAAACTTTCATAACAAGCAAAAGTAGCACATCTCAAATATGTATTCATGCATTCAAGATCATTATAAATAATTAAAATCATTCATCATCACCAAAATATCATCAAGCATCAAGGAAGGCACTTTATTCACACACAAGGCTTTCTAGCTAATGCTAACCCTTACCTTCTTGGTTAGCCTCCTCAAACTACTTTTTTAGTATTTCTAGGCTTCAAAACTCCCTAAATAAGAGCAACACATCAATTAATTAAACTAGGTCTTATGGCCGATACATTGAGGAGGGGAAAGAGAGTGATTTTTCACCCTTTTTAACTTGAGCCTTGGTGTGTGGATTCCTTAAGGTTCCTAGGACATAACACATGGTGAAATATGGTTGAACAAGAGGAACAGGATCTCTTACTTATTGAGGCCATATGGTCAAACATATGGTGAAAGAAAATGGGAAGATTTCTTATCCTTTCTCGTCTTGGATTCTTGATGTCTAGCTATTCCTTTGGAAGCTCCTAATGTTGGCTTGCTACACAAGAATAGAGAATCATAAACTCTTTATAAAATATTCATGATGGCCAAAAATGGTGATGAAAAAAGGGAAAGGTATTCTCATTTCTCACCTTGAGAATCACGAAGCGAATTCAAGAAAAGGATAAGAGGGATGATTCTAGTTTGTTGCTTGCTTAAGAAATGGTCAAATGTTTTTGTGTTTTGGAAGGAAGGATTGTAGGTGTGAAATTGATTTCCTCTCTTTTCTTTTCTCTTGGGTTCGGCTACATTCTTCTCTCTTTCTCCCAAATTCATTTTCTTTATCTTACTTGGTAACTAAGTGTTTAGTGAAGGGTGAAAGTAAAATTAATTAGTGAAAAGGGGGTATACACATTGGAAAACGTGGAGAGATAAGATTGAATTTAATTCTTGATTCACGAATCCCCACGCTTCGTACAACTGAACCAGTAAGTGCATTGGGTCATCCAAGTAATACTTGAGTGAGTTAGGGTCGATCCCATGAGGATTGTGGTTTGATGCAAGCTATGGTTATCTTGCATATCTTAGTCAGGTGAGTAGCAGATTTGTTGGATTTGGTTAAATGCATTAAAGGAATGAAAAATGGAATTACTAGGTTTGATTATAATCAGGGATAAGAAGATGGTTAAGGCTTGGAGATGCTTTGTCCTTCTGGATTAACTCTGGTATTACTATCTTTTTCAAGTGTAAATGATTTCTTCTATGGATGGCTGTATGTGATTGACGATAGTTTGAGCAGCCACCAATACTCCTCCAGATCTGAACCCCAGGGTTAGTGCAGATCCAGTCTGATTGAAGGTGAAGCTCCTGCAGTCAAGGTTCAGAAAACCGGACCGGTCATTAAACCGCTCTAGTCACTGGTTCACTGGAGATGGAGATTGGAGGGTTACTGGGGCTGAGGATGGCGACACCAGGGGAAGAAACGGCGACAGGGGGCTATTGTTCTTCCTTCTTCGCGGCTAGGGTTCTCCATGAATGAATGGGGTCGGGGGAAGAAAGGGGGGGTAGGGTGCTCCTCGAGCGGGTCGGGTCGGTTTTTTTTTTTTTTTAAATCATAAAACGGCATCGTTTAGCGTAACAAGCTGGTCACCGGTTCAGTCCAACCGGTCGGTTTTTGACTGGTTTGCCGGTTCTTAAGCGGTTTTTCGCTGCACGGTTTTTAGGAGAGGACCGGACCGTTTGTAGTGTCGGTTCGCGGTTAAACCGGTCGAACCAGCCGATCCGGTCCGGTTTTCAGAACCTTGCCTACAGTTCATTTTCATTTGTGATCCTACTCAAAATACCACAGACAAGGTTAGATCTTTCGGATTAGAGGATGATGTGCCTTTGGGTTCTAGCCTCTACCACAGAGACCCTAATCTTCCCATACTTTGGCTGAACTGGTATCTCGAGAAGTCCCCAACGAAGTCGTGGATTAGTCATTTAAGATATGTATAATCAAGCTGGTAGTTCATCATTGTCCGATGAAAGACTCACTCTAAACCCATGTAGAATGTGATAACCTTATGCCAGTTCAACACATTCATATTGATGAAGAACGAAGATACATCTTAGAATAGAGAATCAAACAAGAATTGAGAAAGAACGGTAGTACTTTTGTTAATCCATAAAACTCAGCAAGACTTCTCCCTAAACCTAGGAGGTTTAGAAACTCATACTGATAGAAAATACAAGGTGAAAAACTTGTAAAGTCTCAAAAGGTGGTAGATGATCCTTAACAAGGTTGATCTTTTCCTTTAAATACTAAACTAATGACTAATAAGAGTAAAACCATCTTTTTAGTGATAAAATCTACTTTTGGGGCCCATTTGGTGAGTGTTTGGGCTGAGCTTTAATGCGATCCACGTGCTAGGAGGCCTCTAGGGCATTGAACTCTGGCTAGGGGGTCCTCTTTGGGCATTTGGACACTGGTATCCTCCTTTGGGCGCTGGACACCTAGAATGGGGCAGGAGGCTGGCGTTTGACGCTAGTTTTGGGACTTCAATTATGAAGCAAAGTATGGACTATTATACATTGCGGAAACGTACTGGAAGTCAACTTTGCATAGCCGTTGTGAACGCTCCATTTGGACTTCTGCAGCTCCAAAAAAGCTTTTTCAAGTGCAAGGAGGTCAGATCCGGACAACATCTGCAGTGCTTTCTCTGTCTCTCTTTTAGACTTTTGCTCCAGCTCCTCAATTTTAGCCAGAAAATACCTAAAACTATACAAAAATACACAAACTCAAAGTAGAATCCAAAAATATGAATTTAACACTAAAACCTATGAAAACTTAATAAAACTTAAACAAAACATGCTAAAAACTATATGAAAATGATGCCAAAAAGCGTATAAAATATCCGCTCATCACAACACCAAACTTAAACTGTTGCTTGTCCCCTAGCAACTAAAAACAAAGTAGGATAAAAAGCAGAGTAAGATACAATAAATCTCAGAGTTTCCAATGAAGCTCAGTTTCAATTAGATGAGCGGGACTTAGTAGCTTTTTTCTTCTGAATAGTTTTGGGATCTCACTATCCATTGAAACTCAGAAATGTTAGTCTCTTTAAGAACTTAGAATCCAGATGATATTATTGACTCTCCTAGTTCAATTCTTTTTAATTCTTGAAGACAGCTTTGAGAGTCTTGGCCGTGACCCTAAGCACTTTGTTTTCCAGTATTACCACCGGATACATAAATGCCACAGACACTTTAACTAGGTGAACCCTTTCGGATTGTGATTCAGCTTTGCTAGAATCCCCAGATAGAGGTGCCCAGAGTTCTTAAGCACACTCTTAGGATCTTTGAATCCTTTTACCCTTGCCTTTTGGTTTAAATGATTATTGGCTTTTTGCTGTTGCCTTTTGGTTTAAAGAGCTATTGGCTTTTTTTGCTTTTTATTTATTATTATTTTTTTCTATTAATTTTTTTTTCCATTTTATTATTTTTTTGCATGCATATATTATTTTTTTTCTTTTGAAACATGCTTTTTCTTTTTCTTTTTGCTTCTTTTTCTTGCTTCAAGAATCAATTTTGGGATTTTTCAGATTACCAATAATACTTTTCCTTTTTCATCATTCTTTCAAGAACCAACATTCTAAAATTCCAACTTCAAATATGCACTGTTTATTCATACATTCAGAAAACAAAAGCAATGCCACCACATCAAGATAATTGAAGTATTCTTATTATATAACTTGAAATTCATGTATCTCTCAATTCTTTTCAAATAAAACTTTCTTTTAAGAAAGGTAAGAGACATATGGAACATTTTATAACTTTAAGGCATAGATGAAAATGATCATGCAATAAGAACAAGAGAACATACAATACAACACAACAGAAAATATAAGAAAAGGAGATTAAGAGAACGAATCCACCTTTAATGGTGGCGGCTAGTGCTCCTTCTTTGAGGATCCAATGTAGTGCTTGATCTCTTCAATGTCACTCCTTTGTCTTTGTTGTTCTTCCCTTATAGCCTTTTGATCTTCTCTAATTTCATCGAGGATGGTGGAATGCTCTTGATGTTCCATCCTCAACTGATTCATGTTAGAACTCAATTTTCCCATGGAAGTATGCCATTGATCCCAATAGCTTTGAGGAGGAAAATACATCCCTTGAGGCATCTCAGGGATCTCATACTGAGGCGGTTGCACAGGCTCATGTGCATGCTCTCTAGTTTGCTCCATCATCTTCTTAGTGATGGGCTTGTCCTCCTCAATGGAGATGTCTCCTTCAATGACAATTCCAGCTAAATTGCAAAGATGATAGATGAGGTGTGGGAATGCCAACCTTGCTTTTTTGGAAGGCTTCTCAGTTATCTTGTACGATTCTTGAGGGATCACCTCATGTACTTCCATCTCACTTCCAATCATGATGCAATGGATCATGATGGCTCTTTCAACAATCACTTCTGACCGTTGCTAGTAGGGATGATAAAGCGTTGGATAAATTCCAACCATCCTCTAGCTATGGGCTTGAGGTCAAGTCTTTTTAGTTAAATGGGCTTGCCTTGGGAATCTGTTTTTCATTGTGCTCCTTCCACACAGATGTCTAAGAGCACTTAATCCAGTCTCTGATCAAAGTTGACTCTTCTAGTGTAAGGATGTGGATCTCCTTACATTAAAGGCAAGTTGAACGCCAACCTCACACTTTTCGGGCTAAAATCTAAGATTCTTCCTCAGACCATGGTGCTCCAATTCTTGGGATTTGGATTAACACTAGTGTCATGGTTTTTTGTGACCCATGCATTAGCATAGAACTCTTGCACTATTAAAATCCCAAACATTTGGATGGGATTGGTTAGGACTTCCCAACCTCTTCTCTAGATCTCTCTTCGAATTTTTAGATACTCATTCTTCTTGAGCCTGAAAGAGACCTCAGGGATCACCTTCTTCTCTGCCACTACTTCATAGAAGTGGTCTTGGTGGGATTTGATAAAGAATCTCTCCATCTCCCAAGATTCAAAGGTGGCCGCTACTGCCTTTCCTTTCCTCTTTCTAGAGGATTTTCCAACCTTGGGTGCCATAAGTGGTAATGAAAAGAAAAAAGCAATGCTTTTCCAACACCAAACTTAAGAGCTTTGCTCGTCCTCGTGCAAAAATAAAGAAAAGAGAATAAAAGGAGAAGAAGGGGGAAGGTAATTCGGCCAAGGGGGTATTCATGTGTATGAGAGGTGTGTGTATGAAGGGTTACAATGAGGGGTATTCATAGGAGTGGGCTAGGGTTAGGTTCAGTCATGGGTGGGGTGAATGGGAGGAAAATTTGATTTTAAAATGGGTGGGGGTTGGTGGGAGTTATGATGGTTTTGGAAAAGTGATATGGATGTGATTGGGCTAGGGTTTATAGGGAAGTGTGTATGGGGAAGTGTGAAAGAAAGAAGGAAGAAGTGCGGTAGGTAAAGATGCTGTGGGACCCACTGGTCCTGAGAGGCTAGGAAATTCAAATTTCTTGCACTCTACATTGGCGTTTGAACTCCAGGTTCTGCTCCCTGGCTGGTGTTCAACTCCAACAACACTCCATCCAGAGTGTTCTATTTTCACTGCTGAATATTTCTGTCTCGGTTCTGATTGCTGCACATGATCATGAACCTAAAAAAAACTTAAAAAAAATTAAAATTAAGGAATTAAAAGAAATAGAAATAATTAATTAAGGTTGGGTTGCCTCCCAACAAGCGCTTCTTTAACGTCATTAGCTTGACGGTTGGCTCCTTACAGAGGTGATTATGGGCTCAGAATTTTGCCCCTTGTAGTGAACTTTCTTCTTGTCTTCTCATGAATGAGCTCCACATGCTCTAGAGACAGGATACGACTCACTGTATGTGGTATGATTGGTTTCTTAGTGAAGACAACTCTCATGCCAGGTGAGAGGCTTTTAGTGGGGACTTTCTTGTTCCTCCAGCCTTTAGGTACTTTCTTCCAAGTACCTTTGTTCTTAGAGCATGTTAATGGCTGCCCAAAACTAAACTTAGAATTGATGTTTGGGGGCTCTGAAAAGCTCTATAAAGAAAAAGATGGTTGGAACACTATGTGTTACACCATTGTCTCTTTCTTATCAGAGGGAGAATTGGGATTGGACATATTGAACAAGATGTAGTTCTCTCCTAGTTGGAAAATCAGTTCTCCTTTTGCCACATTAATCATGGCTTTTGCAGTGGCTAGGAAAGGTCTTCCGAGGATGATATAGTCATCTTCATCCTCTCCTATGTCCAAGACTATGAAGTTTGTAGGGATGTAGTGGTCTTCAACCTTTACCAATACATCTTCTACTAAGCCATATGGTTTCTTCATTGACTTGTCTGCCATCTCTAGTGAGATATTTGCAGCTTGTACCTCAAAATTTCCTAGCTTCTCTATTACAGAGAGTGGCATGAGGTTTATACTTGACCCTAGGTCACACAGAACTTTCTCAAAGGTCTTGGTGCCTATGGTGCAAGAAATCAGGAAGCGTCCATGATCTGGAAGCTTTTGAGGTAGCTTCTGCTGAACCAAAGCATTGAGTTCTTTGGAAAGCAGTGGAGGTTCTTCCTCCAAAGGCTTTGTACCAAATAGCTTGGCATTCAGCTTTCTGAGAGCTCCTAGGTACTGAGCAACTTGCTCTTCCCTAGTATCTTCATCCTTATTAGAGGATAAGTGTTCATCAGAACTCATGCACTGCAGGAGTGCATGCAAGGAAACCTCTATGGTTTCTATATGAGCCTTGGCTTTCTTTAGTTCTTGGATAGGAATTTCTTGAGTGGGTATTGAGCACTTAGAGGGTGTGCCTTTGCTGGCATTCAACACCAGCTCTGATGGCTCTTTGGGTGTTGAACGCCCATGCTGTATACCCTTACTAGCATTAAACGCCAATTCCCTTACCATTTTAGGCGTTGAACACCCAGCAGAGATGTCCTGGCTAGCGTTCAACGCCAGCTTCCCTGCCTATCAAGGCGTTAAATGCCCAATGAGAGCTTCCTCACTGACGTTTAGCGCTAGCTTTGTTGTCTGGTTAGGCGTTGAATGCCCAGTGAGGGCTTCCTCACTGGCATTCAGTGCCAGCTCTGGTGCCAGGATGGGCGTTGAATGCCCAGTGAGGGCTTCCTCACTGAGGTTCAGTGCCAGGCTCTTAGCTAGTTTAGACATTGAACGACTAGTGAGATATTCCTCACTAGCGTTCAATGCCTTCCCAGTCTCTCCAGATTCAGCCTCTACCTCAGTGGTGATGGCCTTGCACTCTTATCTTGGTTCAACTTCATTGTTACTAGGAAGAGTGTCAGGAGCGGTCTCAAGGATCCTCTTACTCAGTTGACCAACTTGTACCTCCAACTTTCTGATGGAGGACCTCATCTCAGTTATAAAACTATGAGTGGTATTAAAGTGGCTAGAGACTAGAATGGCTAAGTCAAAAAGGCTCTGCTTAGGAGTCTCCATATTCCCTTGAGATGATGGGAATGGTGGCCTGTTGGTGAACCTATTCTAGTTCCTTCCACCTTGATTATTTTTGAAGCCTTGCTGAGGCTTCTGTTGATCCTTCCATAAAAGGTTAGGATGATTCCTCCATGAAGGGTTGTAGGTGTTTCCATAGGGTTCTCCCATGTAATTCACCTCCTCCATGGTGGGTTGATCAGGATCATAAGCGTCTACTTCAGAAGAAGCTTCCTGAGTGCTGCACTCTGATTTTGGGTTGAACCTTCTCTTTGTCTGAAGGTTTGAACTTCCACTCTGATTTTGCTCATCCTTTGAGTAGGAAAAAATTTAGCCAAAAAAGCATTGACCAGCTTTTTCCAAGAGTCTAGGCTCTCTTTTGGTTGAGAATCCAACCATATCTTAGCTCTGTCTCTTACAGCAAAGGGAAAGAGGATAAGTTTGTAGACCTTAGGATTCACTCCATTGGTCTTAACAATATCACAGATCTGCAAGAATTCTGATAGGAATTTATGTGGATCTTCCAGTGGAAGTCCAAGGAACTTATAATTCTGTTATAGAAGAAAGACTAACTGAGATGCTTTGTATAGAGATGCTTATGCCATAAAGGTAAGAGGTAGGCATGGTGAAGTCACCAAGAACCTTCCTTGCTTCTCCTTCATGTTCGGCTATGTCTTCAGCTTCTTGTTCGAAATTTTCTGAAAGGTTTCTTCTGGAGCGTTGTGCTTTAATTTGTTGTAAGCTCCTCCTTAAAGTCCTTTCAGGTTCAGGATCAAGATTAAAGAGAGGTTCTTGATGAGATGACTAAAAGCATAGGTTTGGATTTTCACACTAAAAATAGAATTTGTCCGTTGCAAGTATAGTCCAACCCCAACAAGTGGCCAACAATCAAATTTAAATTAAAAAGATGTCACAATTCAAACCAAATATAAACCGAGAGTATTTAGACTCCCGGGTCGTCTTCGTAGGAGTTGCAATTAAGTGATCAATTATTGGCTATGAGAGGAAAATGGGGATTGGGAACGTGATGAGCGGATAATTTATACGCTTTTTGGCATTGTTTTTATGTAGTTTTCAGTATGATTTAGTTACTTTTTAGTATATTTTTATTAGTTTTTAAATAAAAATCACATTCCTGGACTCTACTATGAGTTTGTGTGCTTTTCTGTGATTTTAGGTAATTTTGGGCTGAAATTGAGGGACTTGAGCAAAAATCTGATTCAGAGGCTGAAGAAGGACTGCAGATGCTGTTGGATTCTGACCTCCCTGCACTCGAAATGGATTTTCTGGAGCTACAGAAACCCAATTGGTGCACTCTCAATTGCGTTGGAAAGTAGACATCCGGGGCTTTCCAGAAATATATAATAGTTTATACTTTGCTCGAGTTTTGATGACGCAAACTAGCGTTCAAACGCCAACTTCCTGTCCCATTCTGAAGTTAAACGCCAGAAACAGGTTGCAAACTAGAGTTAAACGCCAGAAACAGGCTACAACCTGGCGTTTAACTCCAGAAAGAGTCTCTACACATGAAAGCTCAATGCTCAGCCCAAGCACACACTAAGTGGGTCCGGAAGTAGATTTCTGCATCAATTACTTATCTTATGTAACCCTAGCTACTAGTTTAGTATAAGAACTACTTTTAGTGATTTATTTCACAATCTTTTGAATATTTTTAAGTTCAGAGATCATGTTTAGGGGGCTGGCCATTCAGCCATACCTGGACCACTCTCACTTATGTAATTTTCAACGGTGGAGTTTCTACACCCCATAGATTAAGGTGTGGAGCTCTGCTGTTCCTCATGAATTAATACAAAGTACTATTGTTTTCCTATTCAATTCAAGCTTATTCATATTCTAAGATATTCGCTTGCACTTCAACATGATGAATGTGATGATCCGTGACACTCATCACTATTCTCACCTATGAACGCGTGCCTGACAACCACTTCCGTTCTATCTGCAATAGCTTGAGCGTTTATCTATTAGCCTCCATTCCAAAAGACCAGAGTCTTTGTGGTATAAACTAGAATTATTGGAAGCATTCTTGAGATTCAGAAAGTCTAAACCTTTTCTGTGGTATTCCGAGTAGGATCTGTGATGGAATGACTGTGACAAGCTTCAAACTCGCGAGTGCTGGGCGTAGTGACAGACGCAAAAGGATCAATGGATCCTATTCCAACATGAGTGAGAACTGACAGATGATTAGTCGTGCGGTGACAGCATATTTGGACCATTTTCACTGAGAGGACGGGAGGTAGCCATTGACGACAATGATACCCAACATACAGCTTGCCATGGAAAGGAGTATGAATGATTGAATGAAGGCAGTAGGAAAGCAAAGATTCAGAAGGGACAAAGCACCTCCATACGCTTATCTGAAATTCCTACCAATGAATTGCATAAGTATCTCTATCCTATTTTATATTTTATTTATATTTTAATTATCAAATCTCCATAACCATTTGAATCCGCCTGACTGAGATTTACAAGAAGACCATAGCTTGCTTCAAGCCGACAATCTCCGTGGGATCGACCCTTACTCATGTAAGGTTTATTACTTGGACGACCCAGTGCACTTGCTGGTTAGTTGTGCGGAGTTATGAAAAGGAATTGAGATTATGATTGTGCGTACCAAGTTTTTGGTGCCATTGAGATCACAATTTCGTGCACCAAGTTTTTGGCGCCGTTGCCGGGGATTGTTCGAGTTTGGACAACTGACGGTTCATCTTGTTTCTCAGATTAGGTAATTTTATTTTAATTTTAAGTTTTTGTTTTTATTCTTTTTATTTTCAAAAAAATTCAAAAAAAATATATAAATTATTCTATGTGCTTCAGAATTTTTAAGAATGAATTCTAGAGTTTTAGATGATGCTTTTATCATCATAGGAGCTAGTTAATTCCCATCAAATTGGCTGTTGAATGTAATGTCCTGCTGAAGCTTGGCTAGCCATGTCTAATCTTTTTAGACTGAAGCTTTAGACTAACATTGCATGATTCCTGAAATTCTTATTAAAAATTTTGAAATCCTTATTTTTCTTTTTCCAAATAATTTTTGAAAAATACCAAAAAATTTAATAAAATCAGAAAAACAAAAAAATTTGATGTTTCTTGTTTGAGTCTAGTGTCAAATTTTAAGTTTGGTGTCAATTGCATTTTTTTTAATTTTCATTAAAATTTTCAAAACTCATGCATGGTGTTCTTCATAATCTTCACGTTGTTCTTGATTATTTCCCTTATTTGATCTTTGCATTCTCTTGTTTTGTGTCTTTTCTTGTTTTTCATATGCATTTTCAATTTGTTAGTGTCTCAACATTAAAAATTTTTAAGTTTGGTGTCTTGCATGTGTGTCTTTTCTTAAAAAAATGTTTCAAAAATAAGTTTTTGGTGTTCATCTTGACATTCAAAGTGTTCTTGCATATTTTTTGTTTTGATTCATAATTTTCATGTTTTGAGTCATTTTGTTATTTTTCTCTTTCTTCATTAAAAATTCAAATATATATATATATATATATATATATATATATATATATATATATATATATATATATATATATATAGGTGAATTCTACTCTCTCCTTTCTAAAATAGAGGGTAAATTACCCCTTATGACATATACAGTGATTATTCATAAATTATTCTTCTACCAGAGTTTTAAGATTCATGTTATCTTCTCTTTTCTTTTCAATTGACACGATGTTTCTCTTGAAACTTGATAGTAGTGTTATTTTTATGATCCGCACCAAATACACCTCTTCTTTAATTTTAAAACCATAATTTCTCTCAAATCCAATCACCATTTCCAATCAATTAGGTTAGGATTTTAAACTTATTCATATGCTTTCAATCTCTCATTTCAACGAGCACATCTATTAATTTTTCAACTCTCTCCTTCCTAAGATTTTCTTCCTAGTATTTTTCTTAAAATTCAGTCGGATCAACAATGATACTCCTCTTTAGATAACCAACCCTCATAGCCTTGTATAACTATATAACAAAAACAAACCAAAATATTAGTTAGTTATAAAAATAATGAGTCAATAATTACCATCTTAGAATTTTTATTATCTGAATAATGATTGAAAAATAATTTAAGAGCAACTAAAGATAAAAAAATAAAATACCTTGGTGTCTCCTTTCACGCACCAATTACTATCATTTTTAACTAATATATCAGAAATTTCTATCAGTTTTTTAACTCTCTCATTTTTAGAATTTTCTAGCGATCGTATTAGAGATAGCAATTAGATTTGACGATCTCATTCGAACTTTGGAACTCTGATTGAAAGATAATTTATCAATAATCATTGTATATACCACAAGGGGTAATTTACCCTTTATTTTAGAGAGGGCATGGTAGAGTTCACCATATATATATATATATATATATATATATATATATATATATATATATATATATATCTTTCTCTTATTCTCTCATAAATTTTCAAAAATTTGGTTTGATTTAGTCAAAAAATTTTTAAATTTAATTGTTTCTTATGAATCAAGTCAAATTTTCAATTTAAAAATACTATCTTTTCAAAACCTTTCCAAAAATCAAATCTTTTTCATTTTTCTTTCAAATTTTTTTTTCGAAAACTTTTCAAAATTAATTTTCAAAATCTTTTTCTTATTTTTATTTCATATTTTCGAAATTAATGCTAACAATTAATGTGATTGATTCAAAAATTTTAAATTTGTTACTTGCCTAATAAGAAAGGTTCAATCTTTAAATTTTAGAATCATATCTTTTTGTTTCTTGTTAGTCAAGTAATTAACTTTAATTTCAAAAATAAAATCATTTTAAATTTCTTTTTCAAATCTTTTTCAAAATAAATTTCAATCATATCTTTTTCAAAACTTAATTTCAAAATCTTTTCTAACTTCTTATCTTTTTTTCAAAATTGATTTTCAAATATTTTTCAATTAACTACTTAACTTTTTGTTTGATTTTTAAAATTTCTATCTTTTTCAAAACCATCTAACTACTCTTCTCTCTCTAATTTTTGAAAATCATTAACTTCTTTTTCAAAATTCTTTTTAATTAAATAATTATTTTTAAAATTTTAATTTTATTTCTTCTCTTTTTGATTTTCGAATTCTAACTACATATTTAAAATAAAAACAAAAATATTTTTAATATTCGAAATTTTCCCCCTCTCTTACCTCCTTCTATTTGTTTA
Organism: Arachis hypogaea; assembly: GCF_003086295.3. NCBI lineage: Eukaryota > Viridiplantae > Streptophyta > Magnoliopsida > Fabales > Fabaceae > Arachis > Arachis hypogaea. The sequence goes on from NC_092052.1 coordinate 80,043,545, forward strand.
TTTATCTACTAACACTCCTCTCCCACTCAAAATTCGAACCCAATCTTCTCCTCTGTGTTCGAGTTCTTCTCTTCTCCTTCTTCTATTCTTCTCTTCTTCTACTCACATAAAGGAATCTCTATACTGTGATATAGAGGATTCCTCTTCTTTTCTATTCTCTTCTTTTTCATATGAGCAGGAACAAGGATAAGAACATTCTTATTGAAGCTGATCCTGAACCTGAAAGGACTCTGAAGAGGAAGCTAAGGGAAGCTAAGGCACAACTCTCTGGAGAGGACCTGACAGAAATTTTCGAAAAAGAAGGAGACATGGCCGAACCTAATAACAATGGTGGAGATGCAAAGAAGATGCTTGGTGACTTTATTGCACCCTCTTCCAACTTCTATGGAAGACGCATCTCAATTCCTGCAATTGGAGCAAACAACTTTGAGCTTAAGCCTCAATTAGTTTCTCTAATGTAGCAGAATTGCAAGTTTCATGGACTTCCAATGGAAGATCCTCATCAGTTTTTAGCTGAATTCTTGCAAATCTATGACACTGTCAAGACCAATGGAGTTGATCCTGAGGTCTACAGGCTTATGCTTTTCCCTTTTGCTGTAAGAGACAGAGCTAGAACATGGTTGGATTCACAACCTAAGGAAAGCCTAAACTCTTGGGATAAGCTGGTCAGTGCTTTTCTGGCCAAAATTCTTTCCACCTCAAAAGATGAGCAAGCTTAGAGTGGAAATTCAAACCTTCAGACAGAAGGAAAGAGAGTCCCTCTATGAAGCTTGGGAAAGATATAAGCAACTGATCAAAAGGTGTCCTACTAACATGCTTCCAAAATGGAGCATCATATGTATATTCTATGATGGTCTGTCTGAGTTGTCAAAAATGTCATTGGACCATTTTGCAGGAGGATCTCTTCGTCTGAAAACTCCTGCAGAAGCTCAGGAACTCATTGAAATGGTTGCAAATAACCAGTTCATCTACACCTCTGAGAGGAATCCTGTGAACAATGGGACGCCTCAGAAGAAGGAAGTTCTTGAAATTGATACTCTAAATGCCATATTGGCTCAGAACAAAATATTGACTCGGCAAGTCAATATAATTTCTCAAAGTCTGAATGGATTGCAAGCTGCATCCAACAGTACTAAGGAAGCGTCTTCTGAAGAAGAAGCTTATGATCCTGAGAACCCTGCAATGGCAGAGGTGAATTACATGGGAGAACCCTATGGAAACACCTATAATCCTTCATGGAGAAATCATCCAAATTTCTCATGGAAGGACCAACAGAAGCCTCAACAAGGCTTCAACAATAATGATGGAAGAAATGGGTTTAGCAATAGCAAGCCTTTTCCATCATCTTCTCAGCAACAGACAGAGAATTTTGAACAGAGCCATTCTGGCCTGGCAACCACAGTCTCTGATCTATCCAAGACCACAATAAGTTTCATGAATAAAACAAGGTCCTCCATTAGAAATTTGGAGGCACAGGTAGGTCAGCTAAGTAAGAAGATTACTGAAACTCCACCCAGTACTCTCCCAAGCAATGCAGAAGAAAACCCCAAGAGAGAGTACAAGGCCATAACCATGACCAACATGGCCGAACCTGGAGAGAGTGAGGAGGTCGTGAGTCCCAGTGAGAAAAGCCTCATAGGACGTCCTCTGGACAGAAAGGAGTTTCCCTTTGAGGAACCAAAGGAATCTGAGGCTCATACAGAGACCATAGAAATTTCATTGAACTTCCTTCTGCCATTCATGAGCTCTGATGAATATTCTTCCTCTGAAGAGGATGAAGACATATCTGAAGAGCAAGTTGCTAAATATCTAGGAGCAATCATGAAGCTGAATGCCAAGTTATTTGGTAATGAGACTTGGGAGGATGAACCTCCATTGTTCACCAATGAACTGAGTGCATTAATGAGGCAGACATTACCTCAGAAGAAATCGGATCCCGGAAAATTCTTCATACCTTGTACCATAGGCACCATGACCTTTGAGAAGGCTCTGTGTGACCTGGGGATAAACCTCATGCCACTCTCTGTAATGGAGAAACTAGGAATCTTTGAGGTACAAGCTGCAAGAATCTCACTAGAGATGGCAGATAAATCAATGAAACAGGCATATGGACTTGTAGAGGACGTGCTAGTGAAGGTTGAAGGCCTTTACATCCCTGCTGATTTCATAATCCTAGACACTGGGAAGGATGAGGATGAATCCATCATCCTTGGCAGACCCTTCCTAGCAACAGCAAAAGCTGTGATTGATGTTGACAGAGGAGAGTTGGTCCTTTAGTTGAATGAGGACTACCTTGTATTCAAGACTCAAGGTTCTCCTTCTGTAACCATGGAGAGGAAGCATGAAAAGCTTCTCTCGTTACAAAGTCAAACAAAACCCCCACATTCAAACTCTAAGTTTGGTGTTGGGAGGCCACAACCAAACTCTAAGTTTGGCGTTGAGAAGCCCCAACCCTGCTCTGATTATCTGTGTGGCTCCATGAGAGCTTACTGTGAAGCTATTGACATTAAAAAAGCGCTTTTTGGGAGGCAACCCAATGCTATTTAATTATATCTATTTATTTTCCACTGCTATTTTATGTTTTTTTTAGGTTAATGATCATGTGAAGTCTCAAAAACAACTAAAAAATCAAAAATAGAATGAAAAACAGCTCACCCTGGAGGAAGAGCTTACTAGCGTTTAAACGCCAGTAAGAGTAGCAGAATGGGCGTTAAACGCCCAGTCTGGCACCATTCTGGGCGTTTAACGCCAGAAACAGGCACCAGACTGGCGTTAAACGCCAAAAACAAGCAGCAACCTGGCGTTTAACGCCAGAAGTGCACTCTAAGGGCATTTTGCACACCTAAATGGAGCAGGGATGTTAAGTCCTTGACCCCTCAGGATCTATGGACCCCACAGGATCCCCACCTACCCCACCTCTTCTTCTCTCTTCTTCACACCCTTTCTTAATACTCTTCCCCAAATACCTTTCACCAATCACCTCCATGTCTCTTCCTCAAATACTCTTCACCACTCACATCCATGCACTCTTCCCCAAAAATCCCACCTACCTTCAATTTCAAAAATCCTTTCCCTCCCAAATCCAACCCTAATACACGAAACCTAACCACCCCCACCCCTATATAAACCCATCATCATTACTTCATTTTCACACATTACAAACACTTCTTTCCCCCCTTAGCCGAATACACTTACCCTCCATCTCCTCCATTTTATTCTTCTTCTACTATTTTCCTTCTTCTTTTGCTCGAGGACGAGCAAATATTTTAAGTTTGGTGTGGTAAAAGCATTGCTTTTTGTTTTTCCATAACCATTAATGGCACCTAAGGCCAGAGAAAAGAGGAAAGGGAAAGCAATTGCTTCCACCTCTGAGTCATAGGAGAAGGAGTGATTCATCTCAAAGGTCCATCAAGACCACTTCTATGAAGTTGTGGCCAAGAAAAAAGTGATCCCTGAGGTCCCTTTTAAGTTCAAAAAGGGTGAATATCCGGATATCCGACAAGAGATTAGAAGAAGGGGATGGGAAGTTCTCTCCAATCCTATTCAACAAGTTAGAATCTTAATGGTTCAAGAGTTCTATGCAAACGCATGGATCACTAGGAACCATGATCAAAGTATGAACCCAAACCCAAAGAATTGGCTTACAATGGTTCGGGAGAAATACTTAGATTTCAGTCTGGAAAATGTAAGGTTGGCGTTCAACTTGCCAATGATGCAAGAAAACGCACGCCCCTACATTAGAAGGGTCAACTTTGATCAAAGGTTGGACCAAGTCCTCATGGACATATGTGTGGAAAGAGCTCAATGGAAAGTTGATTCAAGAGGCAAGTCGATTCAATTGAGAAGACCGGACCTTAAGCCTGTGGCTAGAGGATGGTTGGAGTACATCCAACGCTCTATCATTTCTACTAGTAACCGATCCGAAGTAACGGTGGATCGGGCCATCATGATCCATAGTATCATGATTGGGGAAGAAGTGGAAGTTCATGAGATTATACCACAAGAACTCTACAAGGTGGCTGACAAGTCCTCCACTTTGGCAAGGTTAGCCTTTCCTCACCTCATTTACCACATATGCAATTCGGCTGGAATTGACATAGATGGAGACATCCTCATTGAAGAAGACAAGCCCATCACTAAGAAAAGGATGGAGCAAACAAGAAAGCCCACTCATGGACTTCAACAAGAACAAGAGGAAATTCCTCATCATGAAATCCCTGAGATGCCTCAAGGGATGCACTATCCTCCACAAAACTATTGGGTGCAAATTAACACCTCCCTAGGAGAATTAAGTTCTAACATGGGATAACTAAGGGTGGAGCACCAAGAGCACTCCATCATTCTCCATGAGATTAGAGAAGATCAATGAGCTATGAGGGAGGAGCAACAAACGCAAGGAAGAGACATAGAGGAGCTCAAGAACACCATTGGTTCTTCAAGAGGAAGAAGACGCCACCCTCACTAAGGTGGACCCGTTCCTTAATCTCCTTGTCTATTTAATTTTTCTGTTTTTCAGTTTTTGAGCCTTATGTTTTATTTATGTTTGTGTCTTTACTACATGATCATTAGTGTCTAATAACTATGTCTTAAAGCTATGAATGTCCTATGAATCCATCGCCTCTCTTAAATGAAAAATGTTCTAAAAACAAAAGAACAAGAAGTACATGAATTTCAAATTTATTCTTGAGATTAGTTTAATTATTTTTATGTGGTGGAAATACTTTTTGTTTTCTGAATGAATGCTTGAACAGTGCATATTTTTGAATTTGTTGTTTATGAATGTTTAAGTTCTTGGCTCTTGAAAGAATAATGAAAAAGGAGAAACGTTATTGATGATCTGAAAAATCATAAAATTGATTCTTGAAGCAAGAAAAAGTATTAAAAAAGAAAAATCTTGCGAAAAAAATGGCGAAAATAAAAGAAGAAAAAAAAAGAAGAAAGAAAAAGAAAAAGCAAGCAGAAAAAGCCAAAAGCTCTCTAAACCAAAAGGCAAGAGCAAAAAGCCAATAACCCTTTAAACCAAAAGGCAAGGGTAAAAAGGATCCAAGGCTTTGAGAATCAGTGGATAGGAGGGCCCAAAGGAATGAAATCCTGGCCTAAGCGGCTAAACCAAGCTATCCCTAACCATGTGCATGTGGCGTGAAGGTGTCAAGTGAAAAATGTAACGACCCAACTTCCAGTACGTCATGATCGTACCAAAAGTAAGGAGTTACTAACCTATTTCTTCTAAAACTATTTAATATTGAGCCTTTAGTTCAATATCGCGTTTCTATTTTATAGATAATTCCAGAAAATTTTGTTTTTGATTATCAGAATGATATATCAAATATTTCAAAGTAATAATAATCACATAATTATTAATAATAATATCTGTCATACAAAATATTTCAAATAAAACTCAGATACAAATCCTATCCCTCTGTATAAAATAAAAATCTTAAGCAATAAGGGCGAGGGAACTCTATGCAAGCAAATTAACTCATACACTTAACTCATAAATATAGTCCAACAATCGCTCTCAACTTCAAACTGAGTTTTCGAACCTGTGTCACTGAAAGGGTGGAAGATTTTGGAGTGAGAACAAACCACACGTTCTCAGTAGGAAATGGGAATGCCGTAAAAGTAGTAATTATCATGCAAATAGTTAACTTTTCTTAATAAACTATCTTTGTCAAACCCTTTGAAATACCTTTTAATCTTACTTTAGATAAATAGTTACTTCTTTAAATTCCTAAACCCAAAACAGATTTCAATCGCAAAACTTGTCATATTAAATATCTTTTAGCCACATAATTGATTCTCAGTCATAACAACAGATATTAATCATCTCTATCCATTCACAAACTACTAGCACAAGTAAGAAACTCAATTCAACACACAAACAAATCACAATCAGACAAACAATACAATCACAGAGAAGTAATACAGGTAAACACAACCAAATGTAAATGCGCAACCAATATGATGCATGTCGGTCCTAAGCAGGCCATGAGCTCACGTGTCGGTTTACACCCTGCAGCCCGACATTACCTAGGAACAAGTCCCAGATATGGTTTCCCTTTGTGTCTTTAGTGCATATGTGTCGGTGGTAAGAAAACCACTCCTTCGTGACTACCGGCAGTCGGCGCAAAGCCCGACCCCATAATATACGCACAAGGGGAAACAGTGATCCTCAGTTCGTGGGCATCCCCGAGATCAATTCACAAACAAAACAATGATCCTCAGTTCATGGGTTTCCCCGAGATCAACGTACAATAACAAACACGATCCTCAGTTCGTGGGTTTTCCCGAGATCAATACACAATAACATAGCGATCCTCAGTTCGTGGGTTATACCCGAGATCAATACACAGCAAACAATGATCTTCAGTTCGTGGGTTATACCCGAGATCAACATACAAAGGTTCATGGGTTATTCCCGTAATCAATGATTATCAGTCCGTGGGTTTTTCCCGCATGTAAAACAAATAACAATCTATAGGTTTCCCCGAGATCAATGATCATTCAGTTCGTGGGTACTTCCCGAATTTAACCAATTATCAATTCATGGGTTTTCCCTGTAGTTAAACAACTAACAGTTCATGGAGTTTTCCCGCCTTTTATCACTTTTCATTTTCCTTTCTAAAACTCAACAATCCATATATCAGTTCCCCATTCTCTTTTCCCCCTTTGAATTCTTAATAATTTTCCTTAAACCTTTCTTAATTTCTCAGGCATTTGTCTATAAAAAATCTTAATCATCAAATCATTTCATAATTTCTACTTTAGCAATCTTAACTCGAACCAACTTTAAAACTGTTTTCCAGTTTAATTCTCTATCAAAAGACTCAAGAAATTCATCTTTCTTTTTACTATTCCAACTTAAATGTTATAATATAAATTCACAAATCTCTAAAAGATAATCCTTTACTTTAAGCCCAAATTATAACTTTTCCCTATATTGAATCAAACTCAAAACATAATTTCTTTCTTAAATAACTCAAATTCGAAACATAGACCTTTCCTTGGTAAATCGAACTCAAAATATTATAATTTTTTTTTACTAAATAAAACTCAAGTAATATAGTTTTCCAAATTCAAAGCTTCTAAAATAACTTTTCAAATGAAACCTCAGATTTTTATAAAATTTCGGCAGCACCTCCCCTAAAACTCGGACTTAACCACCCTTACGGGTTCCCTCTTTCTTAACAAATCAACAATCCTTTCTCAACAATTATCATATAGAAGATTCTCAACCAATCAGAAAATCCACAATTCGCAACTATCACATAATCCAACAATCCAATTTTCATCTCATCAATTCATAACTAAACTCATAAGTCATTGAATCCTTTCAAATTAAACTCAATCAATTCTCCATCCGTTTATCAGCAACTATCATAGCAGATTCTCAATAATTATCTCATCATAATTCAGTTTAAGAACTAACATCCTTTCATCAATTAAAATCAGAATTGTACCCAGTCATCATTTTTTTAAAAGTAAACCAGTCTAACTTTAAACCTCATAACTAATTTCCCAAAACCAATCTTCCATCAGTCACCAACCAAATCCACTACCGTTACAATATTTCAAATAACCAGAACATCATTCAATTCAATATAAGTCCATCAAAGATCAGAATTTCAGTCAATTTGCAACCATCAAGCAAACCAGCCTATGGCAACCAGCTCAACATAATCAAAAAACAGGATTCTCAGTAATTCCAAACAATCAGAAAATCGATAACAATTACAGCCTCAAATCAAAATCAATATCACCAGTTAATCATTTACCGCAACAAAACCAATCACAATTCAAACTCAATTTATCAATCATCAACATGTCAGTTTTTTTTTAATAATTAACTCAACATATCTTAATTTAGTAAATAACACCAGTTTAATCACCGTTCACAACAGCAGCGGTGGCAACTCCTACCAGCGACAGCGACAGGCTCCCGTGATGATGATGGCGATTGGGTGCAGCGGCGGTGACTGGATCGGCTTCCCCTCTCTCTCTCTCTCATCTTCGCACACTGTCTTTCCCTGTCTCTTCAAAGCTTGACGGCAGCTGGTCATCGGCGGAGCGCGACGGCTCCTCTTCACCGACAGCGGTGGTGACTGGCGCGAGGAGGCAGCGGTCCCAAGCTCGCGACTCTCATCCTCCACATCGCTCTCTCTCTCACTCATGAACTCTTTCTCCTCGCGACTTTGCTCCTTGATTGCGACGTGGCGGGGTGGTGGTTCGACAGACGGTGGCGACGGCGCAGCAGGGCCTGACGAACAGAGGCGGCGACAGTGCCAAGCCCCTTCAGCGACGCTCTTCCCTCTTCTCTCGGATCCCACTCTCTCTGTGCTTCTTTCTCTGTTCTGTGTGAGTGACTTTTACATTTAGGAAAGGAAAGGGGGGAAATAGGGGTGCGGCTGAGTGTGGTGAGGGTGAAAGGGTTAGGGTTGCTCAATTTAGGAAATTAGGGTCTCTAGTTTGATTTGGGAATTAGGGTTAGAAATTAGGATTTTATAAAAGAATAAGGATAGGTATGAATAGATATTTTGATAAAATTGAAGGGTAGAGTAATTTTAAAATCAGATATACTCTATTAAAAATATTTAGGAACATTATTTATCATCATATTGCTAAGTTCAATCAATTATTTCTAATTTAAAATACAAAATAAATATATTAATCACATTTTTATAAAATATAGTTTAACTCAATATTAGTTATTCAAATTAAATGATATAACTTTTCATTATTTTTCTATCTCCGAAACTTTAATTTCAATTATACCAAATGTCTAATAAGGATTATATAAAAATTCTAATTAATTTAAACTTTAATTATCATGAAACTCTATTTAATTACCTTAGTAAAGTAATTTTCTTAAAACAAAATTATCAACAAATAAAATAAATCACAAATAACTAATTATTTAATTTTCAAAAACTAGGGTTATTACAAAAAACTTGAGACTGAGCGGTTAAAGTCGTGATCCAAAGCAAAAAGAGTGTGCTTAAGAACCATGGACACCTCTAATTGGGGACTCTAGCAAAGCTGAGTCACAATCTGAAAAGGTTCACCCAGTTATGTGTCTGTGGCATTTATGTATCTGGTGGTAATACTGGAAAACAAAGTGCTTATGGCCACGACCAAGACTCATAAAGTAGCTGTGTTCAAGAATCAACATACTGAACTAGGAGAATCAATAACACTATCTAAATTCTGAGTTCCTAAAGATGCCAATCATTCTGAACTTCAAGAGATAAACTGAGATGTCAAAACTGTTCAGAGGCAAAATGCTACTAGTCCCGCTCATCTAATTGGAGTTAAGTTTCATTGATAATTTAGAATTTATAGTATATTCTCTTCTTTTTATCCTATTTGATTTTCAGTTGCTTGGGGACAAGCAACAATTTAAGTTTGGTGTTGTGATGAGAGGATAATTTATACGCTTTTTGGCATTGTTTTTAAGTAGTTTTCAGTATGATTTAGTTAATTTTTAGTATATTTTTATTAGTTTTTAAATAAAAATCACATTTCTAGACCCTAATATGAGTTTGTGTGTTTTTCTGTGATTTTAGGTAATTTCTGGCTGAAATTGAGGGACTTGAGCAAAAATCTGATTCAGAGGCTGAAGAAGGACTGCAGATGCTGTTGGATTCTGACCTCCCTGCACTCGAAATGGCTTTTCTGGAGCTACAGAAACCCAATTGGCGCTCTCTCAATTGCGTTGGAAAGTAGACATACAGGGCTTTCCAGCAATATATAATAGTTCATACTTTGTCCGAGTTTTGATGATGCAAACTGGCGTCCAAACGCCAACTTCCTGCCCTATTCTGAAGTTAAACGACAGAAACAGGTTGCAAACCAGAGTTAAACACCAGAAATAGGCTACAACCTGGCGTTTAACTCCAAAAAGAGTCTCTACACATGAGAGCTCAGTGCTCAGCCCAAGCACACACCAAGTAGGCTTGGAAGTGGATTTCTGCATCAATTACTTATCTTATGTAACTCTAGCTACTAGTTTAGTATAAAAACTACTTTTAATGATTTATTTCACAATCTTTTGAATATTTTTATGTTCAGAGATCACGTTTAGGGGGCTGGCCATTCGGCCATGCCTGGACCACTCTCACTTATGTAATTTTCAACGGTGGAGTTTCTACACCCCATAGATTAAGGTGTGGAGCTCTGCTATTCCTCATGAATTAATACAAAGTACTATTGTTTTCCTATTCAATTCAAGCTTATTCCTCCTATTCTAAGATATTCGCTTGCACTTCAACATAATGAATGTGATGATCCGTGACACTCATCACTATTTTCACCTATGAACGCATGCCTGACAATCACTTCCGTTCTATCTGCAATAGCTTGAGCGTTTATCTTTTAGCCTCCATTCCGAAAGATCGGAGTCTTCGTGGTATAATCTAGAATTATTGGCAGCATTCTTGAGATCTGAAAAGTCTAAACCTTATCTGTGGTATTCCGAGTAGGATTTGGGATGGGATGACTGTGACGAGCTTCAAACTCGCGAGTGCTGGGCGTAGTGACAGACGCAAAAGGATCAATGGATCCTATTCCAACACAAGTGAGAACTGACAGATGATTAGCCGCGCGGTGACAGCGTATTTGGACAATTTTCACTGAGAGAACGGGAGGTAGCCATTGACGATGGTGATACCCAACATACAGCTTGCCATGGAAAGGAGTATGAATGATTGAATGAAGGCAGTATGAAAGCAGAGATTCAGAAGGGACAAAGCACCTCCATACGCTTATTTGAAATTCCTACCAATGAATTGCATAAGTATCTCTATCCTATTTTATATTTTATTTATATTTTAATTATCAAATCTCTATAACCATTTGAATCCGCTTGACTGAGATTTACAAGATGACCATAGCTTGCTTCAAGCCGACAATCTCCGTGGAATCGACCCTTACTCACGTAAGGTTTATTACTTGGACGACCCAGTGCACTTGCTGGTTAGTTGTGCGGAGTTGTGAAAAGGAATTGAGATTATGATTGTGCGTACCAAGTTTTTGGCTCCATTAAGATTACAATTTCGTGCACCACAACGCAAGAAGCAAGAAATGTAAATAGCAAGAAAGTAAATGATCATGCAAGAAATTAAAGTCAAAGCAATAAAAGTCAAAGCAAATGAAGCAAGAAAAGGAAAATTTAAATGCAAGAAACTTCTTGGCAAGTAATTAAGAGCTAAGGTTACCTATCCTAGCCAGTGACCACAAACACATGATGATTATGAAGAGTTAATCCTACGTAGTCAACCCTACATCGAGGATAAGTCAAGTAGGCATAGTTGATTCCAATCCATAAGTCCTAGCCAACTCTATTAATGGGAGGCTTAGAGTCAATGGAAACCAAATCAACTAACAACTCTAATATATCAAGCAAGAATGGACATCAATGACTCAAGGATCACCAAAGTCATCAATTCCAAGCCAAGAGTGAAGGAAAACTAGGTAAAAATAAGCCAAGCATTTTATCAAACACTTGGTGTGCATGAAAATAAAATAATATTAAATTGCAATAAAAATAAAATCTAACTACCAAAAACAAGAAAATGATAATAACAACTAAAGAAAGAAAGAATAACATGGAAACATAGATTTGCATTAATTGAAATTAAATTCAACAAAAGTGTTCATAACATAAAAGTGACAAAATAAAGGAAATAACAAGAGAAATAAAGAAGATCAAGATAAAGGAACATCAAAACATAAAAGAAACTACCCTAGAACAAGAATTAAAAGCTAAAATTAAAGGAAAACTAACTAAGAAAACCTAAATTCTAGAGAGAAGGAGGAGCTTCTCTTACTAGAAAACTAAGAGAAACATAGAAAAGATAAACCTAATTGCACCCCCTTCATCCTTCTTCGCTTTGGCTTGAAATAGCTTCAAAAATGAGTTGGATTGGGTTTTGGAGGCCCAGAATTTGCCCCTAGCGATTTGCAATTAATGAGCTCAAGTGCCCCTGGTCACGCGTACGCGTGAGTCACGCGTACGCGTCACCTGGAAAAATTCACTCCCACGTGTATGTGTAGGTCACGCGTATGCGTCACCGAGCTTGCACTTGGGCGCGCGCACGCGGCACTTGTGTGCACACACGGATGCTGAATCTTCCAAACTCTATTTCATTCATGGTTCCTTCTCTTTTGCATGCTCTTTTTTTCACTTCTTCAACCCATACTTGCCTTGGAAACCTGAAAGCACTTAACAAATATATCATGGCACCAAATGGGATTAAAGTGAATAAAATTGATTAAATTAAGCACAAAAGGGCATGTTTTCACTTCCAAGCACAATTTAGGAAGAAATCTCAAAAGCATGCTATTTAGATGAATATATGTGGGTTTATATGATGAAATCCACTCAAATCAATCCAAAATATATCGTAAAATATGGATTAATCAATTCCCCCACACTTAAACAATAGCATGTCCTCATGCTACTCACAACCAAAGGAGATGAATGAAAGGGCAAATAATTTATCTAATGTAGCTACTTATATACATGCAACTATACTAAATGCTATCCACCTATATCTACAATATGGTGCCTATCGAGTTTGGTAAAAACAAACAAAAGAATCTCAATCAATCCAAAGTAAAAACTTAGGGCCAAGATGGTGCACGAAATTGTGATGTCCAGGCTCGAACAATCCCTGGTAATGGCTCCAAAGCTTGGTGCTTTGATCTTAATACATAATTGTCACAACTTCGATACAACTAACCAGCAAGTGTACTGGGTCGTCCAAGTAATACCTTACGTGAGTAAGGGTCGAATCCCACGGAGATTGTTGGTATGAAGCAAGCTATGGTCACCTTGTAAATCTCAGTCAGGCAGATATAAAGTGATAATGGTGTTTTCGAATTTAATATAATAAAATAGGGATAGAGATACTTATGTAATTCATTGGTAGGAATTTCAGATAAGCGAATGGAGATGCTTTTCGTTCCTCTAAACCTCTGCTTTCCTGCTATCTTCATCCAATCAGTCTTACTCCTTTCCATGGCTGGCTTTATGCAAGGGCATCACCGTTGTCAGTGGCTACATCCCCTCCTCTCAGTGAATAATATGCTCACGCACCCTGTCATGGCACGGCTATTCATCTGTCGGTTCCCGATCATGCTGGAATAGGATTCACCCTCCTTTTGCGTCTGTCACTAACGCCCAGCACTCGCGAGTTTGAAGCTCGTCACAGTCATTCATAAGGGAGAAGGATGATGAGCGTCACACATAATCATCACCTTCATCACGTTCTTGAGTGCGAATGGATATCTTAGAAGCGAAATAAGATGAATTGAATAGAAAATAGTAGTACTTTCATTAATCTTTGAGGAACAGCAGAGCTCCACACCTTAATCTATGGAGTGTATAAACTCTACCGTATGAAAATACATAAGTGAAGGTCCAGGCATAGCCGAGATGGCCAGCTTCTCTGATCTAAGAACCAGGCGTCCAAAGATGGTCAAAAAGACTAGTAAGAGGTCCTATTTATAATAAACTAGCTACTAGGGTTTATATGAGTAAGTAATTGATGCATAAATCCACTTTCTGGGCCCACTTGGTGTGTGTTTGGGCTGAGCCTGAATGTTGCACGTGCAGAGGCCATTTGTGGAGTTGAACGCCAGTTTCTGTGCCAGTTTGGGCGTTCAACTCTGGTTTTGGATCCTTTTCTGGCGCTGGACGCCATATTTGGGCAGAAGGCTGGCGTTGAACGCCAGTTTACGTCGTCAATTCTTGGCCAAAGTATGGACTATTATATATTGCTGGAAAGCCCTGGATGTCTACTTTCCAACGCAATTGAAAGCGCGCCATTTCGAGTTCTGTAGCTCCAGAAAATCCACTTTGAGTGCAGGGAGGTCAGAATCCAACAGCATCAGCAGTCCTTTTTCAACCTCTGAATCTGATTTCTGCTCAAGTCCCTCAATTTCAGCCAGAAAATACCTGAAATCACAGAAAAACACACAAACTCATAGTAAAGTCCATAAATGTGAATTTAACATAAAAACTAATGAAAACATCCCTAAAAGTGACTAGATCCTACTAAAAACATACTAAAAACAATGTCAAAAAGCGTATAAATTATCCGCTCATCACAACACCAAACTTAAATTGTTGCTTGTCCCCAAGCAACTGAAAATCAAATAGGATAAAAAGAAGAGAATATACTATAAATTCCAAACTATCAATGAAACAGAGCTTCAATTATATGAGCGGGACTTATAGCTTTTTGCCTCTTGAATAGTTTTGGCATCTCACTTTTTCCATTGAAGTTTAGAATGATTGGCATCTATAGGAACTTCAGATTTCGAATAGTGTTATTGACTCTCCTAGTTCAGTATGATGATTCTTGAACACAGCTTCTTTATGAGTCTTGGCCGTGGCCCTAAGCACTTTGTTTTCCAGTATTACCACCGGATACATAAATGCCACAGACACATAACTGGGTGAACCTTTTCAGATTGTGACTCAGCTTTGCTAAAGTCCCCAATTAGAGGTGTCCAGGGTTCTTAAGCACACTCTTTTTTTGCTTTGGACCTTTGACTTTAACCGCTCAGTCTCAAGTTTTCACTTGACACCTACACGCCACAAGCACATGGTTAGGGACAGCTTGGTTTAGCCGCTTAGACCAGGATTTTATTCCTTTAGGCCCTCCTATCCACTGATGCTCAAAGCCTTGGGATCCTTTTTATTTGCCCTTGCCTTTTGGTTTTAAGGGTTATTGGCTTTTTCCGCTTGCTTTTTCTTTTTCTTTCTATTTTTTTTTTCGCCTAAATTTTTTTTTCTTTTTTTTTTTTCTGCAAGCTTTGTTCTTTGCTGCTTTTTCTTGCTTCAAGAATCATTTTTATGATTTTTCAGATTATCGAATAACATGTCTCCTAGTCATCATTCTTTCAAGAGCCAACATATTTAACATTCTTAAACAACAGCTTCAAAAGACATATGCACTGTTCAAGCATTCATTCAGAAAACAAGAAGCATTGTCACCACATCAATATAATTAAACTAAGTTCAAGGATAAATTCGAAACTCATGTACTTCTTGTTCTTTTGAATTAAAACATTTCTCATTTAAGAGAGGTGATGGATTCATAGGACATTCATATCTTTAAGACAAAGTTACTAACTACTAATGATCATGTAATGGGGACACAAACATAGATAAGCACATAGAAAACGAAAAACAGAAGAACAAGGAATGAATCCACCTTAGTGATGGTGGCGTTTTCTTCTTGAGGAACCAATGATGTCCTTGAGCTCTTCTATGTCTCTTCCTTGTCTTTGTTGCTCCTCCCTCATTGCTTTTTGATCTTCTCTTATTTCATGAAGCATGATGGAGTGCTCTTGATGTTCCACCCTTAGTTGTCCCATATTGGAACTCAATTCTTCTAGGGAGGTGTTGATGTGCTCCCAATAGTTTTGTGGAGGAAAGTGCATTTGAGGCATTTCCGGAATCTCATGGTGATGAGCTTCTTGCGCCTCTTGAGCTCCATGATTGGGATCTCTTGCTTGCTCCATCTTTTTCTTAGTGATGGGCTTGTCCTCTTTGATGAGGATATCTCCCTCTATGTCAATCCCAGCTGAATTGCATAGGTGGCAAATGAGGTGAGGAAAGGCTAACCTTGCCATGGTGGAGGACTTGTCAGCCACCTTGTAGAGTTCTTGAGGTATAATCTCATGAACTTCCACCTCTTCTCCAATCATGATGCTATGGATCATGATGGCCCGGTCTATAGTAACTTCAGACCGGTTGCTAGTGGGAATGATTGAGCATTGAATAAACTCCAACCATCCTCTAGCTATAGGCTTGAGGTCCAATCTTCTTAGTTGAACCGGCTTGCCTTTGGAGTCAATCTTCCATTGAGCTCCTTCTACACATATGTCCATAAGGACTTGGTCCAACCTTTGATCAAAGTTGACTCTCCTTGTGTAGGGGCGTGCGTTCTCTTCCATGTATGGCAAGTTGAACGCCAACCTTACATTTTCCGGACTAAAATCCAAGTATTTCCCCCGAACCATTGTAACATAGTTCTTTGGATCTGGGTTCTTACTTTGATCATGGTTCTTGGTGATCCATGCATTGGCATAGAACTCTTGAACCATTAGGATGCCGACTTGTTGGATGGGATTTGTTAGAACTTCCCAACCTCTTCTTTGAATTTCATGTCAGATCTCCGGATACTCATTTCTTTTGAGTTTAAAAGGGACCTCAGGGATCACCTTCTTCTTGGCCACAACATCATAGAAGTGGTCTTGATGGGCTTTGGAGATGAATCTTTCCATCTCCCATGACTCGGATGTGGAAGCTCTTGTCTTCCCTTTCCCTCTTCTAGAGGATTCTCTGGTCTTAGATGCCATCAATGGTAATGGAAAAACAAAAAAGCTATGCTTTTACCACACCAAACTTAGAATATTGCTCGCCCTCGAGCAATAAACAAAAGAATAGTAGAAGAAGAAGAAGAAATATGGAGAGGGAGAGGGAGATGTGGTTTCGGCCAAGAGGAGTGTAGAGGGGTGTGTTGTGTGAATTTGAGGAAGAATGGAGGTCTTTATATAGGGAAGGGAGGGGGGGTATTGGTTCAGCCATATGGGTGGGTTTGGGTGGGAAATTGGTTTTGAATTTTGAAGGTAGGTGGAGTTTATGAGGTAGGTTTATGGGGAAGAGGAGATGGATTGTGAGTGGTGAAGGTTTAGTGGGGAAGAGAGAATGAGGTGATTGGTGAGGGGTTTTTAGGGAAGAGTGTTTATGGGGTTGTGTGAAAGAGAGTGGTGAGAAGAAATGAGTGGAGGTAGGTGGGGATCCTGTGGGGTCCACAGATCCTGAGTGGATCCTGTGGGGTCTACAGATCCTGAGTAGATCCTGTGGGGTCCACAGATCCTGAGGTGTTCAAGGATTTACATCCCTGCACCCATTAGGCATGTAAAAATGCCTTTGTATCCAACTCTGGGCGTTCAGCGCCAGGTTGGTGGCCATTTTGGGCGTTCAACGCCCATTTGTGTGCCATTTCTGGCGTTGAACGCCAGAACCATGCCTGTTCTGGCGTTCAGCGCCCAGAAGCTGCCCATTTTGGGCGTTCAGCGCCAGAACCATGCTTTGTTCTGGCGCTGAACGCCAGACAGATGCTCCTCCAGGGTGTGATTTTTCTTCTATTGTTTTTGATTCCGTTTTCAATTTTTCTATTTATTTTGTAACTCCACATGATCATGAACCTAAGAAAACACGAAAAACAATAAAAATAAGAATTAGATAAACATTGGGTTGCCTCCCAACAAGCGCTTCTTTAATGTCAATAGCTTGACAGTGGGCTCTCATGGAGCCTCACAGGTGTGCAGAGCTTTGTTGAAACTCTCCAACACCAAACTTAGAGTTTGGATATGGGAGTTCAACACCAAACTTAGAGTTTGATTGTGGCCTACCAAACTTAGAGTTTGACTGTGGGGGCTCTGGTTGACTCTGCTTTGAGAGAAGCTTTTCAAGCTTCCTTTCCATGGTTGCAGAGGGAGATCCTTGAGTTTTGAATACAAGGGAGTTCTCATTCCATTGAAGGACTATTTCACCTCTGTCAACATCAATCACAGCTCTTGCTGTGGCCTGGAAAGGTCTTCCTAGGATGATGGATTCATCCTCTTCCTTTCCAGTATCCAGGACTATGAAATCAGTAAGTATGTAAAGGCCCTCAACCTTTACTAATACATCTTCTACTTGTCCATAAGCCTGTCTTCTTGAGCTGTCTGCCATCTCTAGTGAGATTTTAGCAGCTTGCACCCCATAGATTCCCAGTTTCTCTATTACAGAGAGGGGCATGAGGTTTATTCCTGAACCAAGGTCACACAGAGCCTTAAAGATCATGGTGCCTATGGTACAGGGTATTATGAACTTTCCAGGATCCTGTCTCTTCTGAGGCAATGTCAGTTGATCCAGATCACTTAGTTCATTGATGAACAAGGGAGGTTCAACTTCCCAAGCATCAATGCCAAACAATTTGGCATTCAGCTTCATGATTGCACCAAGAAACTTGGCATTTTGCTCTTCAGTGACATCCTCATTCTCTTCAGAAGAGGAATACTCATCAGAGCTCATGAAGGGCATAAGGAGGTTCAATGGAATCTCTATGGTCTCTAGATGAGCCTCAGAGTCCTTTGGCTCCTCAGAGGGAAGCTCCTTATTGATCACTGGACGTCCCAGGAGGTCCTCCTCCTTGGGATTCACGTCCTCTCCTCTCCTCAGATGTTCGGCCATGGCGCTTATGTCAATGGCCTTGCACTCTCCTTTTGGGTTCTCTTCTGTATTGCTTGGGAGAGTACTAGGAGGGATTTCAGTGATCCTTTTACTCAGCTGGCCCACTTGTGCTTCCAGATTTCTAATGGAAGACCTTGTTTCATTCATGAAACTTACAGTGGCCTTAGATAGATCAGAGACTAGATTTGCTAAATTAGAAGCATTTTGTTCAGAGTTCTCTGTCTGCTGCTGAGTTGATGATGGAAAAGGTTTGCTATTGCTAAACCTGTTTCTTCCACCATTATTAAAGCCTTGTTGGGGCTTTTGATCCTTCCATGAGAAATTTGGATGATTTCTCCATGTTGAGTTATAGGTGTTTCCATAAGGTTCACCTAAGTAATTTACCTCTGCTATTGCAGGGTTCTCAGGATCATAAGCTTCTTCTTCAGAAGATGCCTCTTGAGTACTGTTGGATGCAGCTTGCATTCCATGCAGACTCTGAGAAATCATATTGACTTGCTGAGTCAATATTTTGTTCTGAGCCAATATGGCATTCAGAGTATCAACTTCAAGAACTCCCTTCTTCATAGGCGTCCCATTGCTTACAGGATTCCTTTTAGAAGTGTACATGAACTGGTTATTAGCAACCATGTCAATGAGTTCTTGAGCTTCTGCAGGCGTTTTCTTTAGGTGAATGGATCCACCTGCAGAGGTGTCCAGTGACATCTTTGATAGCTCAGATAAACCATCATAGAATATATCCAGGATGGTCCATTCTGAAAGCATGTCAGATGGACACTTTTTGGTCAACTGTTTGTATCTTTCCCAAGCTTCATAGAGGGATTCACCTTCTTTCTGTCTGAAGGTTTGAACATCAGCTCTAAGCTTGCTCAGCTTTTGAGGAGGAAAGTACTTGGCTAAGAAAGCCGTGACCAGCTTATCCCAAGAGTTCAGGCTGTCTTTGGGTTGAGAATCCAACCATAATCTAGCTCTGTCTCTTACAGCAAAAGGGAAAAGCATGAGCCTGTAGACTTCAGGATCTACTCCATTAGTCTTAACAGTATCACATATCTGCAAGAATTCAGTCAAGAACTGAAAAGGATCTTCAGATGGAAGTCCATGAAACTTGCAGTTCTGCTGCATCAGAGAAACTAATTGAGGTTTCAGCTCAAAGTTGTTTGCTCCAATGGCAGGAATGGAGATGCTTCTTCCATGTAAATTGGAATTAGGTGCAGTGAAGTCACCAAGCATCTTTCTTACATTATTATTATTTTCGGCTGCCATCTCCTCTTCCTGTTCGAAAATTTCTGAAAGGTTATCTCTGGATTGTTGTATTTTAGCTTCTCTTAATTTTCTCTTCAAAGTCCTTTCAGGTTCTGGATCTGCTTTCACAAGAATGTTTTTATCCTTGCTCCTACTCATATGACAAAGAAGAAGGCAGAAAAAAAATAATAATAATAATAGAGATCCTTTATACCACAGTATAGGGATCCCTTTGTGAGTGGAAGAAAAGAGGGGGAGACAAAGAATGTGATGTAAAGGAAGAAACACAACTGTACGGATGGAAGAGATGTGAGATGAGATGTTAGGATATGAATGAATAAATAGAATAGGATGGGGGAGGGATAATTTTCGAAAATTATTTTGAAAAAGAGTTAGTGATTTTTGAAAAATGGTTTTTGAAAAATGTTAGAAATTTTCGAATTTTTTTTTTAAAATTTAAAAATAAAAATAATTAGTTAATAAAAAGAAATTTTTGAAAAAGAGGGAAGATATTTTCGAAAATTAGAGAGAGAGAGAGTTAGTTAGGTAGTTTTGAAAAAGTTAAGAAACAACCAAAAACTTAGTTAGTTAGTTGAAACAAATTTTGAAAAGATAAGAAGTTAGAAGGTTAGAAAAGATATTTTGAAAAGATATTTTTGAAAAGATATGATAGAAATTAGTTTTTGAAAAATATTTGATTTTTTAAAATCACAATTAATGACTTGATTCATAAGAAATCACAAGATATGATTCTAGAACTTAAAGTTTGAATCTTTCTTAACAAGCAAGTAACAAACTTCAAATTTTTGAATCAAAACATTAATTGATTATGTTATTTTCGAAAATTTGATATGAAAATAAGAAAAAGATTTTTGAAAAATATTTTTGGAATTTTCGAAAATAACTAAGGATTTTGAAAAAGATTTGATTTTTGAAAAAGATTTTGAAAAAGATAAGATTTTCAAATTGAAAATTTGATTTGACTCATGAGAAACAATTTGATTTTAAAAATTTTTGAAAAAGTCAATCCAAATTTTCGAATTTGATGAGAGAAAAAGGGAAAGATATAATTTTTTTTTTTGATTTTTGAATTTTTATGATGAGAGAGAAAAACACAAAAAAAAAATGCAATGCATGAAATTTTTAGATCAAAACATGTGATGCATGCAAGAATGCTATGAATGTCAAGATGAACACCAAGAACACTTTGAATGTCATGATGAACATCAAGAACATATTTTTGAAAAATTTTTAATGCAAAGAAAACATGCAAGACACCAAACTTAGAATTCTTTAATGCTTAGACACTAAGAATTCAAGAATGCATATGAAAAACATGAAAAGACACAAAACAAAAAATCATCAAGATCAAACAAGAAGACTTACCAAGAACAACTTGAAGATCATGAAGAACACTATGAATGCATGATATTTTCGAAAAATGCTAGATGCATATGCAAGTGACACCAAACTTATGATATGACTCAAGACTCAAACAAGAAACAGAAAATATTTTTGATTTTTATGATTTTCTAATTTTTTTTGGATTTTTTTGAAAATAATATGAAAAAGAAAAATAAGGATTCCAAAATTTTTAATATGAATTCCAGGAATCTTGCATTTTTAGTCTAAAGCTTCAGTCCAGGAATTAGACATGGCTCACTAGCCAGCCAAGCTTTCAATGAAAGCTCCAGTCCAAAACACTAGACATGGCCAATGGCCAGCCAAGCTTTAGCCTTTAACACGAGAGTATATTGCTCTTTGATAACAAATTGCAAGCCTCAGTCCAAAAGAATTTAGACATGGCTTTACAGCCAGCCAGGCTTCACATGCTTCATGAAACACTAGAATTCATTCTTAAAAATTTTGAATAAATTTTTGAAAACATTTTTATTTTTTTCGAAAACAAGAGAAAAATTTTTTTTTTTGAAAATATTTTTGAAAGATTTTTGAAAAGAAAACGAAAAGAAAGTTACCCAATCTGAGCAACAAGATGAACCGTCAGTTGTCCAAACTCAAACAATCCCCGGCAACGGCGCCAAAAACTTGGTGTTGTTGCCGGGATTGGGATCTTTAACAACTCTTGCCGAAAACTCAGACGATTCTTGGCGCCAAACAGGAATAAACAAGTCCCCGGCAACGGCGTCAAAAACTTGGTGCACGAAATTGTGATGTCCAGGCTCGAACAATCCCTGGTAATGGCTCCAAAGCTTGGTGCTTTGATCTTAATACATAATTGTCACAACTTCGATACAACTAACCAGCAAGTGCACTGGGTCGTCCAAGTAATACCTTACGTGAGTAAGGGTCGAATCCCACGGAGATTGTTGGTATGAAGCAAGCTATGGTCACCTTGTAAATCTCAGTCAGGCAGATATAAAGTGATAATGGTGTTTTCGAATTTAATATAATAAAATAGGGATAGAGATACTTATGTAATTCATTGGTAGGAATTTCAGATAAGCGAATGGAGATGCTTTTCGTTCCTCTGAACCTCTGCTTTCCTGCTATCTTCATCCAATCAGTCTTACTCCTTTCCATGGCTGACTTTATGCAAGGGCATCACCGTTGTCAGTGGCTACATCCCCTCCTCTCAGTGAATAATATGCTCACGCACCCTGTCACGGCACGACTATTCATCTGTCGGTTCCCGATCATGCTGGAATAGGATTCACCCTCCTTTTGCGTCTGTCACTAACGCCCAGCACTCGCGAGTTTGAAGCTCGTCACAGTCATTCAATCATTGAATCCTACTCAGAATACCACAATCATTGAATCCTACTCAGAATACCACAGACAAGGTTTAGTCCTTCCGGATTCTCTTGAATGCCGCCATCATTCTAGCTTACGCCACGAAGATTCTGGTTAGGAGATCTAAGAGATATTCATTCTAGCTTAATTCATGTAGAACAGAAGTGTTTGTCAGGCACGCGTTCATAAGGGAGAAGGATGATGAGCGTCACACATAATCATCACCTTCATCACGTTCTTGAGTGCGAATGGATATCTTAGAAGCGAAATAAGATGAATTGAATAGAAAACAGTAGTACTTTCATTAATCTTTGAGGAACAGCAGAGCTCCACACCTTAATCTATGGAGTGTATAAACTCTACCGTATGAAAATACATAAGTGAAGGTCCAGGCATGGCCGAGATGGCCAGCCCCTCTGATCTAAGAACCAGGCGTCCAAAGATGGTCAAAAAGACTAGTAAGAGGTCCTATTTATAATAAACTAGCTACTAGGGTTTACATGAGTAAGTAATTGATGCATAAATCCACTTTCTGGGCCCACTTGGTGTGTGTTTGGGCTGAGCCTGAATGTTGCACGTGAAGAGGCCATTTGTGGAGTTGAACGCCAGTTTCTGTGCCAGTTTTGGCGTTCAACTCTGGTTTTGGATCCTTTTCTGGCGCTGGACGCCAGATTTGGGCAGAAGGCTGGCGTTGAACGCCAGTTTACGTCGTCAATTCTTGGCCAACGTATGGACTATTATATATTGCTGGAAAGCCCTGGATGTCTACTTTCCAACGCAATTGGAAGCGCGCCATTTCGAGTTCTGTAGCTCCAGAAAATCCACTTTGAGTGCAGGGAGGTCAGAATCCAACAGCATCAGCAGTCCTTTTTCAACCTCTGAATCTGATTTCTGCTCAAGTCCCTCAATTTCAGCCAGAAAATACCTGAAATCACAGAAAAATACACAAACTCATAGTAAAGTCCAGAAATGTGAATTTAACATAAAAACTAATGAAAACATCCCTAAAAGTGACTAGATCCTACTAAAAACATACTAAAAACAATGTCAAAAAGCGTATAAATTATCCGCTCATCACAAGACAAAGCAAATATAGAAATATGATCAATGTCCCAAGATTTGATTTTAAATTTTCAAAATTCATTTCAACAACTTGCAAGAAGATACAAGATAAGCGATGGAATCATAGAATTGAGCGATCGAGCCCCTCACCGGATGTGTTACAGTCTAGTTGCTCAGTATTTAGGTCTTAATCACTCAATCCCCCTTTAATCACGTTTCTCAAAGATTTGCAAGTCATCTAACAATCAACTAATACTTGATGCATGAACACAAATATCATGAGGTCTTTGGAGGGTTGTAATAGGGCTAGGATAAGGGTAGGATTCATGTGGTTAAATGGGCTAATAGATTGGATCTTTGATTAGCTCAAGTATCCCACCTAATCCTATATCAACCTATGTACACAAAAGAAAACAACCTAACTTCCCATTCACTTCCTTTCTCACATTCACTCATGCATTCTTCTTTCTAATCACACACATATGCATTCTTTATTTACATTCTTATTTTCTTTTCTTTTTCATTTTCTTTTACTTTTTTTTAATAAACAAAGTATGTACATCAAAATTTTTTTCTTTTATCATAGAAAAGAGATGCATATGTTTTAAGTAATGAATGCATGAGTGACTACCTATTTTTTCAAATTTTCCCAATGAAAATCTAAAACACTAACTGCCAATATTTTCCCACAAATTCCCCCCCACACTTGATTATGACACACACACTCAACCCAAGCTAATCAAAGATACAATTCAAGGACATAATGGTATTTCACTTAGGGTGAATGATGTGCTTAGAATGAGAACAAAATGGAAATTAAAAGGCTCAAAAAGTGGTTTACAGGGGTAGATGTAAGGGTTGGTCATATGGATTTGTGAGTTCAATTTAAAGAAAATGGCCTCAGTCATACTAAATACAATTCAAAACATCAAATATAGGACATATAGACTAAAGCAAATCTAAGATCACAATCATAGAAGGAGTTTTTCACATAAGAATAAAATTTGTGGTTGAAATGTGCAACCACTCAATTAAGGCTCAAATCTCACTTGGTGTTTTATTCAAGCTCTTTTCTATGTTCCATAAAAATACTTCAAGCAAGTTCAAAAAAACCAATTTTCAAATCTAATCAATAGAATGCCCTAGAAGGGATTTCTTGAAAGTTCTTTGTTGTTTTACTAAACTTATTTACTCTAGTATGCAAATACAAATGCAAATATTTACTAAAATAAAACTATAAACAAGCTAAGATATATACAAGCAAACCAAGCAAAGTGCAATATAATGCAATACTAACAAATATTCACAAGAAAGAATAACTACTAAAATCTAAAGAATAATGCAAAGTGTTGAGAAAGGAAAATTTACGTCCCAAATTTGTGGATCCTCCCCCACACTTAAACGTTGCACGGTCCTCCGTGCATGCACTCAATCCGGGGGTGAAGAGATGCTCTAAGAGGCTCCACCTTCAGCTGGTGGGCACTGGGGCTCGGGTTACTATAGAAAACAAATAAACGAGAATTGAGAAAAAGTAAGTTGTGTGTAGTATTGATGAGCGGATAATTTATACCTTTTTGGCATTGTTTTTACATGGTTTTTAGTATGTTTTAGTTACTTTTTATTATATTTTTATTAGCTTTTATTTAAAAATTAAATTTCTGGACTTTACTATGAGTTTGTGTATTTTTCTGTAATTTTAGGTATTTACTGGCTGAACCTGAGCAAAAATCAAATTCAGAGGTTGAAAAAGGACTGCAGATGCTGTTGAATTCTGACCCTCCTGCACTCGATGTGAATATTCTGGAGCTACAGAAGCCCAATTGTAGCGCTCACAATTGCGTTGGAAAGTAGACATCTTGGGCTTTCCAGAAATATATAATAGTTCATGCTTTGCCCGAGATTTGTTGGCCCAAATTGGCGCTAAAACCAGCCTAAAACTTTCTGGCGTAAAACGCCAGAACTGGCACCTTTTTCGGCGTTAAACGCCCATTCTGGCACCCAGGGTGGCGTTTAACGCCAACTTTGGGCATATGCACGTGAAAGCTTGAAAGCTTAGCCCAGGCACGCACCAAGTGGGTCCCGGAAGTGGATTTCTACACTACCTGCACTTAGTTACTCATTTTCTGTAAACCTAAGTTACTAGTCTAGTATAAAAACTACTTTTAGAGATTCATTTTGTACCTTATGACATTTTACACTTCATATTGTATGTTCTACAGCATGAGCCTCTAAACCCCATAGGTGGGGGTGAGGAGCTCTACTGTGTTTCAATGGATTAATGCAATTACTAATGTTTTCTATTCAATCACGCTTGATTCTATTCTAAGATACTCACTCGTACTTCAATATGGAAAATATAATGATCCGTGACACTCATCATTATCCTCAACCCTATGAACGCATGCCTAACAACCACTCCCGTTCTATCTGAGCTCAACGTAGTCATTGGGTGACAGTTTGAGTGCGTATCTCTTGGGTTTCTGATCCAAGGACCGAGTCCAGAGATTAGAATCTTCGTGGTATAGGCTAGAACCAATAGGTAGCATTCTTGGGATTCAGAAAGTCTAAATCTTATCTATGGTATTCCGAGTAGGATCTGGGAAGGAATGACTGTGACAAACTTTAAACCTGCGAATGTTGGGCGCAGTGACAGTGTGCAAAAGGACAAGGGTCCTATTCCGACGCTAGTGGGAACCGACAGATGATTAGCTGTGCGGTAGCTGTACATGGTATTTTTCATCCGAGACGAGAAATCTGACAGTTGATTAGCCGTGCAGAGATCGTACCTGGTATTTTTCATCCGAGAGGATTATAAAGTTTGCGATTGAAGGAAGCCATGCGTGTTTGGAGAAGAAGACAGTAGGAAAGTAGAGATTTTTCTCATTATTGAATTACAAGTACTATTTATTTCATGTCATTTATTTTTCATAAATACAATCACTCTTATCATTAATCTCATGACTAAGATTTACAAAGTAACCATAGCTTGCTTCAAGCCGACAATCTCCGTGGGATCGACCCTTACTCACGTAAGGTATTACTTGGACGACCCAGTGCACTTGCTGGTTAGTTATGCGGAGTTGTGGAAAGTGTAATCACAATTTCGTGCCCCAAGTTTTTGATGCCATTGCCAGGGATTGTTCGAGTTTAGACAACTGACGGTTTATTTTGTTGCTCATATTAGGAAAAATTTTATCTTTTTAAATCTTTTTTTATTTTTATTTTCTTTCTTTCGAAAATCCTTTATAAAATTTTTCAAAATCTTTTTCT
Organism: Arachis hypogaea; assembly: GCF_003086295.3. Classification (NCBI taxonomy): domain Eukaryota; kingdom Viridiplantae; phylum Streptophyta; class Magnoliopsida; order Fabales; family Fabaceae; genus Arachis; species Arachis hypogaea. Next base: position 80,070,123 of record NC_092052.1, read on the forward strand.
TTTCTTATTCATAATTTTCGAATTACATGTACTATTTTATTATTTTGATTTAAAAATTTTAAGTTTGGTGTTTCTTTGTTGAGAAAGTTTCAATCTTCAAATTTTAAAATCATATCTTTTTCAAATCTTTTCTTTTATTTATTTATTTTTACAAGTATCCTTAATTTTAAGACATATCTTTTTCAAAATTTCCTAACCACTTTCTCTCTCTTCATTTTTTGAAAATCATATCCAAAACTTTTCAAATCTTTCTAAATAATTAGTCATCTTAGTATTCGAATTTTTTTATATTATTTTTATTTTTAGTTTTCGAAAATTATCTTCTATTTTCCAATTATTTTATTTTAATTTATCTTAATTCCTTTTTAATTCGGTTATTCTTAATTAAATAAAATAAAAATAAAAATAGATGTTATTTGCAATCCACATCATCTCCCTTTCTCCATCATGGACCTAAGTGGAAATGAACAGTCCAGAAGGACTTTGGGGTCATATGCTAACCCCACTACTGCTGCAAATGGGAGTATTATCTGTATAGCCCCCATCAGGGCCAGCAGTTTTGAGCTAAACCCTCAACTCATTATCATGGTGCAGCAAAATTGCCAGTATTCCGGTGTTCCACAGGAAGAACCTACTGAGTTTCTGGCACAGTTCCTACAAATTGTTGACACAGTACGTGATAAGGAAGTAGATCAAGATGTCTATAGATTATTACTGTTTCTATTTGCTGTAAAAGATCAAGCTAAGAGGTGGTTAAATAACCAACCCACAGCAAGTATAAAAACATGAAAACAGTTATCAGACAAATTCCTGAATCAATATTTTCCTCCAAAAAGGATGACACAGCTAAGGCTGGACATCCAAGGCTTTAAACAAGAGGATAATGAACCCCTTTATAATGCCTGGGAGAGATACAGAGGGATGTTAAGAAAAAACCCCTCTGAAATGTTTTCAGAATGGGTGCAGTTAGACATCTTTTACTATGGGCTTATAAAAAAAGCCCAAATATCTCTAGACCACTCAGCTGGTGGATCTATACATATGAGAAAGACAATTGAAGAGGCTCAAGAGCTCATTGATACAGTTGCTAGAAATCAACATCTGTATTTAAGTAGTGAGTTCTCCATGAAAGAAGAAGCTAAAGCAGTATCCACTGAACTTAGTCCTCAAGAACAAGTTACTGAACTCAACCAGCAATTGCTTATTATAACAAAACATTTAGCAGAATTTAAAGAGATGCTGCAAGAAACCAAAGATGTTAAAGAGAATATGGAAAAATGCTTGAATCAGACAAGACAGCAGCTATCTAAACAAATAACAGAAGAATGCCAAGCTGTTCAATTAAGGAGTGGGAAGACAATGAATGTCTCAATTCAAAGCAGCAGGAAGCCATGAAAGGAACAACTAACAGAAAATAACCAAGCCATTGCTCAAAATCCCTCTGAGGATAGTAAGAGCCCAGAGAGGAATGATTCTGGCGTTCAAATGCCAGAAAAGGATGAAGAATTGGCGTTAAACGCCCAAATGATAGCCAATTCTGGCGTTCAAACGACAGAAAAGGGTGGCAACCTGGCGTTAAACGCCCAAAAAGCACCCAATCCTGGCGTTCAAACGCCAATAGGGGATTAGACACCTGCAAGTGCTGATAACAACCCCCTTAAGCAGGCTTCTCCAACCACTTCTGTAGGAAATAAACCTACAACAACTAAGGTTGAAGAATAGAAAGCCAAGATGCCTTATCCTCAGAAACTCCGCCACGCAGAACAGGATAAACAATTTGCCCGCTTTGCAGACTATCTCAGGACTCTTGAAATAAAGATTTCGTTTGCAGAGGGACTTGAGAAAATACCCTCTTATGCTAAGTTCATGAAAGAGATCTTAAGTTATAAGAAGGATTGGAAAGAAACTGAAAAAGTTTTCTTCACTGAAGAATGCAGTGCAGTCATTCTGAAAAGCTTACCAGAGAAGCTTAAAGATCCCGGAAGCTTTATTATACCATGCACATTAGAAGGTGCTTGTACCAAGACAGCTCTATGTGATCTTGGGGCAAGTATCAACCTAATACCTGCATCCACTATAAAAAAGCTTGGTTTGACTGATGAAGTTAAACCAACCCGGATATGCCTTCAACTTACTAATGGCTCCATTAAGATTCCATCAGGCGTAATTAAGGACATGATTGTCAAGGTTGGGCTATTTACCTTTCCCACTGACTTTGTAGTGCTGGAAATAGAGGAGCATAAGAGTGCAACTCTCATTCTAGGAAGACCATTCCTAGCAATAGGACAAACCCTCATTGATGTCCAAAAAAGAGAGATAACCATGAGAGTCAATGAGGATGAGTTCAAGCTGAATGCTGTCAAAGCTATGCAGCATCTAGACACATCAAAAGACTGCATGAGCACTGACATTATTGACTCCCTGGTAGAAGAGGTCAATATGACTGAGAGTCTTGAATCAGAGCTAGAGGACATTTTTAAAGATGTTCAGCCTGATCTGGAGGAATTAGAAAAAACAGAAGAACCTCTGAAAACTCCTCAGGAAGAGGAGAAGCCTCCTAAACCCGAGCTCAAGCCACTACCACCATCTCTAAAATATGCATTTCTGAGAGAAGATGACACTTTTCCAGTGATCATAAGCTCTACCTTTGAGCCACAGGAAGAGAAAGCACTAATTCAGGTGCTAAGGACACACAAGACAGCTCTTGGGTGGTCCATAAGTGATCTTAAGGGCATTAGCCCAGCCAGATGCATGCACAAGATCCTATTGGAGGATGATGCCAAGCCAGTGGTTCAACCACAGAGGTGGCTGAATCCAGCCATGAAGGAGGTGGTGCAGAAAGAGGTCACTAAGTTACTAGAGACGGAGGATTATTTATCCTATTTCCGATAGCCCCTGGGTGAGCCCTGTCCAAGTTGTCCCCAAAAAGGGAGACATGACAGTGGTTCATAATGAAAAGAATGAACTGGTTCCAACAAGAATAGTTACAGGGTGGCGTATGTGTATTGACTACAGAAGACTCAATACAGCCACCAGAAAGGATAATTTTTCTTTACCATTTATAGACCAGATGCTAGGGAGACTAGTAGTTCATGAATAGTACTGCTTTTTGGATGGCTATTTAGGTTACAACCAAATTGCAGTGGATCCTCAAGAACAAGAGAAAACAACATTCACATGTCCTTCTGGAGTATTTGCCTACAGAAGGATGCCATTTGGTCTGTGCAATGCACCTGCAACCTTCCAGAGGTGCATGCTCTTTATCTTCTCTGATATGGTAGAGAAATTTCTGGAAGTCTTCATGGATGACTTCTCAGTATTTGGAGACTTATCCAGCTCCTGTCTTGACCATCTAGCACTTGTTCTAAAACGGTGCCAAGAGACTAACCTAGTTTTAAACTGGGAAAAATGTCACTTTATGGTGACTGAAGGAATTGTCCTTAGGCATAAAATTTTAAATAATGGAATAGAGGTGGATCAAGCTAAGGTAGAGGTAATTGAAAAATTACCACCACCTGCCAATGTTAAGGCAATCAGAAGCTTTCTGGGGCATGTAGGATTCTATAGGAGGTTCATAAAGGATTTTTCAAAAATTTCAAAACCTCTGAGCAATTTCCTAGCTGCTGACACGCCATTTGTCTTTGACACAAAGTGTCTACAGGCGTTTGAAACTCTGAAAGCTAAGCTGGTCACAGCACCAGTCATTTCTGCACCAGACTGGACATTACCATTTGAACTAATTTGTGATGCCAGTGATCATGCCATTGGTGCAGTACTGGGACAGAGACATAACAAGCTTCTGCACGTCATTTACTATGCTAGTCGTGTCTTGAATGACGCACAGAAGAATTACACAACCACAGAAAAGGAGTTGCTTGCCGTTGTCTATGCCATTGACAAGTTCAGATCTTATTTAGTAGGATCAAAAGTGATTGTGTACACTGACCAAGCTGCTCTAAAATATCTCCTCACAAAGCAGGATTTAAAACCCAGACTCATAAGATGGGTGTTGCTTCTGCAAGAGTTTGATATAGAAATAAGAGACAGAAAAGGGACAGAGAACCAGGTAGCAGATCACCTGTCCCGGGTAGAACTAGTGGCAGGGGCGTCCCTCCTTCCTACTGAGATCTCTGAAACCTTTTCGGATGAGCAACTCTTTGCCATTCAGGAATTACCATGGTTTTCAGACATTGCAAACTATAAAGCTGTGAGATTCATACCCAAAGAGTACAGTAAGCAACAAATGAAAAAATTAATTTCTGATGCAAAGTATTACTTATGCGATAAACCATATCTCTTTAAGAGGTGCACAGAGGGAGTAATCCGCAGATGTGTGACTAGAGAAGAGGCACAAAAGATCCTATAGCATTGCCATGGATCACAATATGGAGGACACTTTGGAGGTGAGCGAACAGCCACTAAGGTTCTCCACTGTGGTTTCTACTGGCCTACTCTCTATAGAGACTCCCGAGAGTTTGTACGTAACTGTGACAGTTGCTAGAGAGCTGATAATCTGCCTCATGATTATGCCATGTCTTAACAAGGGATCCTAGAAATTGAGTTGTTTGACGTATGGGGTATTCACTTCATGGGTCTTTCCCACCATCATACTCAAACACTTATATTCTGGTGGCAGTAGACTATGTATCTAAATGGGTAGAGGCAATTGCAACACCTACTAATGATACTAAGACAGTGATGAAGTTCCTCTAGAAACATATCTTCAGTAGGTTCGGTGTCCCTAGGATACTGATCAGTGATGGAGGCACTCATTTCTGCAATAAAAATCTTGACTTTGCTCTGGTCCGATATGGAATTAACCATAAAGTGCAACTCCATATCATCCACAGACAAATGGGCAGGCTGAAGTCTCGAATAGAGAACTAAAACAAATCCTGGAAAGGACTATAAGTACCTATAGAAAGGATTGGGCAAGAAGTCTGGATGATGCTCTGTGGGCATATAGAACAGCATTCAAGACTCCTATAGGGACCTCTCCGTACCAGCTTGTGTATGGAAAAGCCTGTCATCTGCCAGTGGAACTGGAACACAAGGCTTACTGGGCAATCAGGTTCCTAAACCTTGATGCTAAGATAGCTGGAGAGAAAAGATTACTCTAGTTGAATGAGCTGGAGGAATTCAAACTCAATACTTTCGAAAATACTAAAATTTATAAAGAGAAAGAAAAAAGATGGCATGACAAAAGGCTGTCATCCAGAGTCTTTGAGATAGGACAGAAAGGCCTACTATTTAACTCTAGGCTCAGATTGTTCCCTAGGAAATTAAAATCCAGGTGGAAGGGACCATATGTGATCACAAGTGTGTCACCATATGGTTATGTATAGCTTCAAGATATTAATTCTGAGAAAAAGTTCATTGTTAATGGACAGAGAATCAACCATTATCTTGAAGGGAATGTTGAGCAAGAATCCTCAAAACTGAGACTAAATTAAAAAGCTCAATCAAGTCCAGCTAAAGACAGTAAAGAAGCGCTTGCTGGGAGGCAACCCAGCCATTATTTAGATGTTTATAATATTTATATAAGTTTATTTAATTTTGTTCCTAATGTTAGCTAATGCATTTCAGTGAATAAGTCAAGAAAATAGAGGTTCAAGACATAAAACGGAGAAATCACAGAGAAAAGGAGCTCACTGGCATCAAAACGCCAGTAAAGAGGCAATTTGGGCATTAAATGCCAGAATGGCTCCCATTCTGGGCGTTTAACGCCAGTAAAGGTATCATTCTGGGTGTTTAACGCCAGAAATGGCAGCATTCTAGGAATTTAGAAAAACGCCCAGTAAAGAAGGATTTCTGGCGTTTAACGCCAGCCAGGGTACCTAGCTGGGCGTTAAACACCCAAAATGGCCACCAGATGGGCATTAAACGCCAGAATGGATATCATTCTGTGTGTTTAACGCCAGAACAGGTAGGGGAGAAGTAATTTTGTTTTTAATTTAATTTTTTTCGAATTTTCATGTTTTAAATCAAATTTTCTGCATCCAAACATTACAAATATTCATTTTTAATTCCCAATCACAATTTCATTCACAAAAAAATCCATTACCTTATAATTTCTTTTAATTCTATTTCAATTCTTTTCAATTCTTTTTCAAAAACTCATTCATAGTTCCAATTTTTTCTCAAATCTTTTTAACTCATTCATATTATCTTTTATCTCCTTGAAGCATAAACAAAAATTCAGATTTAACTTCCTCATATCTTTTCCTATCTTTTAAATTTTTGAAAAGAATCTTGTCTTTTTCATATCATGTTTATCTTTTATCAATCATATCTTTTTTTTTCTAAAATTTCGAACCCATCCCCTCCCTTCCCTTATTTATAAATTCGGCCATCCCCTTTGGTCCATTATTCGCATCCTTCTCTCCATCTAATCATCTTCTTTCTTTTTATTTTTCTTGAGGGCAAGCAAAGCACTAAGTTTGGTGTGATTTCTGTGATTCCTGAGCCAAAACAAACAAATCTCATGGCCCCCAAAGGAAAATAAACCACTTCAAGAGGCAAGAAAGAAGGCAACCCAAAACCACTTTAGATGCATGAGAACTTTTGCACCAAAGAACATGCAGACCATTACCTCAAAATTATGTGCAGAAGATCAGTGATCCCGGAAGTTAGATTCAATCTAAAAGAAGATGAATACCCGGAGATCCAAGAGCAGATTCAAAACAGGGGTTGGGAAGTCCTGGTTAATCTTGAGATACATGTTGGAAGAAATATGGTCCAGGAATTCTATGCAAATCTGTAGATGACAGAGAAGCAAAGATTAGAAGGAACTGCTTTCTACACCTTCCGGACTATGGTCAGAGGGAAGATTTTTTACTTCCACCTTAAGAAAGTGAGAGAAGTTCTTAAACTTCCTCAACTACAAGATGATCCAGAATCCTCCCTTAATAGGAGAATGGCTAAGGATAAAAGGCTGGATCAAGTTCTAGAGGACATATGCCTCCCTGAAACCAAGTGGATTACCAATTCAAAAGGTTTCCCAAACCAGTTAAAGAGAAGACATCTTAAACCAATTGCAAGAGGTTGGCTGAATTTCATTGGGCGTTCTATACTCCCAACCAGCAACCGATCTGAAGTCACTATCAAGAGGGCAGTGATGATTCTCTGTATTATACTAGGGCAGTGATGAAATTTACATGTTTGCAAACAAGGAATCCACTGTGGCCAAATTGGCCTACCCAAGCTTGATAGTCTGTTATGCAAAGATGCGGGGGTAAAGATGTGTGTGGATAAATTCATCCCAGTTGAATGCCCAATCACAAAAAAGGTGATGGATGGACCTCAAATTCAAGACAACCTCACCAAGAGGGGGCGCATGAACTCCTTCCAGAAATTCCTCAATTTGACTATTGGGCTCGCTTAGAAGCATCTGTCACCAAGCTGCAAGAAGCTGTGAATCAACTCAAAGAAGAACAGCAGAATCAAAACAGCATGCTCTGCAAACTGCTCATAGAACAAGAGAAACAAGGGCGTGAGATACAGGAGCTAAAGCGCCAGAAGCTGTCCCTTGAAGAGCCAGGCGTCCCACAGATTGAAGGAGCACCTACCCCTCCAAACTAAGGTTGTTGAGTCCTAACTCTGTGATAACTTTTATTATCAGAAACCTATTTTAAGAGTTACATAAGCATTAGTATTAGAGACATTTATTTTTATGTCTTTAATTTCCTTTCTTTTATTATTATTTGTCTGCTTTTATGTTTATTTTATGTCTCATTTTTATTCCATGAATCCCTCACCTTTCTTAAATGAAAAATATTTTTAATTGCAAAAGAACAAGAAGTACATGAATTTCGAATTCTATCTTGCAAATAATCTAATTATTTTGATGTGGTGGCAATACTTTTTGTTTTCTGAATGAATGCTTGAACAGTGCATATCTTTGAGAATGAAGTTTATGAATGTTAAATTGTTGGCTCTGGAAAGAATAATGGAAAAAATAAAAATGTTGTTGATAATATGAAAAATCATAAAATTGATTCTTGAAGCAAAAAAAAAGCAGTGAAAAACAAAAGCTTGAAAAAAATTAGCGAAAAAAAATTAAATATAAAGAAGAGAAAGAAAAAGAAAAGCAAGAAGAAAAAGTCAATAGCCCTTTAAACCAAAAGGCAAGGGTAAAAAGGATCCAAGGCTTTGAGCATTAATGGATAGAAGGGCCCAAAGGAATAAAATCCTGGCCTAAGCGGCTAAACCAAGCTGTCCCTTAACCATGTGCTTGTGGCGTGAAGGTGTCAAGTGAAAAGCTTGAGACTGAGTGGTTAAAGTCGTGGTCCAAAGCAAAAAGAGTGTGCTTAAGAGCTCTGGGCACCTCTAACTGGAGACTCTAGCAAAGCTGAGTCACAATCTGAAAAGGTTCACCCAGTTTTGTGTTTGTGGCATTTATGTATCCGGTGGTAATACTGGAAAACAAAATGCTTAGGGTCACGGCCAAGACTCATAAAGTAGTTGTGTTCAACAATCAACATACTGAACTAGGAGAATCAATAACACTATCTGAATTATGAGTTCCTATAGATGCCAATCATTCTGAACTTCAAAGGATAAAGTGAGATGCCAAAACTGTTCAGAAACAAAAAGCCACTAGCCCCGATCATCTAATTGGAACTGAGCTTCATTGATATTTGGAATTCATTGTATTTTCTCTTCTTTTTAACCCATTTTGATTTTAGTTACTTGGGGTCAAGCAACAATTTAAGTTTGGTGTTGTGATGAGCGGATAATTTAACCCTTTTTGGCATTATTTTTACATAGTTTTTAGTATGTTTTAGTTACTTTTTGTTATATTTTTATTAGTTTTTATTTAAAAATCATATTTCTGGAATTTACTATGAGTTTGTGTTTTTTTTCTATAATTTCAGGTATTTTCTAGCTGAAATTGAGGGACCTGAGCAAAAATTTGATTCAGAGGTTGAAAAAAGACTGCAGATGCTATTGGATTCTGACCCTCCTGCACTCGAAGTGGATTTTCTGGAGCTACATAAGCCTAATTGGGGCGCTCTCAATTGCGTTGGAAAGTAGACATCTTGGGCTTTACAGGAATATATAATAGTTCATGCTTTTCCCGAGATTTGATGGCCCAAACTGGCGCTAAAAGTCAGCCTAAAACTTTCTGGCGTAAAACGCCAGAACTGGTGCCTTTTTCTGCGTTAAACGCCTATTCTGGCACCCAGGGTGGCGTTTAACACCTACTTTGGGCATATGCACATGAAAGCTTGAAAGCTCAGCCCAGGAACGCACCAAGTGGGTCCCGGAAGTGGATTTCTGCACTATCTGCACTTAGTTACTCATGTTCTGTAAACCTAAGTTACTAGTCTAGTATAAGAACTACTTTTAGTGATTCATTTTGTACCTTATGACATTTTACACTTCATATTGTATCTTCTACAGGATGAGCCTTTAAACCCTATAGGTGGGGGTGAGGAGCTCTGCTGTGTTTCAATGGATTAATGTAATTACTACTGTTTTCTATTCAATCACGCTTGATTCTATTCTAAGATACTCACTCGTACTTCAATATGGAGAATATAATGATCTGTGACACTCATCATTATCCTCAACCCTATGAATGCATGCCTAACAACCACTCCTGTTCTATCTGAGCTCAACGTAGTCATTGGGCGATAGCTTGAGTGCGTATCTCTTGGGTTTCTGATCCACGGACCGAGTCCGGAGATTAGAACCTTCGTGGTATAGGCTAGAACCAATTGGCATCATTCTTGGGATCCAGAAAGTCTAAACCTTGTCTGTGGTATTTCGAGTAGGATCTGGGAAGGAATGACTGTGACGAACTTCAAACCTGCGAATGTTGGGCACAGTGACAGTGTGCAAAAGGACAAGGGTCCTATTTCGATGCTAGTGGGAACCGACAGATGATTAGCCGTGCGGTAGCTGTACATGGTATTTTTCATCCGAGACGAGAAATCCGACAGTTGATTAGCCGTGCAGAGATCTTACCTGGTATTTTTCATCTGAGAGGATCATAAAGCTTGCCATTGAAGGAAGTCATGCGTGTTTGGAGAAGAAGACAGTAGGAAAGCAGAGATTCAGACGACAGAGCATCTCCAGAACCTCAGCCTGTTTCTCATTATTGAATCACAAGTACTATTTATTTCATGTCATATATTTTTCATAAATTTCATTGGTTCGGGCAGGATAAATCCCAATCACTCTTATCATTAATCTCCTGACTAAGATTTACAAAATAACCATAGCTTGCTTCAAGCCGACAATCTCTGTGGGATCGACCCTTACTCACGTAAGTTATTACTTGGACGACCCAGTGTACTTGCTGGTTAGTTGTGCGGAGTTGTGAAAAGTGTAATCCCAATTTCATGCACCAGGTATGATAAAAGACAATGTGTATATTCTATGTGTGCACGGTTTAGAAAACATGCATTGGCCGGGTAAAACGGTAACTACAAAAGCAAAAGAAATAGCATGTTCTCAATAAAGTGGCCTAGGTTACAAGTAAAGTATAAGCAAGAGATAAGGCACAAACAAACCTAGGTAACCACAACCAAAGTGAATTGAACATATAAGATATTGGACATTGAAATTGGGCAAGTGAAAGTGCAAGGTTGATATAGAATGGCACAACATACAACATCCAATTCAATAATGAAAAGTAACCTACTTGTTCATCATGACACATAATGCAATAATCACATGGTAAAGGTACTTGTTGCAAAAAGTGACAAGTTTGATAACAATCAAGTCAAGTCATTCAAACAAATGCAAAGCATTAAAAGTAAACAAGTGCCTTGTAATGTGGTTAAATTGATATGACAAGCATGATGAACAAGGGATGTAATTCAATTCACCAAAGTAGCAGTGCACAATTCATAATCAAGTTGCCAAAAAGGATATAGTCTAATGCAATATGGTAGCTACAACATATGAATCAAACTCACAATTCATTTAGGCAATCAAACAAAAACTTAATGCTGAGTGCACATATCCATCACAAATTAAACCAAAATTTAAGCATGAAGCAACCCAATCAACATAAATCAAACACTTGCAACTTATTTAATTAACAAACAACTAAACTAAAACAAATATAATTGCCAAAATAAAAATGAAATGCAAATAAAATGAGCAAGAACAAGCAGAAAATAGGGTGAAAGGGGAAGAAGAGAAGAGAAGAGAAAAGAAGAGAAGAATTAGAGAGAAGAGAAGAAAAGAAGTATAGTGGTGAGAAAACAGGGGCGTGCATACGCGCATAGGGCCGTGCGTACGCACAAAGGGTCACGCGTACGCGTGGAAGCCACGTGCGCATGGTACGTGCAAAAAAGGGAATCAACACGTACATGTGGGGGACGCATACGCCTGAAAGAGAGAAGATGAAAAGTGACCCGTACGCGTGAGGGGTGCGTACGCGTGATAGGCAAAATTTTATAGGTTTTGCATTCGCACTAAGTGTGCAAACACCGCGAGCAGAGGCCTTGCATTGATGTGTGGCCATGCACAGAAAGGCAAATTTTTTTAACAGAAAATGTCAAAATTGTCAGCTATCTCGACGTGTGTGTGTAAGCACACAGGTCCGTGCACACGCACAGAATGCAAAAAGAGGGGGAAATGTGGATGCACAAGGTGTGCAAACGCCCCCTGCAGAAAGGATAAGCTGGTGTGATCCCGCACAAGGGGTGCACGCGCAGAGAATGCAGGTTTTGGGGGAGGTGTGCGTACGCACAGGTGTGTGCGCACGGACATGCTCTGTTTTTCCAAAAAAAAAATTTTAGCGCTCTAAGGCACCAAACTTGTGGTCAACAAAAGGATTTTAACCGCAAAACATCAAACATTAAACAACTACATTATTCAAACTAAAATTGAAACTAACTAAGCTTGGAATTAAACTAAACATAAGCTATCTACAAGAAACAAAATGTAATGAATTGAGACTATGTACAAAGAGAGCGTTAGGAAGGTGTTACCATGGTGGGGTGTCTCCCACCTAGCACTTTTTTTTATTGTCTTTAAGTTAGACAATTGGGAGAGCCCTTATGGAGACTTGTGCTTGTATTCATCTTGGAGCTTCCAACAATGTTTGAATCTCCAAAATCCCAATTGATTGCACCAAGCTTGGATGGAGTGTCCAACAAGCTATGAGCTCCCCACAAGAAAAACAAAAAAACCAAACAAGAAAAACATATTCACAATAGCTAAAAATAAGCAACAACATATGCACAATCAACCAAAAATAAGCTATTCACAATATTCACATATGCACAATAGCCAATAACAACACCATTACAACTCCCCGGCAATGGCGCCAAAAATTTGATGAGATGACCAAAAGCATAGGTTTGGATTTTCACACTAAAAATAGAATTTGTCCGTTGCAAGTATAGTCCAACCCCAACAAATGACCAACAATCAAATTTAAATTAAAAATATGTCACAATTCAAACCAAACATAAACCGAGAGTATTTAGACTCCCAGGTTTTCTTCCCTAGGAGTTGCAATTAACTGATCAATTATTGGCTATGAGAGAAAAATGGGGATTGGGAACGCAAGAAGCAAGAAATGTAAATAGCAAGAAAGTAAATGATCATGCAAGAAATTAAAGTCAAAGCAATAAAAGTCAAAGAAATTGAAGCAAGAAAAGGAAAATTTAAATGCAAGAAACCTCTTGGAAAGTAATTGAGAGCTAAGGTTACCTATCCTAGCCATTGACCACAAACACATGATGATTATGAAGAGTTAATCCTACCTAGTCAACCCTACATCGAGGATAAGTCAAATAGGCATAGTTGATTCCAATCCATAAGTCCTAGCCAACTCTATTAATGGGAGGCTTAGAGTCAATGGAAACCAAATCAACTAACTACTCTAATATATCAAGCAAGAATGGACATCAATGACTCAAGGATCACCAAAGTCATCAATTCCAAGCCAAGAGTGAAGAAAAACTATGTAAAAACTAAGCCAAGTATTTTATCAAACACTTGGTGTGCATGAAAATAAAATAATATTAAATTACTTTAAAAATAAAATCTAACTACCAAAAGCAAGAAAATGATAATAACAACTAAAGAAAGCAAGAATAACATGGAAACATAATTTTTCATTAATTGAAATTAAATTCAACAAAAGTGTTCACAACATAAAAGTGACAAAATAAAAGAAATAACAAGAAAAATAAAGAAGATCATGATAAAGGTACGTGAAAACATAAAAGAAACTACATTAGAAAAAGAATTAAAAGCTGAAATTAAAGGGAAACTAACTAAGAAAACCTAAATTCTGGAGAGAGGGAGAGCTTCTCTCTCTAGAAAACTAAGAGAAACATAGAAAAGCTAAACCTAATTGTCCCCCCTTCATCCTTCTTCTCTTTGGCTTGAAATAGCTTCAGAAATGAGTTGGACTGGGTTTTGGAGGCCTAGAATTCGATCCAGTGACTTGCAATTAATGAGTTCATATGCCCCTGGTCACACGTATGCTTGGATCACACGTACGCGTCGCCGAGCTCACTCTTGTGTGCGCGCACGCGGCACTTGTGCGCACGCACGGATGCTGAATCTTCCAAACTCCATTTCCTTCATGGTTCCTTATCTTTTGCATCCTCTTTTTCTCACTACTTCAACGCATACTTGCCTTGGAAACCTAAAAGCACTTAACAAATACATCAAGGCACCAAATGGGATTAAAGTGAATAAAATTGATTAAATTAAGCACAAAAGAGCATGTTTTCATTTCCAAGCACAATTTAGGAAGAAATCTCAAAAGCATGCTATTTAGATGAATAAATGTGGGTTTATATGATAAAATCCACTCAAATCAATCCAAAATATATCGTAAAATATGGATTCATCAGTTTTTTATCCCTATTCTCGATCATAAACAAGAAAAGAAGAAACCAAGGTCAGAGGAGAATGGGAGCTCTATGTTCAAGAACAGAAGACTCCCTGTGAGATGTGAAGAAAGATGAGAAAGAAGAATGAAGATAGAAGAAGGAGAAGAAGAATTCGAATAAATAGAAGTAGAGAGGAGAAGAATTAGAAGTAGAAAAGATAAACAAGAACTAAAATATTTTTATTTTTATTTTTGTTATATTTATTTATGTAATTCGAAAATAAAGGTTAATGAATTAAAAGGAATTGAAAATTTAATTATGAATTTTGAAAAAGAAGAGAGAGAAATAGAAGAAGGAGTTTCGAAAATTAGGAGAGAGAAGAATTAGTTAGGAAGTTTTGAAAAAGAAGAGAGAGATGATAAGTAACTAATTAAGAAAAGATTTGAAAACAAAATAAGATAGAAAGATTAGAAAGATTTGAATTTAAAATTTGAAATTTGAAAATTAAATTTTAAATTTTGAATTTTGAATTTTAAATTTGAATTTGAAGTTTTAAATTTTTAAATTTTAAATTTTTTAATTTTGAATTCGAAACAAGATAAGATAAAGATTTGTAAAAGATTTGATTTTTGAAAAGGTTTAATTTTTTAAAAATTTGAGATTTGAAATATGATAAGAAAAGATTTTTGAATTTTGAAAAAAAAAAGATAAAAAGATAAGATAAGATTTTAAAAAAGATATGATTTTTGAAAAGATTTGATTTTGAAATTTGAAAACTAAGATAAGATAAGATAATAATTTAAAATTAAATCTGAATTTTTTTTTGTAATTTTTGAAATTTTAATAAAAACAAAGATAAAAAAGAGATTTTTTTTTTAATTTTTGAATTTAATGAAGAAAGAAAAAAACAACAAAAAGACACCAAACTTAAAATTTTTAGATCTAAGGGGACCTAGTGTGCGAAAATTAACAAGAAAAACACAAAGAGACACCAAACTTAAAAGTTTTAAGATCAAAACAAAAAGAAAAATAAGAACACTTTGAAGATCAAGAAGAACACCAAGAACAAAACTCAAAGAATTCAAAGAACACAAGAACATGCAAAAGACACCAAATTTAAAAATTTTAAGAACCAAACACACAATTTTCGAAAATTTGCAAGAAAAATACCAAAAGATATCAAACTTAAAAATTTTAAGATCAAAACAAAAAGAAAACACAAGAACAACTTGAAGGTCAAGATGAACACCAAGAACACTATACGAGAAATTCAAGCCAATAGAGCCAAACAAGGGACAACAAATTTAAAATTTTTGAAAACCAAAGACAAAATTTTCGAAAATTTTAAAGGAAAGACACAAGAAGAAACCAAACTTAAAGATTGATACAAGATTAAAAAAAAGAAACTATTTTTGAAAATTTTTAGAAAGAAAGACTCAAAGAATTAAAAAATTTCAACAAGAACAAAAACAAAAAGACTCAAACCAAAAACAAAGATTAAACAAAGAAAAAAAATTTTTGGAAAAGTTTTTTTTTTATTTTTTTCAAAAAAAAAGAAACTAAAATAAAAGACTCTAACAAAATTAAAAACAATACCAGATCTAGGGAACAAGATAATTCGTCAGTTGTCCAAACTCGAATAATTCTCGGCAACGGCGCCAAAAACTTGGTGCACGAATCCCCACGCTTCGTACAACTGAACCAGCAAGTGCACTGGGTCGTCCAAGTAATACCTGAGTGAGTCAGGATCGATCCCACGAGGATTGTGGTTTGATGAAAGCTATGGTTATCTTGCAGATCTTAGTCAGGTGAGTAGCAGATTTGTTGGATTTGGTTAAATGCATAAAAGGAATGAAAAATGGAATTACTAGGTTTGATTATAATTAGGGATAAGAAGATGGTTAAGGCTTGGAGATGCTTTGTCCTTCTGGATTAACTCTGGTATTACTGTCTTCTTCAAGTGTGAATGATTTCTTCTATGGCAGGCTATACGTGATTGACGCTGGATTGAGAAACCGCCAATACTCTTCCAGATCTGAACCACAGGGTTAGTGCAGATCCTATCTGATTGAAGGTGAAGCTCCTGCAGTTCATTCTCTTTTGTGATCCTATTCAAAATGCCACAGACATGGTCGGATCTTCCAGATCAGAGGATGCTGTGCCTTTGGGTTCTAACCTCTACCATAGAGACCCTAATCATCCCATACTTCGGCTGAACTGGTGTCTCGAGACGTCCCCAATGAAGTCGTGGATTAGCCGTCTAAGAGATGTATAATCAAGCTGGTGGTTCATCTTTGTCTGATGAAAGACTCACTCTGAACCCATGTAGAATGTGATAACCTTATGCCAGTTCAACGCATTCATATTGATGAAGAACAAAGATACATCTTAGAATAGAGAATCAAACACAAATTGAGAAAGAACAGTAGTACTTTTATTAATCCATAAAATTCAGCAGGGCTCCTCCCTTCAACCTAGGAGGTTTAGAAACTCATAATGATAGAAAATATAAGGTGAAAAACCTGTAAAGTGTCAAAAGGTGGTAGATGATCCTTAACACGGTTGATCTTCTTCTTTAAATACTAAACTAATGACTAGTAAGCGTAAAACAATCTTTTTAGTGATGAAATCCACTTCTGGGGCCCACCTGGTGAGTGTTTGGGCTGAGATTTGATGAGATCCACATGCTACGAGGCCTCTAGGGCATTGAACGCTCGCTAGGGGGTCCTCTTTTGGCGTTTGGATGCTGGTCTCTTCCTTTGGGCGCTGGACGCTTGGAATGGGGCAGGAGGCTAGCGTTTGACGCCAGTTTTGGGCCTTCCATTCTGAAGCAAAGTATAGACTATTAAACATTGCTGCAAAGCTCTGGAAGTCAGCTTTCCATATCTATTGAGAAAGCTCCATTTGTACTACTGTAGCTCCAGAAAAGCTCTTTCGATTGCGAGGAGGTCAGATCGAGACAGCATCTGCAGTGCTTTCTCTCTCTCTGAATCAGACTTTTGCTCCAGCTCCTCGATTTCAGCCAGAAAATACCTGAAATTGTACAAAAACACAAAAACTCAAGGTAAAATCAAAAAATGTGAATTTAACACTAAAACCTATGAAAACTTAATAAAATTTAAACAAAACATGCTAAAAACTATATGAAAATGATGTCAAAAAACATAAAATATCTGCTCATCAATTCTCTTTTTCTATTTTCTACTCATGTGCTTATCCACTAATTATCCTACTTAATTACTAAGATAAAAATTTAATTATGAGAGGCAAATAGCGAGAGAGGTTCGACCATGGTGAGAAGAAAGGATTAAGACTTTTATGCCTAGGTGATGTAGTTTGGATAATTTCACTCGTGCTCGTCCAAGGTAAATTCACCATATAGTGAATTAATGTGTGGTGAGAATTGTTCTATGAGAGAGGGCAAATGTGAACAAAGAGAACTTGTGGATGAGGTTGCTTCCTAAAAGATAATTACCATGTGGGTAATTATTTAGCCACTTGTTTTTACCATATTAGATAAAAACAAATAATTATTCGATACGAGCAATGCTAGTATCCCTAGAATATTTAGTGAAGATAAATGGGTCAAGAAATATCCGTAAAAATCTATTACCGGTTAAATTTTTGCTTGGTAATTAATAGTTATTAATTACTGGCATTTGTTACTAGTATTACTCATTTATTCATTAATTAATTCATTTTTTATCCAGGTCTACTTCATTAAAATAAAGTGAACCATGATTCTCAAATTTTGTGAACTCTAGTCGTAGAATCCCCGAAATTTTTTTACTACAAAATCGGGTTCTTACAAAAACATTGAGGAAAAGGACTATATCATAGGAGTAGTTAGTTAGTATAAAATCCTCTTTTATTTGAATTTGTGTCTCTTTTTGAAACTTTAACTTATTTTTATCCACTTATGTTTTGCTTGCTATTGATGAAGTTATAAGCATAGTTATATAAACCGAACCGAACTAGTTAGTTCGACCAAAAAATTGGTGAACTTGATCCCAAATCGGTTTGGTTCAGCTAGTCAAAATCCAATCCACTCGGGTTAAACTACTATGCTCCCACGTCCTCATTGTCCACCATACTCTCTAGCGTTTATCCAATGTCCGCATGTCCGCAGATCCACCATACTCTAGTGCGCTGCATGTCCACCACAATCCAATGAAAAAAAATTGAAATTTCAGAAAGAATGGTTGATAAATCCCTATTTTATGATTCATCTTGTGCTCAAATTGAGTGTTTTTATCAATTCTTCACCCACTTATTCGTATGAATTGCATGATTTTACTTTTCCTTCCTTATTATGTGATATATGTGAAAAACATGTTTCCTATGCTTTGAAAATATTAATTTTAATTATCCTTTATTACCATTCGATGCCGTGATTTGTGTGTTAAGTATTTTCAGGTCTCATAGGGCAGGAATGGCTTAGGGGACAAAAAGGAAACATACAAAAATGGAAGGAAAGCACAAAAATGGAGTTTTGAAGAAAAGGCAGCGATGCAAACGCATGGACGACGCGAACGCGTGCCTAGCGCAAAATGGCATCGACGCGTACGCGAAGATGACGCGGATGCGTGCCTTGAGCAGAACCCAAATGACGTGTATGCGTGACTGACGCATACGCATAACAAGAAAAACTCCCAGATGACGCGAACGCGTGACAGACGCCACGTACAAGAATCTGCAGAAAACGCCCCCAGCAATTTTTGGACCCTTTTTTGGCCCAATTCCAAATCCAGAAACACAGAATATAAGCCAGAGAATGGGGGAATCAAATAACAACTCATCATACATTCATAATTCATAATTTTAGGATTAGATGTAGTTTTTAGAGAGAGAGGTTCTCTCCTCTCTCTTTGGTTTTAGGATTAGGATTCCTTTTATTTTTATTACTTCAATGCCAGGTTCAATACTTCCTTTAATTTATGTTTCTCTTCTATTTTTATTTATTCTAATGCTTTAATTTGTTAATGTTCCAATTTAGCTTACGAACCTTTTCATGTCAAGATTTGAATATTCTATTTAATATTATTTGAGGTATTTCAGATTAGTGATTGTCTTATTCTATTTATGATGCTTTTGTTTTAATTTAGATTTATTTTCCTTTTTGGTTTTGGTTAAGTGATTGGTAACACTTGAGTTATCAAACTTAGCTATTGATTGAATTTAGATTCGCTAATTGATTTGGATCGCTCTAAAACCTAGTCTTCCCATAGGAGTTGACTAGGGTTTGAGGATCAAATTAATTAGTCCACTTGACTTTCTTTTGCTTTAGTAAGGGTTAACTAAGTGGGATTAAAACCCAATTTTCATCACACCTGATAAGGATAACTAGGATAGAAATTCCAATAACCAATAATAAATCATATTGCCCTGCAATTCCTTGAGAGACGACCCGAGGTTTAAATACTTTGATTATAAAATTTATTGGGTTTGCTTAAGTGACAAACACGTTTTTGTATGAAAGGATTATTGCTTGGTTTAGAAACTATACTTGCAACGAGAATTTATTGTGAATTCTAAACCATCAATCTCCAGTTCATCAAAATGGCACCGTTGCTAGACAGTAAGGAGCATGACTTTGTACTGGAACAAGTGGAGGAAGCCAAAATTATCAAAGAAGAAGAATTGGTTGAAGACTTAGGAGACGCTAAACCTCCATGGGAATCCAGAATTGTGGAGAATTCCGTCAGGAAAAGTACAGTTGATGCTAAGGAGGATAGTGCATAACCCCTGAAGCAGGTATCCTATGAAGAACTAGACGGAATAACTCAACAAGCAAGTTTCCTTGATAATTATAATCCCAAACCAAGTTCTCCTAGTAATGAACTTGCATCCGCAAGTGAACTCTTTGAGATGGAAGAATCTTCCCCAAGTGAAGACGAAGATGATGCGGAGGTAGATTTTTCGCAACCTCCAACTTATGACTTGAGTGACGAGGAAGATATCGAAGACTTGGATCAAGATGTGGTTGAAATTGAAGAAATTTGTAACGAAGTGGATGAATTCACAAAAGAACACAAGGGAGTAGAGCTTGCAAAACCACTGGAAAAACATATCCCAAGGCCATTAGCACCCAATACAAAATTCAAGTGGGTAAAATCCTTAGCTTTTATCTTTACTTTTCCACTTGAATATGGTTTGCTTGAAATAGATAGCTGATGAGCGGATATTTTATACGCTTTTTGTGGTTAATTTCATGTAGTTTTTAGCATGTTTTAATTGGTTTTTAGTATATTTTCATTAGTTTCTAGGCAAAAATTCATATTTCTGGACTTTACTATGAGTTTGTGTGTTTTTCTATAATTTTAGGTATTTTCTGGCTGAAATTGAGGGAGCTGAGCAAAAATCTGATTCAGGCTAAAAAAGGACTGCTGATGCTGTTGGATTCTGACCTCTCTGCACTCGAAATGGATTTTCTAGAGCTACAGGAGTCCAATTGGCGCGCTCTCAATTGCGTTGGAAAGTAGACATCCAAGGCTTTCCAGAAATATATAATAGTTCATTCTTTGCTCAAGGATAGACGACGTAAACTGGCGTTCAACGCCAGTTCCATGTTGCAGTCTGGCGTTAAACGCCAGAAACAGGTTAGAAATTGGAGTTAAACGCCAGAAACAGGTTACAACCTGGCATTTAACTCCAGAAACAGCCTAGGCACGTGTAAAGCTTAAATATCAGCCCTAGCACACACCAAATAGGCCCCAGAAGTGGATTTCTGCACCATCTATCTTAGTTTATTCATTTTCTGTAAACCTAAGTTACTAGTTTAGTATTTAAACAACTTTTAGGGATTTACTTTGTACCTCATGACATTTTAGATCTGAACTTTGTACTCTTTGATGGCATGAGTCTCTAAACTCCATTGTTGGGGGTGAGGAGCTCTGCTGTGTCTCGATGAATTAATACAACTACTTCTGTTTTCCATTCAAACATGCTTGTTTCTATCCAAGATATTTATTCGGACTTCAATATGATGAATGTGATGATCCGTGACACTCATCACCATTCTCAACCTATGAACGCGTTCCTGACAACCACCTCCGTTCTACATTAGATTGAATAAGTATCTCTTGGGTTCCTTAATCAGAATCTTCGTGGTATAAGCTGGAATTCATTGGCAGCATTCTTGAGAATCCAGAAAGTCTAAACCTTGTCTGTGGTATTCTGAGTTGGATTCAAGGATTGAATGACTATGACGAGCTTCGAACTCACAAAGGTTGGGCGTAGTGACAGACGCAAAAGGACCAACAGATCCTATTCCAGCATGAGTGAGAACCGACAGATGATTAGCCGGGCGGTGACAGCGCACCTGGACCATTTTCACTAAGAGGACGGATGGTAGCCATTGACAACGGTGATCCACCAACATACAGCTTGCCATAGGAGGAACCTTGCGTGCGTGAAGAAGAAGACAGGGGGAAAGCAGAGATTCAGAAGACAAAGCATCTCCAAATCTCTAACATATTCTCCATTACTGCAGAACAAGAATTTATTTCATGCTCTTTTATTTCTCACAATTCAAACTGATAAATATAATTGCTATCCTGACTAAGAATTACAAGATAACCATAGATTGCTTCAAGCCAACAATCTCCGTGGGATTCGACCCTTACTCCCGTAAGATATTACTTTGACGACCCAGTGCACTTGCTGGTTAGTTGTACGAGTTGTGAAAAGTGTGATTCACAATTCGTGCACCACGTTTTTGGCGCCGTTGCCGGGGATTGTTCGAGTTTGGACAACTGATGGTTTATTTTATTGCTTAGATCAGGAAAAATTTTTCTTTTTGGTTTAGAGTCTTCTATTATTGTTTTTGGTTAAAATTTTGAAATCCTTATTTTATTTTTCTAAATTATTTTCAAAAATTTTTCTTTAAACCAATAACTTCATGATTTAGTCTTTTGTTGAGTTTAGTTTCATAATTTAAGTTTGGTGTCAATTGCATGATTTTATTTTTCTTTCAATTTTTCGAATTATATGTTCTTAGTTCTTTCTTAATCTTCAAGTTGTTCTTGTTTATTTTCCTTTTTTGATCTTTAGTTTTTCTTGTTTTGTGTTTTTTTCTTGTTTTTCTTGTGCGTTTTCAAATTATCAGTATTCAAAAAAAAAATTTTTTTAAAAATAAAATATTTTTATACATTAAATACCTTTGCTAAAACACTTTAAAATTTATAGCTCAATTGGCTAGAGCGTTGTGCTTATGTTCTTGGTAATTGGCTATCTCCTTTTTTAAAAAAAAAAACTTTTTCAAAAATAATTTTTCTTTGATTAAATCTTGTGCCAAACTTTAAGTTTGGTCTTTTCTTGTTAACTTTGCTTTAGTTTTCGAAAATTTTATTGTGATTCTCTAAAAATTTTAAGTTTGGTGTTCTTTCTTCATGTTCTTGTTGTTCTTGTGAGTCTTCAAGGTGTTCTTGAGTTTTCCTTGTGTCTTGATCTTAAAATTTTTAAGTTTGGTGTTCCTTGGTGTTTTTCCTCCAAAATTTTCGAAAATAAGGAGCAGTAGATCCAAAAATTTTAAGTCTTGTGCCATTTTATTATTTTTCTCTCTCCTCATTAAATTTAAAAATATCTTTTCTCTCTATTTTAAAGTGAATATTCGAAAATTACTTTTAAAATTCAGATTTTTATTTCAAAATTTAAAATCTTTTTCAAAAATCATATCCAAAATTTTTCAAATCTTCTTAATTAAGTAATTATTTTAGTCTTAAATTTTTTTGTTCTTAATTTTCGAATTCTATATTTAATTTCAAACTATTTTATTCTCTTTTCTTTTGTTATTTATTTATTCGTTCCCTTTTTACAAAAAAAAATAATAAAAATATATTCTATTTGCTATTCATATCAATTCCCTTTTCTCCATCATGGATCTAAGTGGAAATGAACAGTCCAGAAGGACTCTGGGGTCATATGCCAACCCCACTACTGCTTCATATGGGAGTAGTATCTGTATACCCTCCATTGGAGTCAGTAGCTTTGAGTTGAATCCTCAGCTCATTATCATGGTGCAGCAAAGTTGCCAGTATTTCGGTCTTCCACAGGAAGAACCTACAGAGTTTCTAGCACAGTTTTTACAGATTGCTGACACAGTACAGATAAGGAAGTAGATCAGGATGTCTACAGATTATTACTGTTTCCATTTGCTGTAAAAGACCAAGCTAAGAGGTGGTTAAATAACCAACCTAAGGCTAGCATAAGGACATGGAAACAGTTGTCAGAAAAATTCCTGAATCAATACTTCCCTCCAAAATGGATGACACAGCTAAAGCTGGACATCCAAGGCTTTAAACAAGGAGATAATGAATCTCTTTATGATGCCTGGGAGAGATATAGAGAGATGCTAAGAAAATGCCCCTCTGAAATATTTTCAGAGTGGGTGCAGTTAGACATCTTCTATTATGGGCTTACAGAGAAAGCTCAAATTTCTCTAGATCACTCAGCTGGTGGATCTATACACATGAGAAAGACAATTGAAGAGGTTCAAGAGCTTATTGATACAGTTGCCAGAAATCAGCATCTGTACCTAAGCAGTGAATCTTCCATGAAAGAAGAGGCTAAAACAGTAACTGCTGAACTCAGTCCTGCAGAACAAATTACTGAATTTAATCAGCAATTAAACTTTCTAACAAAACAGCTGGCCGAATTCAAGGAGATACTACAAGACACAAGAATAGCTAATCTGAATATGGAAGTACAGTTGAAGCAAACAGAACAGAAGTTATCAAAACAAATAACGGAAGAATGCCAAGCAATTCAATTAAGAAGTGGGAAGACATTAAATACCTCACTTTAAGGCAGCATGAAGCCAAGAAATGAACAACCTGCTATCCAAAATCCCTCTAAGGACAGTAAGAGCCCAGAGAGGAATAACTCTGGCATTCAAACGCCAGAAACAGGCAAGGATTTGGCGTCAAACGCCCAATGGAAGCTTAGTTCTGGCGTTCAAACGCCAGGAACAAGTAAGGAGTTCACGTCCAACGCCACTCCAGCTTCTAACCCTGGCATTCAAATGCCAGTGAGGGATCAAACACACACAAGTGCTGATAACAACCCCTCTAAAAAGGCTTCTCCAACCACCTCTGTAGGAAATAAACCTGCAGCAACTAAGGTTGAGGAATATAAAGCCAAGATACCTTATCCTCAAAAAGTCCGCCAAGAGGAGCAGGATAAGCAATTTGCTCACTTTGCAGATTATCTCAGGACTCTTGAAATAAAGATTCTATTTGCAGAGGCACTAGAGAAAATACCTTCTTATGCCAAGTTCATGAAGGAGATTTTGAGTCATAAGAAGGATTGGAGAGAAACTGAAAGAGTTCTCCTTACTGAAGAATGCAGTGCAGTCATTCTGAAAAGCTTTCCAGAAAAGCTTAAAGATCCCGGAAGCTTTCTAATACCATGCATATTAGAGGGTAATTGCACCAAGACAACTTTATGTGATCTTGGGGCAAGCATCAACCTAATACATGCATCCACTATCAGAAAGCTTGGTTTAACTTGAAGTTAAACCAACCTGGATATGTCTCCAACTTGCTAATGGCTCCATTAAATACCCATCAGGCGTGATTGAGGACATGATTGTCAGGGTTGGGCCATTCGCCTTTTCCACTGACTTTGTAGTGCTGGAAATGGAGGAGCACAAGAGTGTTACTCTCATTCTAGGAAGACCTTTCCTAGCAACTGGAAGAACTCTCATTGATGTCCAAAAGGGGGAAGTAACCCTGAGAGTCAATGAGGATGAGTTTAAGTTGAATGCTGTCAAGGCCATGCAGCATCCAGACACAACAAAAGACTGCATGAAAGTTGATCTCATTGACTCTTTGGTAGAGGAGGTCAACATGGCTGAGAGTCTCGAATCAGAGCTAGAAGACATCTTTAAAGGTGTTCAGCCTGATTTGGAGGGTTCAGAGGAATTAAAAGATCCTCTGAGACTTCCTCAGGAAGAGGAGAAACCTCCTAAACCCGAGCTCAAGCCATTACCACCATCCCTGAAATATGCATTTCTGGGAGAAGGTGACACTTTTCCAGTGATCATAAGCTCTGCTTTAAACCCACTGGAAGAGAAAGCACTAATTCAAGTGCTAAGGACACACAAGACAGCTCTTGGGTGGTCCATAAGTGACCTTAAGGGCATAAACCCAGCTAGATGCATGCACAAACTCCTATTGGAAGATGATGCTAAGCCAGTGGTACAACCACAGAGGCGGCTAACTCCAGCCATGAAGGAAGTGGTGCAGAAAGAGGTCACCAAATTACTGGAGGCTGGAATTATTTATCCTATTTCTGATAGCCCCTGGGTGAGCCCTGTTCATGTTTTTCCCAAGAAGGGAGGCATGACAGTGGTTCATAATGAAAAAAATGAACTGGTTCCTACAAGAACAGTTACAGGGTGGCGCATGTGTATTGACTACAGAAGGCTCAACACAGCCACCAGAAAGGATCATTTTCCTTTACCATTCATAGACCAGATGCTAGAGAGACTAGCAGGTCATGAATATTACTGCTTTTTGGATGGCTATTCAGGTTACAACCAAATTGCAGTAGATCCTCAGGACCAAGAGAAAACAGCATTCGCATGTCCTTCTGGAGTATTTGCTTACAGAAGAATGCCTTTTGGTCTGTGTAATGCACCTGCAACCTTTCAGAGGTGCATGCTCTCTATCTTCTCTGATATGGTAGAGAAATTTTTGGAAGTCTTCATGGATGACTTTTCAGTATTTGGAGACTCATTCAGCTCCTGCCTTGACCATTTAGCACTTGTTCTGAAAAGATGCTAAGAGACCAACCTAATTTTAAACTGGGAAAATGTCACTTTATGGTGACTGAAGGAATTGTCCTTGGGCATAAAATTTCAAACAAGGGGATAAAGGTGGATCAAGCTAAAGTGGAAGTAACTGAAAAATTACCAACACCTACTAATGTTAAGGCAATCAGAAGCTTTTTGTGACATGCAGGATTCTACAGGAGGTTTATAAAGGATTTTTCAAAAATTGCAAAACCCCTGAGCAATCTGCTAGCTACTGACACGCCATTTGTGTTTGACACAGAGTGTCTGCAAGCGTTTGAGACTCTAAAAGCTAAGCTGGTAACAGCACCAGTTATTTCTGCACCGGACTGGACTTTACCATTTGAACTAATGTGTGATGCCAGTGACCACGCCATTGGTGCAGTACTGGGGCAGAGGCATGACAAGCTTCTGCATGTCATTTATTATGCTAGCCGTGTTTTAAATGATGCCCAGAAAAATTACACAACCACTGAAAAAGAATTGCTTGCAGTGGTTTATGCCATTGACAAGTTTAGATCATACTTAGTAGGATCAAAAGTGATTGTGTACACTGACCATGCTGCTCTTAAATATCTACTCACAAATCAGGATTCAAAACCCAGGCTCATAAGATGGGTGTTGCTTCTGCAAGAGTTTGATATAGAAATAAGAGACAGAAAAGGGGACAGAGAACCAAGTGGCTAATCATCTGTCCCGGATAGAACCAGTAGAAGGGGAGTTTCCCCCCTTTATTGAGATCTCTGAGACCTTTCCGGATGAGCATTTGTTTGCCATTCAGGAAACACCATGGTTTACAGATATTGCAAACTATAAAGCTGCAAGGTTCATACCCAAGGAGTACAGCAGGCAACAAAAGAAAAAATTAATTACTGATACAAAGTACTACTTGTGGGATGAACCCTATCTCTTTAAGAGATGTGTAGACGGAATAATCCGTAGGTGTGTACCTAGAGAAGAAGCACAGAGGATCTTATGGCATTGCCATGGATCACAATATGGAGGCCACTTCGGAGGTGAGCGAACAGCCACCAAGGTCCTCCAATGTGGCTTCTATTGGCCTACACTCTATAGGGATTCCCGAGAGTTTCTACGTAACTGTGATAGTTGTCAAAGAGCTGGTAATCTGCCTCATGGTTACGCCATGCCTCAACAGGGAATCTTGGAGATTGAGTTGTTTGATGTATGGGGAATTGACTTCATGGGACATTTCCCACCATCATACTCAAACACTTATATTCTGGTGGCAGTCGACTATGTATCAAAATGGGTAGAGGCCGTTGCCACACCCACCAATGATACTAAAACAGTGCTGAAGTTCCTCTAGGAACATATCTTCAGTAGGTTTGGTGTCCCTAGAGTACTAATCAGTGATGGGGGCACTCACTTCTGCAACAAACAGCTTTACTCTGCCATGGTCCGGTATGGGATTCGCCACAAGGTGGCGACTCCATATCATCCACAGACAAATGGGCAAGCTGAAATTTCTAACAAAGAACTAAAAAGAATCCTGGAACGGACTGTAAGTACCCGTAGAAAGGATTGGGCAAGAAGCTTGGATGATGCTCTGTGGGCTTACAGAAAAGCATTCAAGACTCCTATAGGGACCTCTCCATACCAACTTGTGTATGGTAAGGCCTGTCATCTGCCCGTGGAACTGGAACATAAGGCCTACTGGGCAACCAGATTCCTAAACTTTGATGCCAAATTAGCTGGAGAAAAGAGATTGCTCCAGCTGAATGAGCTAGAGGAATTCAGACTCACTGCTTTCGAAAATGCCAAGCTTCATAAAGAGAAATAAAAAAGGTGGCATGACAGAAAGCTGTCATCTAGAGTCTTTGAACCAGGACAAAAGGTTCTGTTGTTTAACTCTAGGCTCAGGCTATTCCCCGAAAAACTGAAATCCCGGTGGAGGGGACCATATGTGATTACAAGTGTATCACCATACGGTTATGTGGAGCTTCAAGACATTGATTCTGATAAGAATTTCATTGTTAATGGACAGAGAATCAAGCACTATCTTGAAGGCAATGTTGAGCAAGAGTGCTCAAGGCTGAGGCTAGATTAAAAGCTCAGCAAAGGTCCAGCTAAAGACAATAAAGAAGCACTTGCTGTTAGCAAAACTTTTTCTGTTATTTTATTTTATTTTATTCCTCATTTTATTTATATGAGCTTAATATTAACAAGGTAAATAATCAATTGCATAAGTCCACAGGGTTACAGAAGAATTCAGAACACAAAACAGGAAAAAGGAGCTTACTGGCAAGAAAACGCCAGTAAGAAACACAACCGGGCGTTAAACGCCCAAAAGAAGAATCTACTGGGCGTTTAATGCCAGTAAAGATAGCCATCTGGGCATTAAACGTCAGAAAGAAGCAACTTCTGGGCGTTTAACGCCAGATTTACAACATCCTGGGCGTTCAGAAAAACGCCCAAGGGGTTTCTGGCGTTTAACGCCAGCTAGAAGCAACAGCTGGGCGTTAAATGCCCAAACCAAGTAGCAACTGGGTGTTAAACGCCCAAAACATGCAGCAGTTGGGCGTTTAACGCCAGGATTGTGGGGAGTAGGCAATTTCATTTTCAATTCAAATTTTTTCCAATTTTTATGTTTCAATTCAAGATTTCTTTCACAAACATGTTACAAATCCTAATTTTTCAAATCCTCTTTCAATAGATATCAAATGTATCTTAATTTATAAGCCCTTTTTCTTAATCCCCTTCAAATTATTTTCAAATCCTTTTCAAAATAAATCTATCTCTTTTCCTTCTCAAATCTTTTCAACTCATCAATATCTTTTTCAAATCTTCACATCATCTTTTTCAAAATTCAAATTTATCTTTTTTAAATATCTTTCATATCTTTTCAATTTTAAATCACATCTTTTTCCATCATACTTATCTTTTCCAAATCACTTTTTCTATCAAATCTTTTTCAAATAATTTTCGAAACCCACCCCCCTTTCCTTTAAATATTGGTTCGGCCTATCCCCCTCTCCTCCACAAGTTACGCTTGGCTCTCCCTCTTTCCCTCTCCTTTGCTTTCTTTTGCTTGAGGACAAGCAAACCTCTAAGTTTGGTGTGTTTATCCGTGATCACTAAACCAATACCCACTAAGATTATGGCTCCTAAGGGAAAACAAACCGACTCAAGAGGCAAGAAAGAGAATATTTCAAAACCGCTTTGGAATCAAGGTAAGTTCATAACCAAAGAACATTCAAATCATTTTTCCAAAATAATGAGTCTAAGGTCAGTGATCCCGGAAGTTAAATTCGATCTGAAAGAAGATGAATATCCGGAGATCCAAGAGCAAATTCGAAACAGGAGCTGGGAAGTCCTAGCTAATCCTGAAACAAAGGTGGGAAGAAACATGGTTCAGGAATTCTATGCTAATCTATGGCAGACGGACAGGCAGAGGATAGCTGAAACCGCATTCTATGACTATAGAACTTTAGTCAAAGGGAAGGTTGTTCACACCCACCCTGATAAAATAAGGGAGATCTTCAAGCTGCCTCAACTGCAAAATGACCCAGACTCCTTTAATAGGAGAATGATGAGATCAAACCTAGGCTTGGATAAAATCCTAGAGGACATATGCCTCCCTAGAGCCAAGTGGACAACCAACACAAAGGGTGCCCCGAACCAACTCGAGAGAGGAGATCTCAAACCAGTCGCCAGAGGATGGCTGGACTTCATTGGGCGCTCTATATTGCCCACTAGCAACCGCTCTGAAGTCACCATCAGAAGAACAGTGATGATTCATTGCATTATGCTGGAAAAAGAAGAAGAAGTTCATCAGCTGATTGCTTGTGAGCTTTACAAATTGCAAACAAGAACTCCAAGGATGCCAAATTGGCCTATCCAAGCTTAGTTTCTCTGTTATGTAAAGATGCTGGGATAAAGATGGGAGTAGATAAGTATATCTCAGTTGAGCAACCAATCACCAAAAAGTCTATGGAAGGACAACAAGTGAAGGACGATCCCATCAAGAGAAAAGCAGAGGAGTTCCTCCCGGAAATCCCTCAAATTGAATACTGGGAGCGCCTAGAAGCATCTGTCACCAAGTTGCAAGAAGCTGTGGATCAACTGAAGGAAGAACAGCAAAATCAAAACAGCATGCTCTGCAAATTGCTTAGAGAACAAGAAGAGCAAGGGCGTGAACTGAAGGAATTAAAGCGTCAGAAACTATCTCTTGAAGGGCCAAGCACTCCACAGACTAAAGAGGCATCCACCTCCCAAATTCAAGGTTGTTGAGTTCTAATCTTAGCCTTAACTCTGTGATAATTGTTCTTATTTGAGTTTTACCTTAGAAGTTATATATGAGTAGTAGTAATTAGTATCTATATTCTGATTTTATCTCTAATTAAGCTATAATTTATTTTTCTCATCATCATTAAACATGAATAAAATAGCAGATTTTCTTTAGAATAAGGAGGCAATATTTTTCGAGTTTTTAACAAGAAAAATTCTAATTATTTACATGTGGTGGCAATGCTTTTTGTCTTCTGAATGAATACTTGAACAGTGCATATGTCTTTTGAATTTGATGTTTATGAATGTTAAATATGTTGGCTCCTGAAAGAATGATGAAAAAGGAGAAATGTTATTTGATAATCTGAAAAATCATAAAAATGATTCTTGAAGCAAGAAAAAGCAGTGAATACAAAAGCTTGCAGAAAAAAATGGCAAAAATAAAAGAAAAAGAAAAAGCAAGCAAAAAAAGCCAATAGCCCTTAAAACCAAAAGGCAAGGGTAATAAAAAGGATCCAAGGCTTTGAGCATCAGTGGATAGGAGGGCCTAAAGGAATCAAATCCTGGCCTAAGAGGATAAACCAAGCTGTCCCTAACCATGTGCTTGTGGCGTGAAGGTGTCAAGTGAAAACTTGAGACTGAGCGGTTAAAGTCAAGGTCCAAAGAAAAAAGAAGAGTGTGCTTAAGAACCCTGGACACCTCTAATTGGGGACTTTAGCAAAGTTGAGTCACAATCTGAAAAGGTTCACCCAATTATGTGTCTGTGGTATTTATGTATCGGTGGTAATACTAGAAAATAAAGTGCTTAGGGCCACGGCCAAGAGTCATAAAGTAGCTGTGTTCAAGAATCAACATACTGAACTAGGAGAATCAATAACACTATCTTAATTCTAAGTTCCTATAGATACCAATCATTCTGAGCTTCAATGGATAAAGTGAGATGCCAAAACTGTTCAGAAGCAAAAAGCTACTAGTCCCGCTCATCTAATTAGAATCTGAGCTTCACTCAAAAACTCTGAGATATTATTGCTTCTTGACTTATTTATATTCTATTTTATTTTTCTAGTTGCTTGGAGACAAGCAATAGTTTAAGTTTGGTGTTGTGATGAGCGGATATTTTATACGCTTTTTGGGGTTAATTTCATGTAGTTTTTAGTATGTTTTAATTGGTTTTTAGTATATTTTCATTAGTTTCTAGGCAAAAATTCATATTTCTGGACTTTACTATGAGTTTGTGTGTTTTTCTATAATTTTAGGTATTTTCTGGCTGAAATTGAGGGAGCTGAGCAAAAATCTTATTCAGGCTAAAAAGGACTGCTGATGCTATTGGATTCTAACTTCTCTGCACTCGGAATGGATTTTCTAGAGTTACAGGAGTCCAATTGGCGTGCTCTCAATTGCGTTAGAAAGTCGACATCCAGGTCTATCCAGCAATATATAATAGTCCATACTTTGCTCAAGGATAGATGACGTAAACTTGCGTTCAACGCCAGTTCCATGTTGCAGTCTGGTGTTAAACGCCAGAAACAGGTTACAAATTGGAGTTAAACGCCAGAAACAGGTTACAACCTGGCGTTTAACTCCAGAAACAGCCTAGGCACGTGTAAAGCTTAAATATCAGCCCCAGCACACACCAAGTGGGCCCCAGAAGTGGATTTCTGCACCATCTATCTTAGTTTATTCATTTTCTGTAAACCTAGGTTACTAGTTTAGTATTTAAACAACTTTTAGGGATTTACTTTGTACCTCATGACATTTTAGATCTGAACTTTGTACTCTTTGACGGCATGAGTCTTTAAACTCCATTGTTGGGGGTGAGGAGCTCTGCTGTGTCTCGATGAATTAATACAACTACTTCTGTTTTCCATTCAAACACGCTTGTTTCTATCTAAGATATTTATTCGGACTTCAATATGATGAATGTGATGATCCGTGACACTCATTACCATTCTCAACCTATGAACGCGTGCCTGACAACCACCTCCGTTCTACATTAGATTGAATAAGTATCTCTTGGGTTCCTTAATCAGAATCTTTGTGGTATAAGCTGGAATCCATTGGCAGCATTCTTGAGAATCCAGAAAGTCTAAACCTTGTCTGTGGTATTCTGAGTAGGATTTAAGGATTGAATGACTGTGACGAGCTTCAAACTCACAAAGGTTGGGCGTAGTGACAGACGCAAAAGGACCAACGGATCCTATTCCAGCATGAGTGAGAACCGACAGATGATTAGCCGGGCGGTGACAGCGCACCTGGACCATTTTCACTGAGAGGACGGATGGTAGCCATTGACAATGGTGATCCACCAACATACAGCTTGCCATAGGAGGAACCTTGCGTGCGTGAAGAAGAAGATAGGGGGAAAGCACAGATTCAGAAGACAAAGCATCTCCAAAACTCCAACATATTCTCCATTACTGCAGAATAAGTATTTATTTCATGCTCTTTTATTTCTCGCAATTCAAACTGATAAATATAATTGCTATCCTGAGTAAGGGTTACAAGATAACCATAGGTTGCTTCAAGCCAACAATCTCTGTGGGATTTGACCCTTACTCACGTAAGGTATTACTTGGACGACCCAGTGCACTTGCTGGTTAGTTGTACGAGTTGTGAAAAGTGTGATTCACAATTCGTGCACCAATAGCCAGCTTAGAGCTCTTTGGAGCTTTAAGAGTAAAAGGGAAATGGTTCGTGCTTAGAGCTGGTATGCAAGATTCAATGAGGTTCCACGCTTCACTTTGAAGTGTAAGGATTGGTTTCGAGTTCGATTGAATGGGTCTCGGAAGATGTTTGTAATCTTGGTGAGAATATAACTTCCAAACCGCCCGGCTAGAAAAATATAAATCAAGTCAAAGGCGGATATAAAAGCAAGGTTTGGGATCCTGGAATCTATTCTAATATTCAGCATCCCAGGAGAATTAAAACCTGTTTGAAGCTGCTCAAGGGCTTTACATGCCTAGTTTGGGACCCCGGAGGCTGTTGTCTTTCCAAACAGTGGTGGAGATTTTTGGATGAATTCAAGCACAAGCCACCATAGCAGGAAGCTCATCAAATGTCCAACTTAAGGACTTTAACTAAAAGTGCTAGGTGGGAGACAACCCACCATGGTATGATCATTCCTTTTTCGATTTTAATTTTATTTCATTTTGTTTGTTTTTAAGTTTTATTTTATTCCATTTTCATTGAACCTGGAATTATTCATATCACCCACATTAGCACTGCATATTGCATACTGCATAATTGCATAAAAAAAATTCACCCCATGCGAGCGCGCATGCCACGCGTGGGCGTCGATTGAAAATCGACGTAAAGATCCAACACCCAGAAAGTTGGGCTGGAATCGTGTGGCTGGTGTGCGTTTAGCACAAATTGGCCCACGCGTTCGCGTCCCTGACGCGAATGCGTCACTTGCACCACACACACACCACGTGAAAGTGTGAGCGACGCGTACGCGTTGCATGGATTTTAGGGAACCTATTGGAAACAGAGAGTTGCGCCAAAACAACGCTGGAATTGTGCGTTTAGCACAATTCTGAGCGACGGGTACGCGTGCCCCACGCGTACGCGTCACTTTCATTATCCCACAATCACGCGATCGCGTCAATGACGCGTTCGCGTCAGAGCCCTTTCCACCCCAATCACGCGATCGCGTGCTCCACGCGTTCGCGTGGATTCGAAATTACTAACCCCAACCAACGCGAAACCCTACCCTTTTCGCGTCCCCAAAACCCCCATCCACTTCTGCACTCTCCCGTCTCCCATCCCCCAACCACCACCACTCCCAGCCATCCAACTCCGACCACCGCGCCGCCATCCCGACCGCCGCGCCACCCTCGCCGAAACCCCTCCCTTCTTCTTCTCCCCCTTCCCTTCTTCCCCCTTCTTCCTCCCTCCATGACCCCGCCCCATTGCCGCCGCCTTGTTACCGAGCCGCCCAGCGCCGCCGCCACCTACCAGACCTCCAGCCAACCACCCCCAACCCCAACAACCTTTACCCCCCTTCTTCTCTCCTTCCCCTCCCCGTTAACCCTTATCAACTCACAACCACCAAACCACCCCTGCCTCCACCACGGACCGCCGCAGCGCCGCCTTCCATTGCCGTCGCGTCGCCGCCATCACCACCACAACCCTACCACCTCTCTGTGTCCAATTTCTGTTCCTCTATACACACCAGGTTCCGCCGAACACTGAATCCTATTTTCCGTTAGTTAGTTAGTTTTTCAAATTTTTGTTGAAATTAGGATAGTTAGAGATGCATGATTGTAGTGGATTTTAGGTGGTTAGGTAGCTAGGATGTGGTTAGTAGATTTAGGCTTGATAATTGCGCCGTTCTTGTTATTTGTTTAACCTATTTTTATCTGCTTCACAATTCTGAACTTGCTGTGATGATGATGCTGTTCATATGTTGTTCTTTCATGTTTGATGCTGCTCTTACACTGTTCTTTAATGTTCTTGTTAATCTTTTCAGCACTATTTAATATCATATGAACTAATTTTTTTGCTGTTTATTACCCGGGAACATCCAATTTTAGCCGAAATGCTGCCCAAATTTTTTCTGGAATTGTTTCACTCAACTCCCGTTCATGAATTGGTTTTGGAGATTACAAGTTTTGCACTGCTTGGTTTCAAGCTAGCCAATTCATGAATGAATGGGCTTGCATTCTCACTCTTTCTGGTTCCCGAATTACTAAATTGCATTATTGATGATTTCTTTTTCCTTTTGCAATTTTATAAATTATCATCAATAAACTGCAATCATTGCTTGAATATGAGTTGATTGTTCTTCAAGCTTGTGAATTTATTGTTAACTAGAAAACCCATTATCATGCCACTTACTTTAACTTTCTTTTTACTACTGCTTTAACTTTCTAACTTCTCTTTTTTCCTAACTACTGTAACTTTCTAACTCAAGGCATGATTACTGTTTTTTCGTACATAACATGAATCCCACTTATCATATATTTTGGATTGTGATTTTTACTCTCAGACTTTTCATTGGAATACAGTCCAAAATTTACTCATCTTTAACTCATTTCATGCTCTTTTGCCTTTATGCTTATATTGATAAATCCTAATTGCTTACCTGTTTTCCTGCTTTACTTCTTCAATTATACCCTGGAATTTTTGCTTTTCAGGATGTCTGATCCTAAAAACAAAGGAAAGGGCAAAGCGACTACAGGCAAAAGGAAAAGAGGCAAATCCTCTACCTCTATATTAGACATCCTCCATGACGATTCCTGACGGGAAAAGAATTTCACCCCGCAGGAAAAGGCTGATCAGTTGGTGCCTGCCATTGACCCAAAAAAATTTGCAAACAAATACTGTGAGCTGAAGTACCCAGTTTTTGCCACTTCCAGGAACCTATACCTAGAAAGGACCCTCAAAATTCCAGATGAACTCAAACAATACACTTCAGACCAAATTAAACATAGAGGTTGATTCTTCTTGGAAAGGAACCTGACTGAAGTCAACTCATCCTGGGTCAGAGAATTCTACTGTAACTACTTCAAAACGTCCCTGGATGCAGTTCAGCTTAGAGGCAAGCAGATTCTGGTTACAGAAGAAGCAATAGAAGAGATCCTCAACCTCCTACCTAAGTCAGATCAGCCAGACGGTTACCAAAAGACTGAGGAGGATATGCGATTTATGAGATTTGACTGGGACACAGTCAAGAGGGCTATTGCTATTGATACTACTGTCCCCTGGGTCATGGGTAAGACAACAACAAACCCAAAAGGTATTAAGATCATCTACCTGAACGATGAGGCTCGGCTTTGGCAGCAGTTTCTGAGTAACTATGTGATGCCGAGCACTCATGAGACGGAGGTGCCAGCTGCTATGATTACCCTCATCTGGTGTGTGATGGAGGGAAAGAACTTATATCTACCCCGATTCATCCAGTATTACATGGCCCGAGTCCATGTCAGAGGCACCCTCTCTTTCCCATATTTGATCACTCAGCTGGCCGCCGAGCTGAGGTACCCTGGGAGCTAGCAGATGAGAAGCCAACTATCGCCGACTGCAAGAAAATTATCCCTCATAGCAGGAAGTTTCAGGCTTTGGGCTACAGACCTCCATTCCTCACCGCCTCGGGTGAGGCAGCCACATCTTCTGCTGCCCCTTCTACATCTACTGCCCCACCAGCCACCACTGCACCCTCACCTGCATCAGAGCTTATCTATAATCTCATGCACCGACTCTTTGCATGCCTGGATCGTATGGAGTGTCGCAACAAGCGACGCTATGAGCACCTAAAGTTGATGATCCGATCCGGCAGTGACATCCCCTCCAAGCCTGACACCGCTTCTAAGCCATCTGATGAGGAGGCGAACGATCATGAGGAGGAGGCATGTGCAGAGGCTGAGCAGGCAGGACCTGAGCAGGCTACGCCACACCATGAGGAACCCCATCAGATACAGCCGGCTGATCCAGAGATCCCCCTTCAGGCAGAGCCTCCACTGCACCAGACAGATCCGCCAACACTGATACAGACCACAGAGCCTCAGACCACAACAGAGACACATACTACACATCCTTCCGGAGATGACACTTCTCACACCCAGCTTGAGTGAGCATCGAGGACAATGCTATTATTTAAGTGTGGGGAGGTCGCCATCTCTGGCGTACTTTATTTTGGTGAACCACTTTTCAGACTCTCTTTTTATCCTATTTTACTTATTTTTCTGTATTTTTATTTTTATTTTACCTTATCTTATTTATCTTCCGGTACTTGCACATTTTTTTTCTTTTGCTGTATTTTTACTGTATTTCTGCATTTTGCACTTTGGTTTATATATTTATCTTAGATATTTAGTTTAGTCTAGTTGCACTTTTAGCTTATTAAGTTGTGATAAAGAATATATAGATTAATTAGCTTAGTTTACCCTTTTAGCGTACGATAACTTGGATTAATTGGAAATAAAAAGAGTAAACTAAAGACGTTAGTATAACAGAATCACAACAATCTACACAATGTATATATAGCAATAAATGTTGGTTAATTTAAACAACATTTCTTCAAGGAAGAACACTAAGATTTTAAGAGCCATCCTAAGATTCACATTGAGAATAATGGGAACCCTTGATTTTTACTTGCATGACATACATAACTGATATATAGTTTTGAGCCAACGAACACACAACCCGTGAGTTTTTGAGCTTAATTGTATGGTTACATTCAACCATAAATTTCATTCCTGTGTGTTTCGCACTTTTTTTCTATGCTTGTAATCTTTACTTTTTTTTAATCTATATGTCCAATATAGAATGTAGATACATACCGCATATGATTGAGGCCATCATTTGAATTTTTCCTTACTTATCCCAAATAATCCTTCCTCTAACATCACCCTTGTTAGCCCCCTTGAGCCTTTTAAATCCCCTCTTGTTCTATGACCACATTACTAGCCTTAAGCAGAAAAATAAATTAAAAATCTCAAGTTGAATCCTTGGTTAGCTTAAGATAGAAATTGTGATGCACACTAAGTGTGGGGAAACATGAGAACATGGGTTGATAGAAAAAGATTAAAATAGTAAAATAATCAGAAATTTGGGAGCATGCTCATGTGAAACAAATTTAATACTATGTGCATTGAAAATATTATGTTATGTTAAAAAAAATTCTTTTTAATTAAATAAATCAGGAAAAAAATTACCCCAAGAATAAGTTTGGTGAAAGACATCAATGCACATAGGATAACATTAAAAACAATTTGGTACATGAGTATGTAATAAAAAAGTGGAAAATAGGGTAGCTAGGCAATTCCTCAAACCTATAAAAGAATATGTATATGTTAGGTGAGATCTTAGACTAATTAAGGATTCAACTTATAGCTCACTTAGCCTTATATATATACCCTTACCTTTACCTTGGCCCCATTACAACCTTGAAAAGACCTCATGATGTTTGTATGTATACATTGTGTATTTGTTGATTGGTTAGATGAAGAACAAAGTTTTAGAAAGCAGGAATAGAAAAGAATAGAGTGATTAACCCCAAACACTGAGTGACTAGAGAGTAAACACAAAAATCTAGTGAGGGTTCAATAGCTCATCTCCATATTTCCAGATTTAATTATTTAACTGTCTTGCAAGCTTGTGAAATATTTTAACCCAACTCAATTGCGACAGTGCTTTAACATGATTTAGGTTTGGCTATACATATATAATTCCTTGAAAATATGAATCAAACTAACCACATGTAAGCTTTATATATATAGGTGGATGATAATTCAAATTGCATGATTCATGTAGGTAGATTGCATTTAGAATAGATTGCATTGCATAAGATTCCACCATTCTAACTTTACCCTTTCTCTTGGATTAAGCATGAGGACATGCTATTGTTTAAGTGTAGGGAGGTTGATAAACCCCTATTTTATTATTCATCTTGTGCTCAAAGT
Source organism: Arachis hypogaea (assembly GCF_003086295.3). Classification (NCBI taxonomy): domain Eukaryota; kingdom Viridiplantae; phylum Streptophyta; class Magnoliopsida; order Fabales; family Fabaceae; genus Arachis; species Arachis hypogaea. The sequence continues at coordinate 80,108,384 of NC_092052.1, forward strand.
GAGTGTTTTTATCAATTCTTCACCCACTTATTCATATGAATTGCATGGTTTTACTTTTCCTTCTTTATTATGTGATATATTTGAAAAACATGTTTCCTATGCTTTGAAAATATTAATTTTAATTATCCTTTATTACCATTCGATGCCGTGATTTGTGTGTTAAGTATTTTCAGGTCTCATAGGGTAGGAATGGCTTAGGGGACAAAAACGAAACATACAAAAATGGAAGGAAAGCACAAAAATGGAGTTTTGAAGAAAAGACAGCGATGCGAACGCATGGATGACGCGAACGCGTGCCTTGAGCAGAACGCAAATGACGCGTACGCACGACTAACGCATACGCATAACAAGGAAAACTCCCAGATGACGCAAACGCATGACCCACGCGAATGCATGACAGACGCCACGTACAAGAATCTGCAGAAAATGCTCCCAGCAATTTCTGGACCCTTTTTCGGCCCAATTCCAAATCCAAAAACACAGAATATAAGCCAGAGAATGGGTGAATCAAATAACAACTCATCATACATTCATAATTCATAATTTTATGATTAGATGTAGTTTTTAGAGAGAGAGGTTCTCTCCTCTCTCTTAGGTTTTAGGATAAGGATTCCTTTTATTTTTAGTACTTCAATGCCAGGTTCAATATTTCCCTTAATTTATGTTTCTCTTCTATTTTTATTTATTCTGATGCTTTTATTTGTTAATGTTCCAATTTAGCTTACGAACCTTTTCATGTCAAGATTTGAATATTCTATTTAATATTATTTGAGGTATTTCAGATCAATGATTGTCTTATTCTATTTATGATGCTCTTGTTTTAATTTAGATTTATTTTCCCTTTTGGTTTTGGTTAAGTGATTGGTAACACTTGAGTTATCAAACTCAGCTGTTGATTGAATTTGGATTCGCTAATTGATTTGGATCGCTCTAAAAGCTAGTCTTCCCATAGGAGTTGACTAGGGCTTGAGGATCAAATTAATTAGTCCACTTGACTTTCCTTTGCTTTAGTAAGGGTTAACTAAGTGGGATTAAAACCCAATTCTCATCACACCTGATAAGTATAACTAGGATAGAAATTCCAATTCTCATACCTAGCCAAGAGCCTTTATTATTATTAATTTATTTTTCCTTGTCATTTAAATTACTTGCTCCTTATTTCAAAAACCCAAAAATTCTACCTTTTCCATAACCAATAATAAATCATACTGCCCTGCAATTCCTTGAGAGATGACCCGTGATTTAAATACTTTGGTTATAAAATTTATTTGGTTTGCTTAAGTGACAAACACATTTTTGTATGAAAGGATTATTGCTTGGTTTAGAAACTATACTTACAACGAGAATTTATTGTGAATTCTAAACCATCAATCTTCAGTTCATCAACGGTTTCAACAAAGAACCTCCAGATTGCAAGATGTTCAGCTTGCTAGTAGGCTGTGTTGCTCCTTATTAACTAGTATGCTATTTAATTAATATATAACAAAGAGTGTGCAGTTAAATTGTTTTATATTATTTTAATTTCATAATGACTTATTTCTAAATCAATTATATTTTTAATTATGATTAATTATTATTATAAATATAATTTTTACTAAATATATACAAATAAAAATATTAAATATTTTTATTAATTGAAATCCCAGTGGAAGGGACTATATGTGATCACAAGTGTGTCACCATATCGATATGTAGAGCTTCAGGATATTGACTCTGACAAAAAGTTCATTGTTAATGGACAGAGAGTCAAGCATTATCTTGAAGGCAATGTTGAGCATGAATGCTCAAGACTGAGACTATATTAAAGCTCAGTACTGTCAAGCTATTGACATTAAAGAAGCGCTTATTGGGAGGCAACCCAATCTTTTTACCTATGTTAATTACTTTTTCATTTCATTCTCCATTGTTAGTTTATGTTTTCTTTAGGTTGATGATCATATGGAGTCACAAAAACACCTACAGAATAAAAGCGGAATAAAAAATAGCAGCAAAAATAGCACACCCTGGAGGACAGGCTTACTGGCGTTTAAACGCCAGTAAGGATAGCAGAATGGGCGTTTAACGCTCATGCAGGCAGCATTCTGGGCGTTCAGAAAAATGCACAGTAAAAAAGGATTCCTGGCATTTAACGCCAATCAGGGTATCTGGCTGGGCGTTAAATGCCCAAAGAGGCAGTCAAGTGGGCGTTAAACGCCAGAATGGATAGCATTCTGGGCGTTTAACGCCAGAATAACACAATGAAGGTAATTTTGTTTCCAATTCGATTTTTTTTTCAATTTTTCATGTTTTAGTTCATAATTTTTTTGCATCAAACATATTTAAACATTCATCTTTCAAATTCTATTTTCAAAAAAATTAATAATCTTTACAATTCTTTTTAATTCTTTTTCAATTCTTTTCAATTCCTTCCAAAACGTTTTCAAAACTTACATATCTTTTCAAATTCTTTTCAACTCTTTTTAATTTCTCTTGCATATAGTAATAAGTTTTCAAAATTAATTGCATCATTCTTCTTCTACTCCCTTCTATCTTATTTTCCTCGAGGACGAGCAAACCTTTTAAGTTTGGTGTGAAAAAAAAAGCTTTGCTTTTTGTTTTTTCATAACCATTAATGGCACCTAAGGCCAGAAAAACCTCTAGGAAAAGGAAAGGGAAGGCAGTTGCTTCCAACTCTGAGTCATGGGAGATGGAGAGATTCATCTCAAAAGCCCATCACTAGAAAGAGGAAGGAGCAAACAAGAGAGCCCACTCAAGGACCTCACCAAGAGCATTCCATCATCCTCTATAAAATCAGAGAGGACCAAAAGGCCATGAGAGAGGAGCAAAAAAGGCAAGGAAGAGACATAGAGGAGCTCAAGCACTCCATAGGATCTTCAAGAGGAAGAACTAGCCGCCGTCACTAAGGTGGACCCGTTTTTTAATTTCCTTATTCTTATTTTTCTGTTTTTTTTATTTTTATGCTTTATGTTTTGTCTATGTTTGTGTCTTTATTACATGATCATTAGTGTCTAGTGTCTATGTCTTAAAGCTATGAATGTCCATGAATCCTTCACCTTTCTTAAATGGAAAAAATGTTTTCTGAAGAAGAAAAAGAAGTACATGAATTTCGAATTCTATCGTGAAAATACTTCAATTATTTTGATGTAGTGGCAATACTTTTTATTTTCTGAATGAATGCTTCAACAGTGCATATTTTTATAGTGAAATTTATGAATGTTAAAATTGTTGGCTCTTGAAAGAATAATGAAAAAATATAAATGTTGTTGATAATCTGAAAAATCATAAAATTGATTCTTGAAGTAAGAAAAAGCAGTGAAGAACACAAAGCTTGCGAAAAAAAAGGGCGAAAAAAAAAGAAAAAGCAAGCAGAAAAATCCAATAACCCTTTAAACCAAAAGTCAAGGGTAAAAAGGATCCAAGGCTTTGAGCATTAATGGATAGGAGGGCCCAAAGTAATAAAATCCTGGCCTAAGCAGCAAAACCAAGCTGTCCCTAACCATGTACTTGTGGCATGAAGGTGTCAAGTGAAAAGCTTGAGACTGAACGGTTAAAGTCGTGGTCCAAAAGCAAAAAGAGTGTGGTTAAGAGCTCTGGGCACCTCTAACTGGGGACTCTAGCAAAGCTGAGTCACAATCTGAAAAGGTTCACCTAGTTATGTGTCTGTGGCATTTATGTATCCGGTGGTAATAATGGAAAATAAAATGCTTAGGGTCACGGCCAAGACTCATAAAGTAGCTGTGTTGAAGAATTAACATACTGAACTAGGAGAATCAATAACACTATCTGAATTCTATTTTCCTATGGATGCCAATTATTCTGAACTTCAAAGGATAAAGTGAGATGCCAAAACTGTTCAGAAGCAAAAAGCTACTAGCCCCGCTCATCTAATTGGAAATAAGCTTCATTGATATTTGAAATTTATTGTACTTTCTCTTCTTTTTATCCTATTCTGTTTTTAGTTGCTTGGGGACAAGCAACAATTTAAGTTTGGTGTTGTGATGAGCGGATAATTTATATCATTTTTGGCATTGTTTTTACATAGTTTTTAATATGTTTTAGTTACTTTCTATTATATTTTTATTAGTTTTTATGCAAAAATCACATTTCTGGACTTTACTATGAGTTTGTGTGTTTTTCTGTAATTTCAGGCATTTTCTGGCTGAAATTGAGGGACCTGAGCAAAAATCTGATTCAGAGGCTGAAAAAGGACTATAGATGCTGTTGGATTCTGACCCTCCTGCACTTGAAGTGGATTTTCTGGAGCTACAAAAGCCCATTTGGCACGTTTTCAATTGCGTTGGAAAGTAGACATCTTGGGCTTTCCAGAAATATATAATAGTTCATGCTTTGCCCGAGATTTGATGGCCCAAACTGGCGTTAAAAGCCAGCCAAAAACTTTCTAGCGTAAAACGCCAGAACTGGCACATTTCTTGGCGTTAAACGCCCATTTTGGCACCCAGGGTGGTGTTCAACTCCAACTTGAAGTATATGCACGTGTAAGCTTGAAAGCTCAGCCCAAACATTCACCAAGTGGATCCCGAAAGTAGATTTCTGTATTATCTGCACTTAGTTACTCACTTTCTGTAAACCTAAGTGACTAGTCTAGTATAAAAACTACTTTTAGTGATTCATTTTGCAACTCATGACATTTTTACATTCCAAATTGTATCTTTGGCGGCATGAGTCTCTAAACCCCATAGGTGGGGGTGGGGAGCTCTGCTGTGTTTCAATGGATTAATACAATTACCATTGTTCTCTATTCAATCACGCTTGACTCTGTTCTAAGATATTCACTCGTACTTCAATATAGAGAATGTGATGATCCGTGACACTCAGCATCATTCTCCCATCTATGAATGTGTGCCTGACAACCACTTCCATTCTAGCTGAGCTCAACGTAGTCATTGGGCGACATCTTGAGTGCGTATCTCTTGGGTCTCTGATCCACGGACCGAGTCCGTGAGATCAGAACCTTCGTGGTAGAGGCTACAAATAATTGGCAGCATTCTTGGGATCCGAAAAGTCTAAACCTTGTCTATGGTATTCCGAATGTTGGGCACAGTGACAGTGTGCAAAAGGATAGAGAGATCCTATTCCGACGCTAGTGAGAACCGACAGATGATTAGCCGTGCGGTAGCTGAACCTGGTATTTTTCATCTGAAACGAGAAATCTGATAGTTGATTAGCCATGCAGAGATCGTACCTGGTATTTTTCATCCGAGAGGATCATACAGCTTGCCATTGATGGAAGCCATGCGTGTTTGGAGAAGAAGACAGTAGGAAAGCAGAGATTCACATGACAGAGCATCTCCGGAACCTCAATCTGTTTCTCATTACTGAATCACAAGTACCATTTATTTCATGTTATTTATTTTTCATAAACAAAATCATTTTTATCATTAATCTCTTGACTAAGATTTACAAGATAACCATAGCTTGCTTCAAGCCGACAATCTCTATGGGATCGACCCTTACTCATGTAAGGTATTACTTGGACGACCCAGTACACTTGCTGGTTAGTTGTGCGGAGTTGTGAAAAGTGTAATCACAATTTCTTACACCAAAGATACCAAACTTAAAGATTGACACAAGATTAAACAAAAGAAACTATTTTTGAAAATTTTTAGAAAGGAAGACTCAAAGAATTAAAAAAGTTCAACAAGAACAAAAACAAAAAGACTCAAACCAAAATCAAAGATTAAACAAAGGAAAAAAAAATTTGAAAAAGTTTTTTTTTTATTTTTTTTTTGAAAAAAAGAAAACTAAAATAAAAGACTCTAACAAAATTAAAGACAATACCGGATCTAGGGAACAAGATAATCTGTCAGTTGTCCAAACTCGAACAATTCCCGGCAACGGTGCCAAAAACTTGGTGCACGAATCCCTACGCTACCTACAACTGAACCAGCAAGTGCACTAGGTCGTCCAAGTAATACCTGAGTGAGTTAGGGTCGATCCCACGAGGATTTTGGTTTGATGAAAGCTATGATTATCTTGCAGATCTTAGTCAGGTGAGTAGCAGATTTGTTGGATTTGGTTAAATGCATAAAAGGAATGAAAAATGAGATTACTAGGTTTGATTATAATTAGGGATTAGAAGATGGTTAAGGCTTGGAGATGCTTTTTCCTTCTCGATTAACTCTGGTATTAGTGTCTTCTTCAAGTGTGAATGATTTCTTCTATGGTAGGCTGTACGTGATTGACGCTGGATTGAGTAGCCGCCAATACTCTTCCAGATCTGAACCACTGGGTTAGTGTGGATCCAATCTGATTGAAGGTGAAGCTCCTGCAGTTCATTCTCTTTTTGTGATCCGATTCAAAATTCCACAGACAAGGTCGGATCTTCCAGATTAGAGGATGCTGCGCCTTTGGGTTCTAGCCTCTACCACAGAGACCCTAATCACCCCATACTTCGGCTGAACTGGTGTCTCGAGAAGTCCCCAACAAAGTCGTGGATTAGCCGTCTAAGAGATGTATAATCAAGCTGGTGGTTCATCTTTGTCCGATGGAAGACTCACTCTGAACCCATGTAGAATGTGATAACCTTATGCCAGTTCAACGCATTTATATTAATGAAGAACAAAGATACATCTTAGAATAGAGAATCAAACATGAATTGAGAAAGAACAGTAGTACTTTTATTAATCCATAAAACTCAGCAGGGCTCCTCCCTTCAACCTAAGAGGTTTAGAAACTCATACTGATAGAAAATATAAGGTGAAAACCTGTAAAGTGTCTAAAGGTGGTAGATGATCCTTAACAAAGTTGATATTCTCCTTTAAATTCTAAACTAATGACTAGTAAGGGTAAAACAGTCTTTTTAGTGCTATAATCCACTTGGTGAGTGTTTGGGCTGGGTTTTGATGAGATCCACATGCTACAAGGCCTCTAGAGCATTGAACGCTGGCTAGGGGGTCCTCTTTGAGCGTTTAGACGCTGGTCTCCTCCTTTGGGCGCTGGACGCCTAGAATGGGGCAGGAGGCTGGTGTTGGACGCCAGTTTTGGGCCTTCCATTCTGAAGCAAAGTATAGACTATTATACGTTGCTGGAAAGATCTGGAAGTCAGCTTTCCATAGCCATTGAGCAAGCTCCATTTGTACTTGTGTAGCTCCAGAAAAGCTATTTCGAGTGCAAGGAGGTCAGATCTAGACAGCATCTGCAGTGCTTTCTCTGTCTCTGAATCAGACTTTTGATCCAACTCCTCGATTTCAGACAGAAAATACCTGAAATTATACAAAAACATACAAACTCAAGGTAGAATAAAAAAATGTGAATTTAACACTAAAACCTATGAAAACTTAATAAAACTTAAAAAAAACATGCTAAAAACTATATGAAAATGATGTCAAAAAACGTATAAAATATTCGCTTATCAATTCTCTTTTTCTATTTTCTACTCATGTGCTTATCCACTAATTATCCTACTTAATTACTAAGATAAAAATTTAATTATGAGAGGCAAATAGAGAGAGAGGGTTCGACCATGGTGAGAAGAAAGGAGTAAGACTTTTATGTCTAGGTGATGTGGTTGGGATAATTTCACTTGTGTTCGTCCTAGGTAAATTCACCATATAGTGAATTAATGTGTGGTGAGAATTGTTCTATGAGAGAGGGCGAATGTGCACAAAGGGAACTTGTGGCTGAGGTTGCTTCCTAAAAGATAATTAGCATGTGGGTAATTATTTAGCCACTTGTTTTTACCATATTAGATAAAAACGAATAATTATTCGATACGAGCAATGCTAGTATCCCTAAAATATTTGGTGAGGATAAATGGGTCAAGAAATATCCGTAAAAATCTATTGCCGGTTAATTTTTTGCTTGGTAATTAATAGTTATTAATTACTGGCATTTGTTACTAGTATTATTCATTTATTCATTAATTAATTCATTTTTTATCCAGGTCTACTTCATTAAACTAAAGTGAACCATGATTCTCAAATTTTGTGAACTCTAGTCACAGAATCCCCGAAAATTTTTTACTGCAAAATTGGGTTCTTACAAAAACACCTAGGAAAAGGACTATATCATGGGAGTAGTTAGTTAGTATAAAATCCTCTTTTATTTGAATTGATGTCTCTTTTTGAAACTTTAACTTATTTGTATCTACTTATGTTTTGCTTGCTATTGATGAAGTTATAAACATAGTTATATAAACCGAACCGAACTAGTTAGTTCGACCAAAAAATTGGTGAACTTGATCCCAAATCGGTTTGGTTCAGCTAGTCAAAATCCAATCCACTCGGGTTAAACTACTGTGCTCCCACGTCCTCATTGTCCACCATACTCTCTAGCGTGTATCTAATGTCCGCATGTCCGCAGATCCACCATACTCTAGTGCGCTGCATGTCTACCACAATCCAATGAAAAAAATTTTGAAATTTCAGAAAGAATGGTTTCAACAAAGAACCTCCAGATTGCAAGATGTTCAGCTTGCTAGTAGGCTGTGTTGCTCCTTATTAACTAGTATGCTATTTAATTAATATATAACAAAGAGTGTGCAATTAAATTATTTTATATTATTTTAATTTCATAATGACTTATTTCTAAATCAATTATATTTTTAATTATAATTAATTATTATTATAAATATAAATTTTACTAAACATATACAAATAAAAATATTAAATATTTTTATTAATTGCAACATAATTTTTTTATAATTATATGATATTTATGAATATTATTTTTTCAATAGATGCATATAGTATATAAAAATACAATAGGTATAGACTAATTAATTAGCTATAAAATTGAAAAAATATAATTACTTTGTTATAAAAATCAAATTGAAAAAATACTTATTATGAAGAATAAAATACTAGGATTTTATATAATTAATTAATAATAATTGAGTTAATCAGTTCAACTAGTGACTCGACAGTTATACTAATGATCAGTGCTCTAACCAAATCAATTACCGATTTGGTTTTGATAACTATAGTTGTAACCACCACCCTAACTCCGCACTTGGGCTTTTGCGAGTGGATAATAGACACTATATATTTCAACAACTAACACATACAATAATATAGCATTCTTTGTTTTGTTTTGTTTATTGTCAACCATTAATAATACAAATAGTGGCGTAGGCCATACTTCAACCAAGGAGAATAAACCAATTTTTATGCAGGGAGAAGTAGCCACTACAATAAATATGGGCTTTAGTAACGCCAAAATTAACAACGCCTTAAAACCGTTCGCTTAGATGGTTTTATACAATGGTTTTTTACGGTGTTACTATTGAAACTCAATTTTTCATTATTTTATAGCAACAAAACAAAACCGTTCTCTTTGACTATTTTAGAGAACGGTTTTATAACCATTACAATGATTTGTTTTCAGGCAACGGTTTTTTAATGTTATTTAAATAATTATACAATATGATACGCATAAACACCGTTGCCTAAAAATACTTAATTTATAGTACACATAAAACCATTGCCACAATTTGCTACACTTTAAAACCGTTCTATTAGATGGTCTTAGACAATAGTTTTTACAGTATTGCTGTTGAAGTTGAATTTTTCATTATGTTATGGCAACAAAATAAAATCGTTCTCTTTGACTATTTTAAAGAATAGTTTTTTAACTATTAAAACATTTTTTTTTATCAAGCAACAATTTTTTAATGTTTAAATAATTATACAAATGATACCTATAAAAATCGTTCCTTAGGAGTACCTAATTTGTAGTACACATAAAAATTGTTGCCAAAATTTACTACACTTTAAAACTATTCTATTAGATGGTCTTATACAACAGTTTTTATCGTGTTGCTGTTGAAGTCTAATTTTTTATTATTTTATAACAACAAAATAAAACCGTTCTTTTTTACTATTTTAAAGAATGTTTTTACAACTATTACAACGATTTTTTTATCAAGCAACGATTTTCTAATGTTGTTTATATAATTATGCAAAAGATATGTATAAAAACCATTCTCTAAAAATACTTAACTTATAGTATACATTAAAACAGTTCCCTAAAAATACTTAACGTATGATACACATAAAAAATATTCCTTCCAAATAAAATGCTTATTTTCAATTTTTAACAAAATAATTGTGAATAATATCTAAATTATATTATTATTATAAATAATAATCTAAAAGTCTAATTATATAATATTTATTCCCAACCGTTAAAAAAATAATTATAAAAGTATCTAAATTATATTAATATTTAAAATAATTATCTAATAAAAAATCTAAATATAACACTATATTACTTAATATATTATTATTGTTAAAAACTCTTCACTACTTTTTTTTATACTGAACATGTAAATTACGTATTAACTTCACTTTCTTATATAGGATGTTCTATGTAATTTAATTTTCCCACGGTTCTTGTAATTTTTTTATTTTTGATAAATTACTTAGAAATCATTTTATTTATTCAAACATTTTATTGTTAAAAAATTAAAAGAAACAAAATTAAATTTCTTTAAAATTAACCTTATTTAATTAGAACTTTTCTATAATTTTTTTAATAATTAGTCATTATACATAATTAAAATTAAAATGTGAGTAATTGTAAAAAAAAAAGTTAAGCTTTTTAATTTAAATAATTAAGATCTTAAATTCAGTTTTATGAATAAAATAAATTAATTAAATAATTTTATATCTTAAATTAAAACAATTATTTCAACTCATTAATAAATTAAATATTTGATATAGTTTTTAAAAAAAATTATTATATTATAATTATCCTAAATTACTATTAAAAATTGGTTCTCTTAAAAATTCCTAAATTAACCACACCGTTCGTAGCCCCCTCCCTTATACATAACCCTACTACACAGAACTTTACTCTTAAGTCATCAAACAGAGGTGGTGTGATATTACGACCTCTAAAATAAAATATATATATATATATAATAATTGAAAGAATATAATATTCGAGGAGCCTTGAAGGATAGTTAAAACAAAAGCGTGAAATTAAAAGCGCGACGCTCAGAAATAACGTTTACTTGTGTACGAAGAAAGCCTAGGTACGTATACAAACATATAGATAATGAGAGTAAAGAGTCAAGGATACAAAGTATTCGAGCTCCAAGCTCAGCCTGCGAAGCTAAGGCTGGCCGGAGAATAATTACATACATACATATAAAATCAGAGTCCCGAAATACAAAAAAGAAACTATAGTTCTCCATAAAACATCTATGAGGTGCAAAAGTAAAACATATATATAAGGAGAGTTCTATACATATAGATATATCTAAACAGAACAAAATACAATATCCCAAAGGTCCCACTTCGCTGCCAAGAACTACAGACGCCTACTGAGGTGCCTCTTAATCTGCATCTGAAAAACATAAATATCCGTATGGAATGAGAACCGGGGGTTCTTAGCATCTTAAAGGTGCCCACATATATAAGATATAAGGTCCCGGGAAAGCCAGAGGCAATCCTAGAACTTCAACACTCAGATTATAAAACTTAAACATAACCTAAAAAACCATAAGTAAGGTAGGTATTCTAATGTTCTTAAGGTTCTAACTCAATCCTAAGTTGATCCCTCACTTTTCCCTTTCCTCCAATCTTCCAAAACTCCGGTAGAACTGCCCTCATCACTCCTATGCCAGATGAGGGGTATCTCAGTTGCACAGACAAACGATGCATGAAAGTAATACACAATTAGATGTACAATTATGGCAAATAGAACAAGTGGCAGGTACGCAGAGTTATACAGTTAAGCAATCCAAATACAATGCATACCTGGTGCACGAAATTGTGATCATCAATGGCGCCAACAACTTGGTACGCATAATTGTAATCTCAACTCTTTGTCACAACTCTGCACAACTAACCAGCAAGTGCACTGGGTCATCCAAGTAATAAACCTTACGTGAGTAAGGGTCGATCCCACGGAGATTGTCGGCTTGAAGCAAGCTATGGTCATCTTGTAAATCTCAGTCAGGCGGATTCAAATGGTTATGGAGAATTGATAATTAAAAGATGAATAAAACATAAAATAAGATAGACTTATGTAATTCATTGATGAGAATTTTAGATAAGCGTATGAAGATGCTTCATTCCTCCTGAACTTCTGCTTTCCTATTGCCTTCATCCAATCATTCATACTCCTTTCCATGGCAAGCTGTATGTTGGGTATCACCGTTGTCAATGGCTACCTCCCGTCTTCTCAGTGAAAATGGTCCAAATGCGCTCTCACCGCATGGCTAATCATCTGTCGGTTCTCGATCATGTTGGAATAGGATCCATTCATCCTTTTGTGTCTATCATTATGCCCAACACTCGCGAGTTTGAAGCTCATCACAGTCATCCCTTCCCAGATCCTACTCGGAATACCACATACAAGGTTTAGACTTTCCGGATCTCAGGAATGGCCGCCAATAATTCTAGCCTATACCACAAAGGTTTTAATCTTAGATTAGAAACCCAAAAGATACACATTCAAGCTTGTTTGCATATAGAACGGAAGTGATTGTCAGGCATGCATTCATAGGTGAGAATAGTGATGAGTGTCACATAATCATCACATTCATCATGTTCTTGTGTGCGAATGAATATCTTGGTGAAGAAATAGGCTTGAGTTGAATAGAAAAATAATAGTACTTTGCATTAATTCATGAGGAACAGCAGAGCTCCACACCTTAATCTATGGTGTGTAGAAAATCCACCATTGAAAATACAAAAGTAATGAAGGTTCAGGCATGGCTGAATGGCCAGCCCCCAAAGCATGATCAAGAGATCAAAAGATGAACTAAAGATTTTCAAGATGAAAATACAATAGCAAAAAGTCCTATTTATAGACTAGTAGCCTAGGGTTTACAGAAATAAGTAAATGATGCAGAAATCCACTTCCGGACCCACTTGGTGTGTGCTTGGGCTGAGCATTGAAGCTTTCACGTGTAGAGGCTTCTCTTGGAGTTAAACGCCAGCTTTTGTGCCAATTTGGGCGTTTAACTCCAGCTTTTATGCCAGTTTTGGCATTTTGACGCCAGAAATTTTATGCTGACTTGGAACGCCGGTTTGGGCCATCAAATCTCGGGCAAAGTATATTCTATTATATATTGCTGGAAAGCCCAGGATGTCTACCTTCCAACGCAATTGAGAGAGTGCCAATTGAGCTTCTGTAGCTCTGGAAAATCCACTTCGAGTGCAAGGAGGTCAGAATCCAACAGCATCTACAGTCCTTTTTCAGCCTCTGAATCAGATTTTTGCTCAGGTCCTTCAATTTCAGCTAGAAAATACCTGAAATCACAGAAAAACACACAAACTCATAGTAAAGTCCAGAAATGTGATTTTTATTTAAAAACTAATAAAAATATAATAAAAAGTGACTAAAACATATTAAAAACTACCTAAAAACAATGCTAAAAAGCGTATAAATTATCCGCTCATCACAACACCAAACTTAAATTGTTGCTTGTCCCCAAGCAACTGAAAATCAAATAGGATAAAAAGAAGAGAATATATAATGAATTCCAAAAACATCTATGAAGATCAGTCTTAATTAGATGAGTGGGGCTATTAGCTTTTTGCTTCTTAACAGTTTTGGCATCTCACTTTATCCTTTGAAGTTTAGAATGATTGGCATCTATAGGAACTCAGAATTTAGATAGTGTTATTGATTCTCCTAATTCAGTATGTTGATTCTTGAACACAGTTACTTTATGAGTCTTGGCCATGACCCTAAGTATTTTGTTTTCCAGTATTACCACCGCATACATAAATGCCACAGACACATAACTAGGTGAACTTTTCAGATTATGACTCAGCTTTGCTAGAGTCCCCAATTAGAGGTGTCCAGAGCTCTTAAGCACACTCTTATTATTTTGGACCACGACTTTAATCGCTCAGTCTCAAGCTTTACACTTGACACCTTCACGCTACAAGCACATGGTTAGGGATAGCATGGTTTAGCCGCTTAGGCCAGGATTTTATTCCTGTGGGCCCTCCTATCCACTGATGCTCAAAGCCTTGGATCCTTTTTATTTTACCCTTGCCTTTTAGTTTAAAGGGCTATTGGATTTTTCTGCTTGCTTTTTCTTTCTCTTTTTTTTCTCTCTTTTTTTTATTTTTTTTTTATGTTTTGCCTCTTTTTTTCCGCATATATTTTTTTTTGCAAGCTTTTCATTGCTTTTTCTTGCTTCAAGAATCAATTTTATGATTTTTCAGATTATAAATAGAATTTCTCTTTTTTTCATCATTCTTTCAAGAGCCAACAATTTTAACATTCATGAACAACAAATTAAAAAATATGCACTGTTCAAGCATTCATTCAGAAAAACAAAAAGTATTGCCACCACATCAAAATAATTAATCTGTTTTAAAATTCGAAATTCATGTACTTCTTTTTCTTTTTGCAATTAAAAACACTTTTTATTTAAGAAAGGTGATGGATTCATAGGACATTCATAGCTTTAAGGCATAGACACTTAGACACTAGTGATCATGTAATAAGACACAAACATAAATAAAAACATAAAGCATAATTTTTGAAAAATAGAAAAATAAGAACAAGGAAATTAAAGAACGGGTCCACCTTAGTGATGGCGGCTTGTTCTTCCTCTTGAAGATCTTATGGAGTGTTTGAGCTCTTCAATGTATCTTCCTTGCCTTTGTTACTCCTCCCTCATGACTCTTTGGTCTTCTCTAATTTCATGGAGGAGGATGAAATGCTCTTGGTGCTCCACCCTTAGTTGTCCCATGTTAGAACTTAATTCTCCTAGGGATGTTTTGATTTGTTCCCAATAGTTTTGTGGAGGAAAATGCATCCCTTGAGGCATCTCATGGGTTTCATGATGAGGAATTTCCTCATGCTCTTGTCCATGAGTGAGCTCTCTTGTTTGCTCCATCCTTTTCTTAGTGATGGGCTTGTCCTCATCAATGAGGATGTCTTCCTCTATGTCAATTCCAGCTGAATTGCAGAGGTGACAAATGAGATGAGGGAAGGCTAACCTTGCCAAAGTAGAGGACTTGTCTGCCACCTTGTAGAGTTCTAGGGATATAACCTCATGAACTTCTACTTCCTCTCCAATCATGATGCTATGGATCATGATAGCCCGGTCTATAGTAACTTCAGACCGGTTGCTAGTAAGAATGATTGAGTGTTGGATGAACTCCAACCATCCCTTAGCCACGGGCTTGAGGTCATGCCTTCTTAGTTGAACTGGTTTCCCTCTTGAATCTCTCTTCTATTGAGCGCCCTCTTCACAAATGTCTATGAGGACTTGGTCCAACCTTTGATCAAAGTTGACCCTTCTAGTGTAGGGGCGTGCATCTCCTTGCATCATGGGCAAGTTGAATGCCAACCGTACATTTTCCAGACTAAAATCTAAGCATTTCTCCCGGACCATTGTAAGCCAATTCTTTGGGTCCGGGTTCACACTTTGATCATGGTTCTGAGTGATCCATGCATTGGTATAAAACTCTTGAACCGTTAAAATTCTGACTTGTTGAATGGGGTTGGTGAGAACTTCCCAACCTCTTCTTCGAATCTCATGTCGAATCTCCGGATATTCACCCTTTTTGAGTTTGAAAGGGACCTCGGGGATCACCTTCTTCTTGGCCACAACTTCATAGAAGTGGTCTTGATGGATCTTTGAGATGAATCTCTCCATCTTCCATGACTCGGAGACGGAAGCTTTTGCCTTCCCTTTCCTCTTTCTAGAGGTTTCTCTGGCCTTAGGTTCCATAAATGGTTGTGGAAAAACAAAAAGCTTTAGCTTTTACCACACCAAACTTAGAAGGTTTGCTCATCTTCGAGCAAAAGAAGAGATAAAAGAGTAGAAGAAGAAAATGGAGGAGATGGAGGGGGTTTTGTGGTTCGGCCAAGGGGGAGAAGTAGTGTGTATGATGTGTGAAAATGAATGAGTGAAGATGGGTTTATATAGGAGTAGAGAGAGGGGTAGGGTTCGGCCATGTATGGGTGGGTTTGGGAGAGAAAGTGGTTTGAATTTGAATGGTGAGGTAGGTGGGGATCTATGGTGGATGGATGTGGATTGGTGAAGAGATTATGGAGAAGAGGGTAGGATTTGATAGGTGAGGGGTTTTTGGGGAAGAGGTATTGAGGTGATTGGTGAAGGGTATTTGGGGAAGGATGTTATGGGAAGGTATGAAGAAGAGAGAGAGAGATGAGGTAGGTGGGGATCTTGTGGGGTCCACAGATCATGAGGTGTGAAGGATTTTTCATCCCTGCACCATGTTGGCGTGTAAACGCCCCCTTGATTGCCAATCCTGGCGTTAAACGCCAGGTTCCTGCCCATTTCTGGCATTTAACGCCAGCTTTTCTCCCCTTTCTGGCGTATAAACGCCAGCTCTGTGCCCATTTCTGGCGTTAAACGCCCAGAATAGTGCCAGACTGGGCGTTTAACGCCCATTCTGCTACCCTTACTGGA
The DNA here is from genome assembly GCF_003086295.3 of Arachis hypogaea. Taxonomy (NCBI): domain Eukaryota; kingdom Viridiplantae; phylum Streptophyta; class Magnoliopsida; order Fabales; family Fabaceae; genus Arachis; species Arachis hypogaea. Next base: position 80,124,756 of record NC_092052.1, read on the forward strand.
GTTTAAACGCCAGTAAGCTTCTCCTCCAGGGTGTGCTATTTTTAATACTGTTTTTCATTCTGTTTTTGTTTTTTCAGTTATTTTTGTGACTTCACATGATCATCAACCTACAGAAAACATAAAATAACAATGGAAAATAAATAGATATGATTAAATAAAATTGGGTTGCCTCCCAACAAGCGCTTCGTTAATGTCAATAGCTTGACAGTGGGCTCTCATGGAGCCTCACAGATACTCAGAGCATGATAATGGCCTCCCAACACCAAACTTAGAGTTTGAATATGGGGGCTCTAATTGACTCTACATTGAGAGAAGCTTTTCATGCTTCCTCTCCATGGTTACAGAGGGAGATCCTTGAGCTTTAAACACAATGGAGTCCTCATTCACTTGAAGGACTAATTCTCCTCTGTCAACATCAATCACAGCTTTTGCTGTGGCTAGGAAGGGTCTGCCAAGGATGATGGATTCATTCATACACTTTCCAGTGTCTAGGATTATAAAATCAGCAGGGATGTAGTGGCCTTCAACCCATACCAAGACATCCTCTACAAGTCCATAAGCCTGTTTCCTTGAATTGTCTTCCATCTCCAGTGAGATTCTTGCAGCTTGTACCTCAAGGATCCCTAGCTTCTCCATTACAGAGAGATGCATGAGGTTTATACTTGACCCCAGGTCACACAGAGCCTTCTCAAAGGGCATGGTGCCTATGGTACAAGGTATTGAGAACTTTTCAGGATCCTGTCTCTTCTGAGGTAATCTCTGCCTAGTCAAGTCATCCAGTTCTTTGGTAAGCAAGGAGGGTTCATCCTCCCAAGTCTCATTACCAAATAACTTGGCATTTAGCTTCATGATTGCTCTAAGGTACTTAGCAACTTGCTCTTCAGTAACATCTTCATCCTCTTCAGAGGAAGAATACTCATCAGAGCTCATGAATGGCAGAAGTAAATTCAATGGAATCTCTATGGTCTTAGTGTGACCTCAGATTCCCATGGTTCCTCACTAGGGAACTCCTTGGAGGCCAATGGACGTCCATTTAGGTCTTCCTCAGTGGAAATCACTGCCTTTCCCTCCTCTATGCATTCGGCCATGTGGGATGTGTGTTATGGCCTTGCATTCTCTCTTTGGGTTCTCTTCTGTATTGCTTGGGAGAGTACTAGGAGGGAGTTCAGTAATCCTCTTACTCAGCTGAACCACTTGTGCCTCTAAATTTCTAATGGAAGACCTTGTTTCAGTTATGAAACTTGGAGTGGTTTTAGTTAGATCAGAGATGATGGTTGCTAAGTCAGTTTGGCTCTACTTAGAATTCTTTGTCTGTTGCTAAGAAGATGATGGAAAAGGCTTGTTAATCCTAAACCTATTTCTTCCACCATTACTGTTGTTGAAGCTTTGTTGGGGCCTCTGTTGGTCCTTCCATGAGAGATTTGGATGATTTCTCCATGAAGGATTATAGGTATTTTCATAGGGTTCTCCCATGTAATTCACCTCTTCCATTGCTGGGTTCTCATGATCATAAGCTTCTTCTTCGGATGAAGCTTCTTTGGTACTGCCTGTTGCTGCTTGCATGCCAGACAGACTCTGAAAAATCATATTGACTTGCTGAGTCAATATTTTGTTATGAGCTAATATGGCATTCAGAGTATCAATCTCAAGAACTCCTTTCGTCTGATTTGTCCCATTATTCATAGGATTCCTTTCAGAAGTGTACATAAATTGGTTATTTACAACCATCTCAATGAGTTCCTGGGCTTCTGCAGGCATCTTCTTCAGATGAAGAGATCCTCCAGCAGAACTGTTCGATGACATCTTGGACAGTTCAGACAGACCATCATAGAAGATACCTATGATGATCCATTCAGAAAGCATGTCAGAAGGACACCTTTTGATCAATTGCTTGTATCTTTCCCAAGCTTCATAGAGGGATTCACCTTCCTTCTGTCTGAAGGTCTGGACCTGCACTCTTAGCTTACTCAATTTTTGAGGTGGAAAGAAATTGGCCATAAAAGCACTGACCAGCTTTTTCCAAGAGTTCAAGCTTTCCTTAGGTTGTGAATCCAACCATATCCTAGCTCTGTCTCTTACAGCAAAAGGGAAGAGCATAAGTCTGTAGACCTCAGGGTCAACCCCATTGTTCTTGACAGTGTCACAGATTTGCAAGAATTTAGCTAAGAATTGATGAGGATCTTCCAATGGAAGTCCATGAAACTTGCAATTCTGTTGCATTAGAGAAACTAATTGAGGCTTCAACTCAAAGTTGTTTGCTCCAATGGCAGGGATAGAGATGCTTCTCCCATAGAAGTCGGGAGTAGGTGTAGTAAAGTCACCAAGCACCTTCCTTGCATTGTTGGCATTGTTGTTATTTTTGGCTACCATGTCTTCTTGTTTAAAAATTTCTGTTAGGACCTCTACAGAGAGTTGTGCTTTAGCTTCTCTTAGCTTTCTCTCAAGATCCTTTCAGGTTCAGGATCAGCTTCAACAAGAATGCCTTTGTCTTTACTCCTGCTCATATGAAAGAGAGAAGGAGAAAGTATGAAATCCTCTATGTCACAGTATAGATATTCCTTGAGGTGTCAGAGGAAAAGAAGAATAGAAGGAAGAGGTAGAAAAGAGAGAATTCGAACTTATAGAGAGAGGGAGTCCGAATTGCACATTGAGGAAGAGTGCTAGTCCCTTAAATAGAAGAAGGTGAGAAGGGGAAAAAGAATTTTTGAAATTAAATTTTGAAAGATTTTGAAATAATTAAAAGAAATTCTGAAAAAAATTGATTGATGATTTTTGAAAATTAAAATTGAGAAAGTGGTTAAGTGATTTTGAAAAAGATTTCGAAATCATAAATAATAAAAAAAGATATGATTGAAAATTATTTTGAAAAAGATGTGATTGAGAAGATATGATTGAAAATCAATTTAAAATAAATTTTTAAAATTAAAGTTGATTACTTGACTAACAAGAAATTAAAAGACATGATTCTAGAATTTAAAATTTGATCCTTTCTTAATAGGCACGTAACAACTTGAAAATTTTGAATTAAATCATTAATTGTAGCAAGGATTTTCGAAAATAATAAAAAATAGAAAGGATTTGATTTTGAAAAGATATGATTGAAAAGATATGATCTGAAAAAGATTTGATTTTGAAAAATTATGAAAATTTGAAAAAGATTTGAATTGAAAACAAAATCTTCCCTCTTGTGCCATCCTAGCGTTAAACGCCCAGAATGGTATCCATTTTGGCGTTTAACGCCCAAAATACTACCCTTTTCGGCGTTTAACGCCCAGCCAGGTACCCTAGCTGCCGTTTAAACGCCAGTTTTCCTTCCTCACTGGGCGTTTTGAACGCCCAGCTTTTTTTGTGTAATTCCTCTTCTGCATGTTCTGAATCTTCAATTCTCTGTATTATTGACTTGAAAAGACATAGTTTTGAAATTTTTTTTGAATTTTTAATGATAAGAAACAACAAAATAAAACTAATCATGGAAAACTAAGATCAAATAAACAATGCATGCAAGACACCAAACTTAGAAATTTTCATATTAGAGATACTAACAAATTGAGAATGCATATGAGAAAAAACAAAACACACAAAACAAGAGAATTTAAAGATCAGACCCAATAAAATCATCAAGAACAACTTGAAGATTAATGAAGAACATCATGCATAAAATTTCAAAAAATGCAAGAAAAGGAAAAACATGCAATTGACACCAAACTTAAAATTTGACACTAGACTCAAACAAGAAACATAAATTATTTTTGGTTTTTATGATTTTATAAATTTTTTTGTAATTTTTCGAAAATTATTTGGAAAAGAAAATAAAGATTTCAAAATTCTTAATAAGAATTCCAGGAATCATGCAATGTTAGTCTAAAGCTTCAGTCTAAAAAGATTAGACATGGCTAGCCAAACTTCAGCAGTACATTACATACAATAGCCAAATTGATGAGAATCAATCAGCTTTTGTGATGATAAAAACATCATCTGAAACTCTAGAATTCATTCTTAAAAATTCTGAAGAATAAAAATAAAATAAAGTTACCTAATCTAAGCAACAAGATGAACCGTCAGTTGTCCAAACTCGAACAATCCCCGACAACGGCGCCAAAAACTTGGTGCACGAAATTGTGATCATCAATGGCGCCAACAACTTAGTACGCACAATTGTAATCTCAACTCTTTGTCACAACTCCGCACAAATAACTAGAAAGTGCACTAGGTCGTCCAAGTAATAAACCTTACGTGAGTAAGGGTCGATCCCACGGAGATTGTCGGCTTGAAGCAAGCTATGGTGATCTTGTAAATCTCAGTCAGGCGGATTCAAATGGTTATGGAGAATTGATAATTAAAAGATAAATAAAACATAAAATAAGATAGAGATACTTATATAATTAATTGATGAGAATTTCAGATAAACGTATGAAGATGCTTCGTTCCTCCTGAACTTCTGCTTTCCTATTGCCTTCATCCAATCATTCATACTCCTTTCCATGGTAAGCTGTATGTTGGGTATCACCGTTGTCAATGGCTACCTCCCGTCCTCTCAGTGAAAATGGTCCAAATGCGCTGTCACCACACGGCTAATCATCTGTCGGTTCTCGATCATGTTGGAATAGGATCCATTGATCCTTTTGCGTCTGTCACTACGCCCAACACTCGCTAGTTTGAAGTTCGTCACAGTCATCCCTTCCCAGATCCTACTCGGAATACCTGATGAGCGGATAATTTATACGCTTTTTGGCATTGTTTTTAGTATGTTTTTAGTAGGATCTAGTTACTTTTAGGGATGTTTTCATTAGTTTTTATGTTAAATTCACATTTCTGGACTTTAATATGAGTTTGTGTGTTTTTCTGTGATTTCAGGTATTTTCTGGCTGAAATTGAGGGACTTGAGCAAAAATCTGATTCAGAGGTTGAAGAAGGACTGCTGATGCTGTTGGATTCTGACCTCCCTGCACTCAAAGTAAATTTTCTGGAGCTACAAAACTCGAAATGGCGCGCTTCCAATTGCGTTGAAAAGTAGACATCCAGGGCTTTCCAGAAATATATAATAGTCCATACTTTGGCCAAGAATTGATGACGTAAACTGGCGTTCAACGCCAGCTTTCTACCCAAATCTGGCGTCCAGCGCCAGAAAAGGATCCAAAACCAGAGTTGAACGCCCAAACTGGCACAAAAACTGGCGTTCAACTCCACAAATGGCCTCTGCACGTGCAACACTCAGGCTCAGCCCAAACACACACCAAGTGGGCCCCGGAAGTGGATTTATGCATCAATTACTTACTCATGTAAACCCTAGTAGCTAGTTTATTATAAATAGGACATCTTACTATTGTATGAGGCATCTTTTGATCATCTTAGGATCTTAGGATCATCTTTGAACGCATTGTTCTTAGATCAAGGGGGCTGGCCATCTCGGCCATGCCTGGACCTTCACTTATGTATTTTCAACAGTAGAGTTTTTACACTCCATAGATTAAGGTGTGGAGCTCTGCTGTTCCTCAAAGATTAATGCAAAGTACTACTGTTTTCTATTCAATTCTTCTTATTTCGCTTCTAAGATATCCATTCGCACCCAAGAATGTGATGAAGGTGATGATTATGTGTGACGCTCATCATCCTTCTCCCTTATGAACGCGTGCCTGACAAACACTTCTGTTCTACATGAATTGAGCTAGAATGAATATCTCTTAGATCTCCTAACCAGAATCTTCGTGGCGTAAGCTAGAATGATGGCGGCATTCAAGAGAATCCGGAAGGTCTAAACCTTGTCTGTGGTATTCTGAGTAGGATTCAATGATTGAATGACTGTGACGAGCTTCAAACTCGCGATTGTTGGGCGTTAGTGACAGACGCAAAAGGAGGGTGAATCCTATTCCAGCATGATCGAGAACCGACAGATGAATAGCCGTGCCGTGACAGGGTGCGTGAGCATATTATTCACTGAGAGGAGGGGATGTAGCCACTGACAACGGTGATGCCCTTGCATAAAGCCAGCCATGGAAAGGAGTAAGACTGATTGGATGAAGATAGCAGGAAAGCAGAGGTTCAGAGGAACGAAAAGCATCTCCATTCGCTTATCTGAAATTCTCACCAATGATTTACATAAGTACCTCTATCCCTATTTTATTATATCATATTCGAAAACACTATTATCACTTTATATCTGCCTGACTGAGATTTACAAGGTGACCATAGCTTGCTTCATACCAACAATCTCCGTGGGATTCGACCCTTACTCACGTAAGGTATTACTTGGACGACCCAGTGCACTTGCTGGTTAGTTGTATCGAAGTTGTGACAATTATGAATTAAGATCAGAGCACCAAGTTTTTGGAGCCATTACCAGGATTTGTTTGAGCCTGGAGATCACAATTTCGTGCACCAAGTTTTTGGCGCCGTTGCCGGGGATTGTTCGAGTTTGGACAACTGACGGCTCATCTTGTTGCTCAGATTAGGTAATTTTCTTTTTATTTTATTTTCAAAAATTTTTCAAAAATATTTTCAAAAATCTCTCATCTGTTTTCGAAAAAATAAAAAAATGTTTTCAAAAAATTTTATTCAAAATATTTAAGAATGAATTCTAGTGTTTCATGAAGCATGTGAAGCCTGGCTGGCTGTAAAGCCATGTCTAAATTCATTTGGACTGAGGCTTGCAATTTGTTATCAAGAGCATTTTAGTTGTTGCTCATCCACCTGCTGCTGATCCATGATCACCTGCTGAAGCTTGGCTGGCCATTGGCCATGTCTAGTGTTTTGGACTGGAGCTTTCTTTGAAAGCTTGGCTGGCTAGTGAGCCATGTCTAATTCCTGGACTGAAGCTTTAGACTAAGAATGCTAGATTCCTGGAATTCATATTAAAAATTTTGGAATCCTTATTTTTATTTTTCAATTAATTTTCGAAAAAAATCCAAAAAAAATTAGAAAATCATAAAAATCAAAAATATTTTTAGGTTTCTTGTTTGAGTCTTGAGTCATGTTATAAGTTTGGTGTCAATTGCATGTGCATCTTGCATTTTTCGAAAATTTTATGCATTCATAGTGTTCTTCATGATCTTCAAGTTGTTCTTGGTAAGTCTTCTTGTTTGATCTTGATGATTTTTTGTTTTGTGTCTTTTCATGTTTATCATATGCATTCTTGAATTCTTAGTGCCTAAGCATTAAAGAATTCTAAGTTTGGTGTCTTGCATGTTTTCTTTGCATTAAAAATTTTTCAAAATTGTCTATGATGTTCATCTTGACATTCATAGTGTTCTTGGTGTTCATCTTGACATTCATAGCATTCTTGCATGCATTCATTGTTTTGATCTAAAAATTTCATGCATTGCATAATTTTCATGTTTTCATAAAAATTCAAAAAAAATCAAAAAATATCTTTCCCTTTTTCTCTCATCAAATTCGAAAATTTGAGTTGACTTTTTCAAAAATTTTTAAAATCAAGTTGTTTCTTATGAGTCAAATCAAATTTTCAATTTGAAAATCTTATCTTTTTCAAAATCTTTTTCAAAAATCAAATCTTTTTCAAAATTCTTAGTTATTTTCGAAAATTCCAAAAATATTTTTCAAAAATCTTTTTCTTATTTTTATACCAAATTTTCGAAAATAACTTAATCAATTAATGTTTTGATTCAAAAATTTGAAGTTTGTTACTTGCTTGTTAAGAAAGATTCAAACTTTAAGTTCTAGAATCATATCTTGTGATTTCTTATGAATCAAGTCATTAATTGTGATTTTAAAAATCAAATCTTTTTCAAAACTAATTTTATCATATCTTTTCAAAAATATCTTCTTATCTTATCTTTTTCAAAAATATCTTTTCAAATATCTTTTCTAACTTCCTAACTTCTTATCTTTTCAAAATTTGTTTCAACTAACTAACTAACTTTTTGTTTGTTTCTTAACTTTTTCAAAACTACCTAACTAACTCTCTCTCTTTAATTTTCGAAAATATCTTCCCTCTTTTTCAAAAATTTCTTTTTAATTAACTAATTATTTTTATTTTTTATTTTTGATTTCAAAAAAAAAAAAATACTAACAATTTTCAAAAACTAATTTTCAAAAATCACTAACTCCTTTTCAAAAATAATTTTTGAAAATTCATCTCATTCTATTTATTCATTCATATCCTAACATCTCACCTCACATCATCACCAAATTCGAACCCCCTCTTCTATCTGTGTTCGAATTTCCTCTTCTTTTCTTATACTAACAATAAGGATCCTCTTTACTGTGACATAGAGGATTCTTCTTCTTTTCTTTTTCTCTCCTCTTTCTTATGAGCAGGGACAGAGAAAAAGGCATTCTTGTTGAAGCTGATCCAGAACCTGAAAGGACTCTGAAGAGAAAATTAAGAGAAGCTAAATTACAACAATCCAGAGACAACTTGATTGAAAATTTCGAACAAGTAAAGGAGATGGCAGCCGAACCCAACAACAATGCAAGGAAGATGCTTGGTGACTTTACTGCACCAAATTCCAATTTACATGGAAGAAGCATCTCCATTCCTGCCATTGGAGCAAACAACTTTGAGCTGAAACCTCAATTAGTTTCTCTGATGCAGCAGAACTGCAAGTTTCATGGACTTCCATCTGAAGATCCTTTTCAGTTCTTAACTGAATTCTTGCAGATATGTGATACTGTTAAGACTAATGGAGTAGATCCTGAAGTCTACAGGCTCATGCTTCTCCCTTTTGCTGTAAGAGACAGAGCTAGATTATGGTTGGATTCTCAACCCAAAGACAGCCTGAACTCTTGGGATAAGCTGGTCACGGCTTTCTTAGCCAAGTACTTTCCTCCTCAAAAGCTGAGCAAGCTTAGAGCTGATGTTCAAACCTTCAGACAGAAAGAAGGTGAATCCCTCTATGAAGCTTGGGAAAGATACAAACAGTTGACCAAAAAGTGTCCTTCTGACATGCTTTCAGAATGGACCATCCTGGATATATTCTATGATGGTTTATCTGAGCTATCAAAGATGTCACTGGACACTTCTGCAGGTGGATCCATTCACCTAAAGAAAACGCCTGCAGAAGCTCAAGAACTCATTGACATAGTTGCTAATAACCAGTTCATGTACACTTCTGAAAGGAATCTTGTGAATAATGGGACGCCTATGAAGAAGGGAGTTCTTGAAGTTGATACTCTGAATGCCATATTGGCTCAGAATAAAATATTGACTCAGCAAGTCAATATGATCTCTCAGAGTCTGCATGGAATGCAAGCTGCATCCAACAGTACTCAAGAGGCATCTTCTGAAGAAGAAGCTTATGATCCTGAGAACCCTGCAATAGCAGAGGTAAATTACTTAGGTGAACCTTATGGAAACACCTATAACTCAACATGGAGAAATCATCCAAATTTCTCATGGAAGGATCAAAATCCCCAACAAGGCTTTAATAATGGTGGAAGAAACAGGTTTAGCAATAGCAAACCTTTTCCATCATCCACTCAGCAACAGACAGAGAACTCTGAACAAAATGCTTCTAATTTAGCAAATCTAGTCTCTGATCTATCTAAGGCCACTGTAAGTTTCATGAATGAAACAAGGTCTTCCATTAGAAATTTGGAAGCACAAGTGGGCCAGCTGAGTAAAAGGATCACTGAAATCCCTCCTAGTACTCTCCCAAGCAATACAGAAGAGAATCCAAAAGGAGAGTGCAAGGCCATTGACATAAGCACCATGGCCGAACCTGTAAGGGAAGGAGAGGACGTGAATCCCAAGTAGGAAGACCTCCTGGGACGTCCAATGATCAATAAGGAGCTTCCCTCTGAGGAACCAAAGGAATTTGAGACTCATCTAGAGACCATAGAGATTCCATTGAACCTCCTTATGCCCTTCATGAGCTCTGATGAGTATTCCTCTTCTGAGGAGAATGAGGATGTTACTAAAGAGCAAACTGCCAAGTTTCTTGGTGCAATCATGAAGCTGAATGCCAAATTGTTTGGCATTGATGCTTGGGAAGTTGAACCTCCCTTGTTCATCAATGAACTAAGTGATCTGGATCAACTGACATTGCCTCAGAAGAGACAGGATCCTGGAAAGTTCATAATACCCTGTACCATAGGCACCATGATCTTTAAGGCTCTGTGTGACCTTGGTTCAGGAATAAACCTCATGCCCCTCTCTGTAATAGAGAAACTGGGAATCTATGGGGTGCAAGCTGCTAAAATCTCACTAGAGATGGCAAACAGCTCAAGAAAACAGGCTTATGGACAAGTAGAAGATGTATTAGTAAAGGTTGAGGGCCTTTACATACCTACTGATTTCATAGTTCTGGATACTGGAAAGGAAGAGGATGAATCCATCATCCTAGGAAGACCTCTCCTAGCCACTGCAAGAGCTGTAATTGATGTTGACAGAGGTGAAATAGTCCTTCAATGGAATGAGGATTCCCTTGTGTTTAAAACTCAAGGATCTCCCTCTGCAACCATGGAGAGGAAGCAGAAAAAGCTTCTCTCAAAGCAGAGTCAACCAGAGCCCCCACAGTCAAACTCTAAGTTTGGTGTTGAACTCCCATATCCAAACTCTAAGTTTGGTGTTAGAGAGTCTCAACAAAGCTCTGCACATCTGTGAGGCTCCATGAGAGCCCACTGTCAAGCTATTGACATTAAAGAAGCGCTTGTTGGGAGGCAACCCAATGTTTATCTAATTCTTATTTTTATTATTTTTCATGTTTTCTTAGGTTCATGATCATGTGGAGTCACAAAATGAATATAAAAATTGAAAACGGAATCAAAAACAGCAGAAGAAAAATTACACCCTGGAGGAGCATCTGTCTGGCGTTCAGCGCCAGAACAGAGCATGGTTCTGGCGCTGAATGCCCAAAATGGGCAGCTTCTGGGCGCTGAACGCCAGAACAGGCATGGTTCTGGCGTTCAACGTCAAAAATGGCACACAGATGGGCGTTGAACGCCCAAAATGGCCACCAACCTGGCGCTGAACGCCCAGAGTTGGGTACAAGGGCATTTTTACATGCCTAATGGGTGCAGGGATGTAAATCCTTGAACACCTCAGGATCTGTGGACCCCACAGGATCCACTCAGGATCTGTGGACCCCACAGGATCCACTCAGGATCTGTGGACCCCACAAGGATCCCCAACTACCTCCACTCACTTCTTCTCACCACTCTCTTTCACACAACCCCATAAACACTCTTCCCTAAAAACCCCTCACCAATCACCTCAATCTCGCTTCCCCACTAAACCTTCACCACTCACATCCACCCACTCTTCCCAATAAACCTACCTCATAAACTCCACCTACCTTCAAAATTCAAAACCAATTTCCCACCCAAACCCACCCATATGGCCGAAACAATACCCCACCTCCCTACCCTATATAAAGCTCTCCATTCTTCTTCAAATTCACACAACACACCCCTCTACACTCCTCTTGGCCGAAACCACATTTCCCTCTCCCTCTCCATATTTCTTCTTTTTCTTCTTCTATTCTTTTGTTTATTGCTCAAGGGCGAGCAATATTCTAAGTTTGGTGTGGTAAAAGCATAGCTTTTTTGTTTTTCCATTACCATTGATGGCATCTAAGACCGGAGAATCCTCTAGAAGAGGGAAAGGGAAGACAAAAGCTTCCACATCCGAGTCATGGGAGATGGAAAGGTTCATCTCCAAAGCCCATCAAGACCACTTCTATGATGTTGTGGCCAAGAAAAAGGTGATCCCTGAGGTCCCTTTTAAACTCAAAAGAAATGAGTATCCGGAGATCCGACATGAAATTCAAAGAAGAGGTTGGGAAGTTCTAACAAATCCCATCCAACAAGTCGGCATTCTAATGGTTCAAGAGTTCTATGCCAATGCATGGATCACCAAGAACCATGATCAAAGTAAGAACCCGGATCCAAAGAACTATGTTACAATGGTTCGGGGGAAATACTTAGATTTTAGTCCGGAGAATGTGAGGTTGGCGTTCAACTTGCCATACATGGAAGAGAACGCACGCCCCTACACAAGGAGAGTCAACTTTGATCAAAGGTTGGACCAAGTCCTTATGGACATATGTGTAGAAGGAGCTCAATAGAAGATTGACTCCAAAGGCAAGCCGGTTCAACTAAGAAGATTGGACCTCAAGCCTATAGCTAGAGGATGGTTGGAGTTTATTCAATGCTCAATCATTCCCACTAGCAACCGGTCTGAAGTTACTATAGACCGGGCCATCATTATCCATAGCATCATGATTGGAGAAGAGGTGGAAGTTCATGAGATTATACCTCAAGAACTCTACAAGGTGGCTGACAAGTCCTCCACCATGGCAAGGTTAGCCTTTCCTCACCTCATTTGCCACCTATGCAATTCAGCTGGGATTGACATAGAGGGAGATATCCTCATTAAAGAGGAAAAGCCCATCACTAAGAAAAAGATAGAGCAAGCAAGAGAGCCCAGTCATGGAGCTCAAGAGGCGCAAGAAGCTCATCACCATGAGATTCCGGAAATGCCTCAAATGCACTTTCCTCCACAAAATTTTTGGGAGTAAATCAACACCTCCCTAGGAGAATTGAGTTCCAATATGGGACAACTAAGGGTGGAACATCAAGAGCACTCCATCATGCTTCATGAAATAAGAGAAGATCAAAAAGCAATGAGGGAGGAGCAACAAAGACAAGGAAGAGACATAGAAGAGCTCAAGGACATCATTGGTTCCTCAAGAAGGAAACGCCACCATCACTAAGGTGGATTCATTCCTTGTTCTTCTTTTTTCTGTTTTTCGTTTTCTATGTTATGTGCTTATCTATGTTTGTGCCTTCATTACATGATCATTAGTAGTTAGTAACTATGTCTTAAAGTTATAAATGTCCTATGAATCCATCACCTCTCTTAAATGAAAAATGTTTTAATTCAAAAGAACAAGAAGTACATGAGTTTCGAATTTATCCTTGAACTTAGTTTAATTATATTGATGTGGTGACAATGCTTCTTGTTTTCTGAATGTATGCTTGAACAGTGCATATGTCTTTTGAAGTTGTTGTTTAAGAATGTTAAATATGTTGGCTCTTGAAAGATTGATGACTAGGAGACATGTTATTTGATAATCTGAAAAATCATAAAAATGATTCTTGAAGCAAGAAAAAGCAGCAAAGAACAAAGCTTGCAGAAAAAAAATAGGCGAAAAAAAAAATATAGAAAGAAAAAGAAAAAGCAAGCAGAAAAAGCCAAAGCTCTTAAAACCAAGAGGCAAGAACAAAAAGCCAATAACCCTTAAAACCAAAAGGCAAGGGAAATAAAAAGGATCCCAAGGCTTTGAGCATCAGTGGATAGGAGGGCCTAAAGGAATAAAATCCTGGTCTAAGCGGCTAAACCAAGCTGTCCCTAACCATGTGCTTGTGGCGTGTAGGTGTCAAGTGAAAACTTGAGACTGAGCGGTTAAAGTCAAGGTCCAAAGCAAAAAAAAAAAAGAGTGTGCTTAAGAACCCTGGACACCTCTAATTGGGGACTTTAGCAAAGCTGAGTCACAATCTGAAAGGGTTCACCCAATTAGGTGTCTGTGGCATTTATGTATCCGGTGGTAATACTGGAAAACAAAGTGCTTAGGGCCACGGCCAAGACTCATAAAGAAGCTGTGTTCAAGAATCATCATACTGAACTAGGAGAGTCAATAACACTATTCGAACTCTGAGTTCCTATAGATGCCAATCATTCTGAACCTCAATGGATAAAGTGAGATGCCAAAACTATTCAAGAGGCAAAAAGCTATAAGTCCCGCTCATATGATTGAAGCTCTGTTTCATTGATAGTTTGGAATTTATAGTATATTCTCTTCTTTTTATCCTATTTGATTTTCAAGTTGCTTGGGGACAAGCAACAATTTAAGTTTGGTGTTGTGATGAGCGGATAATTTATACGCTTTTTGGCATTATTTTTAGTATGTTTTTAGTAGGATCTAGTTACTTTTAGGGATGTTTTCATTAGTTTTTATGTTAAATTCACATTTCTGGACTTTACTATGAGTTTGTGTGTTTTTCTGTGATTTCAGGTATTTTCTGGCTGAAATTGAGGGACTTGAGCAAAAATCTGATTTAGAGGTTGAAGAAGGACTGCTGATGCTGTTGGATTCTGACCTCCCTGCACTCAAAGTGAATTTGCTGGAGCTACAGAACTCGAAATGGCGCGCTTCCAATTGCGTTGAAAAGTAGACATCTAGGGCTTTCCAGCAATATATAATAGTCCATACTTTGGCCAAGAATTGACGACGTAAACTGGCGTTCAACGCCAGCTTTCTACCCAAATCTGGCGTCCAGCGCCAGAAAAGGATCCAAAACCAGAGTTGAACGCCCAAACTGGCACAAAAACTGGCGTTCAACTCCACAAATGGCCTCTGCATGTGCAACACTCAGGCTCAGCCCAAACACACACCAAGTGGGCCCCGGAAGTGGATTTATGCATCAATTACTTACTCATGTAAACCCTAGTAGCTAGTTTATTATAAATAGGACCTCTTACTATTGTATGAGGCATCTTTTGATCATCTTAGGATCTTAGGATCATCTTTGAATGCATTGTTCTTAGATCAAGGGGGCTGGCCATCTCGGCCATGCCTGGACCTTCACTTATGTATTTTGAACAGTAGAGTTTCTACACTCCATAGATTAAGGTGTGGAGCTCTGCTGTTCCTCAAAGATTAATGCAAAGTACTACTGTTTTCTATTCAATTCTTCTTATTTCGCTTCTAAGATATCCATTCGCACCCAAGAATGTGATGAAGGTGATGATTATGTGTGACGCTCATCATCCTTCTCCCTTATGAACGCGTGCCTGACAAACACTTCTGTTCTACATGAATTGAGCTAGAATGAATATCTCTTAGATCTCCTAACCAGAATCTTCATGGCGTAAGCTAGAATGATGGCGGCATTCAAGAGAATCCGGAAGGTCTAAACCTTGTCTGTGGTATTCTGAGTAGGATTCAATGATTGAATGACTGTGACGAGCTTCAAACTCGCGATTGTTGGGCGTTAGTGACAGACGCAAAAGGAGGGTGAATCCTATTCCAGCATGATCGAGAACCGACAGATGAATAGCTGTGCCGTGACAGGGTGCGTGAGCATATTATTCACTGAGAGGAGGGGATGTAGCCACTGACAACGGTGATGCCCTTGCATAAAGCCAGCCATGGAAAGGAGTAAGACTGATTGGATGAAGATAGCAGGAAAGCAGAGGTTCAGAGGAACGAAAAGCATCTCCATTCGCTTATCTGAAATTCTCACCAATGATTTACATAAGTACCTCTATCCCTATTTTATTATATCATATTCGAAAACACTATTATCACTTTATATCTGCCTGACTGAGATTTACAAGGTGACCATAGCTTGCTTCATACCAACAATCTCCGTGGGATTCGACCCTTACTCACGTAAGGTATTACTTGGACGACCCAGTGCACTTGCTGGTTAGTTGTATCGAAGTTGTGACAATTATGAATTAAGATCAGAGCACCAAGCTTTGGAGCCATTACCAGGATTTGTTCGAGCCTGGAGATCACAATTTCGTGCACCAATACCACAGACAAGGTTTAGACATTCTGGATCTCAGGAATGGCCGCCAATAATTCTAGCCTATACCACGAAGGTTTTAATCTTAGATTAGAAACCCAAGAGAAACACATTCAAGCTTGTTTGCATGTAGAACGGAAGTGGTTGTCAGGCACGCGTTCATAGGTGAGAATAGTGATGAGTGTCACATAATCATCACATTCATCATGTTCTTGTGTGCGAATAAATATCTTGGAGAAGAAATAGGCTTGAGTTGAATAGAAAAACAATAGTACTTTGCATTAATTCATGAGGAACAACAGAGCTCCACACCTTAATCTATGGTGTGTAGAAACTCCACAGTTGAAAATACAAAAGTAATGAAGGTTCAGGCATGGCCGTATGGCCAGCCCCCAAAGCGTGATCAAGAGATCAAAAGATGAACTAAAGATTTCCAAGATAAAAATACAATAGCAAAAGGTCCTATTTATAGAGAACTAGTAGCCTAGGGTTTACAAAAATAAGTAAATGATGCAGAAATCCACTTCTGGGCCCACTTGGTGTGTGCTTGGGTTGAGCATTGAAGATTTCATGTGTGGAGGCTTCTCTTGGAGTTAAACGCCAGCTTTTGTGCCAGTTTGGGTGTTTAACTCCAGCTTTTATGCCAGTTCTGGCGTTTTGACGCCAGAAATTTTATGCTGACTTGGAATGCCAGTTTGGGCCATCAAATCTCAGGCAAAGTATGAACTATTATATATTGCTAGAAAGCCCAGGATGTCTACTTTCCAACGCAATTGAGAGCACGCCAATTGGGCTTCTGTAGCTCCAGAAAATCCACTTCGAGTGCAGGGAGGTCAGAATCCAATAGCATCTACAATCCTTTTTCAGCCTCTGAATCAGATTTTTGCTCAGGTCCCTCAATTTCAGCCAGAAAATACCTGAAATCACAGAAAAACACATAAACTCATAGTAAAGTCCAGAAATATGATTTTTATTTAAAAACTAATAAAAACATAATGAAAAGTGACTAAAACATATTAAAAACTACCTAAAAACAATGCCAAAAGCGTATAAATTATCCGCTCATCAATACCTAAGCAAAATATACAAATGCATATGATGCAAGCCTATTCTATGGTTGAGATATCATCTGTTAGTTATATAGCCAACCCGACATGTCCTGGTAGCTAACCTTGGACAGAAACACCCATTGTGGAGCAAGTGGGTTTGAGCCACAACCCCTTTGCTACTATCCGCTTAACCTAGAGCAAGTGGAATAACCACTACTACTGCTACTACCATGGCAGGTGTTTAAAAGCTCAACTAGGAGCAAGTGGAATAATCCATTACTACTACTACCCAAGCATCAGAATTACTGACCTGGACCAAGCGGGATGAACCACAATCCCTGCTACTGCCCAGGTATCTCAAACATGCATTCATTAAGTCTAATTCAATCATCATTATTATCAAATCTCAAGCATTGACCCAGAGCAAGCGGGACGAACCACAATCCTTGCTACTGCCTAGGTTTCACAATCAAAAATTCAAAATCATTACAATTCTTTCATAATCATTCGAAATTCCATAATTAAACTCAATTTTCATAATTCTCCCTCCTCATCTCACACCCAGAGCAAGTGGACAATGCCACTGCCTACTATCCGGCCATATATATCTCATTTAATTACAAATCATCCTTACTGCATCATCCTCATCAAATTAAATAGCCCTTCTTTAACTTTTCCGACACCAATTCTATTTTCTTCCAATCACTAACCCTTATTTTGTAACCCAAAACCTTACTAATAAACCTTAAACAGAACTTCTAGAGGTTTGAAAAATTAGAGGAATGATTGATAGTTCGAAAATTGTGAATTCCCATAAAAAATAGTTTTGGAGGTTTACAAGCTTGCCGGGAAGGTCAAACGGTGAAAAAGTTGTTTTTGTGCAAAACAGGGTAGTGTGCGTACGTATAGGTGTTGTGCGTACGCACCCAACAGAATGACCATCCCAGCCTGTGCGTACACACCATTGTGTGCCTACACCCACCCCAAATCACACTTCCTGGTCTGTGCGTACAAACACTACACAAACAAGAAATTCAGGTTTTCTGCACTTAGACAAATTTTAGTTTTCTGTACCTAATTTCTAACGTCCATAACTTGCTTTACAAAATTCTGATTTTCAGAAACTTTATACCATTTTAAAGCTCTTGAATTTATTTTAAAACACCAGACATGCTTAAAACCATTTTATATCATTTCCATCACTTCCATACAACCCAATTATTCACTTACATTGACTCCCACTCCAAACACCAAAGATTATACAATACAACTTCATCATAAAACATTATCATCACCAAACATGAACATCAGCAACTAACAAAATCATAATTTATAAACTCATTCTCAATACATACAATCTCAATAATTCAGTCAATAATTTCCAACCCAAAATATAATCATTATTCAACATATTCCTATAGCAAAGTCTACAATTCCATCAAAATCACTAAACATCAGCATACTTGTACATTCTAACCATTTAAACATTCAATTCAATCACACAACCCACCATCCATCCTCAACACACAAGGTATTTAACTAAAAACACAAAACATGCACCAAACATACAATTTATCTTAAGTCGTCTAGCCTAAGTTTTCACAAGACATTACATATTACATACGAGAAACCAAAATCATACCTTGGCCGATTCTACGTAAAACCCAGAATGTCACAATTTGTCACTGTTCCCAAAACCCAAGCTTTCAACGTCACACGAAATAGGTCTTCAGCTCCCTAAGGTCAAATATCAAGTCTCCAATACCACTAATTTGTTTCCAAAATACACAATCCAATCTAATTTCACAAAATAGCACTAAAATTACCATAGGGTTCCTCACCTTACCAACAGAAGAATTGAGCAAAAACCCGGCATACCCACTAAGTTAGCTTGATCCTAAACATCAAAACCAACAAAATCTCAACACCCAAGTCATAGGAATTTTGAAATATGGAAAGAGTGGATGAGAAGGAAAGAGTGGGATACTTACCAAATTGTTCTATGGATTTTGTAGAGTTTGTCGCGGTGATTGTGTGGCCTCAAATGGCGCGGCAATCGGAGCTCCGGATTGAAAGATAATGCAAATTGAAATTAGAGGAAGGGTTTTAGATTTTCCTTCTCCTCCCCCAAAGTATTTCCAATGTGTTTCATAATAAGAGAGGGAAGAGAGAGCTAGAGCTCTTTTTTCTATTGAGTTGGGTTGGGCCTAGGGCCCAATACGGGCCCGGTTCAACCGGTTTGGCTCGTTCGCCACAATTTTGGGCCACATCCTTTGAAATTAGTGTAAAAGTTCATATGTTAATTAATTATACCTCATTAAACTATAAAATTCAATTTTCTAATTTCTTTTATTAATAATTAATTTATTAGCTATTTATTCATTAATTTTGCAGGTTTTACATCTTACCCACCTAATTTGGAAGTTTGTCACCAAAATTCAATTACTTCCGAATAAGCGCGGTTAGTCTTTCCTCATTCTCAATTCAAGTTCTCCAGTGTGCTTTTCCATTCCGACTTGATTTCCAAGTCACCTTCTCTAATGAGACCACTTTTCCTCAGAGTTCCTTAATGTTTACAATATCAATCCTTATTGAGGTTGCTTGAATTTTTATATCCTTCCTGAATTGAACTGGTTCAAGTTATAGTACATAAGTTAATTGGGAATGTATTCTTTGAGCTTCGAGGAATGGAATAGATCGTACAAGTTTGAGAGACACGGCTGTAAAAACACTTGATATAACACCGGTTCAATTTGTTCTAACACATCAGACGGCCCAACATACCTCGAAATAAACTCCGTTAGGTCGATCGCTCATCTGTTACCAGTCGCTGAAGTAGTCTCCAAGAATACACAGTTTTCTCTTTTAAACTCTCTAGGTTCACTCCGTTGGTTTGCATAACTATTATGTCGGCTTGTGCAGTTATAACCTTAACTCAATTTTCGGTTATTCTTTCCTCATTTTTTTGGTTATTAGTTCAAAACCTAAGACGCCTGATTCCCTTGTTCAACATGCTTCAACATTCTTATTAGCTCTTTATCTTCTTACCGTTCTTCCCGAACTTTTGGCCTTACAGCTCCTTGAAATTCGCAATCAATCCAGTCTGATACCTATAGCTCCTACCTCAACACCTAGCTTTAGAGTACAACCTTACTTAATGGTTCCTTCTCCTTAATCACCCTCCAACAACACTTAGGGTCTTCTTACTGAGGGCGCTGATGTAAGCTTAGAGCGAGTTAGGAATTTTCACAAAATAGATTTTCGTTGCTAGTATAGTTTCAAACCCAACAATTGACCATTATCAAATTCAAATCTAAAAGTGTCGCAATCCTAAGCAAATATAAACTGAGAGTATTTAGACTCCCGGGTCGTCTTCCCTAGGAACTAACACCAATGAGCGCACAATTTCGGTTGTGAGGAAGAAAAAGGGGGGTTTTGAATAATAAGGAAGCAATAAAGAGATAAAAGAACAAGGAAAAATTGCAATTAATAAAGTAATAAAAGAACCAAAGAACTATGTATGTTATATAGACAAGTAATGCAATAAAGTGAAGGAAAATGTGGGTCAAACCATAAATGAAACCTTGACTTGGGATGAGTTATAGAGTCCCTTCCTTGCCATAACCACAACTATGATAATTGTGATGGATTAATCTCACTAAGTCAACCCTTAACATCGAAGAGTAAGTCAAGTGAGCATAATTGTCATTAATCCACAAATCCTAGCTAACTTACTAATTACCTTAGTAAAAAGCTAGCGTTAGTAAAAACAATAACAACTAACAACCCAATAATTATCACTAAATGTTGGACATTATGGCTCTAGTAATCCATAAACTCATTTTCCCCAAGCCAAGGGGTGGAAATTACCCCATAACTAAAATTGGCATTTCATCAAACACATAGTGGGCATAAACATAAAACATGGCAAAATTGGGAAATTAAGGAAGGCTATGAACCACAAATGCTTAAAATCAATAAAGGTAACTCAAACAAACATAAAACAAGCATCAAACATCAAATTAAACAACTAGAATTCCAAAATTGCAAGACTATGTAAATTGGCAAGAGAAATGAAAATGAAAGAAAATGTAGAACAAGAATTATATTAAAAGAGACAATTAAAGGAATACTTACAATGAAAGTTGCTAGAATCCAAAATCAAACTTGAAGTATAAAATGCTACAAACCCTAACTAAAACCCTAAGAGAAAATTTTCTAATCTACACTACTCCTACTCCTACTATGTGTTTCTACCCTACAAGTGAGCTCTAAGCCTCCCCCTTCACATGTGTTGATTCTCCCTTGATATAGCCTCAAAATTCAGCCTTCCAGCCTTCCAAAATGGGCCAAGAGGCCTCCAAATTCGCGCAGCACGTGTTTGATTAATGAAATCACGTGCAGGTACCTGTGCGGATGCACAGACGTGTGCATCCGCACACTCAGTTGAAAGTTGACCTGTGCATACGCACAAGAGGTTGTGCGCACGCACAGTTCGTTGTGTGTGCTTTTCCTTGTTTTCTTCATATTTTCTCCCTTGTACATGATTTCTTCCACTTTTGGCCATCTATTCTTGCCTCCAAGGTCTGAAATCACTCACAAAGCATATCACGACATCAAATGACATAAAAGTGAAATTAAAAAATCACTAATCTAAGCATTAAAATGCATGTTTTTATATTTAGGATCAAATTAGGGATCAAATAGAAAAGTATGCTATTTTGGTGCTTAAGTGTGAGTTCATATGATAGAATCCATCCAAATCAAGCAAAAATATATCGGAAAATTTGGACTCATCAATTCCCCCACACTTAAACAATAGCATGTCCTCATGCTAAACCAACAAGGAGAATGATCAAAGGGGTAACCAACTTATTAAATGCAACTATCTATATGCATGCAAGTATGTATATACTATGTATCTATCTATCTATCTATCTATAGTTTCCTATATGATTGGTGAAAACAAACAAATAAATTCCTAAGCAAGTATATGATCATATAGGGCCGAGCAAGGAAATAATTCAATGCATCAAAGTCTAAAGAATTGATTCAAATCATCAACATTGGGCAACTTGCAAGAATGCATGATAAGAGAATTGGAAACATAGAATTGAGTAATTGAACCCTTGCTAGGTGTGTATACAATCTAATCACTCGGTGTCTAGGGTTAAGTCACTCAAATCTCCTTCCAGTCATTCTTTCAAGGAATTGCTTTTCATCTAACAATCAACAAACAAATGATGCATGAATGCAATTATCATGAGGACTTCATATGGTTGTAATGGGGTTAAGGTAAAGGTGGGATAGATATGGCCTAGTGGACTAATACAATTGAATCCTTGATTAGTTTACGTCTCCACATCAACCTGTATCAACCAATTCCAAAAAAAATGCAATCCTAACCTTCCATCATTTCTTGTTCACTAACACTCATGTATGCTTTCACAAAAACATCACATATGCAATTCTTTATTCATTTCTTTCCTCTTTAGGGTGGCTTTTGCACCCTTTTTATGATGAAGAGTTTTTTTTTTTCAAATTAGAATTGCATATGGTCTAATAGTTCATACACGAATGTTCCCATTTTCCAAAATTTTCAATAAATACCCAAATTAAACATTTTCTTTCACTACCAAAGTTTTCCAAAAGATTCCTCCACACTTAAATGTAACACAATCCTTCAACCTAAGCTAATCATGCTTACAATCAAAGGTAATTTCATGGTTTTATGCTTAGGGTTGTGATGTGCTAACAATTAGAACAAAGGGGATTAAGAGGCTCAAAAGGGGGTAAAAAAGGTAGATGCAAGGGTAGGTCCATATGGGTGAGTGAGTTTAATGCAAAAATGGCCTCAATCATGCTAAATGCATTCAAAACATCAAACATTGGAAATAAAGAATCAAGCAAAACTAAGACTACAATCATAGAAGAGATATAACACACAATGAACAAAATTAGTGGTTAAAATGTGTAACCACTCATTAAAGCTCAAAAACTCACAAGGTATTTGTTCTTTCTCTCTTCTATGTTCCATAAAAATTATTCAAGCAAGTTTTAAAAAGGATTTTCCAAATCAATTCAATAGAATGCCCTAAAAACAAAATTCTTGGAAATCTTTGTTGTTTTTCACCAAAATTATTTCCTATATGTATATATGATGTGATGGATGCACTTTTAAAATCTTTCCTAGTTCTATTCCTAATTTTTTAACAACCAAAAGCTAATATGAACAATTAGGACAAAATTGAACTAGGTGCTATACTATTCACAACATCCAATCACAACTTTTATCTATAAAATATATATCATGCAAAAGATGCCAAATTCAATAGATATAAACTATGAAGAAAATGCAATGCAACAATAAAAAATACTCCAAATATCTACAAGGAACATAATAAAAGAAAACAAAAAATAAAGTGCAAAGTGTTTGAAAAAGAAAATTTTACGCCCCAAAAATGGCGAATCCTCCCCCACACTTAAGCGATTGCACGGTCCTCTGTGCATGAAGACAATTCGGGGAGAATGGCTCTAGAGTACTCCACGTTCAACTGGTGGATGCGGGGGCTCGGGTTGCATGGAGATTGCCAAGTCCAATGCAATCTCAGCGTCTCCCTTCTTGGTGTCCTCTTCCTTCGCCGGCTCCTTGCCTTCACGGTTCATCCTCAAAAAGAATGAATAGAGTATACTTAAGAATCATAAGGCAAGTAGCACAAAAAGGTAAAGGAGGGAGCAAATACATTGTATACTTTAGAGCTAAATGAAAACAAACAAACAAACATTTAATTGAGGAAGTTTGTATAGTGGAGTGCTATGATAAAAATTGATCCATGTGTGTATTCCAATTATGTGCGCGGTTGGAACACACACAATGGCCGGTGAAAACAACATCCACTCAATCAAAAAGTGAGCATGAGTTCCTCAATTAAATGACCTAAGTTTCAAGCAATAAGTACGCGTCAATTAAGGTCAAACAAACTTAGGCAACCACCACAAGAGTGAATTGAATGTAGAAAATATTGGATATTGAAATTGTGCATGTGAAAGCACAAGATTAATGTAAAATAGCACAACAATCAATAACCAATTCCATGATTAAAAATAATCTACTTGTTCATCATGACACATAATGCAATAGTCACATGGTAAAGGTACTTGTTACAAAAAGTGATAAGTTTGATAAGAATCAAGTCAAGTCACTCAAACAAATGCAAAGCATTAACAAGGAACAAGTACCGGTCATGTGATAAATTTAATATGAAAATCATGATGAACAAGTAATCTCTACTCAATTCACTTAATCCAATGTACTTATATAATTTGTCCTAGTGGTATAGTCAACACATGAGTATTCAGACCCACTAGGTACTAGTAAATTAAGGCAAAGTATAAGTGCATTAGTGGAAACTTCAAGCAACAAGCAACCCAATCAATATCAACAAACACTTGCAACTTATTAAAAAGCAACTAAACCCAAGCTAGTATAGCTACTAAGATGAAAATGAAATGCAAAGAAAACTAATTAAAATAAGTAGAAAAATAGAGGAAAAGAAAGAGAAGAGAGGGATAGAGGGGGTGGAAGTGCGTTAGGGCTTAATCCAGAGTGCAATGAAAATGTTGCCCATAACAGCACTTGTGCGTACGCACAGACATGTGTGTGTACACACACTTCGTGAAACAGGGGACGGTGTGCACTCGCACAGGGCGTGCGCACGAACATGTGCGCGCGCACAGGACACTCTCTTCTTTTTTTTGGAGGATCATGTGTGCGATTGCACACAAGTCTGTGCGCACACACAAGAGCGGGAAGTGATAGGGGTTAACGCGCATAAGCCATGCCAACGCTCCCACCAGAGGTGTTGCGTATTGGCATACAGACGCACACGTCTGTGCGGCCGCACAAAGAGCGCAAAATGGGAGACGCGTGCATACGCACAGAGCAGTGCGCACGTACAGGTCATAGAAAACAAGGCAGCGCCCACGCACAGGCTGTGCGGGCGCTGCGACCAGAGCGTACTGCAAGGGGTGCGGGCGCACAAGCTTGTGCACACGCATAGATGGTGAAAATCACAGTTGTGTGTGCACGCACAGCAGGGTGCATACACACAGATGCCCTGTTTCACAAAATTTCTTCCTTTTCAAAACTAAGGTAACAAGCCTTAGCACATCAACATATCAACCCCCAAATCATACAAAAATCCATAAAATCATGATCCATACACAAATTTAACCTACTAAACTCAAAAATTAAACTAACCTAAGCTAACCAAAACAAGCAAACATGCAAGAAACTAAAATTAAAACAAGTAAAGGATAGGAACAATGTTACCATGGTGGGGTGTCTCCCACCTAGCACTTTGGTTCATAGTCCTTAAGTTGGACTTGTTGAGGAGATCCTTGTTAGGGTGGCTTGTGTTTCCACTCCTCCTTGAACCTCTATCCAAGCTTGGTCCTTAAGGCTCTTCTGGGATCCCATGTCCTAGGTATCCGCTCTCCTTCTTTGTTGATCTTTATGCTCCAAGCCGGATGAACAAGTTCTCAATTGACCCTTGTAGTATCTCAACACTCTCCGTAAATTACTCAATTATGCTTCACACCATGCTTGAGCTCCAATTCTTGAATTGTTTTTCTTGAAGAACCTTGGACTCCCTTTGAAACCAATATTCTGTCTTCCACCATGTACCAACCCAAGAAAGACCTTGAGTTGGTAATCCATTTCCAAGATAGCATATTGATGGGGGCCAATGAAGTTCAATGGTGAAATTACCACCCACTCAATATGCTCTTAGAACGGAGTTGCTTCCTCATCAACTTTCTCTTCCCCATCACTCAAATCATAACATGGAGGTTGTGAGAAGTCTACCTCCATGTCTCTCTCAAACTAAATGGGAAGAGGCTCACTAAGATCATCAAGGGGATTGACCAAGGAGGACAAAAAATCATTAATAATGGAATCCTCATCTTAATCAATCTCCCTCAACTCCTCCTTTCTCTCCTCCAGTTCACATACTTCACTTTCACCCTCTTGTTGCACTTCAAGCTCAAACCCTTCTTCTTTCCCTTGTGGCTCCATGCTCTCCTCTTTACCATATTCTTTAGTTGATTGACGAACGGATTTTTGACGATTTAGAATTTTACAAATAAATTCTCATTGTAAGTATAGTTTCTAAACCAACAAAAAATTCTTTCATACGAAAACTTGTTTGTCACTAAAGCAAACCCAATAAAATTAAACCGAAGTATTTAAACCTCGGGTCGTCTCTCAAGAAATTGTAGGGAGGTGTATTTATTATTGGTTATGAGATAGTATATTTTAGGTTTTTGAAATAGGGAACAAGGAAATATAATGGCAAGAAATTAAATTAATAACTTAGAAAAGACTCTTGACAAGGTATGAGAACGAGACGTCCTATCTTAGTTATCCTTATCAATTGTGATGAGAATTGTCTGTTGCTCCCACTTAGTTAACCCTTACCGAATAACGGAAAGTCAAGTGGACTAATCAATTTGATTCCTCAAGTCCTAGTCAATTCCTAAGGAAAGACTAGTTTTAGAGGGATCCAGCAACCTTCAATTAACAATCAACAAGGGAGTTTGATAACTCAAGAGTCTCTGATCACTCAACCAAAGCCAAGAGGAGAGAAATCTAAATTAAATTGAAAGCATCAATAATATAAAATGAAGAAAGCAATCATAAATCTGAAATACCTCAAATTGCATTAAATAGAGAAATCAAATCTAACATGAGAATTCATGAACCAAATAGCAACAAAAAGTAATCAACGAAGGGAATAAACTAGAATGCTAGAACAATTAAAATTAGAAGAGAAACTAAATTAAAGGAAAGTAGAAATCTAAAATTGAAAATAGCTAACCTAAGAATCCTAAAACCTAAGAGAGAGAAGAGAGCCTCTCTCTCTAGAAACTACATCTAAAACCTAAAATTTTGAATAATGAGAAGTTGTGTCAATCCATCTTGAGTCTCTGCTTGTCCCCTGTCTTTAGTCTGCGGTTCTGGGCCGAAAACTGGGTCCAAACTCAGCCCAAAATCACCCCCAGTGTTTTTTGTGTTTTCTGCAGGTGGCGCACATCACGCGTACGCGTCAATCACACGTACGCGTCACTTGTCTTCCGCGTTAGTCACGTTTACGCGTCAGGTACGCACACGCGTCTTCGTGCGAACTCTAATTCACGTGCACATGTGGGCCATGCGTGCGCGTCACTTCTCGCTGGTTGTCTCCTTTATTTCTTGTGCTCTTTCTATTTTTTCAAGCTTCCTCTCCATCCTCTAAGCCATTCCTCCCCTATATAGCCTGTAAATACTTAACGCACAGATCATGGCATCGAATGGTATAAAGGGGATTTAAAATACACAATTTAAAGGCTTAGAAAGCAAGTTTTCAATTATGGAACAAAACTAGGAAGGAATTGTAAAACCATGCAATTTGTATGAATAAGTGTGTAAAGACTTGATAAAAACCACTCAAATTAGCACAAGATAAGCAATAAAATAGTTGTTTATCAAACTCCCTACACTTAAACATTAGCATGTTCTCAGGCTAAGCTCAAGGAGATAAAAGGAATGAATGGGGGAAAGTAAGACTTATGAGATGCGACCTATGAATGCAACTATATGCTAAGATGCTTCTGTCCACTTAGTTAAAAGTAAACAAGTTCTCCAAGACAAACATAAACCAGATTTCACTAATTCAAATCATGCAATAAAAGACAAGTAAACTTGTAGGAGGATAGCTCATGAAAGCAGGAAACATAAAATCAAGCATTGAACCCTCAGTGGTAGTGTATATGCACTATAATCTCTCAAGTGTCTAGGGTTAATTACTCTACTCTTCTCTGGTCATGCTTTCTAGATTTTGTTCTTCATCTAACCAATCAACTAAAATTTAATATACCAATGCAAACATCATGAGGTCTTTTCAAGGTTGTAATGGGGCTAAGGTAAGGGTGAGGATATATGTATGGGCAAGTGAGCTTAAATATGAATCTTTGACTAGCCTAAGTTCTCACCTAACATACACACACACTCTATATAATTCCAAAATTCATGCCTAGCTACCCATAATTCCCACTTTTGTATCACATACTCATGTATCAAATATTTCTTTAGTTTCACCACATATGCAATGATCTTTTATTAAACTTAGCATTGGGGTAATTTTATCCCCTATTTATTTATTTATATTATATATATATATATTGATTTTTTTAATATAGAAGTAAACATAACATATCAATGCACATAGATTTTTAATTTTTCTGGTCTCACATGAGTAGGTACTCAAATTCCCAATATTTTATCAATAAAATACTGTACACTTTCATCAACCCAAGTTTCCACAGTTCCCCACTCTTAATTGGCACACAATATCTTTCTTAAGCTAACCAAAGATTCAATTGGGGTAATTAATTATTTTTTTGCTTAAGGCTAGTGATGTGGTAAAATACAGAACAAATGGGGATTAAAAAGCTCAAAGTGGCTAACAAAGGTGATTGAAAGGGTAGGCTATTTGGGATAAGTGAGCTGATAATAAATGATGGCCTCAATCATATGTATGCATGCAAATACACTAAATAATGGACATATAGAATGGAACAAAATATAGATTACAATCATAGAGAAGGAAACACAAAAGAATACAATATTATGGTTAAATAGTATAACCATGTAATTAAACTCAAATCTCACAGGTTGTGCGTTCTTAGCTATAATTCATGTTCCAAATTACAGTCTTCAAATAAGTTTAACACAAATTTTCAATTTAAATTAGTTAAATGCTATAAAAGGTTTCTTGAAAAAGAACTTATCACTCCAACCAAGTAGTGGTAGAAGAACATGCAAAAAATCTAACAAACATGCAAATGTAACAACTAATTTAAGAAGGAAAATTAGACATTGGTGTTGAAATAGGAAATACTAACCCACGGAAGTCGGTATCGACCTCCCCACACTTAAAGATTACACCATCCTCGGTGCATGCTAAGATGTGCAGGTGGACGGCTTGCTCTAACTAATGCTATTCTCCAAACGCTGTGCAGATGGACTTGTCTGTCGTCCCATTGAGAAGCTTTTCCTTTTCCTTCTCGGTGGCCATCCTGAAAGAAAAGGAAAAAGGAGAAAAATAACCCAAAAATAAAGATAGAAAACAATTAATGTATGGGTGCGTTAATGCCAAATAATGAGGGTCTCAATTACATGGTAGCTACAACATGTGAGTGAGAAAACAGTAGAGGCAAATGGCATATCAATAGTGCAAAAATTGCAACAATGGGGAAGAGATAGTAGGTAATGAAAGACAAGAAAAACTCATGTCAATGAAAAAGGAACACAAGTATCATAAAAGATTGGCATTGATAGATAAATAATATCACCCAACAATATAAAACAAGTCACGAAGCACCAAAATAAAGGAAGAAGAGATGCAACAGTTGAATAAGAACAATTTAACACTAATAGTAAAATAGGAAATTAGAAAAGGGGGTAAAAATATGAATAAAATTAAAATGCAAAGAAAGAAAGTATGCAAATGCAGTATGTAAAAGAGAATGAAAGAGAACAAGGATGAGAAGAAAGTGAGAAAAGAAGAAGAGGGAGTAAGAGAGGGGAAAGAAGCAAAGAATGAAAAACAGGGCGCTACGCGCACGCGGACATCACGCGTACGCGTGAAAACTGAGTTGGCTATTCGACGCGTAAGCATCGCCCACGCGTACGCGTGGGTGGTCTGAAAGTGAAACGACCCGCACGCATCAGGGACGCGTACGCGTGGGGTAATTTTGTGCTTCTAGTACAGTTCCAGCGCGAGGGCAGCATAACTCTCGGGTCAAACACCCATTTACACCGATTTGCAAGGTCACACGTACGCGTGGACTGGTGAAATCGCAAGCGACGCATACGCGTCAGGGACGCATACGCGTGGGCTTGTTTGTGCCTAAAGCACGCTTCTAGCCCTGCTCCCGCGCAACTCTCTGTTCAAGTCTTCTTTGTCTCGCACGCACATATGACGCGTACGCGTCAGCGACACTTGCGCGTCGTGTGTTTTTTTTATATGCAAAATGCAGAATGCAGATGCTGATGTAGACATTATGAATGAACACTAATAAAAATAGAATAAAATAAAACTAAGAATAAAACAAAGAAAAATAAAACTGAGACTGAAAAAGAACGATCATACCATGGTGGGTTGTCTTCCACCTAGCACTTTTAGTTATTGTCCTTAAGTTGGACATTTGGTGAGCTCCTTGTCTTAGTGGCTTGTGCTTGAACTCATCTTGAAACTCCCACCAATGCTTGGACTTCCAATAAGCTCTAACATCTCCAAGTAAATTCCCCAAGCTTTGATGGAGTTCTTCACAAGCTTTGAGCTCCCAAAATTGATCTTCTTGTATGCCGGGATCCCAAATCTTGTTTCTACACCCATCTTCATGTTGATTATCATGATTCCATCCAGGTGGTTCAGCCTTAGAATTCTCATTTAAGCATCCAAATAGTTTTCTAGACCCATTCAATCGAGCTTGACACCAATCTTTGCACTTCAACTTGGAGCATACAATCATATTGAACCTTGCTTGACAACTCCTACCACTAACCATCTCCCTTTTACTCTTATAGCCACAAAGAGCTCTAAGTTACCCATCTGTCTCCAGCAAAGCATATTCAAGTAGGCTAATTAAGCTTAGAGATGAAAGATTTACCCACTTGAATGAAGGAATAGATGGTGATGGCTTTGGAGGAGAGGTCTCCAACAACTTTGGCAAGGTGATTTCCAGCTCCATTCCCTTGAGCTTTTCCTTGACAACTTCCACCTCTTTGCAAGCCTCTTCAACTTTAACCGTAACCGCATCAAATTCTTCTAATTCTTCCCCATCACTCAAGTCATAAGTTAGAGGTTGAGAAAAGTCTACCTCCACATCATTTTCAGAGTCACTTGGGGAAGGTTCTTCAAACTCAAAGGGTTCAATTGTGGATGCAAGTTCATTACTAGGATGGCTTGATTCATGCTCATCATCACCAAGGGAACTTGCCTCTTGATTTATTCCGTCCAATTCTTCATAAGGAACATGCCTTCGAGGTTGTGCACTATCCTCCTCAACATAAATTTCGATCTTCTTGGAAGAATATTGTACAATTCTTGATTCCTATGGAGGTTCAGCATATCCTAAGTCTTCAACCATGATATGCCTTGGAGGTTCCACATCTCCCAAGTCTTCAACCACTTCCTCTTCTGTGATAATTTCAGCTTTCTCCACTTGCCCTAATACAAAATCAAACTCTTTCTTGATGTCTTCCTTCACTAATTCTTCAACCACTCCTTCGCCTTCAAGGGTTTCTACTACCTCCACCTTTAGGGCCTCCTCTAGCTTCTTATGATGTATGGATTTATGAAGACGATCCATTCACTCTTGTTCCATGTCAATAGCATAATTGGGATCACGTTGCTCTTGGATTGATGGATATGGGTATTCTTGCATGGAGGATGGTGGTGCGCTAAAGCTTGAGGGTTGAATATTAGAGGTAGAGGGTTGGTCCCTGCGAGATATAAGATATTGGAGTTTAGAGGTAAGAACAATGAGAGTAGAGATAAGTGTGGTTTGAAGCTCTCCTTGCCCCTGGTGAATAACACTAAGAGTGTTGTTATCCAATGGAGGTTGGGGTGGATAGGAGGGTTCATGTGTTAGGAGAAAGGGTTCATAATATGGAGGTAGTTCTTCTTGACGAGGATATAGAGATGGTGTATATTGAGGTGGTGGTTCTAAGTATGACTCATAAGGCTCTTGGTATGGTGGGTAAGGATTAGGGTCATATGGGGTGTTTGGTGGTAAGGTTCTTGTGAGTATGGTAGTTCAAAGCTATGTTGAGGAGGGGGTTCATAGACGTGTTGTGGCGGGTATTGAGAGTCACAAAAAGGTCCACCATAACCATTGTCTTGGTATGCATCATGGAATGGCTCTTGGTCATAGTATGTTGGTGGAGGTTGTTGCCAAGAGGGTTGATCAAATCCTTGTGTCTCCTCCCATCTTTGATTTCTCCCATCCTTGATGCATGTTCTCATTGTAATCTCCTCTTCCTGCAACATAATTGTAACCAAACTCATAGCCAAAGGGGTGAGAGTTCATAGTAGCTAAAAGAAATAAAAACAAAAACTAGTAAGAACGAGCAACTAATTCCTAAACTAAAAAACTAGAAAACAAGTAAAAAGCAAATATTTACAATAACTAATAATAAGGCACACGTTTGCAATCCCCCAACAACGGCGCCATTTTGACGAACGGATATTTGACGGTTTAGAATTCCACAAATGAATTCTCGTTGTAAGTATAGTTTCTAAACCAACAAAGAATTCTTTCATACAAAAACTTGTTTGTCACTAAAGAAAACCCAATAAAATTAAACTGAAGTATTTAAACCTCGGGTTGTCTCTAAAGGAATTGCAGGGAGGTGTAATTATTATTGGTTATGAGATAGTATATTTTTGGGTTTTTGAAATAAGGAACAAGGAAATAAAATGGCAAGAAATTAAATTAATAACTAAGAAAAGACTCTTGGCAATGTATGAGAACCAGAGGTCCTATCATAGTTATCCTTATCAATTGTGATGAGAATTATCCGTTGCTCCCATTTAGTTAACCCTTACCAAATAAAGGAAAGTCAAGTGGACTAATCAATTTGATTCCTCAAGTACTAGTCAACTCCTAAGGAAAGACTAGCTTTAGAGGGATCCAGCAACCTTCAATTAACAATCAACAAGGGAGTTTGATAAATCAAGAGTCTCTGATCACTCAACCAAAGCCAAGAGGAGAGAAATCTAAATTAAATTGAAAGCATCAATAATATAAATTGAAGAAAGCAATCATAAATCTGAAATACCTCAAATTGCATTAAATAGAGAAATCAAATCTAACAAGAGAATTCATGAAACAAATAGCAACATAAAGTAATCAACAAAGGGAATAAACAATGCTAGAACAATTAAAAGTAGAAGAGAAACTAAATTAAAGGAAAGTAGAAATCTAAAATTGAAAATAGCTAAACCTAAGAATCCTAAAACCTAAGAGAGAGGAGAGAGCCTCTCTCTAGAAACTACATTTAAAACCTAAAATTATGAATAATCAGAAGTTGTGTCAATCCATCTTGAGTCTTTACTTGTCCCCTAGTTTTAGTCTGCGTTTCTGGGCCAAAAACTAGGTCCAAACTCAGCCCAAAATCGCCCCTAGCATTTTCTGCAGGTGGCGCACGTCATGCGTACGCGCCTTTGGAAAAATTCCTTGTCACGCGTACACGTCAGTCACGCATATGCGTCACTTGTCCTCTGCGTTAGTCACGCGTACGCGTCAGGTACACGCACGCGTGAGCCATGCGTGCGCATCGCTTTTCACTGGTTGTCTCCTTTATTTCTTGTGCTCCTTCCATTTTTGTAAGCTTCCTTTCCATCCTCTAAGCCATTCCTGCCCTATATTGCCTGTAAACACTTAACGCACAGATCACGACATCGAATGGTATAAAGGGGATTTAAAATACACAATTTAAAGGCATAGGAAGCAAGTTTTCAATTATGGAGCAAAACTCGAAGGAATTGTAAAACCATGCAATTTGTATGAATAAGTGTGCAAAGACTTGATAAAAATCACTCAAATTAGCACTAGATAAACCATAAAATAGTGGTTTATCATTGATCCCTCACATTATTCAAGAGAAGTGTCTTGATCCGATGAGCGAAGAAGGATTAAGCGGTTTACCACTTCGCCTATGGTAGCCATGAGTTGCCCTTGAGTCCTTCGGAATCCTTCTTGCTCTTGGAGAAAGGCTTGAAGGTCTTGATGGTCTTGGGCCAAGGGTGAGAAAGCTTCACATTGGGGTGATGAATGAGGTTCACAAACTGGGAGGAAGGTTGTATGTGTGGGAGGTGCCTCATGTTGGCAAGTGTTTGAGGGTTGTGGTATGTAGGAAGGTGTATGGTGGTGGTGGTGTGGTATTTGAAAGTATGGGGATTGAGAGTTGTATTGAGGGTAGGGGTCATAGGTATATGGTGGTTGTTCCGAGGGTTACCTGAAACTGTAGGTTGATCTCAGACGAGATCTTCCATGCTGGTCGGCGCTAATGTGTCCAACTCGTGGGTGGTGGCCAGAGTTATTGCGTCCGACTTGTTGGGACTACCAGTGTTGCTGATCCTTCGTCACCGGAGGGTGCCGGTACCTTCAAGGGACTCTGATGCTTAAGTTAGCAAGGGTATTAAGCAGGTTTTTTGTGTAGAATCAGAGTATGAGTTATACCTGGGTGCTCCAGTGTATTTATAATGGTGTGGAGTGACCTTTTTGGAGATAAGATAGTTATCTTATCTTATCTTTGAGTGGAGTTATCTTATCTTTAAGGGGAACCGTCCTTATCTTTCTAGGCTTTGGCTGCCTTTAGATTTGGGCCGTGTTCCTTTGCCTTGGCCTTCTTGGGCCTCTGTAGCGGTTTGGTCGACCTCTTTTTTAAAGAGGTCGGGTCATCCTGGTCAGAACAGTTAAGTCGACTTGTCTGCAGTCAGCCCGGGTTGTACACCTCGACCCAGGACATGAACAGTTCCCCTGCCCAAGCTCGGTCTTTCTTTTGATGTCGTGTCTTTGCTAAACTCCGACCCCTTTTTGGGAAAGTTGAGCTCGAGCATTTTGGTTATTTTTGCTGAAGCTTCTTGAATGTGAAGCGTTTTTTCTTTTACTCCCTTTGGTTGCAATGCGTGTTTTTTTGTTTATATTCTTCTTGGTAATGTGCGAGGGTTCTTAATACCCATTAACTCCTCTTTTTTGCCGTTTCCCTCTTTCGCATTTCATTTTGAACTTCCAAAAGACTTTGCTTCAGTTTCTTCTTCTCTTTGCTTACTGTAACTCCATCTTTACCCTTTCTTATTCTTGCGTGCTTCCTTTTTCTTTCGCTTGAGAGGTGACTTGCTGGTGTCGTTCTGGTTTGCTTGCTTCATTGTTGCTTCAATCTCTCAACATTTATTGTCTCCTCCCTGCTGCAGGTGGGTCTTCTTTCTCTCTTCTTTTTTACGTCGTTCTTTTTTATGCTTGGATATCGTGAAAGTTTTGATCTTTTGCTTGGGAAAAGTTGGAAAGTTTGAATCTTTCTTTGCTTGCTGTGTCTGATCATTTCTGCCATGTGCGCTATTTTAGGGCTTCTTCAATTTGTAGGACCCTTCGTTGTTTCTTGGTAGTTGATGCATTTAGGGTTTTCAAATGTTGTTACTGTTTCTGATTGTATCATTTGATTTTGAGGCTTATGAACTTCTTGATTCTGAAAAAGATTGCGCCTTTGATGATTTTCACTTGACCTGTTTGATGTTGATAGTTTCCTTTGCTAATAGATTTGTAAAAATATGGCTATTTTTGATTACTTTTTGATTCGTGACTTTCTTCTCGGAGTGTCGTTCGTTGAAAGAAGGTTATTTTTCTTGCTGAGTGATGTTGGGATGTAGTCTTGTAGATTTTTTCTAAGTCCTCACTCTGTTACTGCCTCCAAAGGATGCCCCTGGACTTGGTGTGAGTCCTTGGGGTCTCCTTTTACTGTTGTACGATTTAGTCTAAGTTGTATCCATATTTGTCCGAGCTGATTTCTTGATTTGCCTGAGCTACTTTGGTTAGCAATCTATTT
Source organism: Arachis hypogaea (assembly GCF_003086295.3). NCBI lineage: Eukaryota > Viridiplantae > Streptophyta > Magnoliopsida > Fabales > Fabaceae > Arachis > Arachis hypogaea. The sequence continues at coordinate 80,159,949 of NC_092052.1, forward strand.
TTCTTTTTCATGCTGTAGGACTAGTTGACCATGTCTTCTCGCAAAAATATTGTCGAGACATCCTCCAAAGTCCCCGAGGGCATGTCTGACTGGATGGACTCCCTCGTCCTGATGTGCGTTTCCGTAGTTAACTCTGAATACTGCGTGGAGCTTAGAAAACATCACTGAATCTGTTGTAGTAGGGATCAGGAGAAGAACTACGAGTTGGTAGCGCCAGACTCTGACGAGAGGGTTTGCTTCCCTTCTCTGACCCAGGGGGAACGCCCCTTCTTTTATGCTTACGACTACTTTTTTAGCCAAATGAACATTACCCTTCCTTTTACCTCTTTCAAGACTGATTTGCTGTGGTCATGTAATGTAGCTCCGTCCCAGCTCCATCCGAACTCCTGGGACTTTATTAAGATTTTTTAGTTTCTTTGCCAAGAATTGGATGTCAAGCCTTCTCAAACTCTCTTTCTTTACCTCTTTGTTTTGACTAAGCCTGGGATCTCTTCAAAAAAGAAAACTTCTTGGATTTCCTTTCGATCTGCCCAGGGGAAGAATGTTTTTTCCATGTATGATGAGTCCTTTAGGGACTTTAAGAATTATTACTTTAAGGTCCGAGCTGTTGAAGGAGCTCGGCCGTTTTTCTTGGAGTCGAATAAAGAACCTGCGTTCCCCTTATGTTGGCAAAAGAATGTTGTAGTCTCTAGATATTTGTGGGAGATGCTGGATGAGGTCGAACATGCCTTTGTGAATGTGTTGGAGGAGAATTAGGGGCAACCTCCTCATCTTGATACTAAGTGGTTTTTCGGGGAACCCTCACTTCTCCGAGCTGAGCTAGGAAGTGGTCAACTTCTTTTTACTTGTTTGTCTTTGTTAATTTTGTTCCTTTTCCTACAATTTGTAACTTGTCTATTGCTGATCCCCTTTTGTTTTTTTAGAGATGACAAAGACTAATGATTCCATGAAGGCCTTTAAGAAGGCGAGGAAAGCTACAGCTGTCCAGAACATCTCGGCTAAGGCTGCTGGGGAAGGATCTTCTCAGGTTCCTCCTAAGAAACCGACCTTGAGCACTTCTAGGCCGAGGAGGGTGATTCTTACTCCTCAGGTTCATTTGGTTGATCCTCCCTAAACTTCTGCTGCTACTTCTTCTCCCACTGTCGGCCCTCCTCCAAAAAGACAAAGGACTGTTGAGCCTTTCAATTTGGACGCCCCTGATTTTGATGTTGTGGGGTTTGTCAATCATCAAATTGCTCCTTATGGTGTTGTTTCTATTGATGACGTATCTATTCTTCATTATCTAGACTTCATTACCCAAAGCAGTATTAAGATGGGACACATGGGAGCAGCCTTGTTTCGAACTGCCCAGGATCTTCCTATTCATATGACAAAGGCTTTTATAGAGGAGGCCAAATCGGAATTCGACCGGATCAAGGGGTTGAAGGAGGAGCTTGAGGTGAAGGTGGCAAAGCTGGAAAAAGAGTTGGAAGGTGAGATGACTCGGGCTACTGCTGCGCTGGCTTCTGCAAACCTGGCTGAGGAGATGGCGCAGAAGTATAAGGATAGCTATGTCCGGGCTTATGGTGAGGTGATAGAGCTCAGGGAGAGGTTGGAATCTGCTCGGGTTGATTATGCTGAGCTTTAGGGCCATCTCGTGGGCAGTGTGACTTCTGCTAATGAGAATTTGAAGGATCAGGTCCGAGTTCTTGCTCCCGAGCTCGAGCTGTCTCTCTTCAGTTTGGACAATATTGTGGAAAATGGGAAGATCGTCCCTGCCCCGGATGAAGATGATGATGATGCAGATCCACCTCCTGTCCATCCACCAAGGCTTTTGTTGCCCCAACTTTTCCAACTCCTGCAGCTGAGGTCAGCCACCCTGAGTCGGATCCTGTTGTTCAAATCCTGAACTGGCCAGATGGGAGTGTCGATGCTGTCCCCATTGCGACTCTTCGTCCTTTGCATCGAGATGCTGCCACTGGAGAATCTTTTAATCCTTTGTAGTTTTTGCTTCTTTATCTTAATGGCCCGGTTTGTGGGTCTTTGAACTCTATTTTCTGTAGCTTGTAGTTTGTTTGACTGTGACTTTGTAGTTGCTTTTTTCTGAGCAACTTTATTTAGAAAAACAAATGCCTTTGAACTCTGGAGGTCGACCTTCGAGTGGCCTTCTGAGTGTTGATTATAGTAGCTTTGCATTTCTTCTTGATGTGTTTTGTTTGTAATCTTTTTAGGGCTTCCAGGAATCTTAAGAGTGTTGGAGCTTTTTGCTGTCTGACCTCTTATTTGATTTCCTTTGTGTTGGTTTATTTCCTGCTTGGTCGAAGTGACCTTTTGAGGCTAGCCTTGTTTGACTGTTCTTTTTAGAATTCTCATAGAGCACTTGTGAATCGATTTTGGGAGAGGTCGTGGCTTTCTTTGGGTCGAGCTGTGTCCCTTCTAGCGCACGCCTTCTGCCGGTCGACTTCTTTCGTTGAGTCTTGCGAGTTATTTTTAGTAATCCATTTTTAGTTGGACCTCGCGGGTCTCTTCCTATGGATTTACTTTTTATAACTCTGTCACTTTTGATCGGCCTGGGCCGACTTCTTCATGTCGGTCCCTTCTAAGTTATTTCTAGTAATCCACTTTTGATAAGGACTGATCAGGACTCTTTCTATGGATTACCTTTTATAACTTTTTGTCATTTTGATTAGTCTGGTCCGACTTCTTCATGTCGGTCTATCCCAAGTTATAGCAATCCATTTTTTCTCAGACCTCGTCAGGCCTCTTTCTATGGATTGCTTTTTATAACTTTTTGTTGCTTTGGTCGATTGGTCCGACTTCTTTATGTCGGTTCGTTCTTAAGTTATCAGTAATCCATTTTTTAGTCAGAGCTGGCCAGGCCTCAGCTTATGGATTACTTTTTTATAACTTTGTCGATTTTATCGTGATCGAACGATGAGTTTGATCATCACCTTGCTGACCTATAGATTTGTCTTGATCGAGCAGTGAATTTGGTTTTCACTTTGTCGACCTTTATCAAAATTAAGCGATGAATTCGATTTTCATCGTGGTCGGGCGATGAATTTATTTCTCATCTTTTCGACCTGTAGAGAGGCTTTGTAGAAGAAATCTGAAAAGTTTTATTCCAAATAGAAAGTAGACAAATAGGAAAAATATATACATGTGGGTGTTTACCCTTTTAAGTCAGGTAGTTTATAGATCTTGGCTTGGTGCCTCATTAAAAAACCTTCTCAGGAAAAAGAGTGCACCTTGACCTAAGATCTTTATTACCTCCTAACTATAATACCTTCTTAGATTGTAGGCGTGCCATGACCTTGGTAGCTCTCACCCCTCGAGTTCGGACAGCCTGTAGTAGTCTTTTCCGAGTACCTCTATGACTTGGTAGGGTCCTTTCCAGTTAGATGCTAGCTTCCCATCTCCTGGTTGACTTGTTCCAATATCATTTCGGATTAGGATGAGGTCGTTGTTGGCAAAATATCGCTGTACTACCTCCTGGTTGTATCTTGAGGCCATTCAACATTTTAACGCTTCCTCCCTGATCCGAGCTCTTTCTCAGATTTCTGGAAGTAGGTCGAGCTCTTCCTTTTGAAGTTGGGAGTTGGCCTCTTCACTGTAGTGGATCGTTCTGGGGATCCTTCTTCGACCTCCATTGGGATCATTGCCTCCATTCCGTAAGCCAGTCGGAAAGGTGATTCCCTAGTGGTGGAGTGTGGAGTTGTCCGATATGCCCATAGGACTTGTGGGAGTTCTTCAGCCCAGGCTCCCTTCGCATCTTGTAATCTCCGTTTTAGCCCGGCTAATATGACTTTATTGGCGGCTTCTGCCTATCCATTAGCCTGGGGGTTTTCTACAGAAGTGAATTGGTGCTTTATTTTCAAGTCGGCCACCAATTTTCTAAAGCATGCGTCTGTGAATTGAGTGCCATTGTCTGTGGTAATGGAGTAAGGAAACCAAAACCTTGGGATAATGTTCCTATATAGGAATTTTTGACTTCTTTGAGCAGTGGCGTTAGCTAGGGGCTCTGCCTCAATCCATTTTGTGAAATAGTCTACCCCTACGATGAGGAACTTGACCTGTCCTAATCCTTGAGAGAAGGGCCCAAGGAGGTCGAGTCTCTATTTTGCAAATGGCCAGGGTGAGGTTATGCAGATGAGTTTCTCTGGTGGGGCGATGTGGAAATTAGCATGTTTCTGACATGGTGGACATGTCTTTACGAACTCTGTTGCTTCCTTTTGCATAGTCGGCCAATAGAATCCGGCTCGGAGTACTTTTTTGGTGAGAGCCCGTGCTCTGAGATGGTTGCCACAGATGCCACTATTGTGTACTTCTTCTAAAACTTCCTTTGTGTTCACACATTTTAATAGTGGTGTTGAAATCTTTCTCTTGTATAGAGTATTATTTATGATGGTGTCGTATTGTGCCTCCCGTTTTAATCTCTTCGCCTCCTTCTTATCTGTAGGGAGAGTTTCTGTTTTGAGGTAGTTAATTATGGGAGTCATCCATCCTTGATCCAGACCTGTTATGGCTGGGACCTTGTCTTCTTCCGAGATTGACGGGTTCTGCAGTATTTTCTGGATGAGGCTTCTATTGTTGCCCCCTGGTTTGGTGCTGGCTAGTTTTGAGAGTGCATCAGCTCGAGCATTCGGTTCCCGAGGTATATGGCGGACCTCATATTCCCTGAGTTGTCCGAGCTATTCCCTGGTTTTGTCCAAGTACTTTTTCGTGGTGGGGTCCTTGGCTTGGGAGCTCCCTGATATTTGTGAGGTGACTACTTATGAGTCACTGAAGATGATAAGCTTTTGAGCTCCAACCTCCTTAGCCAGCTTCAAACCAGCTAGTAGTACCGCATATTCAGCCTAGTTGTTCGAAGCAAGGAAGCCAAGTTTGAGGAAGAGTTCGATTTGGGTTCACTTTCTATTATCACGCCCACGTCACTTCCAGTTTTGTTTGAAGAGCCGTCTACGTAGAGATTCCATTCTGTGGGAATTCCCGGAGTGTTAGTGTACTCAGCAATAAAATCGGCCAAATATTGGGACTTGATGGCCATCCGAGCTTCATATTGAAGGTCGAACTCAGATAGCTCGACTGCCCACTATAAAATTCTTCCAGCTAAATCTGTTTTCTATAGAATGCCTTTTATGGGCTGGTTAGTCCGGACTTTGATTGTGTGAGATTGAAAATATGGTCGAAGTCGTCGAGAAGTTAGTATAAGAGCGTAGGCGAACTTTTCTATCTTTTGATAGTTTATTTTGGCCCCTTGCAGGGCTTTGCTGATGAAGTAGATGAGTTGTTGTCCACTCTCATCTTCTCTGACTAGCGCTGAGGCCATTGCTCGATTTCCTACTGTGACGTAGAGTATGAGTGGTTCTCCTTCCCATGGTCGAGTTAGAATAGGTGGTCGTCCCAAGAACCTTTTGAAATCATGGAAAGCCTGTTCGCACTCCGTTGTCCATTCAAACTTCTTTCCTTTCCTTAGAGTGGCATAGAATGGGAGGGATCTTATGGCTGATCCAGCTAAAAATTTGAACAAGGCTGCCGGTCTTCCGTTGAGTTGTTGTACCTCTTTGACACAGGTTGGACTTTTCATATTGAGTATAGCCCGGCATTTATCCGGATTCGCCTCAATTCCTCGTTGTGTTAGTATGAAACCCAGGAATTTGCCAGCTTCTACTGCAAAGGTGCACTTTGCAGGGTTAAGTCGCATGTCATGCTTTCTGAGGGTATCGAACACTTGGGCAAGGTCGGACAGTAATGTCTCCTCGCCTTGTGTTTTCACTAACATGTCATCCACGTATACCTCCATGAGTTTCCCGATATGGTCTGCGAAGACTTTGTTCATCAATCTCTGGTAGGTAGCTCTTGTATTTTTGCGTCCGAATGGCATGACAACATAGCAGTAGTTTTCTTTAGGAGTTAGGAATGAGGTTTTTTCCTGATTAGGTGGATACATTGGGATTTGATTGTATCCTGAATAAGCGTCCATGAACATGAGGTATTTGTATCTGGAGGAGGCATCCACTAGAGTGTCGATATTTGTGTGTAGTGAGATGTATCCAAGTGGTTGTATTGGAGTGTCTCCTAGTCCAAACAAGCTGTTCGGATATGCTCTAAGTTCTTTTTCCTGCAGGCCGAGTTTATCGAAGGCGGGTTTAAACAAGATATCCGCCAAGCTTCCTTGGTCTACCAGTGTGCGGTGGAGATTTGCATTGGCAAAATGATAGAGATGACCATAGGATCGTCATGTCCCGGGATGATGCCTGCGGCGTCTTCTTGGGTGAAAGTAATTGTAGGGAGGTCAGATGATCCTTCTCCTCCCTCGACATGATATATTTCTTTGAGGTACCTTTTGCGAGATGATTTTGAGATCCCCCTCCTGTGAATCCTCCATTTATCATGTGAACGTGTCTTTCTAGGGTGTGAGGTGGTCGTTCTCTTCGTCCGACCTCTTCGTCTCTTCTTCTTTTTCGAGGATCATCCGATTTGTTGGCTAAATACCGATCTAGTCGTCATTCTCTTACCAATTTCTCAATAACATTTTTCAAGTCGAAGCACTCATTGGTAGGATCTCCGTAGATTCGGTGATATTCACAGTATTCTGTCCGGTTTCCTCCTTCTTTCTTACTTTTGAGTGGACGAGGTGGTGGGATCTTTTCAGTATGGCATACTTCTCGGTAGACATCCACAAGAGACACCCAGAGAGGAGTATAGTTGTTGTATTTTTTAGGCTTTTTGCCGTATTGATCTTCTTTTTTCTTGGACTCTTTCTCCTTGTCCCGGGAGGAGTAAGAGAATCTAAATTTTGAGGTTTCTCCTAGCCGAGAGTTTTCCTCCATGTTGATGTACTTCTCAGCTCGTTCTTGCACTTCATTCAGAGATGTTGGATGTTTCTTTGATATGGAGTGACTAAAAGGACCTTCTCGCAGGCCATTGATGAGACCCATAATGGCTACTTCCGTTGGTAGGCTTTGTATGTCCAGGCATGCTTTGTTAAACCTCTCCATGTAGCTGCGAAGACTCTCCCGATCTCCTTGCTTGATCCCTAGAAGGCTTGGGGCATGTTTGGCTTTGTCGTTCTGGATGGATAATCTGGTAAGAAATTTCTTAGCCAGGTCGTCGAAACTTGTGATGGATCTAGGGGGCAGAGTGTCGAACTATTTAATTGTTGTCTTTGTTAGGGTTGTTGGGAAGGCTTTGCATCGAATAGCATCTGAGGCATCCGTGAGATACATTGTACTTTTAAAATTACTAAGATGATGGCTGGGATCCGATGTGCCGTCGTACGGAGTCATATCGGGAGCTTTGAAGTCTTTTGGGATTTTGGCCTTCATGATCTCTTTGGTGAATGGATCTTGATCTTTGTGAGAGCTGTATTCGGGATCAGGTTGATGGTTTTTATTTTAAGGTCGGCTTCGAGCTTTTGGAGCTTGTCCTCTAACTCTCGACGTCTCCTAGTTTCTCTCCGAAGGTCCCTCTCTGCTTCCCTTTGATGTTCGGCCTCTTTTTCGAGCTGCTTGAGGATATCTTGTTGGGCTTGAAGTGCCTCCATGATTTCTGAACTGGGCAAATTCTTGTCTTTGTTTGGTTGAGAAGTATCTTTTGGTGTGGTGTCTGCGTTCTTACGCGATGTCCTATTTTCTAAATCAGAGTCGTGGTCGTTGTCAAGGTTGTCCGCCATGATGATGGGATGACTTCCAGGTCCCTGGCAACGGCGCCAATATTCCGAGGGTTACCTGAAACTGTAGGTCGATCTCGAACGAGATCTTCCATGCTGGTCGGTGCTGATGTGTCTTACTTGTGGGTGGTGGCCGGAGCTGTTGCGTCTGACTTGTTGGGACTGCGAGTGCTGCTGATCCTTTGTTACCGGAAGGTGGTGGTACCTGAAAGGGACGCCGATCCTTAAGTTAGCAAGGGTACTAAGCAGGTTTTTTGTGTAGAATCAGAGTATGAGTTATACCTGAGTGCTCCAGTGTATTTATAATGGTATGGAGTAACCTTTCTCGAGATAAGATAGTTATCTTATCTTTGAGTAGACTTATCTTATCTTTAAGGGGAACTGTCCTTATCTTTCTAGGCTTTGGCTGCCTTTAGATTTGGGCCGTGTTCCTTTGTCTGGGCCTTCTTGGGCCTCTGTAGCAGTTTAGTCGACCTCTTTTATAAAGAGGTCGGGTGATCCTGGTCGGAACAGTTAAGTTGACTTGTCTTCAGTTAGCCCGGGTCGTACACCTTGACCCAGGACATGAACAGTGGTGGAGGTGCATAATCAAAGTGGAATCCACCATATCCTAGGTTTGGGTATGTATATTGGGGAGGGTTAGGCTCAATGTGGTATAGAGAAGGTGGCTCCTCCCAAAATTGATGCTCCAATCCCATGATGCAATCCAAAATTTAAGTTATCAAGCCCTACAAAATAATCACAACCAAACTCCAAACCAAGAGGGTGATAACTCATAGAGAAAATAGAAAATAAAAACTAAAGACATCAAGCAACAAAAAGAAAAAAAAATCCTAATTACCAACAAAAACAAGCAAACAACTTAAAGGTATCTATTCACACTATGGACATATTTACAACAACTAAAATATAGCACTCATGACGCTAGTCCACGACAACGGTGTCAAAATTTGATGTAAGCCTAGAGCGGGTTAGGAATTTTCACAAAATAGATTTTCGTTGCTAGTATAGTTCCAAACCCAACAATTGACCAATATCAAATTCAAATCTAAAAGTGTCACAATCCCAAGCAAATGTAAACCGAGAGTATTTAGACTCCCAAGTTATCTTCTCTAGGAACTAATGCCAATGAGTGCACAATTTTGGTTGTGAGGAAGCAAAAGGGGGGGTTTCAATAATAAGGAAGCAATAGAGAGATAAAAGAACAAGGCAAAATTGTAATTAATAAAGTAATAAAAGAAACAAAGAACTATGTATGTAATATAGACAAGTAATGCAATAAAGTGAAGGAAAATGTGGGTCAAAACATAAATGAAACCTTGACTTGGGATGAGTTATTGAGTCCCTTCCTTACCATAACCACAACTATGATAATTGTGATGGATTAATCTCACTAAGTCAACCCTTAACATCAAAGAGTAAGTCAAGTGAGCATAATTATCATTAATCCACAAATCTTAGCTAACTTACTAATTACCTTAGCAAAAAGCTAGCGTTAGTGGAAACAACAACAACTAACAACCCAAGAATTGTCACTAAATGTTGGACATTATGGCTCTAGTAATCCATAAACTCATTTTCCCCAAGCCAAGGAGTGGAAATTACCCCATAACTATAATTGGCATTTCATCAAACACAGAGTGGGCATTAACATAAAATATGGCAAAATTGGGAAATTAAGAAAGGCTATGAACCACAAATGCTTAAAATCAATAAAGGTAACTCAAACAAACATAAAACAAGCATCAAAAATCAAATTAAACAACTAGAATTCCAAAATTGCAAGACTATGTAAATTAACAAGAGAAATGAAAATGAAAGAAAATGTAGAACAAGTAATATATTAAAAGAGACAATTAAAGGAATACTTACATTGAAAGTTGCTAGAATCCAAAATCAAACTTGAAGTATAAAATGCTACAAACCCTAACTAAAACCCTAAGAGAGAATTTTCTAATCTACACTACTCCTACTCCTACTCCTAATATGTGTTTCTACCCTACAAGTGAGCTCTAAGCCTCCCCCTTCATATATGTTGATTCTCCCTTGATATAGACTCAAAATTCAGCCTTCCAGCCTTCCAAAATGGGCCAAGAGGCCTCCAAATTCGTGCAGCATGTGTTTGATTAATGAAATCACGTGAAGGTACCTATGCGGATGCACAGTCATGTGCGTCCGCACACTCGGCTGAAAGTTGACCTGTGCGTACGCATAGGTGCTTGTGCGCACGCACACTTTGCTGTGTGTGCTTTTCCTTTTTTTCTTCATGTTTTCTCCCTTGTTCATGCTTTCTTCTACTTTTGGCCATCCATTCTTACCTCCAAGGTCTGAAATCAGTCACAAACCATATCAGGGCATCGAATGACATAAAAGTAGAATTAAAAAATCAATAATCTAAGCATTAAAATGCATGTTTTCACATTTAGGAATTAGGGATCAAACACAAAAGTATGCTATTTTGGTGCTTAAGTGTGAGTTCATATGCTAGAATCCATCCAAATCATGCCAAAATATATCGGAAAATATGGACTCATCAGTCGCTTGTCACCACTTTATGATGTTGCCTGCACGTGCATCTTAAACCCTTCAATAATGCATCGTAGTAATTCCAAATGGTTTATTAGGTTCAAGTATCGTGAGTACTGTACCGAGATTAATCTTCCTCTTAAGATTTGAAAGTTTTCTTTGCATTCAGGCATCCACACACACGGTACATCCTGGCATGCCAATGTAATTTCAGGCAATACGGTTGGCAAGAATTAAGGCCCCAACACTCTTCTTGGTGTTGCATATTTACACGGTTCATCTTCTGCATCCAGAGGTCCTGCTCTAAGCAACTAACGTCTTAATGTGTCATATCTAGTAATTGTATCAAATGCTAAACTAAACTCGAGTTGTTTTTCGAAAAGGTATTAGGCTCAAGTGGCAATTAAACAACATAAATGGTGGTCATTAGAAATATAAAGATGTCTTGCACGGTGTTCAGGCTAACGGTGCGCAAAATTAGAAATCACACAACTTAACCGGCAAGTGCACCAGGTCATCCAAGTAATATCTTAGGTAAGTGAGGGTCGATCCCATGAGGATTGTCAGACTGAGCAAGCAATAGCTATCCTGTTGGACTTAGTCAGGCAAACAGTAAAAGATGGTTGTTGTTGAAAACGCATAAAACAAGATAATAAAGAAAAGTAATTAAAGGTTTGGTGTAAAAACAATATGGGAAAACAGTTAAGGTCTCGGAGATATTTATCTTTCCAGATTAAAAATTCTTACTGACTATTTTAGCAATGAATGATTCATTCTATGGCAAAATGTAAGTGATTAAACCCTAATCCCTTAATGATTTAAACTCCTCTGATCCTCATCAAACGCCACTCCCGCGGTCATTCAATTCGGATTGGAGGGTGAAGTTCAGAAAGCTAGTTTATACCACAAAGGCCCTAATCACCCCAGATCCCGGCTGAACAGATGTTGCTTATCCCTGCCAGGTTGTGGATTAGCCGTCTAGGAGGTGTGTTCTCAAGCTGTAGTTCAAGCGACCTCTCCCGAGAATCACAAGGACTCATGTAGAAAAAGGGTCAAACTCCCGTTCTACCCAGTTTCATTATATTAAGAACGAAAACACACCTTAGAATTGAATCAAACATATATTAAAATAGAAGAATAATAATCTTAATCCATAGAAATAAACAAAACTCCTAACCTTAACCAGGAGGTTTAGTTGATCATAACTTACAGAGAAAACAGGGTTCTGAAAAAGTGCGGAAGGCAGAAGATCCTAAACCTAATTGATCTATTCCTTTAAATAATAACCTAATAATAAATGCTAAACCTAAGAGATATTCTTTTAAAATAAAAATTACAAAGATAAAATAAGATAAAACTAATCAATGCTAAATCCACTTGGAGGCCGAATAGTGTGTAACTCGGACTACTTGCTAGTGTTCAGCACCAGGATTGGGCGTTGAATGCCAGAGAGGGAAGCTTGCATTTTGGTCTTTGCCCCCTGCTGGCGTTGAATGCCAGGTTGGCGTTCAGCGCCCAGGGAGGGTGCTGCCAGCATTTTCCTCTCTTGCTCTAGGCTTTTCCAAACTACTCCGAATTTCACCTAAAACCATAAAAACACAAGAAAAACTCAAAGTAGCATCCAAAGGTAAATTTTGCACTAAAATCAAGTAAAAGTAATTAAAATCTAACTAAAAACAATATAAAAATAGCTAGAAAAAGAGTATAAGATGCTCACGCATAAGCTAATTCTTAGAGAATAACAAAATGCACAAGAAAAAAAAAAACTAAAGTGCATCTCAAGAAAGGAAGCCAGACCGGAAACCTTTGATAGCAAGGATAAGGCATGTTGAATCAAGTAAGTTTCAGCTAACCATGAAAGATACAAGGTTGTGAAGAGAGCACCCAACCTTCAGCAAATTTCCAAGACTTAAGAATCATTTGTCTATACCAAAACAAGCTCAGGCTAACCTCAAGATGGACAGATTCAAATATAAATATATGTACGTAAGGGGTTAGAATTTTAGAGGATAAACCATTCGTTATTCGAGGAAAAAAATCTGAAATAAAATTCCAATGTAGGTTACAAAAGGAAAACTAGATCGAGTCACGAAGATTTGCTGGTACTCTCCCTCTCGCATACTATGGTCTTCCTTATCTATTGAGAAAAAAGGTGTTCTCCACAGTGGAGCACTCAGTCAAACAAATTTTTCTTTCATTACTCCCTTCAATCAGATCTTAAGCTTAGCACTAAGCATGACACTTTCAGTCTTACATCCTCACCCCTGACACATGCTATAAATAAATACGGTGTTTCAAAATCAATACTGCAATTTAAATTTTGGTTATCAATTTCCCAATTACCTTAGCCTTGCTGATTCGATCGTCCCCCATCTTGAGTCATTCCCTGCAGACAATTCCTGGATACGTGCCCTGGTAAACCACACTTGTAAGATACGCCAAGCCAAAATGGCACGACCTATCTAGATGGTAGCCACCACACTTCTGACATATCAGCTCCTCTGAAGTAGCCCTTGTTTGTTTTCCTCTACCATTTCTTTGGTGACCGTCATTCGTTCTAACTTGGTCTCGACCTTGGGAAAATTGTTGCTTATTTCCTCTTCGCTTGAATTCTTGATCCCTTTGTGTAAAATTCTAGTTTGCTCCTTTCAGTGGAATTCTTGGCAATCATTTTCTACCACAATAGCCTATCACAAACATTCTTCTGCCACTCTACTCTTGTTCACAAGTTCAGAGAAAACCCTAATCTCCTTCGGCCCAACGGACCTCAGAATGTCACTTCGAGGTCCTCCCTCGTACTTAATAAATTTCCATTCTACAAAATCTTTCGAAGGACCTTGGGAAATTCTGGAAAACTGGCACAATTCTTTAAATTTATTTGTTTCTTCAATAATAGACATCTGACCCTGCTTTAACAGCAGCAGCTCAGGCTCCTTAGCATTTGTGACTGAATTAGGGAAGTATTTTCTGTAGAAATCAGTTCGGAACACCACCCAGGATAACACAGCGCCGTTTGGTTGTAGAATACGCCGTGTTCCCTGCTACCAGTATTGAGCTTCACCCTATAACTCGGTTCTCCTCTCCAACACATAAGGAGCACTTTTATGAGGTGGTGAGCAAGAAGAAAGTGATTCCCGAGTCTGTTCAATCTAAAGGATGACGAGTACCCATAGATCCTATATCAGATTCTGAGATGGGGTTGGAAAGTTCTGACTAATCCCGTGACCTAGGTTGGAGTATTGATGGTACGAGAGTTCTACGTTAATTCTTGGGTGACGTACAAGCATGTTAGAAGCGTGAACCCAGAGCTGAAGAATTGGCGCACCATGATCAGAGGGCACATCTTGGATTTTAGCCCGGAGAGTGTGAGGGTGGCGCTACAGTTACCACCATCCAGAGAGGACTCTCATTTATACACTTGAAGGGTCAACACTAACCAATGGGTGGATTAGGTCCTTGAGGACATTTGCCTCTTCAGAGCTCAGTAGAGGATAGATTCTAAAGGTCAGCCATACCAGCTGGGTAGGCATGACCTTAAGCCAGTAGCTAGAGGATGGTGGGGATCATCCAACATTCCATCATCCCTATGAATAACCGATTTGAGGTTACAGTCGAGTGAGCAGTGATGATTGACTGTATCTTGCTCAACAATGAGGTTGAGGTGCACGAGGTGATACCACAATAGTTTTACAAGATAACTGAAAAATCCTCCACCGCTATGAGGCTGGCTTTCCCTCATCTCATCTACCGCCTATGTGCAGCAATTGGAGCTCATAATGAAGGCGATATCCCAATTGGCATTGAGAGCCAATCACAAAGAAGGGTATGGAACACGCTAGAGAGCATGGGAATGAATCGCAGCAAGAGCCAGTTCCACCGCCTCAACAAGATATTCTGGAGATGCCTCGGGGGATGTACTTTCCTCTCCGTTACTACTGGGATCAGTTGACCACATCTATAAGGGAGCTGACATCATCAGTTGATTAGCTGAGGCTAGAGCACCAGGATCACGCGGCACTCCTCCATCAGATGATGGAAGAGTAGAGGAGGCAACGACATGATATAGAGGAGCTTAAATGCTCCAGAGGATTCCACGGAGGGAGTAGCAGACACCATCACTGAGGTGGTTGAGTTTCATTTTCCCTTCCTTTATCATATTTCCTATTTTTTAGTATCCCCTTCTATTTTGTGTTTTCTTTTCTAAGTTTGCATGATCACTATTCAAATTTTCTTGCTTTCTAGTTTAGATATTTATTTCAGTATTCTATGTTTATTTTAAAAGGATGTCTCATGTATCCTACATCGACCATAAAGAATTAACAAAAGAGAAAGAAGTAGTAAGATGCATGAGATTTTGAGTTATATATTGAGTTGTTCTGATTACTTTGATGTGGTTGCAGGTGCACGAAACTGGCTCCGCACGTTTCGCACAAATAGACTGGCAAGTATACTGGGTCGTCCATGTAATACCTCAGGTGAGTGAGGGTCAATCCCACGGAGATTGTTGGTTTGAGCAAGCAGTGGTTACCTTACAAATCTTAGTTAGGCGGATAGCAATTATAGTTTGTCACAGAAAATGCATAAAATAGAATAAATAAATAAAACGTTACTAGATAGATGGGAAATCAATGGTATGAGAACGGTTGAGGCTTCAGAGATACTTTTACTTTTCGGATTAACTTTTCTTATTGTCTACTTCAATAACTTTCTGATTCATTCAATGGTAGCCGTAAGTGATTAACTCATGTCATCTTATCAAGTTAACCTCCTCTTCTGCAGCAATTCACCATGTTGCATGTGACTCATGTCCTCTCATCAAGCCACCTCTAGGTTTCTCACTGTAGCAGAAGATGAAGCTCTAAGCAATCTAGTCCCCTTCATGATACTACTCAAGGTGCCATAGACAAGGCAGATCTTCTAGATTAGGGAATGTTGCTTCTCAAACTCTAGCCTTAGCACCACAGAGACCTCAGTTACCTACGGTAAACTGGATTTTATGTCACATATCCAAAGTTGCCCAGGTACTCTATTGAAATCCGCAATTCAATCTCAAGCTTTGGTTTAATGCTATCTGGGTCATGACTCATCGGAACCCATGTAGAACAAGGGTGAATGTCACGGGTAACCCTCAATTCATGAGATGAAGAACGAGAATGCATAAGAGAATAGAATCAGACATATTGAACTAGAATAGTAATATTATTAATCCATGAAACTCAGCAGAGTTTCTAACCTTAACCTTAGGAGGTTAGTGACTCATGCTTATAGAAAATAAGCAAGAAAGGTTCGAATGGGCAAGAGTCCAGGTAGAAGATCCTAAACAAGGGTGATATTCTCCTAAATATACTAATCTGCTAATTAAGGATTACAGAAATAAGAAAAACTAGTATTGTAGTGCGAAAATCCACTTCTGGGTCCTACTTGCTGAGTGTTTGGGCTGCGCTTGAGTGTCTTCTACAAACTAGTACCCTTTAGGGGCATTGAGTGCTGGCTGGGGATTCCCTTTTGGGCGTTGGACGCCAGCTACCCTCTCTTGGGCGTTGGACGCCAGGAATGGGGCTGATGGCTGGTGTTGAATGCCAGTTTTCGGCCTCCATTTACCTAGAAAAAGTATGGACTATCATGTGTTTCTGAAAAAGCCCTGGATGTTAGCTTTCAATAGCCATTGAGATTGTGCCATTTGGACTTCTGTAGCTCCAGAAATGATCTTTCAAATGCACGGAGGTCAGATCCTGACAGCATCTGCAGTCCTTTCTCTATCTCTGAATTAGACTTCTTCTCAAACTCCTCAATTTCAGCCAAAAAATACCTGAAATTACCATAAAACACACAAACTCAAAGTAGAATCCAAATATATGAATTTTGCACTAAAACCTATGAAAATATCATAAAACTTAAACAAAACATAATGAAAACTATATGAAAATGATGCCAAAAAGCGTATAAAATATATGCTCATCAGAACACCAAATTTAAACTGTTGCTTTTCCCCAAGAAACCAAAAACAAAGTAGGATAAAATGAAATAGAAGGATACAATAAATCTTAGAGATCTCAATGAAGCTCATTTTCAATTAGATGAGCGGGACCAGTAGCTTTTTTCTTCTGAATATTTTTGACATCTCACTTTCCTTTGAAGCTCAGAATAATTGGCATCTTTAGGAACGTAGAATGCAGATGATATTATTGATTATCCTAGTTCAGTTCTTTTTTTATTATTGAACACAGCTTCATTAGAGTCTTAGCTGTGACCCTAAGTGCTTTGTTTTCCAGTATTACCACCGGATACATAAACGCCACAGACACTTAACTGGGTGAACTCTTTCGGATTGTGATTCAGCTTTGCTAGAATCCCTAGAGAGTGGTATCCAGAGTTCTTAAGCACAGTCTTTACTTTGGACCACGACTGTAACTGCTCGGTCTCATGCTTTTCACTTGACACCTTCACACCACAAGCATATAGTTACGGAAGCAGCTCATTTGAACTGTTAAGGCTAAGATATTTCTTTTAGGCCCTCCTAACCATTGATGCTCAAAGCTTTGGATCCTTGCTCTTGCTTTTTGGTTTAAAGAGCTATTGGCTTTTTCTCCTTTTTTTTCTCTTTTCTTTTTTGCATATACATATATTGTTTTTCTTTTATTGCTTTTTGCAGCTTTTTTTTGCTTTAAGAATCAATTTTTAAGATTTTTCAGATCACCAATAATACTTTACTTATATCATCATTCTTTCAAGAGCCAACATTCTTAACTCCAACATCAAACATGCACTGTTCATTCATGCATTCAGAAAATAAAAGCAGTGTCACCACATCAAATAATTGAACTATTCTTAATATATAACTCAAAATTCATGAATCTTACTATTCTTTTTCAAATAAAATTTTTCTTTTTAAGTAAGGTGAGAGATGTATGGAATATTTGATAGCTTTAAAACATAAAGATGATCATGTATTAGAATAGACAACAATACAAAATACATTGAAAATAGAAAAATAACATGGGCACCAGGGGATTAAGGGAACGAATCCACCTTAATGATGGCAGCTGCTACTCCTTCCGGAGGATCCAATGGAGTGCTTGATTTCTTCTATGTCACGCCCCTGCCTCTGTTGTTCTTCCCTCATGGCTCTTTGATCTTCTCTTATTTCATAGAGGATAGTGGAATGCTCTTGATGTCTCATCCTCAACTGATCCATACTGGAGCTTAATTCTCCTAGAGAAGTATGCAATTGGTCCTAATAGCCTTGGGAAGGAAAACGCATCCCTTGAGGCATCTCAGGGATTTCTTGTTGAGGCAGCTCCACATGCTCTTGCTGTGGTCCATGTGCTTGCTCTCTAGTTTGCTCCATCCTTTTTTTAGTGATGGGCTTATCCTCTTTAATGGGGATGTCTCCTACTATGACAATTCCAGCTGAATTGCATAGATGACAGATAAGGTGGGGAAAAGCCAACCTTGCTAAGGTGGAAGGCTTTTCAGCTTACTTGTACAACTCTTGAGGAATTACCTCATGTACCTCCATCTCACTCCCAATCATGATGCAATGAATCATGATGGCTTTCTCAATGGTCACTTCTGACCGATTGCTAGTAGGGATGATAGAGCGTTGGATGAATTCTAATCATCCTCTAGCTACGGGCTTGAGGTCAAGCCTTCTTAGTTGGATAGTGTTCATACCCTGGGTCGAGCTGGGTGACCCGAGCAGACTAAAGACACAAGTGACCGACCTCTTCAGGTTGGGTCGCCACCGACCTCTTCTCAAAGAGTTCGGCCAAATCACCATATTAGCCCAAAGCAGGCCCAAAACAAAGGAACACAGCCCAAATATAAAGGCAACCAAAGCCTAGAAAGATAAAGGCGGTTCCCTTTAAAGATAAGACGACTTCACTCAAAGATAAGATAAGATAACTAACTTATCTGCAGAAAGGTCACTCTGCACCGCTATAAATACACTGGAGCACCCAGGTATAACTCATACACTGATTCTACTAAAAACCTGCCGAAAGCACGTGCTAACTTAAATATCGGAGTCTCTTGCAGGTACCACCACCCTCCGGTAATGAAGGATCAGCAGCACCACCAAGCCCAACAAGTCGGATACGACAGCTACGGCCACCACTGCAGATCTCGTCCGAGATTGACCTACAGTTTCAGGTAACCCTCGGAACATTGGCGCCGTTTCCGGGGAATCCTGAAGTCATCCCATCATCATGACGGACAACCTTGACAATTACCACAACTCTGATTTGGAAAATAGAACGCCGCATAAGAACGCGAACATCACACCAAAAGATACACCTCAACCGAATCAAGACAAGCAGTCTCTCAACACAGAAATATGCCCTCCGAGAATAGCAGGACTGTCTCAAGTAACTCGAGCAAGAAGCCGAACACCAGCGCGAAGCCGAAAGAAACCTCTGGAGAGAAACCAGGCGACGCCGAGAGCTAGAGGACAAGCTCCTAAAACTCGAGGCTGATCTCAAAGCTAAAATCATTCAGTCCAGTCACGATGACAGCTCCCACAATGACCAAGATCCCTTCACCAAAGAAATCATGAAAGCTAAAGTTCTAAAGGATTTTAAAGCTCCCGACATGACCCCATATGATGGTACCTCTGATCCAAGCCATCATCTTAGCAATTTCAGAAGTAGAATGTATCTGACGCCTCGGATGCCATTCGATACAAAGCCTTCCCAACTACCCTAACAAAAAATAGCAATAAAGTGGTTCGACAGTTTGCCTCCTAGATCCATCACAAGTTTTGATGACTTAGCCAAAAAATTCCTTACAAGATTCTCCATCCAGAAGGACAAAGCCAAACATGCCCCGAGCCTATTAGGGATCAAGCAAGGAGATCGGGAGAGTCTTTACAACTACATGGAAAGATTCAACAAAGCGTATCTGGACATACAAAATCTACCAACAGAAGCAGCTATCATAGGTCTCATTAATGGCCTACGAGAAGGACCTTTTAGTCACTCCATATCAAAAAAGCATCCAACATCTCTGAATGAGGTACAAGAATGGGCAAAAAAAGTATATTAACATGGAGGAGAATTCTCGGCTAGGAGAAACCTAAAAATCCGAATTCTCTTATCCCTCTCGGGAAAAGGATAAAGAGTTCAAGAAAAAAGAAGATCAACCTAGTGAGAAGCCTAGAAAATACCACAATTACACCCCTCTTCGGGTGTCTCTTGTGGATGTTTACCGGGAAATATGCAACACTGAGAAAATCCCACCACCTCGCCCAATCAAAAATAAAAGAGAAGGGGGAAGTCAAACAGAGTACTGTGAATACCACCGAATTTACGGACATCCTACTAACGAGTGCTTTGACCTAAAGAATGTCATAGTGAAATTGGCAAGAGAAGGGCGACTATATCGGTAATTAGCTAACAAAGCGGATGAACCAAGAAAAAGAAAAAAGGACGAAGAGGTCGAACGAGTTGAACGGCCACCTCCCACTCTTGAGAGATATGTTCATATGATAAATAGAGGATTCGTAGGAGGAGAGATCTCTAAATCATCTCGCAAAAGATACCTTAAAGAGGTATACCACGTCGGGGAAGGAGAGAGGTCATCCGACCTCCCCACTATTACCTTTACCCAAGAAGACGCAACAGGCATCATCCCGGGGCATGATGATCCCATGGTCATTACTATCATATTGGCCAATGCTAATTTCCACCGAACACTGGTAGACCGAGGAAGCTCCGCGGATATCTTGTTTAAATCCGCCTTCAACAAACTCGGTTTACAAGATAAAGATCTCAGAGCATATCCGAATAGCTTGTTCGGACTGGAAAACACTCCAATCCAACCACTTGGATATATATCACTACACACAACCTTTGGAAAGGGAACCCGGTTAAAGACACTCAATATAGACTACATCGTAGTCGACGTGAGCTCAGCTTACAACACCCTAATAGGTCGAAAAACACTGAACCAGCTCGTCGCAGTGGTCTCGATTTCACATCTATGCATGAAGTTCCCAACTCCGAAAGGGATTGCCACGATAAAAGGAGACCAAAAGATTGTGCGACGCTGTTACAATGAAAGTCTAAACCTTAAAGGCAATCCCAAAGGAGAGAAAATCAACAATATCGAACTTGGGGGAGTTCGAGCTTGCGAGGAACTTCATCCGCAACCTAAAGGTGAAATTGAAGAAGTCCAGATCGGCAATGCCCGGGATAAGACAACAAATATCAGGGAAACCTTAAAGGGAGGCTTAAAGGAGCCTCTGATACAGTTCCTAAAGGATAATGCCGAGCTCTTTGCATGGAAGGCCGCAGACATGCCGGGCATAGATCCCAAATTAATGTGCCACAAACTGGTGGTATACCCAAGATCTCGACCAGTGCAGCAAAAGCGTAGAAAGCTCGGACCGGAAAAGCCCCAAGCTGTAGAAGAGCAGGTAGAAGCCTTACTGGAGGCAGGATTTATAAGGGAGGTCAAGTACCCGCTATGGCTAGCCAACGTTGTCATGGTAAAAAAGTCAAATGGGAAGTGGCGGATGTACACTGACTACACCGATCTCAATAAAGCCTGCCCAAAAAATCCCTACCCACTCCTAAATATAGACACTCTAGTGGATGCCTCTTTCAGATACAAGTACCTCTCCTTCATGGATACTTATTCAAGATACAATCAAATCCTAATGTATCCATCGGACCTAGAAAAGACTTCATTCCTAACTCTAGAGGTGAATTACTGCTATATTGTAATGCCATTTGGGCTCAAAAACGCAGGAGCAACCTACCAAAGACTGATGAACAAAGTCTTTACAGACCACATTGGGAAACTAATGGAGGTTTATGTAGACGATATGCTAGTAAAAACACAAAGTGAGGAATCCTTGTTTTCTGACCTCACCAAAGTGTTCGACACCATCAGAAAGCATGGTATGCGACTTAATCCCGCAAAATGCACCTTTGCGGTAGAAGCTGGCGAATTCTTGGGCTTCGTGCTCACACAAAAGGGAATTGAGGCGAACCAAAATAAATTTCGGGCTATACTCGACATAAAAAATCTGACCTGCGTCAAAGAGGTATAACAGCTCAACGGAAGACTGGGAGCACTGTCCAGGTTTCTAGTGGGGTCAGCCATAAGATCCCTCCCCTTTTACGCCACATTAAGGAAAGAAAAGAGGTTTGAATGGACCACAGAGTGCAAACAAGCCTTCCAAGATTTTAAAAAGTTCTTGGGGCAACCACCCATTCTTACCCGACCACGGGAAGGAGAAGCAGTCATAGTATACCTCACAGTGGGAAATCAAGCAATAGCCTCAGCACTAGTCAAAGAAGACGAAAATGGGCAACAACCCATCTACTTTATCAGCAAAGCTCTACAAGGGGCCGAACTAAACTATCAAAAGATAGAAAAGTTCGCCTACGCTCTCATACTCACTTCTCGACGACTTCGCCCGTACTTTCAAGCTCACACTATCAAGGTTCGGACTAACCAGCCCATAAAAGGCATCCTACAGAAGACCGACTTAGCTGGAAGAATCCTGCAGTGGGCAGTCGAGTTATCCGAATTCGATCTTCAATATGAAACTCGGACAGCCATCAAATCATAGTATCTAGCCGACTTCATTGCCAAGTACACTGATACCCCGGGAACTCCCACAAAATGGAATCTTTACGTGGATAGCTCTTCAAAGAAAACCGGGAGTGGCGCAGGTGTGATGATAGGGAGCGATCAGGGAACCCAAATCAAACTCTTACTAAAGTTCGAATTCCACACTTCAAATAATCAGGATGAATATAAGGCATTACTGGCTGGTTTGAGGCTGGCTAAGGAGGTAGGAGTTCACAAGGTTACCATCTTTAGTGATTCACAAGTACTTACCTCGCAAATAGAAGGGAGCTACCAAGCTAAGGACCCTACCATGAAAAAGTACCTGAACAAAACTAAAGAACAGCTCGGAAAATTTGGGAAATGTGAGGTCCAACATATACCTCAGGAACATAATGCTCGAGCTGACGCACTCTCAAAACTAGCCAGCACTAAACCAGGGGGCAACAACAGAAGCCTCATTCAAGAAAAATTGCAAAATCCATCAATCTCTGAGGAAGAAAAGGTCCTAACCATATTAGGTCAGGATCAAAGATGGATGACCCCCATAATCAACTATCTCAAGTCAGAGATGCTCCCCACAGATAAGAAGGAGGCAAAAAGCTAGTACGAGAAGCACAGTACTACACCATAGTAGGCAACATCCTATATAGGAGAGGGATTTTGACACCCCTCCTAAAATGTGTGCCGACCTCCAACACAAAGGAAGTTCTAGAAGAAATACAGTGGTATGTGTGGCAACCATCTCGGGGCACGAGCTCTCTCAAAAAAAGTACTCCGAGCTGGATTCTTTTGGCTGACCTTACAAAAAGAAGCGACAGAGTTCGTCAAGACATGCCCACCATGTCAGAAGCATGCCAACTTCTACATTGCTCTACCAGAAGAGCTCATCAGTGTAACGTCACCTTGGCCGTTTGCAAAGTGAGAGCTCGACCTCCTCAAACCCTTTCCACAGGGGTCGGGACAAGTCAAGTTCCTCATTGTGGGGGTAGACTATTTCACAAATTGGATTGAGACAGAGCCCCTAGCTAATGTCACCGCTCAAAGAAGCCAGAAATTTCTATACAGGAACATCATTACAAGAGTGGGGGTCCTTTACTCCATCACCACAGATAATGGCACTCAATTCACTGACACCGGTTTTAGGAAATTGGTAGCTGACTTGAAAATAAAGCACCAATTCACATCCGTAGAACATCCACAAGCCAACGGACAGGTAGAATCTGCCAACAAAGTCATACTAGCTGGGTTAAAACAGAGACTACAGGACACAAAAGGAGCTTGGGCCGAAGAGCTCCCCCAAGTCCTATGGGCATATCGGACAACTTCACACTCTACCACAGGAGATTACCCTTCCGACTTCCTTACGGAATGGAGGCAATAATCTCAGTGGAGATAGAAGAAGGATCCCCAAAATGATCCTCTACAATGAAGAGGCCAACTCTCAAATACAAAGGGAGGAGCTCGACCTACTTCCAGAAGTCTAAGAAAGAGCTCGGATTAGAGAGAAAGCATTAAAGCGTCGAATGGCTTCAAGGTATAATCAGAAGGTAGTCTAGCAAAGTTTTGTCAACGACGATCTCATCTTGATCCGAAATGACATCGGAGCAGGTCGATCAGGAGAAGGGAAGCTTGCAGCTAACTGGAAAGGACCTTACCGAGTTGTAGAGGTACTGGGGAAAATGCTACTACAAGGTGTCCAACCTCAAGGGGCGAGAGCTACCATGGTCATGGCATGCCTGTAACCTAAGAAGGTACTATAGTTAGAAAATAATAAAGATCTTAGGTTAAGGTGCACTCTTTTTCCTGAAAAGGTTTTTGAATGAGGCGCCAAGCCAAGATCTACAAAATTGCCCGACTTAGAAGGGTAAGCACGCATATGTATATATTCTTGTCTATATGCCTATTTTCTATTTGAATAAAGTTTTTCAGATTCCTGATGCCAGGGCATTTTGGCCAGTTTCACTGACCTTTTCTTTACTGTTTTCAGGGTAGTTTCATGCATTTCCTTAGGAAATAAGCTAGTTTTGGGTAGATATTCACTTACATCTTGATTCAAGCATACATTGTGTACTTTACATGATTTCATGAGGATTTTGCATGAATTTAAGGACAAATTGGATGTTGCATTTCCCATGACTTGGACTAGAACTTTGATGCACTTTATTGCTTGATTTCAGGACAAAGGAAGCAAAGAAGAACCACATTAGTGGCTACGTTAGTTACACTAACATTAACACTAACGTGGAATGGGAGTAACTTGCAAAGTTAATGAGAAAAGTAATTGCCAATAACGCTCTCGAAGCCATCATTGCCCACGTTAAGAGTCACGTTAACTAAGTTAACGTGAACTCTAACGTGGAAGAAAGGAAATGGAGCCAACGTTAGTGACACTTAACATTATCACTAACGTTGGACCAAGCTCATAAGTGGCCACGTTAGTTGCCACGTTAACTTAGTTAACGTGGCCTCTAACGTTAAGAAGTAAAGGGGAAGCCAACATTAGTGACATTCAACTTTGTCACTAACGTTGGCCAAGTCACAATAAGCCACGTTAACTTCCACGTTAACCTAGTTAACGTGGAAGCTAACGTGAGGAGACAAAGTGGTCGACAACGTTAGTGACACCAAACATTGTCACTAACGTTGGAAGGAACCCACACAAGTCCCAATAAGCCACGTTAACTCCCACGTTAACTTAGTAAACGTGGAAGTTAACGTGAAGAAGGGAGGTGATCGCCAACGTTAGTGACACCAAACATTGTCACTAACGTTGGAATTAGCCTACATAAGCCACTATGAGCCACGTTAACTCCCACGTTAACTTAGTTAACGTGGAAGCTAACGTGGATAAGGGAATGAAGAGCCAACGTTAGTGACACTCAACTTTGTCACTAACGTTGGAGATGGCTAGCATGGCCACGTTAGAAGCCACGTTAACCTAGTTAACATGGACTCTAACGTGAGAAATAGGGGCACATTGGAACGTTAGTGACAATGGTAAGTGTCACTAACTTTCTCGAAGGTTGGCAAGCCTACGTTAAAAGAGCCACGTTAACTAAGTTAACATGGACTCTAACATAGGGAAGGGGGAGACTTCTCAATGTTATTGGGAAAGGCAAGTCCCAATAACGTGTGCGAAGGACAAAGAGGCAACGTTAGTGGCAACGTTTGTGCCACTAACGTTGAAGATAACGTGGCTCTTACTTGGGTGAGGAACGTTAGTGAAAAAGGTGACTGTCACTAACGTTCTCGAACCCATATTTTAACTGAACGTTAACACCACTAACGTCCTGAGCTAAAGTCTCTGCCCACTTCACACTTTCTCTCTACAAGTAAAGCCAAGCCCAATGAAGAAGAGAACTGCTTCAAACTCAAGATCTAAAGGCCCATACCAGAGACTTGAAGAGCCAACTAGAAGAACAGAAGAGTAGTATATATAGGAGTAGCTTTGAATTAAATTGGGAGTTGGAAATT
Organism: Arachis hypogaea; assembly: GCF_003086295.3. Classification (NCBI taxonomy): domain Eukaryota; kingdom Viridiplantae; phylum Streptophyta; class Magnoliopsida; order Fabales; family Fabaceae; genus Arachis; species Arachis hypogaea. Next base: position 80,185,180 of record NC_092052.1, read on the forward strand.
ATAGGGAGCCTCTGGGCATAGAATTACTCTTTGTATTTACTTTCTCTGCACTTCTAGTTTCATCATGTATTCTCCATTTTTGTTTTCATTTTCCAGAGCTATGAACAACTAAACCCCTTTCATTGGGTTAGGGAGCTCTATTGTAATTTGATGGATCAATACTAGTTTTCATTATTCTTCTTCTATCTTTTCTCTTGATTTTACTTGTAAGCTTTTGATCTTCATCTAATTGGGTAGTTATCTTGGAAAAGAAGCTATTCATACTTGGATCTCTTCTGAACCTTGAAAGAGGAATGAATAGATCATGCTAGAAATGTTTTCTCATGCTGGACCAAATTGGGTTTGGATAGATATGTGACTATAATCCTCTCAACACTTGATTTGGGAAATGCATGTGGTATAATCAGTGACCATACTTCATCTCTTCTCATGAGCAATTGACAAAGGAATTGGCTATTGATCAAGATTTGAGAGATTGAATTACAAAAAATTGTAATTCAATCACTTAAGATTGCCAAGGAGATCAATGAGTGCATTGATTGAGGAAGAGATGAAAATGAAATTGATCCAGAGAATGCAACATCTCCTAAGCCCAATGAACTCCCCATTTCTGATCTTACCCATTCTCTTTAATATCTGTCATTTACTTTTATGAGCAATTACCCCATCCCCATTTAAGATTCTTCAATTTACTTTCCGTCATTTACATTCAGCTTTTATTTCTAGCATTTACTTTTCTGTTATTTACTTTTCCGCCATTTAATTTTCTGCAATTCTCAACTCAAATTCTGATTCGCTCAACTAGAATATTCCTCTAATTAAAGTTGCTTGATCAATCAATCCTTATGGGATTCGACCTCACTCTATTGTGAGTTTTTACTTGACGATAAATTCGGTCCACTTGCCGAAGGAAATTTGTTATGAGACAAGTTTTCCGTGCATCAAGTTTATGGCGCCGTTGCCGGGGATTGATTGTGCATCAACAATGATTAAATTAGAGGATAACTAGATTGAGCATTTTATTTTTTGTCTGATTTAATTTTCTGTTTGAGTCATTTACTTTCTGTTTTAGTTAATTTTGTTTCCCTTTCCCCTACTTTTTCTTTGTTATTTACCATTCATTTTACTAACCCACTAACTGTTTGATATATTGCATCACTCACACTAACAGTAATTCTGACAGATATACTTTCTGCACCTATTCTCTTTGCTTGTACTTGTTGGTTGTATGACAGGGAGAAGAAGCGGGGCTTCAACTTCCTTTGATTCTGAACCTGAGAGAACCTTCCTTAGACTAAGGAGGGAGGCAAGAGAAAAATGTGTAGTTGGTGCTGAAGAAGAGGAGGAACACTTTGAGGAATACTTTGAACCAAACATGGAAGAAAATATGGAAAACCATCGTGAAGAAGAAGCTCACAACCATGGCGGAGGAGGATGAGCAAATCATGCTGGGGAGGATAGAAGAGTTTTAGGCTCTTACATCAATCCAAACCCAGAAAACTGTGGAAGTAGCATTTAAAAGCCAACCATCCATGCCAACAATTTTGAACTGAAGCCACAGCTCATCACCCTTGTTCAGAACAACTGTTCGTTCGGAGGGAGTGTCCAAGAGGACCCCAATCAACATCTAACCACCTTCCTGAGAATATGTGACACAGTGAAGTCTAATGGTGTTCATCCTGACGCCTATAGACTGCTCTTATTTCCATTCTCACTCAAGAAAAAGGCAGCCAAGTGGCTGGAGTCTTTCCCGAAGAAGAGCTTGACAACTTGGGAAGATATGGTGAACAAATTCTTAGCAAGATTTTACCCTCCTCAACGAATCAATAGGCTGAGAGCTGAGGTCCAAACTTTCAGGAAACAAGATGGTGAGACTCTATATGAAGCATGGGAGAGGTTTAAAGACCTAACAAGGAGGTGCCCACCAGATATGTTCAATAAATGGGTGCAGCTGCACATTTTCTATGAAGGGCTCTCTTATGAGTCAAAGAAGGCCGTAGACCATTCATCCGGAGGATCTTTGAACAAGAAAAAAACCATTGAGGAGGCCATAGATGTCATTGAAACTGTAGCAGAGAATGACTACTTCTATGCTTCCGAAAGAGGGAACACAAGAGGAGTAATGGAGCTAAACAATGTAGATGCTCTGCTGGCCCAAAACAAGCTCATTACCCAGCAGCTGGCTGACCTCACCAAGAAGATGGAGAGGAACCAAGTAGCAGCAATCTCCACTTCATCAACAAACCAAGAAGAAGTGAATGAAGAAACAGAGGGTAGTCAGGAGCAAGCCAACTACATTGGGAATTCACCTAGGCAAAACCATGATCCATACTCCAAGACCTACAATCCTGGATGGAGGAATCACCCAAACTTTGGGTGGGGAAATCAACAAGACCAAAGCCTTGATCAAAGACGCCCAAATCCCAACAATGCAAGCCACCAACACTTCAAATCTAGACCATATCAACACCCCAATAACAACACCTCTCTACATCCACATCAAAACCAAAATAACTTACCTTATCCTTCCACCTCTAATCATGATCTACAATCATTTGATGACAGACTCTCAAGGAGATTCAAGACAACAAGGTGTTCAAGGAGGAAGTGCAAGCCAGTTTCAAGAACCAGGGAGACACAATCAAGAGGTTGGAATCTCAAGTGGGGTATCTCTCTGAGCAAATTCCCAAACCCACAGATGGATTCCCAAGTGACACAGAGAAGAATCCGAGAGGTAAAACAAAGAAAGTAAGATGGGAAGATTGCAAGATGGTCACTATAAGTGATAAGGAGACTGAGGACAAGCCAAGCAAGCTGTCAGAACAACCTGAAGATACCTCAGTAGAGAAGAAGGAAAAAGATCATCAAGAACCAGAAATCTCACAACAAGAGCTGCTGAAACTCTATGCACCTTTTCCCCAACTGCTCAATGGTGCTGTGGAGAAGAGAATATACTCAAGGTTTCTAGATTTGTTTGCATCTCTGCATGTCAACATACCATTCATCAAGACTATTCAACAAATGCCCGCATACATCAAGTATATGAAGGAGCTGCTTCCCAGGAAAAGCTCACTCAAGGGAGGCCAAACTATAGTGATGAACAAGGAGTGCAGTGCCTTCATTCAACCACAGTTGCCTACGAAAAGAAAAGATCCAGGGAGTTTTCATGTCCCCTGTGCCATAGGGGAAACAATGTTTGATAGAGCACTCTGCGATTTGGGAGCAAGCATCAACTTAATGCCCTTATCCATGGTGAAGAGGCTGCAGATCAATGAGATATTGTCCACAGATGTAGTCATCAGGCTGGCTGACAAAACTCAAAAACAAGCAATAGGGGTGGTGGAAAACGTGTTGTTAAAGGTTGGGAAATACTTTCTTCCCACAGACTTTGTCATCTTGGACATGGAAGAGAGTCACACTCACCAAATCATATTGGGAAGACCATTCCTAGCCACAGCCAGAGCACTCATAGATGTGGAGCGAGGGGAACTAATATTGAGGATCCATGATGAACGACTCAGCTTCAATGTCTTCAAACTCTCACAAGAAGCAGACCAAGAAAACAAAGAATCAAGCAAAGATCATAATGAGATGCTGACAGAGGAAGCAAGCACTGAAGCACAACCAGCCCATCTAGGAAAGCCCTTGGTTGATGAATAAGGAAATAAGCAGTTATCACAACTCAAGGAAAAGCTGGAGGAACCTAAACCACCAGAGACATGTGAAGACAACAACAAAATTCCCTTAGAAGAAGAAGTCACCAAGAGCAAGGCAACATCAAAAGGGACAAAGAAGAAGGTACCAAGGGGGTGGAGGAACAAGAAGATCCTTACGGAAGACTTCTCTCTAGGAGATAAAGTGATCTCAGCTTACTTCCCAGATATCCCCCTAATCTCTCCTTGGAACATGTAGAGATCATTGATACAACCAATGGATATAAGTCCAAGGCAAGAAGGGAGGACTTGAAGAATTATCAACCTCCCTGATGAAGGAGAAACGTCAAGCTAGTGACGCTAAAGAAGCGCTTCATTGGAGGCAACCCATGTATTATGAGCTTTTACTAGTGAATAAGTCAATATTCATGAATTCCAACCCAAACTTGACAAACACTTGGTGAAATTCTTATATTGCAGTATATAGTGAAGAACAAGTTTGGTGTTCAAAGCGTGCCAAGAAAGCATGAATGCAACTGAGAGCATGCTAGTCTTGGTGCTTTGAACAGAACTTTTCATCACAGTGCTCCAAACTAAGTTTGGTGTCACCCCATGGTGCCACCAATGTGCATATAATACACAGTTAGTTAGTTAGTTGGAGTTCATGAATAAACAAAATCTTTTCCTCTTTTTATTATTCTAGTTGAAAATTTAAATTGTTTTTTTTATGATGATTAATTCTTCCTTTTCTTCTTTTATCTTTTTAGAAAAAGGAGAGGAACATTGAAGGAGATTGATTGGACAACTAAATGAGAAGGGTTCGGCCACTTCATGAGGAGAAACTACACACTTGTTCTAAAAAGGGAAGGCATTGGAAAATGTTGCCATGCAACATTGAAAAGAATGGGACCCTTGAAGACCGAGCAATCTCCATCATAAAGTGATGATCCTTGTCCTTTCTCCATGCACAACCCCAACCGTCCATCAAACAACCACTCCATCAATCCACACCCTCCATTCACTCACAACCTCTCTATATAAGTGATCCTTATTCCGTACCCCACTCTGCACACCTCTCCATTTCGGATTCCCCTTCACTCCCTTCATTGCACTCAACCCTAAACAACCAAAAGTCTCCACACCATTGCCAACTTCACACATTAACCCTCATTCATGGCATCCTCGAGCTCTAAAAGAAGGAAGGGAAAGGAACCTATGGAGCAACACCCGTATGATGAAAATAGATTTAGAAGCTTGCACCATGCATTGCAATATAGGTGGATGGTGGATAAGGAGATCATTTATGAGCTGGGATTTCAAGTTAGGAAAACTAAGTGTCCCGAAATCACAAAGAAGGTAGAAAAGAGAAGATGGGAGCTCCTCACTGATCCGGTCATTAAGGTGAATGTAAATCTTATAAGAGAGTTTTATGCAAATGCGGTCCGATATGATAAGACAGATGAGTCATATACAAGCTTTGTGAGAGGAAAGATTGTGGATTTTGGTCCCATGAGTGTCATGAAGGCATTAAAACTATGGTCCATACCGTTTGAAGAAGAGAGTTATCATTCAAGAATGGACAACAACCCTAATCATGACCAGATTGTGCAAGACATTTGTGTACCAGGAGCTGACTGGGAAAGATATGCAGATATAAGACCAAGGTTCATCAAGAGAGCAGATCTCACTCCGGAAGCAAAGGGGTAGTTCGAAATTGTAAGGAGGTCCATCCTCCTAGCAGCGAACAACTCGGAGGTGAATCTCAAGAGAGCCACACTGGTACACTGTATACTCAAAGGAGGAGAGATCAAGGTTCATGAACTCATAGCAGAAGGCATTAGAAAAATGGCAGAGAAAAGCGACTCAAGAGGAACGTTAGGTTACCCCAGCACTATTTACCGACTGTGCAAGAAAGCTGGGGTGGTGTTTGAAGATGAGGACCCCGTGTGGATAAAAGAGGGTATTCCAATAACCGTTCGACGAATGCATGCTATCGCACCCCCCTGCCTCAACGGAAGCAAAGGAAGAGGACAGCCCCTCAAGTAGTGGAAGGACAAGTCTTAGAGGGGCAAGCACCAGCATCCTTGGATATGCACAAATTGCAGGAAGATATTGATGGGCTATCTCGACAATATTTGGAAAGCCAAGAAGCACAGAGAGAGCTTCAACTACAGATGATGGGGTAGCAAGAGGAGTCACGCTCAAGATGGATGACTCAACAAGGGGAGTGGCAAAAACAAATGATGGATCAGCAACTGAGTCAAGGGCAACAATGGAGTGAAACATTCCACAGGATGGAACAAAGGCAAAATGAGCAACAAGAATCCATCCAGAGGCTAATCAATATCCAAGCACATCAAGGTGCACATATACATGAGATGCATCGAAGACAGATAGAACAGGCAGAACTATTGGACGAGCAAAGGGCATTCGCAGAAGGTGTTTACCTGAGCAAGACTGGGCATCATATAAATACTCAAGCCAGGCTCGGTTACTTGGTAGGACAGCTGCCTATATTGCATCCAAGAATCACAAGGTATGAAGAAATGAGGGATGAATTAGCACGAGAAGAAAGACAAAAGGTAGAAGAGAGTCATGAATCAGTGAGGAAGGCACTTGAGGATTGGAAGCAAGCAAGATTGGCACGGATGCGAGGGAATGCAAGAGGACACAAAGAAGACAAACAAGGAGGAAAGCATGGGCATCCACAAGAGTAAAAGGTGGAGACGTTCCTTCTTTGGTCCATCTTTTTCTATGCTTTGAATAAGGAAGATCTTGTTTGAAATAGAACTTGCTTCCATGTTATGTTTAAACCTTTTTAAATTCTGTCTTTTAAGTTTTTATGTTAAAAAGGTCTATGTTTGCTGGTCTTTATGTCACTGCACCCTTACTTTGCTTACTTGTATGTTTGTCCCTTTAAATCAAATGAAAAGAGAATGAGTGTTTTTAAAGACCAGAGAGGAGTTCATACTATGGAATAAGTTCATGAGTTTATGGTATAGTCATAAGTTAGCTAAGTTGGTTCAACCATAAGGTGGGAGGACAACTATCTGTCATGAATACTATGCTTGAGACACACCCCATGAGACTAGCTAAATAAGAAGATCCTAATAAGAAAAAGGGAAAGAACAATCAAAGTTGAGGAATAAAAGAAAAAAAAACAAGCAATAAGGCTAGGCACCAATGGTTTTTAATCTTGAGGCATGTGTCTGTGGTGCTCCTGTGTGAGGAATCTACTTGGATGAATAAGCTCCTAGGGGTGCCTTATCACTTGGTAACTTGGGTTAACTAACTCGGGATTATCAGCTGAAAGTCCACTATCAAGAGTAACCCTCAATACAGAGCATTTAGTAACCCAAAGAGGTGCTGGACACCAAGGTCTCAAGAAAAGAAAATAAATAAACTATGTGCCTGTGGTGTGTATGTATGGGGGAGAGACTTCAGCAAGTAAGTCCTTAGGGGTGCTTCAACACCTAGCAACTTGAACCAACTGGTTCGGGAGTGTTGGCTGAAAGCTTATTTTAAAGAGTTGCCCTTTTACAGAGCACTTAGCTTAAGAACAAAAATAAGCCCTGAAATAACAACAAAAGGATCAATGAATAAAAGTCTCATGGGATGCAACCACAGTGAGTATTCTAGGACATGATAAAGGTTTGAAAGCCAGGAATGAACCTAAGTTGCTATGCATGAAACCACCATAAAACCAGGGACATGACTTCCACAAGAATGACTCATTTCTCTTGGCATTCCATTCATCATTCTCTTGTTCCAGTACTTGCTTAGGGACAAGCAAGCTTTAAGTTTAGTGTTGTGATGCCAGGGCATTTCGGCCAGTTTCACTGACCTTTTCTTTACTGTTTTTAGGGTAGTTTCATGCATTTCCTTAGGAAATAAGCTAGTTTTGGGTAGATATTCACTTACATCTTGATTCAAGTGTACATTGTGCACCTTACATGATTTCATGAGGATTTTGCATGAATTTAAGGACAAATTGGATGTTGCATTTCCCATGACTTGGACTAGAACTTTGATGCACTTTATTGCTTGATTTCAGGACAAAGGAAGCAAAGAAGAACCACATTAGTGGCTACGTTAGTTACACTAACGTTAACACTAACGTGGAATGGGAGTAACTTGCAAAGTTAATGAGAAAAGTAATTGCCAATAATGCTCTCGAAGCCATCATTGCCCACGTTAAGAGTCACGTTAACTAAGTTAACGTGAACTCTAACGTGGAAGAAAGGAAATGGAGCCAACGTTAGTGACACTTAACATTATCACTAACGTTGGACCAAGCTCATAAGTGGCCACGTTAGTTGCCACGTTAACTTAGTTAACGTGGCCTCTAACATTAAGAAGTAAAGGGGAAGCCAACGTTAGTGACATTCAACTTTGTCACTAACGTTGGCCAAGCCACAATAAGCCACGTTAACTTCCACGTTAACCTAGTTAACGTGGAAGCTAACGTGAGGAGACAAAGTGGTCGAAAACGTTAGTGACACCAAACATTGTCACTAACGTTGGAAGGAACCCACACAAGCCCCAATAAGCCACGTTAACTCCCACGTTAACTTAGTTAACGTGGAAGTTAACGTGAAGAAGGGAGGTGATCGCCAATGTTAGTGACACCAAACATTGTCACTAACGTTGGAATTAGCCCACATAAGCCACTATGAGCCACGTTAACTCCCATGTTAACTTAGTTAACGTGGAAGCTAACGTGGATAAGGGAATGAAGAGCCAACGTTAGTGACACTCAACTTTGTCACTAACGTTGGAGATGGCTAGCATGGCCACGTTAGAAACCATGTTAACCTAGTTAACGTGGACTCTAACGTGAGAAATAGGGGCACATTGGAACGTTAGTGATAATGGTAAGTGTCACTAACGTTCTCGAAGGTTCGCAAGCCTACGTTAAAAGAGCCACGTTAACTAAGTTAACGTGGACTCTAACGTAGGGAAGGGGGAGACTTCTCAACGTTATTGGGAAAGGCAAGTCCCAATAACGTGTGCGAAGAACAAAGAGGCAACGTTAGTGGCAACGTTTGTGCCACTAACGTTGAAGATAACGTGGCTCTTACTTGGGTGAGGAACGTTAGTGAAAAAGGTGATTGTCACTAACGTTCTCGAACCCATATTTTCACTGAATGTTAACACCACTAACGTCCTGAGCTAAAGTCTCTGCCCACTTCACACTTTCTCTCTACAAGTAAAGCCAAGCCCAATGAAGAAGAGAACTGCTTCAAAATCAAGATCCAAAGGCCCATACCCAAGACTTGAAGAGCCAACTAGAAGAACAGAATAGTAGTATATATAGGAGTAGCTTTGAATTAAATTGGGAGTTAGAAATTATAGGGAGCCTCTGGGCATAGAATTACTCTCTGTATTTACTTTCTCCGCACTTCTATTTTCATCATGTATTCTCCATCTTTGTTTTCATTTTCCAGAGCTATGAACAACTAAACCCCTTTCATTGGGTTAGGGAGCTCTGTTGTAATTTGATGGATCAATACTAGTTTTCATTATTCTTCTTCTATCTTTTCTCTTAATTTTACTTGAAAGCTTTCGATCTTCATCCAATTGGGTAGTTATCTTGGAAAAGAAGCTATTCATACTTAGATCTCTTTTGAACCTTGAAAGAGGAATGAAGAGATCATGCTAGAAATGCTTTCTCATGCTCGACCAAATTGGGTTTGGATGGATATGTGACTATAATCCTCTCAACATTTGATTTGGAAAATGCATGTGGTATAATCAGTGACCATACTTCATCTCTTCTCATGAGCAATTGACCAAGGAATTGGCTATTGATCAAGATTTGAGAGATTGTAATTCAATCACTTAAGATTGCCAAGGAGATCAATGAGTGCATTGATTGAGGAAGAGATGAAAATGAAATTGATCCGGAGAATGCAACATCTCCTAAGCCCAATGAACTCCCCATTTCTGATCTTACCCATTCTCTTTAATATCTGTCATTTACATTTATGAGCAATTACCCCATCCCCATTTAAGATTCTGCAATTTACTTTCCGTCATTTACATTCAGCTCTTATTTCTTGCATTTACTTTTCTGTTATTTACTTTCCCGCCATTTAATTTTCTGCAATTCTCAACTCAAATTCTGATTCGCTCAACTAGAACATTCCTCTAATTAAAGTTGCTTGATCAATCAATCCTTGTGGGATTCGACCTCACTCTATTGTGAGTTTTTACCTGACGACAGATTCGGTACACTTGCCGTAGGAAATTTGTTATGAGACAAGTTTTCCGTGCATCAATTCCCTAAAATGTTTCCTACCAAGACCCGTTAATCTAAGCTCATAAAAACGCAAAAAATTCATCGTCCGATTACAAAGAGGTCGGCAAGGTGAAAACCAAAATTCAACGTCCGATTTCAAAGAGGTCGGCAAGGTAAAAGCGAGAAAAGCAGATTAATGCAAGAAGTATTAAAAAATTAATCCATAAAAAGCAACCTGATGAGACCTAACTAAAAATGGATTAATAGAAATAACTTAGCAAGGATCGACAGAGAAGTCGGACCTTCAAAAGGATCACTAAAAAGGGACAAAGACATCTCACAACAGCCAGAGAAAGGCCAGGAATGCTTTGCTGAAAGGTACAAAGTCTTGAAAAAAGGCACTACTTAAAAAGCAAACGCACACGGCCAAAGAAGGTAGAAAAACAACCTGAAGCTCGAAAAACATGCGCTAAAAGGGACACGGCTTTACCCAAAAAGCAACGACTCCACGACAAGGCTATCAAAATTGTTCAGACTAACTAAGAAGGTTCTACGAGAACACTAAAAAATTGACCAAAAAATTAACCCCAAGGATCACCTCGTCCAAACAGAAAATAGACAAAACAAGAGGAGGTCGGACAGAAAAGCACCAACTCTCTATAAAGATCTGCAAAAGGTTGCAAAGGTACGATCAACAAATCAGAAAAACATATCCACCAAAATAAAACATTAAAAACTCAAAAGGCCATCTAAGGGGCAACCTCAGAGTTTTAAAAGTGTTTTGTTTTTCCAAAATAAAGTTTCATAGAAGCAACTAAATGTCAAGAGAAGTCAAACCATATAAAAGTTACAAAAAACTAAGAGTTCAAAAGTCCACAGGTTGGACTATACAGAAACAGAGATCATAAGGGGTCCAAAGTCTCCCCAGTAGCAGCATCCTGGGCTGAAGGAGGAGGAAGGGTCTTCAAAGGAGTTGCATCTACAGTCCCATCCTCCCAATTTAGAATTTGCACATCAGGATCAGACTCGGGATGGTCGACCTCAGCTGAAGGAGTTGAAGAAGTCGTGGCAGCAGAAGCTTTGGCTGGCGGCACAGGGGGAGGTTCTTCATCTTCATCATCTGGGGCAGGCACGATCTTGCCATCCTCCACCACATTATCCAGACTGAAGAGAGTTAGGTCGAGTTTAGGGGCAAGAACTCGAACTTGGGCCTTCAAATTCTCATAAACATCAGTCACACTATCCACCAAGTGGCCCCGAAGCTCGGCATAATCAGCCTGGGCAGACTGAATCCTCTCCCTGGCCTTCAACAGCTCGCCATAAGTACGAGTATAGCTCTCCTTATGCTTCTTTGCAGTCTCCTCGGCCAAGTTTGCAGCAGCCTCAGCAGTAGTAGCTTGGGACTTCTCTTTTTCCACATCCAGCTCTAATTTTGCCACCTTAGCATCAAGCCCATCCTTCAAGCCCTTGATTCTATCAAACTCCGACTTAGCATCCTCCATAAAATCCTTAGTCGCATGAACCGGGGAACCCTGGACAGTACGGAACAAGGCTGCACCCATATGGGCCATCCGAACACTATTGCTGGTTATAAAATCCAAGTGACGAAGGATGGACACATCATCCATTGGAAGTTGACCATAGGGAGCAATCTGTTCATCAACAAACCCCACAGCGTCAAAATCCGGGGCATCCAAGTCATACGGACCAACAATTTTTTGCTATTTTGGAGGAAGACCGGCAGTAGGAGAGGAGGCGGCACCGGAAGATGGTCGAACTGGGTCAGAGGGGACAATCCAGACCTGAGGGATCAAAATAACCTTCCTCGGCCCAGAAGCATCAGAGGTCGACCTCTTCAGAGGTATTTGGGAAGATCCTTCTCCAGAAGTCTTCGCTGCCATATTTTGCGCAGCTGTCGCCTTCTTGGCTCGACGATAGGCCTTCATGGAATCCGTAAATTTTACCATTTCTGAAAAAGGGAAATACCAAAATCAAGCTACAAATAAGAAAGGAATAGATTGGCAAACAAACAAACAAACAAAGAAAAGCTAAAAAGAAGTCAGGCAACTACCCAATTCAGCATGAAGGAGGGAAGGAGCTCCTAGAAAGCTCTTCGTGTCAAGATGAGGAAGCTCTCCCCAATTTTCCTCTAACACATGCACAAAGGCTTGCTCGACCTCATCCAGACTTTCCCAAGAGTACCTAGCCATTACTACATTCTTTTGCCAGCATAAAGGGAACGATGGCTCATTTCTCATCCAAGAAAAAAAGGTGAACACCCTCAACAGCTCAGACCTTGAAATAGTAGTTCTTAAAGTCCCTAAAGGACTCGTCACACATAGAGAACACTTTCTTTCCTTGGGTAGCTCGGAAGGAAATCCAAGAAGCTTTCTTTTTAGCCACCCCAGGCTTCGCCAACACAAAAAGATAAAGAAAGAGAGTTTGGGTAGTTCGGATATTCAGTTCCTGACACAACAATTGGAAGATTTTTATGAAACCCCATGAGTTCGGATGGAGCTGAGAAGGGGCTACATTTCAGGACCACAACATGTCAGTCTCAAATGGGGTAAAAGGAATGGTGATATTCAATTGACTAAAGAAGTAGTCATAAGTATAGAAAAAGGGTCGTTCCCCTTGAGTCGAAGGAGGAAAACTAACCCTCTCCTCAGGGTCAAGTGACACTAACTCATAATTTTTCTCCTGGTTCCTACTACTACAAATCCTATGGTACCTCCTAAGTCGCACACAGTACTCAGGGTCAGCCACAGTAACACACATTAAAACTATGGAGTCCAGCCAGTCAAACATGCCGCCTAGGATCTTAGTAGACATCTCAACAATATTTTTACAAGAAGACATAGGTCAACTATTCCTACAGTAAGAAAAAGAAAAATTGGGTTACTACCAAACAACTCGGGCAAACATGGAAACAACTCAGACAATAACAGCAAAACATCAAGTGACAGATATGGTAATAAAAGGGAAACCCCAAGTCTCACACTAAAGCCCAGGGGCACCCTTTGAAGGCAACAACAAGGCAAGAATCCAAAAAGAGGAAATTTGACAGTCTATCTCTCAATAAGAAAAACACAAAGAGATCAATTCTTTTCTAACAAAGACACTCTACACAAACAGCAAGAAAAGCCATCATCAGCAACTGACCATGCAAAAATAAAAAATCATCAAAACTACAACCTTTCCTACCAATAGTTTATCTTCGAAGCTACAACCCTTCTCTATGAACCGTTCAAAAGCTTTGTACAGAAAGAAATTATGCAACCATAAACAGGAATAGTGGCCAAACAAAAACCCTAAAAAGAACGCATTTTTCTCAAAAAAGGAGCAAGTAAAGGGAATCACAGCATTAATTAAAAATAAAAGATGCAACCATTAGCAAAAAGGATCAAGCTTTTTCAAAACAGACTTGGTGAAAACCAAAGTTTTGCAGATATGCAATACCAAGGCAAACCATCGAAATGAAAAATGGAGGAAGAGATACCAACCTGTAAAGAAAGAGGAAATAAAAGAAAGGGCAACGATCGAAAACTGCACCGGCGAGCACTCTCGAGCTGAAGAAGACAGAAAAGTTTCGAAGCATGAGAGAAATAGAGGGAACGAAGCACTTCAGTGGATGACGAAGCGAAGGGCGAAGAGAAAGGAGAAGAAGAAACTGAAAGCAAGTCTTTTAAAATTCAAAATGACATGTAAAAGAGGGAAAGAAGGAAATGGCAAGAGGAGTTAATGGACATTAAATCCTTGCACGTTTCCAAGGAAACAAAAACGCGCACTGCAAATAAGGGAAGAAAGAAACGCTTCGCATTTTAAAAGCAAGAGGCTAACCTAACGGGAGTTCTACAAAAGATCGATAGAAGGCAAAATGCTCGAGCACGGCTGATAAACCCATATTTTATGAGTTATTTTGTGCTTAGTTTGAGTAATTTATTCAATCCTTCACCCACTTATTCATATTAATTCCATGGTTTTACTTTCCCGTCCTTATTATGTGATGTATGTGAAAAACATGTTTCCCAATCTTTAAAATGAATTATTTTAATTACCTTTATTTCCATTCGATGCTGTGATTAGTGTGTTGAGTAGTTTCAGATTTTCTAAGGCAGAATGACTTAAAGGATGGAAAAGGAAACGTACAAAATTGGAAGGAAAGTGCGAAACGGAGTTTTGCAGAAACTGGTATCCACGCGATCGCATGGACGACGCGATCGCGTGCCAGAAGCAAAGAAGCAGCAACGCGACCGCATGACTGACGCGACCGCGTGCCTTAAGTAGAACGCATACGACGCGGACGCGTGACTGATGCGACCGCGCCACAAGGAAAACTCCAGATGACGCGACCGCGTGACCCACGCGGACGCGTGACAGAGGCCACGTATCAGAATTTATAGAATACGCCCCCAGCGATTTCTAAAGCCCTTTTGGCCTAGATCCAGGTGCAGAACACACAGACTAGAGGCTATAAAGTGGAGGAATGCATCCATTCAAAGCGAGCTCGCATTTTTTATTACTTTCCATGATTTAGATTTAGTTTTGAGAGGGAGATTCTCTCCTCTCTCTCTTAGGATTAGGATTTAGGACTTCTCTTAGCTTTTAAGAGTGACTCTTGATCCAGGTTTAGTATTTACTTTAATTTGTGTTCCTATGCTACTTTTACTTTAATGCTTTTATTCGTATCTACAGATGTTGCCCAATTGGCTTATGAATTATTCCATGTTACAGATTGTTATTTGAATTAATGACTATTTGAGGTATTTCAGTTATTGATTGCTTTCTCTTTAATTTGTGTTACCATTGCTTTCCATCTAAGGACATTTTTATTCCTGCAATTTTACTTCTTCCCCTTTTGGTCTTGGTTAAGAAATCAGTAACTCAACATTATCAAACTCAACATAACTGATAATCGCTATCTTGCTAATTGAACTGAACTTCAATAATCCCAACTTTTTCTTAGGAATTAACTAGGATTCGAAGGTCAAACTAATTAGTCCCTTGACTTTCCTTTGCTTTAGTAAAGGTTAACTAAGTGAAATTTAGATTCAACTTTCATTATTGTTGAGAGAGATAATTAAGTTAGACTTCCAATTTCTCTTACCTTGCCAGAAGTTTGCTTTACAGTATTTATTTATTTTAATTGTCATCTAATTTACTTGTCATTTAAATCATTTGCTTCTCACCTTCTAAACCCCGATTACAACCTTTATAGCCAATAATAAGAACATACTTCCTTGCAGTTCCTTGAGAAGACGACCCGAGGTTTGAATACTCGGTTAACAATTTTTAAGGGGTTTGTTACTTGTGACACCCAAAACGTTTGTACGAAGGGATTTTTGTTGGTTTAGAGACTATATCTACAACGCGACTGTTTTTATGAACTTCTTTACTGGCAAAAATCCTAACGTCAAAATGGCGCTGTTGTCGGGGAACTGCTAACGTGTGCCTTATTATTGGTTATTGTAAATATTTTTCTTTTACTTGTTTATTTATTTCTGCTTTTCCTTTTTATTTTTCAATTTCTGCCATGAACTCTCACCCCTCTCGCTTTGAGTTTGGTTCTAACTTTGTTGAAGGAAATAGAAGTTACAGCAGGAATATGCTTCAAGGTCAGACCAATCAAGGATGGATGGAGCCAAGAGGATCCAATCAACCCTTTAGGCAGCAACACCCTCCGAGATATCCTGGACAAAGACCATTCTACCGTGCATACCCAGCTGAAAGATATGGTGGACAGCCTTGTAACTACCAACAAGCCCCACCCCGTGCATATAAACCATCCTTTCAACATAACCTTGAACCACCTCACTCACAAGCTTCTCTTCACCATTCGCCACCATATGATCCTTCCTTACCCCAGTACCAATCCAATCACTCCCAATCACCACCACTTTCCTATGTATCATGCCCAAGTCCGGCAACCCGAGAAGCAGAGGTTCGCCTAAAGGAAACAGTAAATAAACTCCAAACAACCATTCGACAACTGGAGCAAACAATAATTTAATGGGTTTCTAGGCACTCAAATACACAAGGATTAGCCACAGCCCCATGTGAACAGTCTAACGAAGAGCGTAGCATGAAGGAGATACCAAAAACTCCAGTGGACAAGACAGAGAATGAATTCGTACTAGAACAGGTAGAAGAAGCTGTCATTGTTCAAGAAGAAGAGTTGGTTGAAGATCTAGGAGATGCTGAACCTCCATGGGAACCCAGAACTGAGGAGAACTCCGTCAAAGATGCTACAGTTGATGCTAAGGAGGATATTGTACAATCTCCAAGGCAAGTTGTTTATGAAGAATCAGACGGAATAACCCAGGACACAAATTCCCTTGATGATGATAGTCACAAGTCAAATTCTCTTAGTAATAAATTTGCATCTGCAAGTGAATTCTCTGAGATCGAAGAATCTTCCCCAAGTGAATATGAAGACAATGCGGAGGTAGATTTCTCTCAACCTCCAATCTATGACTCAAGTGATGAGGAAGACATAGAAGACTTTGACCAGGACACAAATACAATTGTAAAGCCTTGCAAGGAAGTGGAGGAATTCACAGAAGAGCACAAGGGAGTAGAACTTACAGAACCACCAGAAACACCTACCCCAAGGCCATTACCACCTAATACAAGCTTCGAGTGGGTACAATCCTTAACCTATAACTTTACTTATTCACTTGAATATGGTTTGCTTGAAACAGATGGCCAGCTTAGAGTTCTTTGCGGCTTTAAGAGTAAGAGGGAAATGGCTCGTACTCAGAGTTGGTGCACAAGGTTCAATAAGGTTCCACGCTTCACCTTGAAGTACACGGATTGGTATCGTGCTCAATCGCATGGATCACGGAGAACGTTTGGTCACCATAGTGAGATTCTACTTTTTAAACCGCCCGGATGGAAACATATAGATCA
This sequence comes from Arachis hypogaea, assembly GCF_003086295.3. Lineage (NCBI taxonomy): Eukaryota > Viridiplantae > Streptophyta > Magnoliopsida > Fabales > Fabaceae > Arachis > Arachis hypogaea. Next base: position 80,201,983 of record NC_092052.1, read on the forward strand.
AGACGGACGCGGATTTAATAGCAAAGATTGGGATCCTGGAATCTATTCTGACATTCCTCACCCCGGGAGCCTAAAAATTTGTCTGAAGCTGCTCAGAAGCTTTACATGCCTAGTATGGGACCCCGGAGGCTATTGGCATTCCAAGCACTGGTGGAGATTTCTGGATGAATTTAAACACAAGCCACCATAACAGGAAGCCCTTCCAATGTCCAACGTAAGGACTTTAACTAAAAGTGCTAGGTGGGAGACAACCCACCATGGTATGATCGTTCCTTTTTGCAACTTTAATTTTATTTTGTTTTGTTTGTTTTTGAATTTTATTTTTATTTTATTGAACCTGGAATCATGCATAGCATTCACATTAAGCATTGCATCCTGCATTCAGTTTAAAAAAAAAAGGGATGCACGACGCGACCGTATGCCCTATGCGATCGCGTCATACTGCGAAAACACTATCCACGCGACAGCGTCATCCATGCGGCCGCGTGACCTGGAGATCGGCGTAAACATCCAACGTCCAGAAAGTTAGGCTGGAATCGTGCGGCCCTTGTGGGTTTTGCACAAATTGGCCCACGCGATCGCATCCCCCATGCGATCGCGTCACTTGCAAAATACCAATCCCACGCGACCGCGTGAGCGACGCGATCGCGTCGCATGGATTGCACATCACCCCAGAAGGAGGCAGAGAGTTGCGCTGAAATGGTGCTGGAGTCGTGCGTTTAGCACAATTTCCTGCGACGCGATCGTGCGACCCACGCGATCGCGTCACCCCATTATCACCCCACCACGCGACCGCGTCCCCCACGCGATTGCGTGGATTTGAAAATATAACCCCCCAGCCACGCGAACCCTATCAGTCGCGCAGCCCCCCAACCCTCTTCTCCCTCTCTTCTTCTTCTTCTCTCAACCACCACCCAGCCACCATTGCCGCCGCCCCGACCACCGCCTGACGCTGCCGCCGTCCCGATGCCGCCGCCACCTACCCCCTTCCTCCCTCCTCTTCTTTCTTCCTCTCTTCGCCCCTCTCCGCCACTGCCCTTCACGAACCACCACCCACCACCGCCGGCCATCCCAGCCGCGCCACCCCCTCTCCCCTATCCAACCCCCTCCCCTATTTCACCCATTACCCTTCCCAAAGCCCCTACCCCCTAACAGCAGCAACCACCGCCAGCCGCCGCGCTGGACGTCACCACCAACCACCGCGCCAACCACCAGACGCCACCATCACCACCACCCAACCACCTTCTTGCCTACTCCCCTTATTCAGCCTTCCAGGTTCCGCAACACGCAGTCCCTTTTATCCGTTCGTAGTTCTTCTTATTTTTTCCGTTTCTGTTCATAATTAGGATAGGTAGTCTTGCATGTTGCAGTGGATTTTAGGTTGTTAGGTAGCCTAGGCTGTGGTTAGTGGATCTAGGTCTGTTTATCTGCACTGTTCTTGCTTTTGTTTTATCATATTTGCGAATCTGCTGTTACTGTAATCTTGTTCATATGCTGTATTTCTTGTATATTGCTGCTCTTTACATTGAATTTTCATGTTTATATTATATATGTACCTGCAGCTTGGCTCTTTAATTCATATGAACTGCCTTGTTTACTGTTTATTTTCTGGGACAATCCAATTTTAGCCGGAATGCTGCCCAAATTTTTTGTGAATTATTTTCATTCATGTTTTGGTTTGAACTCTGTTGTCCTCTGCCTTAACCAAATCGTTTCATGAATGCTATGGCAGACTTTCTTATCCTCTTTGATTTCCTGGTTTATAAACTGCATCTGTGATATTCTGATTCCAGTTCTTGCTTTCTTTATATCTATTTGAATCAACCTCACCCTGTTTTCCTTGTTCGGTTATGAGTTATTTCTAGTCATAATTGTGAATCCTTGTTACATGGACTATTTTCTTTATGCCACTTACTTTAACCCACATTTTACTGACTCACTAATTTCAATTTACTAACTTCTTTTTCAAATTCTAACTATACTAACTTTTCCAAATCTCTTTTCTGATTTTTTTTTCTCATTTACCTCTAACTTTCTCACCATGGCATTATGACAATTTCTCTATTTAACTTGGATTCTGATACATTTTGGATTGTAAATTCTTCCTTTCAAACTTTTAAACTACTATACAATCCTTAATACACCATTACTTATCTCATTTACCTATTTCCCATTCTCCTTTGCCGCTTTGAGTTTTCTTTGTTTAATTGCCTATTTGCTTCCCTATTTTTATCTATAACCTGGTTTTCCATTTTTCAGGATGTCTGCCTCACAGAGGAAAGGAAAAGGCAAGGCTACTGGCAAGCACAAGAGAGGAGATTCCTCCCAGTCCATCATTGCCCTAATGCATGATTCCTCATGGCGGGAGAAGAACTTTACACAGCAGGAAAAAGCTGACCAGCTGCTCCCTGCAAATGATTCAATAAAATTTGCAAACCGATACTGCGAGCTGAAGTATCCGGCATTTGCAAACTCCAGGAATCTATACCTGGAGAGAACTCTACCGATTCCAGAAGCACTCCAGTAGTACACCACTGAGCAAATCAAGCAAAGAGGCTGGTTCTTTCTGGAGAGAGCACTGACAGAGGTCAATGCATCTTGGGTCAGGGAATTCTACTGCAACTACTACATCACCACCCTCGATGCAGTGAACCTAAGAGGAAAGCAGATTCTGGTCGCTGAGGAGGCCATAGAAGACATTCTCCGGCTCCTAGCCAAGTCCAATCAGCCTGATGGTTATACAAAGGCTGAGGAGGACATGCGCCTGATGTAGTTTGATTGGGATGCTGTAAAGGCACGAATAGCTCTCGACCCGACTGTTCCTTGGGAGATGGGTCAGGACACGACCATGCCTAGAGGGATCAAGAGGGCATACTTAAATGATGAGGCTCAGTTATGGCACCAGATCTTGAGCAACTATGTGATGCCGAGTACTCATGAGACGGAGATCCCAGCTGCTATGATCACCCTCCTATGGTGTGTGATGGAGGGTAAGAACCTTTATCTACCACGCTTTATCCGGCATTATATGGCCAGGGTCCACGTCCGAGGCACCCTCCCTTTTCCATATCTAGTTACACAGCTAGGCCGTCGAGCTGACATGCCATGGGAGGATGCCGATGAGAGACCACCAGCGGCGGATTGCAGGAAGATCATTCCTCACAGCAGGAACTTCCTAGCTTTGGGCTACAGACCACCACCCTTCACTGCTACTGATAAGACAGCCCCACCGTCTGCTGGACGGCTGCCCCTGCTGCCCCTGCTGCATCCACTGCACCTCCACCTGATTCTGAGCCCGTATACCGCCTCGTGCACCGCCTATTCCGACAGCTTGATCAGATGGAGCGCCGTAACCGGCGCCGGTATGAGAGATTGGAGCGTCGCAGCCAGCGACGCTATTCGCATCTAAAACTGATGATCCGACAGGGTGGTGACATCCCCTCCGAGCCCGACACACCATCAGAGCCATCAGAGGAGGAGGAGTATAAGCACGAGGAGGAGACTCACTTCCAGGAGGAGACCCATCAGCAGGCAGACACAGAGCAGGCTGCACCACATTAGGAGGTTACGCATCAGATCGAGGCTGCAGATCCGGAGATCCCGATCCAGTCAGCACCGCCTCTACAACAGCCAGACGCTCAGCCCACCACCACCACAGAGCCTCCAGCTACTATCCCTACCAGTGATGACACCCCTTCACACCCGGCTTGACTGAGCATCAGGGACGATGCTTCATTTTAACTGTGGAGAGGTCGCCATCTCTGGCGTTTTATTTTGGTGAACCACTACAGCTCTTTTTTCTTTTATTTTGGATATTTTTCTGTATTTTTCTTTTTGCTGCTTTTATGTATTTTTACTCTATTTCTGCATTTTGCATTTTTAGTTCATATTTTTAGTTATTTAGTTTAGTTTGCAATTCTGACTTATTAGTGGATTAATTAGTATAGTTTACCCTTTTTAGCATAAGATAGCATAGTTTAATTTGAAAAATATAAAAAGGAAGTAAGCTAGGAAATTGAACATAACAGATTTAAATCCATAAACCTTGTATATATAGCATTACATCATATAGTTAAGTTGACAACATTTCATCAAGGAGGAACATTAAAACTTTAAAGGCTACCCTAAATAATTTTTTATGAGAATAATGAGAATTTTTAACTAAACCTGCATAACATATATGAATGATATATGATGCTTGAGTTAGAGAACACACAGCCTGTGAGTCTTGAGCTTAGTTGTATGGTTGCATTCAAACCATAATTTCATTTTTGTTCTCTACTTTGCTTTAATCTATATGTCCAATTATAGAATATAGAATATAGATACATACCAAAAGAATGATTGAGGCCATCATTTGATTTTAGCTCACTTACCCTAAAAATAACCTACCTTTCACATCACCCTTGTTAGCCTCTTTGAGCCTTTAAAATCCCTTTTATTCTATTTAGCCACACTTCTAGCCTTAAGCAGAAAAACAAAATAAAATCCCAAGTTGAATCCTTGGTTAGCTTAAGATAGAAAATTATGAATAGATTAAAATGTAGGAAACCTATTGGGAACATGGATGATAGAAACAAAAGGTAGAAAAGTTGAAAGAAATAAAATAACTCAGAAAATTTGGGAAGCATGCTCATGAGAAATCAAAGTGATTCAATTACCATGTGCATTAAAAAAAAAATTATTTTTCAGCATTTAATAAAAGAGGATACAAAAGAATTCCTCAATGCAAAATAAAAGCAATGCACATAGGATAAAAATAAAATTGAAACAAGTGGGATAATATGGGAAAATTGGTAAAGAAGTTTCGTTCTACTAAATATGTATGTTAGGTGAGATCTTAGTTTAATTAAGGATTCACTTATTAGCTCACTTAGCCTTATAAATATATCCTTACCTTTACCTTGGCCCCATTACAACCTTAATTAAAGACCTCATGACTTTTGGTATGACTGTACTCTATAATTGTTGATTGGTTAGATGAAGAACAAAGTTATAGAAAGTAAGAATAAAGAGAAAAGTAGAGTGGATAAACCCAATAAACACTGAGTGACTAGAGGGTAAACACAAAATCCAGTGAGGGTTCAATAACTCATCAACATATATCTGTGCTTAATTTACCAATTGTTTTGCAAGTTTGTACAATATTTTTATTTCCCATCTCATTTGCTAAAATGCTTTATTATTTAAGGGTTGGCTATATATATATATATATATATATATATGACTCCTTGAGAATGTGAATTAATTTGACTACATGTAAGCTTTATATATGAGTGGATAAATTGGAATTGCATGACTCATTTAGGTAGATGCATTTAGAATAGGTTGCATTGCATAACATTTCACCACTTTAACCTTACCTTATTCTTTACCTTAGATTTAGCATGAGGACATGCTATTGTTTAAGTGTGGGGAGGTTGATAAACCCATATTTCATGAGTTATTTTGTGCTTAGTTTGAGTGATTTATTCAATCCTTCACTCACTTATTCATATTAATTGCATGGTTTTACTTTCCCGTCCTTATTATGTGATGTATGTGAAAAACATGTTTCGCAAGCTTTAAAATGAATTATTTTAATTACCTTTATTTCCATTCGATGCCGTGATTAGTGTGTTAAGTAGTTTCAGATTTTCTAAGGCAGAATGACTTAAAGGATGGAAAAGGAAACGTACAAAATTGGAAGGAAAGTGCGAAATGGAGTTTTGCAGAAACTGGTATCCACGCGATCGCATGGACGACGCGATCGCGTGCCAGAAGCAAAGAAGCAGCGATGCGATTTTTGAAGCCCTTTTGGCCCAGATCTAGGTGCAGAACACACAGACTAGAGGCTATAAAGTGGGGGAATGCATCCATTCAAAGCGAGCTCGCATTTTTTATTACTTTCCATGATTTAGATTTAGTTTTGAGAGGGAGATTCTCTCCTCTCTCTCTTAGGATTAGGATTTAGGACTTCTCTTAGCTTTTAAGAGTGACTCTCGATCCAGGTTTAGTATTTACTTTAATTTGTGTTCCTATGCTACTTTTACTTTAATTCTTTTATTCGTATCTACAGATGTTGCCCAATTGGCTTATGAATTATTCTATGTTACAGATTGTTATTTGAATTAATAATTATTTGAGGTATTTCAGTTATTGATTGCTTTCTCTTTAATTTGTGTTACCATTGCTTTCCATCTAAGGACATTTTTATTCCAGCAATTTTACTTCTTCCCCTTTTGGTCTTGGTTAAGAAATCAGTAACTCAACATTATCAAACTCAACATAACTGATAATCGCTATCTTGCTAATTGAACTGAACTTCAATAATCCCAACTTTTTCTTAGGAATTAACTAGGATTCGAAGGTCAAACTAATTAGTCCCTTGACTTTCCTTTGGTTTAGTAAAGGTTAACTAAGTGGAATTTATATTCAACTTTCATTATTGTTGAGAGAGATAATTAAGTTGGACTTCCAATTTCTCTTACCTTGCCAGAAGTTTGCTTTACAGTATTTATTTATTTTAATTTCCATCTACTTTACTTGTCATTTAAATCACTTGCTTCTCACCTTCTAAACCCCGATTACAACATTTATAGCTAATAATAAGAACATACTTCCTTGCAGTTCCTTGAGAAGACGACCCGAGGTTTGAATACTCGGTTAACAATTTTTAAGGGGTTTGTTATTTGTGACACCCAAAACGTTTGTACGAAGGGATTTTTGTTGGTTTAGAGACTATATCTACAACGTGACTGTTTTTATGAACTTCTTTACTGGCAAAAAACCTAACGTCAACGGCTTCCCAAAAGGGGTCAAAGTCTAAAAAATACGGCCTCAAAAGAAAGACCGAGCTCATGCAAGGGCACTGTTCATACCCTGAGTCGAGCTGGGTGACCCGGGCAGACTAAAGACACAAGTGACCGACCTCTTCAGGTTGGGTTGCCACCGAACTCTTCTCAAAGAGTTCAGCCAAATCACTATAGGAGCCCAAAACAGGCCCAAAACAAAGAAACACAGCCCAAATCTAAAGGCAACCAAAGCCTAGAAAGATAAAGGCGTTTCCCTTTAAAGATAAGACGACTTCACTCAAAGATAAGATAAGATAACTAACTTATCTCTAGAAAGGTCACTCCGCACCACTATAAATACACTGGAGTACCCAGGTCTAACTCATACACTGATTCTACTAAAAACCTGCCTAAAGTACGTGCTAACTTAAGCATCGGAGTCTCTTGCAGGTACCACCACCTTCTGGTAACGAAGGATCAGCAGCACCACCATGCCCAACAAGTTGGATACGACAGCTCCGGCCACCACCGTAGGTCTCGTCCGAGATCGACCTACAGTTTCAGGTAACCCTCGGAATAGATAGGCTTGCCTTTAGCATCTCTCTTCCACTGAGCTCCTTCTACAGAAATGTCTGAAAGGACTTGGTCCAGCCTTTTCTAACAACTCTAATTTTTTTACTAACACGAGTTTCTCTTAAAATAAAATTTTAAAGCGATTAGTTTTATTTTGACGAGCTGATTTCAAACCCCGAAGTAAAATAGATGGTAATATTATTTTATTATTATCTTCTTTATCTATTTTACTTGCTCCAAATATAATTAAGCATGGATAATAATATTAATATTATTACCAAGTCTGACTTTTACCGATAAAACTAACTATTGGTATTTCTTGATGAGCTTAGAATTGCTAATTGATGAACGGATATTTGCTAGTAAAGAATTCACAATAAAGTCTCGTTGCTAGTATAGTTTCTAAACCAACAAAGAATCCTTTCATACAAAAATTTGGTTGTCACTTAAGCAAACCCAATAAAAATTAATAACCGAAGTATTTAAACCTTGGGTCATCTCTCAAGGAATTACAGGGAGGTGTAGTTATTATTGGTTATGAGATAATATATTTTTTTGGGTTTTTGTAAAGGTTGAACAAGGAATGTAAATGACAAGAAAATAAATTAATAATTAAGAAAAGTCTTAACGAGTATTGAGAATTGGAATTCCTATCCTTATTATCATCATCAATTATGATAGTAATTGTCCATTGCTCCCACTTAGTCAACCTCTAACTATGAAGGTAGATCAAGTGGATAAATCAATATGAATCCTGAAGTCCTAGTCAACTCCCAAGGAAAGACTAGAGTTAGTAGAATTCAAATCAACTAGCAAGTCTCAAATAGCAATCAATAAAAGACCTTTGATAATTCAAGAGTCTCCAATTAATCAATCCATATTAATAATATAAAAATAGAAGAAGCAATAAATATAAAATACCTCAAATTGCATTAAATAGAAAATTGAATCTAACATGGAGAATTCATAAACCAAATTGGAAAAAAAGAGAATCAATAAGGAAAATAAATAAACTAGAATGCTAGAATAAATAAAATTAGAAGAGAAACTAAATTAAAGGAACATTGAACCTGGAATTGAAAATAAATAAACCTAAAACTAGGAGAGGTCCTAAAACCTAGAAAGAGGAGAGAGCCTCTCTCTCTAGAAACTACATCTAAAACCTAAAATTATGTAAAATTGATGAATGAATGTATGAATCAATTCTCCCACTCTGTAGCCTCTAATCTATGTTTTCTGGGTCAAAAATAGCCCAGAAATCGCCCTGATACATCCAGCACGTGGCTCTGTCACGTGTACGCATCGTCCACACGCACGCGTGGATTGAACTTTCGCCAGGTCATGCGTACACGTGATCCATGCGTGTGCATTGCCTAAAAGCATGGCAACTTTGGCAAATTATATATCATTTCGAAGTCCCGGATGCTATCTTTCCAATGCAACTGGAACAGCCTCATTTGGACCTCTGTAGCTCAAGTTATGGTCAGTTAAGTACGAAGAGGTCAGGCTGGACAGCTTAGCAATTCCTTCAGTTTCTTGTATTCCTTCCACTTTTGCATCTTTTGCATACGTCCTTTCCATCCTCTAAGCCATTCCTTCCCCGTAAAGCGTGAAAACACTTAACACACAGATCACGGCATCGGATGGTATAAAGGGGAATTAAAAATAAACAATTTAAAGGCTTAGGAAGCAAGTTTTCAATCATAGAACCAAATTGAAAATGAATTGTAAAATTATGCAAATTATATGAATAAGTGAGCAAAAAATTGATAAAAACCACTCAAATTAGCACAAGATAAACCATAAAATAGTGGTTTATCAATCTCCCCACACTTAAACATTAGCATGTCCTCATGCTAAGTTCAAGGAGATAAAAGGAATGAATGGGGAAAGTAAGACTCATGAAATGCAACCTATATATCTAACTATATGCTAAGATACTTCTGTCCACTTGGTTAAAAGTAAACAAGTTCTCCAAGACGAACATAAACCAGATTTCACTAATTCAAATCATGCAATAAAAGATAGGTAAACTTGTAGGAAGATAGCTCATGAAAGCAGGGAATATAGAATCAAGCATTGAACCCTCACTAGTAGTGTATATGCATTCTAATCTTTCAGGTGTCTAGGGTTGATCGCTCTACTCTTCTCTAGTCATGATTTAATTTCTAAAGCTTTGTTCTTCATCTAACCAATCAACAAATATTTAATGTACCAATGCAAACATCGTGAGGTCTTTTCAAGGTTGTAATGGGGCTAAGGTAAGGGTGAGGATATATGTATGGCCATGTGAGCTAAAATATGAATCTTTGACTAGCCTAAGTTCTCACCTAACATACACACACTCTCTATGTTTTTTTTCTCTTTTTTTTCTAAAAAAATAAAATTAAACATAACATATCAATGCACATGGATTTTTAATTTTCTCTGGTCTCACATGAGTAGGTATCGAAATTCCCAATATTTAAATAAAGAAAAAACACAATACATTCCCTATTAACCCATGTTCCCACATTTTTCCCACACTTAGTTGACACACAATCTCTAACTTAAGCTAACCAAAGATTCAAACTAGGTAATTACTTGTTTTTCCGATTAAGGCTAGTGATGTAGTAAAATATAGAACAAATGGGGATTAAAAGGCTCAAAGTGGCAAACAAAGGTGATTGAAAGGGTAGGCTATTTGGGATAAGTGAGCTAATAACAAACGATGGCCTCAATCATATGCAAGCATGCAAATACACTAAACAATGGACATATAGAATGGAACAAAGAAAAGATTGCAATCATAGAGAAGAAAACACACAAGAATAAAATATTATGGTTAAATAATGTAACAATATAATTAAGTTCAAAATCTCACAACTTGTGTGTTCTTAGCTCAAAAACCATGGTCTAATTTACAATCTTCAAACAAGTTTAACACAAATTTTTTAATTTAAATTAGTGAAATATTATAAAATAGGGTCTTTAAAAGAATTTATCACTCCAACTAAGTAGTAGCTAAATGCACAAAATCAAACAAATATGCAAATGCAACAACTAATTTAACAAAGAAAATTAAACATTTGTGATGAGAAGAAAATAACTAACCCACGGAAGTCGGTATCCACCTCCCCACACTTAAAGATTGTACAGTCCTCGGTGCATGCTTAGATGTGCAGGTGGATGGGTTGCTCCAACTAATGCTGTTCTCCAAAGGTTGTGCAGATGGACTTGTCTGTTGTCCTATTGAGAAGCTTTTTCTTTCCCTTTTCGGTGGTCATCCTGAAAGAAGAGGAAAGGAAAGAAAAGTAACCTAAAAATAACGATAGAAAATAAATAAAATATGGTTGGGTTAATGCCAAATAATGAGGGTCTCAATTACATGGTAGCTACAACATGCAAGTGAGAAGACAGTAGAAGCAGATGGCATATCAATAGTGCAAAAATTACAATAATAGGGGAGAGAGTGTGGGTAATGAGAGACAATATAAATCATGTCAATGCAAAAGGAACACAGGTATCATAAAAAACTGGCATTAACAGATAAATAATATTACCCAACAGTGTAAAACAAGTCACTAAGCACCAAAATAATACCAGAAAAGATACAACAGTTGAATAAGAACATTTGACACCAATGAAAAAAGAATAACTTTAGAAAACAAAATTAAAATGCAATGAATGAAAGTATGCAAATAAATTATGTAAAATAGAATGAAAGTGAAGAAGGATGAGAAGTTAAAGAGATGAAGAAGAAGACAGTAAGAAAGGAGGAGGAAAGAACGAGAAAGGATAGAAGAAAGAAGTAAGAATTTAAAAACAGGGCGCGACACATACGCATGCATCACGCGTACATGTGAAAACTGAGTTGGCCATTCGACACGTAAGAATTGGCCACACGTACGCGTGGTATGAGCTTGTGCCTCTAGCACAGTTCCAGCACGAGGGCAGCACAACTCTCGGATCAAACACCCATTAACGCCGATTGCCATATCCACACGTGCACGTGCTTGACGCATACGCGTGGATTTCCCAAGTTGCAAGTGATGCATACGCGTCATAGACGCGTACGCGTGGGTCAAATTGTGCGCAGAGCACACCAGCCGCACGATTCCATCACAACTTTCTGTTCGTTGGATGGGATAACAAATTGGGAATCGACGCCCACGCGTGGCCTACGCACACGCGTGGCCTACGCACACGCGTGGGTTGCCCTTTTTTTATGCAGAATGCAGAAATTATGGATGAACATGAATAAAATAAAATAAAACCAAGAATAAAACAAAGTAAAATAAAACTTAGACTAAAAAAGAACGATCATACCATGGTGGGTTGTCTCCCACCTAGCACTTTTAGTTAAAGTCCTTAAGTTGGACATTTGGGGGGCTCCCTGTCATGGTGGCTTGCACTTGAACTCGTCCAGGAATTCCCACCAATGTTTGTGCTTCCAATAGCCTCCGAGGTCCCACACTAGTTGCATAAAGCCTTCAAGCAAGTTAAAGTAACTGACAAGGCCCCAAGAGTATTGATTGTTGGAATGAATTCCGGGGTCCCAAACCTTGCTTTTGCACCCGTCTTCTTGTTGATCATTAGTGTTCCAATCGAGTGGCAAGCAATCTGAAATGCAGAATGCAGAATGCAAAATGCAGATGCTGATGCAGACATTATGAATGAACACTAATAAAAATAGTATAAAATAAAACTAAGGATAAAAATGAAAGATCATACCATGGTGGGTTGTCTCCCACCTAGCACTTTTAGTTATTGTCCTTAAGTTGGACATTTGGTGAGCTCCTTGTCATGGTAGCTTGTGCTTGTACTGATCCTTGAATCCCCACCAATGTTTGGACATCCAATAAGCTCTATTAATACCAAGTAAATACCTCAAACTTTGATGGAGTTCTTCACAAGCTTTGACCTCCCAAGATTGATCCCTATATATTCTCAGATCCCAAATCTTGTTTCTACACCTGTCTTCAAGTGGATCATGATGATTCCATCCGGGTGGTTCAGCCTTGGAATTCTCATTTAGGCACCCAAACATCCTCCTAGACCCGATTAATTGAGAATTATACCAATCCTTGCAATCAGGCCTTGAGCTTCCAACCATAACGAACCTAGGATGGTGTTGCCAACCACTAACCATCTCCCTTTTGCTCTTAAAACTGCAGATAGCTCTAAGTTGTCCATCCATTTCAAGCAGACCATATTCAAGTGGGAAGGTACAGTTCATGGATAAGAATTTTACCCACTTGAATGTTGTGTTGGATGGTAACGGCTTGGTGGGAGGTATCTCTAGTGGCACCCTTTTGCCAATGTATGCTTCACTATTTTGGGCTCCTTTTGATGGTCTCCACCTCCTTACAAACCTCTTCAACTTCAACCTCTTCCTCTTTGTAGTTTTCTTCCAATTCAATCTCTGCTTCATTGCTTACCAAGGGCATGGGAGGCTGTGTATTTTCTTCTTTAATCTCCATCTCTTGATCGATCTCTGCAAAGTCTTCAACCATGATATGCCTTGGAGGTTCTGCATCTCTGACGTGGTGGAAATTGGCGAGTTAGGAAATTATTATAAGAAATATGTTACAAGTACAGTTCTTAACCAACCAGAAATTCGCTTATCAATTTAGAAGGGTTGTCACAAAATTTAAATTAAAATAATGGGAGTATGAATCCCAGGTCGTCTCCCAATGAGTTGCAGAGAGATGTGCTATTTTATTAATCAGATGTTTTCAAAAATGTTTTGAGTTGAATAACAGGAAATTAAATTGGAGAATTTATGTAATTTTAAATAAAAACCTTGACGGGGAGTAGATTAGTTGGAAGCCCTATTCTTGTTGGAGTACTCTCAAGATTAACTGATAATTGAGGGTTGTTCTGTTTAGTTATCCCTTACTAGGTAAGGGAAAGTCAAGCAAGTTGGAAACCTATTTCTATTCACAAATTTCAATCCGCTCAATTGAAAAGGATTGGTGTCAGTGACTAGAGGGCAATCCAACAATAAACCCAATTACAATTTTTCTTTCAAGCATTCCAACTCAAGGTCATCCTTTCAATCAACTCCCATCCAAGTTATGGAACTACTCGCTCATTGTAAATGTAGAATTCATAATATAGGAAAGGGAAATATAGAAAGACATGATAAATAATAATCAAAGGGATCAATTAGAAATAAAAATAGTTCTTGTATTAATAAATTCTAAAAATAATCCAATAATAATTCTGAGTAAACAAAGGACATGGAAGAGTAAGAGACAGGTAAAGAAAACAAACGAGAATGATGAAGTCTTGCTGAGGTAATAACTCTTCTCAATATCCCAATGCGAAAAGCAATAAAAATAAAATCCTAAGAACTATGAATGTGTAGAGAGAAAACCTAGAGGAGGAGTAAAAACTAGATCTAAAACTGAGAATTGCCTGTAATGAATGTTCTCTTTCGTTTCTGCATGTTCCCTGGCTCTGGTTTGCCTTTTTGGGCCAAAAACTGGGTCAAAACAGGGCCCAAAATCGCCCCCAGTGAATTCTACAGATTCTGTAGATCGCGCGTGTCACGCGATCGCGTCATTCATGCGGACGCGTCATCTGGCGTTTTGCCTTGCCACGCGTGCGCGTCGTCCACAGCTCCACATCACTTGTGCAATTCCGATCCGCGCGGTCGCGTGAGCCATGCGTCTGCGTCACTGCGATTTGCTCTATGTCGCGCGGTCGCGTGAGCCATGCGTCCGCGTCACTTCTCGCTGGTCGTCTCCTCCATTTCTTGTGTTCCTTCCACTTTTGCAAGCTTCCTTTCCAATCTCCAAGTTATTCATGCCCTATAAAGCCTGAAACACTTAACACATAGATCACGGCATCGAATGGAATAAAGGAGAATTAAAATACATAATTAAAAATCCCTAGGAAGCAAATTTTCAATCATGGAATAATTTTGTGAAAGAATTATAAATGCATACTAATCATATGAATAAGTGGATAAAGAATTGATAAAACCATACAATTAAACACAATATAAACCATAAAATAGTGGTTTATCAACCTCCCCACACTTAAACATTAGCATGTCCTCATGCTTATTTGAAGGAGATAAAATAAGTGAGTAGGAACATGTAAAACTCATGCAATGTAATGCAACCTATATTATGAATGCAACTATATGATTCTTGTCTACTTGATCAAAAGTAAATAGGCTCTTCAAGACAATCACAAATCAAACTCCACTAATTCAATTCTTATACAGTAAGAACAGATAAAAATGCAAGAAGGTAGCTCATGAAAGCAGGGAACATAGAATTTAAGCATTGAACCCTCACTGATGATGTATGTATGCTCTAATCTCTCTAGTGTATAGGGCAATCACTCTATCCGTCTCTAATCATGCTTTCTAATTTTTGTTCTTCACCTAACCAATCAACAATATTAATATACCAATGCAAACATCATGAGGTCTTTTCAAGGTTGTAATGGGGCCAAGGTAAGGGTAATGATACATATATGGCTAAGTAAGCTTACAAATTGAATCTTTAATTAACCCAAGCTTCAACCCAACATATATATTCTATATAACTTAAATTTCACACCTAGCCACCCAAAATTTCTCTTTCACATTCTATACTCATGCATCAACTTTTATTTTAATTTTATCATATATGCATTGATCCCTGAATTTAAACTTAGCATTGGGGGAATTTTGTCCCCTTATTTATTTATTGAATATTTTTGGATTTTTTTTAATACAAACATAAAAATAACATAGCTTATCAATGCACATAGATTTTTAATTCTTATAGTTTCACATGAGTAGGTACCCAAATTCCCATTATATTATCATGACACATTCCCTTATTATCTTTTGTTTCCACAATTTCCCATACTTAATTAACACATACAATTATATCTTAAGCTAATCACAGATTCAATTGGGGATATATAATTGTTTTTCCGCTTAAGGCTAGTAATGCGGCAAAATACATAACAAATGGGATTTAAAGGCTCAAAGTGGCTACCAAAGGTAATTGAAAGGGTATGCTTAATTTGGATAAGTGAGCTCGAACAAATATATGGCCTCAATCATATGCAAGCATATAAATATATTAAACATTGGACATATAGGATGAAACAAAATATAGATTACAATCATGGAGAATTAAACACACAAGAATAAAATAATTATTTTTAAATAATGTAACCATGCATAAAGGCTCAAGTCTCACAGGTTGTGTGTTCTTTAGCTCAAAAACCATGTTCCAAATATAACTTCAAGCAAATTTAACATAAGAGTTTTGATTAAAATTAGTGGAATTTTGTTCTAAAAATAGGGTCTTAGAAGAAACTTATTGTCTTTTCAATCAAGTAGAACATGCATGCAACTAACCTATTACTGTGCAATTTATCCTATTCTACAAAAGAAAAACTAACTAAATATCCTAATTTATTGGTGTTAGGGAAGAGAAATTACCTCCGGAAGTCAGGTACTGACCGACCTCCCCACACTTAAGGCTTTGCACCGTCCTCGGTGCCATCTGTCAAGAATAAGGGTGGGCTGGTAGCAGTATCTCCATAGTCCGGACCGTCATGGCTCCCTGTGCTGGTAAAGGAAGTGGAGTCCAGGGTGTCTGAGTCCTTGAATTTTCCCATAATCAGCTCATTGAGGTATGTGAATCGGCGCTTGTTATGACGCTCTCTCATCTTAGCTTTGTGTTCCTGTCGATCTAACCTTTCGAGTATCTGATGGAGCATTTGGTTTGTGGTAGGTGCTTGTGGTGCTGAAGGAGGAATTTCCTCAGCTGGTTCAGTAGGCTGGCTAGTAGTGGCTGCTGGGAGTCTAATATATTTCCCGTTAGGGACGTACTGATCATCCCGTGGAAGCATGGCTTTAGTGTCCCCAGCTCTGTAGGAGACTCTGGCTGTTGAGACAAGATCTGAGACCAAGGCGAGAAAAGGTAAGTTGCCCGCACTCTGTACGTGTCCATGGAATTCCGGATGTGTCTTGGTAGGTTCAGAGGCTGGTCTGTAAGGATGCACCATAGTAGAACGGCCATGTCTGCAGTGAAGGAGGACTCGTGAGTGCTCGGAAAGACGTAATGGGACATGATCTGTGCCCATACGCGAGCCTCCAAGGTAAGTACTGAAGCCGATATTCCCTTAGGGTGGGAACGATGGTATCTGTAGATCCATCTGCTGTCAGGTTGTGCGATAACTCTGAGAACGGCGTCCCAATCAAATTGGTACATCTGGCGCTTGAGTGCGGCTTCTTGAAAGGCATCCAATTCTTCTGGAGTAGGGGGAATATCTAGAGCTTGTTGAATGGCCTCTTCTGTAATGGGGACTTGCTTCTGACGGACATAGACAGACTGCAGGGTTGGCAGGTGGAAATTAGAGTAGAACTCAACTACCCAAGAAAGATTAACCTGCCTTGACTGTCTCTGTAGGAAACCCCATTGTCTTCGGGCAATTTGCGGCTCAACAAAGGTAGCAATATTGGGCGGGAGGATAAGAAGATATTCGTTGTTGTAGCTCCTGTTCTGCCAGGATAGGGAACATCTGCTCACAGTAGCGATTGCGAAATCGCACAGTGTCCTTTGCTGGGAAGGCTTTCTCTTTTTCATCAACCTTTATAATCCGCTTAATTCTCTTTGTTGAGGGCTTTACTGCAGTTGAAGAGGGTTCTGCCACTAATGCTCTTTTTGTTCCTCTTCTTGCTGGTGGTTTAGGAGTAGCTTTCCCTTTACCTTTCTTGGTGGCCATCCTGAAAAGGGAAAAAGAAAGTAACTTTGAAGTTAAAGGGATAGAGCAAGGAAAAGGGTGGTACAGGTGATAATAATGCACAGTAAAGAAGGATGTTGATGTGCGGAAAACGATCCGACACAAAACTAACCGGCAAGTGCACCGGGTCGCATCAAGTAATAATAACTCACGGGAGTGAGGTCGATCCCACAAGGATTGAAGAATTGAGCAATTTTAGTTTAGTGGTTGATTTAGTCAAGCGAATCAAGATTTGCTTGAGAGATTTGTGATTTGCAGAATTTAAATTACATGGAAAGTAAAGGGAATGGGTAATTCACATGAAATTAAAGAGCAAAGAAAGTAAATAAGCTGAATCTTAAAGTGCAAGTAATATAAATTGCAGAAACTTAGATCGCAAGAAATGTAAATTGCAGAATCATAAAGTGCAAGAAATTTAAATGGCTTGAATTGTAAAGGGAATTGGGAATTGGATTTGCAGAAATTAAACAGAGAAAAGTAAATCTCAACAAACAGAAGAGTAGAAGATGCCTTGGATTGAATCGGATCTAAAACAGAAATATAAAAGAGCTTGAAAAGCAGTAAACAGAGAATTCGAAAATGGGAATCCAGATCTCAGGACTCAAGAGACTAGATAACCGAGTCTAGATCTCAATGCCTTCCTAGATCCAACAAGAGCAATTGCAAAGGAAATGTAAATTGCAGAGAAAGTAGAAGAAGAAGCAATTAACAGAAAGTGAAATTCAATGATGCGGAAAATTAAACAAGATTCCAAGGTGAGATTGAAACAGAATTTCTTCAATTCTCCACCCAAGATCCGAAGCAAGAAAAGTAAAGAGTATTCAAGCAAGAACAAGGAAGAAGAGAGATCAATTCTCCTTCTCAAATTCTCTTGAATTAAAACAACAATGCCAGAATGTAAAAGTGAGCTCTCTACAAACTACCAAATCAAAACCGAAAAAGAAAGCTTTCTAGAATCTTAAATCCTAATCTATTTATACACTTTCTTCAAATGGTCTTCAAGCCTTGAATTGGGCCTTTGCTCTTGATGGAATTGGGTTGATAGAGGCCTTGGTTGATTGCTCTTGGAGTTGGAAAGAGAACCGAAGTGAACCGGGTTGGGAATTATAAAAGCTTGAGTAAAAGTTTGAGTAAAAGTTTGAGGCAAACTTTTACTCAAACTTTTTACATCAGCAACCCCATTCTTGCTGCTACCAACGTTTGAGCTAAAGTTTGGGGTCAAACTTTTGCTCAAACGTTGGCCCCCTTATGCACACTCATGGTGCCAACGTTTGCCAAAAAATTTGAGGCAAACGTTGGCGCAAACTTTTTGTCTCCAGGGTGTGTTGCTGATGGCGCCAACGTTTGCCAAAAAGCTTGAGGCAAACGTTGGCGCAAACTTTTTCTCTCCAGGGTGTTGATTTGTGATGCCAACGTTTGCCAAAAAGTTTGAGGCAAACGTTGGCTCAAGCTTTTCTCCCAAAAGTTTGAGCTAAAGTTTGAGGCAAACTTTTGCTCAAGCTTTTTTTTTGTTCCCTGGTGTGTTTTCACTTGTCCGAAAGTTTGAGCTAAAGTTTGAGGCAAACTTTTGCTCAAACTTTTTGTTCTCTTTTGCTCCTAGCCATTCCTTCTTGCTTCAACCTTTCTCCAAGCTTTCTTCACCTATCATTAATCAACCAAACACATCAAAGCTATGCTCAAAATCATGAGTTTGTCATTCTTTAATAATATGTGGTAATTATAGCATAAATCCTCATGAAATTGCATTAATTCATCTATGGTTGATTAAATCAAAGGAAACATGGAAATCTACCCAAATTGGCTTGCTTATGGCTTAAGAAAGTGGATAAAATCAATTGAAAACAAAAGAAAAAGGCTAGTGAAACTAGGCTAAGATGACTTGTCATCACAACACCAAACTTAAGGCTTGCTTGTCCCCAAGCAAGAAAAGAATTATTGAGAAGAAAGAATGAAATGGAAGAGGATGTTCATGCTAGCAGAGTATTATTGGTAGTTCATGGGGTTTTATGTGGATATGTAAACACTCACTTCTTATTGACTTTTAGGCCTAGAAAGTCTCCTTCAAACATCAAGCAACACACTGCTATAACCTCTCATTATTCCTTTGTCCTTGACTATTGTTTTTCTCTATAAGCTTTAGTTCAGTGTCATGTGTAACAAGTTCTTTTCTTTCTTTATACTTGACACATTATTCACTATAGACACTTGGCTCACATTCCTTCTTAGAACATTGATGCCCAGCACCTCTTTGGGTTACTAAATGCCTTGTATTTAGGTTGCTCTTGATAGTGGACTTTCAGCTGATGATCCCGGGTTAGTTAACCCAAGTCACCGAGTGTTGATGCACTCCAAAGAACTTAATAATCCAAGAAGATCCTAGTACAGAGACACCACAGGCATATATTCTAAGGTTCAAGCTATTGGTGTCTAG
The DNA here is from genome assembly GCF_003086295.3 of Arachis hypogaea. Classification (NCBI taxonomy): domain Eukaryota; kingdom Viridiplantae; phylum Streptophyta; class Magnoliopsida; order Fabales; family Fabaceae; genus Arachis; species Arachis hypogaea. The sequence continues at coordinate 80,221,504 of NC_092052.1, forward strand.
CTTTACTTCTTTTTTCTTTTATTCTATTGCCAATTTTTGGCTTTTTCTTTTCTCTGTTTGTTTTTCTTTTTAACCAAGGACTTTTATTTGATTGAGATTCATAGACAGTAGGCCACTTTCTACTTAGAAGGAGACATCCTAGTTCTCTTATTCACTAAAAGTAAGCTATCATACAATCACATATAAATACCACTACTTACTTTTATTGTACTTCTATCTAACAGAGAACTATCTCACTTCACATTCAAACATTTCTTTTATTGAATTAAAGATACAGGGGACAAAGCATGATTTTTGTTAAGTGAAAGTAAACACTCAAGCACACACTTAGACTAGCTTACTTATTTTAAGAGTGATTCTACTTGTACTAGATGAACACTTTAGCAAGACACAAGTCAAAGCATTTTTCAACAGCAAGAGTTAAGTGTAGATACAACCTATTGATTTGCAGTTTCTTTGTCCTTCCTTCTGCTGTGCCCTTTTGAGTTATGATGCATAGTGTCTTCAAATGGTGGTGAATTCCCTGCAAAATTCTCAAAAGTTGCTTGCTTCTTAAGCCCTTAGGTAATTGGTTAGTGTGCAAGACTTTCTTGTAGGCTTTTGAACTTACTTTGGTGTGTGAACACCAAACTTAGTCCCTTGCCACTGCCTCTGATGCATCAAGTTAACCACATGTGAAATCCTTGTGTCTTTGCTAAAGGCAATAAAACTAAAAACTAGAAACAGACAATGATTAAATGATTCATCTGATTGCTTAGAGCTAGCAACCCTTTATGCAGAAGGTGAGAATGTGTTTTTAAATGAGATTTCGGTGGAACACCAAACTTAGAATCCTTCATTCTCCCTTAAATTGTTTTGGTGTGTAACACCAAACTTAGCTCCTTACAATACAGGTGAATCTACTTAACCTTTTTATTGAACTAGCTATGAAAAAAAAGAACTACCTCAGGTTGGGTTGCCTCCCAACAAGCGCTCTTTTAATGTCACTAGCTTGACATCCTTCATTCTTTGATCATGGGGGCTGAAAATCATAGTGCCTCAACTTTTCTCCTCTTACTGTGAACTTCCTTCCAGTCTCCTCTTTGATGATCTCTAAGTGTTCAAGTGAAAGGACCCGGTTCACAGTGTAATATTCAAATAATTATGGAGACATCTTCATTGGTTGTGTGTTTAACACTACTTTATCCCCTGGTGAAAAGCCTTCAGTGGGGATTTTCTTGTTTTTCCACCCTTTTGGCCTCTTCTTCTTTTCTTCTTTCTTAGGAGATGATTCATGCCTTGGTGGTTCTTTATCTGGAATGTTGAGGTTCTCATCTGGGGGTTTTGGATCTAGTTCCTCCTTGATTTCTTTAGTCTGTTGCACCATCTCTACTTCTTTCAAGCATGGATGTAGAAGTCCTGGAGTTAACTCATTGAATGCCTCCTTCAAGCTTTGATCCTTGGCCTTATCCTTCATACAATCTTCTTCTTGAGTGGGCTCATGTGGGTTTTTAAAAACATGGAATGCTAGGTGCTCATCATGCACTCTCAGCAACAATTCCCCTTTTTCAACATCTATCAGTGCTCTGCCCGTAGCAAGAAAAGGCCTCCCTAGGATGATGGGGGTGTTAGGGTCCTCCTCCATATCCAGAATGACAAAATCAGCTGGGAGAAGGAATTTCCCCACTTTTACCAGTACATTCTCTACAACTCCAACTGCTTGCTGGATGGATTTGTCAGCCATTCGAAGGAGTATTCGTGTGGATTTCAGCTCACAAATTCGAAGTTTCCTCATTAGTGACAAAGGCATCAAGTTTATGCTTGCACCAAGGTCACAGAATGACTTTTCAATTGTTATGTCTCCTATGGTGCAAGGTATATAAAAACTCCCAGGATCATCTTTCTTCTCTGGTAACTCTCTTTGGAGAATAGCACTACATTCCATTGTCATCTCAACAATTTGTCCTTCTTTTAGGGACTTTTTCTTTGTCAGCACTTCCTTCATAAATTTGGCATACACTGGCATCTGTTCAAGTGCTTCTAAGAAAGGAATATTGATGCTGAGGTTCTTGAATATGTCCAGGAACTTTGAGTATTGCTTATCCTCATTCTCTTTTTTGAACCTTTGAGGGTATGGATGTTTGGGGATATGTGGCTTCACCCCTTCCTTCTTCTCTTGTAGTTGTGTTTCAAGGATGTCCTTATCTCTCTTTGAGCTTTTTTCATTCTTGATTTCTTGATCTTCTTCACTTCTCTCTTCTGTCTCTTTTTGTGGAACTTCTCTGTTGTGTTCTTCCTGATTGATGGCTTTCTTCTCACTTTCCACTATAATTGCTTTGCACTCCTCCCATTTTGTGGCTTTTCCTTTGTTCCTTGGATAGTCTTCAGTGGTACTGGGGGATGCATTTTGTTGCTTTTCGCCCAACTCTGAAACTTGCTTAGCTATTTGCCCCATGTGTCTCTCAAGGTTTCTGATTGAAGTCTCTTGGTTTTTGAATGCCAGGGCCTGATCTTTCCTTGTAGCTTCCTGATCTTGTCTAGCTGATTTTTGATCTTGTCTGGCCATCTCTTGATTTTTCATGAGTTTTTCCATCATTATCTCTTGGTGCTTCATCATCTTTTCCATCAATGTCTCCAAATTGGAGATTCTTTGAGTGTCTTTTGATGCTTGTGGCTGGTTGTGGGGTGTTGAAGGTTGATGGTAGGTGTTTTGGTTAGTGGTTTGGTTATTGGGTGGACAGTAGCTAGAATTTGGGTGGTTATTTTGGGGTTTTCTATATGGATTGGGGTTAGTGTTTTGCTGGTTGTGGTTTTGGTTATTTTTTGAGTTGTTTTGCTTTGATTTTCATTGCCATGATTGCTGGTTTTGAGTGTGGTTATCTCCCCATCTTATGTTTGGATGATTCTTCCAGGATGGATTGTAGGTGTCACCATAGACTTCATTTTGGCCGGAGCTTTGGTTGTGCACATATTGAGGTTGTTCCTACTGCTGATCTTCTTGGTTTTCTTCATTTTGCCCCCATTTGGTTGATGATTGGCTTGTGTTGACTGCTGCAACTTGGAAACTATCAATCTTTTTAGCCATCTGCTCAAATTGTTGTTGAATCTGCTCCTGCATTATCTTGTTTTGAGCTAGGAGGGTGTCAACCCCTTCCATTTCTAACACTCCTTTCCTTTGTGATGGCTGGCGTTGTCTCTGATGAGCAAAGAAATATTGATTGTTTGCCACCATATCAATAAGGTTTTGGGCCTCTTCAACTGTCTTCATGAGTTGCATTGAGCCTCCTGCTGAATAGTCAAGTGCCTCTTGAGCTTTTATTGTCAGTCCTTCATAGAAATTTTGGAGTTTATCCCATTCATTAAACATCTCTGGTGGACACTTCCTGAGTAAAGCTTTGTATCGTTCCCATGCCTCATACAAGGGTTCAGCATCCATTTGTGTGAATGTTTGTACTTCAGTCTTCAATCTAATAACTCTTTGAGGTGGGTAAAACTTGGCAAGGAACTTGGTTACTAGATAATCCCAGTTGTTGATGCTGTTTAGTGGCTTTGTCTTTGAGGGAAAATGGAAATAGCAGCAATTTGTAATTGTCAGGATGCACACCATTGGTCTTCACTGTGTTACATATCCTCAGGAAGGTGGATAGGTGCTGGTTTGGATCTTCCAAGGGGCCTCCTCCATAGGAACAGTTGTTCTGCACCAAGGTGATGAGTTGGGGCTTCAATTCAAAGTTATTTGCATCGACATTTGGGGTAAGGATGCTACTCCCACAATGCCTTGGATTAGCAATTGTATATGAAGCCAAAACTCTCCTCTGGGGTTGATCATTGTTGTTGGCCATTCTCATTGGTGGATTTGTTGGATTTGTTGAGTGTTCCTCCAATTCATGATATTCTTCATCTCATTCTTCCTCTCCAGCAACATTTTTTTCTCTTGCTTCTCTTCTTAGCCTTCGGAGGATTCTTTCGTCAGTTTCATGAAAGGTAGGGATCTCTCTTCTTGTATCTGACATACAAGCAAAACACAAGAATCACACAATACCAGAAAAGCAATAACACTTCAATCCATGGCTGAAGTGAAATATTAGTTAGCTTAGGCAAAAATTCAAACAGTTAGCGTGTTAGTCAAAAGTTAAAGAAACAGAAAAGAAAACGTGCTTGATCTAGATCTCCACTTCACTTAATCATAGTCAATCTAATCAATCCCCGGCAACGGCGCCAAAAACTTGATGTGCGGAAAACGATCCGACACAAAACTAACCGGCAAGTGCACCGGGTCGCATCAAGTAATAATAACTCACGGGAGTGAGGTCGATCCCACAGGGGTTGAAGGATTGAGCAATTTTAGTTTAGTGGTTGATTTAGTCAAGCGAATCAAGATTTGGTTGAGAGATTTGTGATTTGCAGAATTTAAATTACATGGAAAGTAAAGGGAATGGGTAATTCGCATGAAATTAAAGAGCAAAGAAAGTAAATAAGCTGAATCTTAAAGTGCAAGTAATATAAATTGCAGAAACTTAGATCGCAAGAAATGTAAATTGCAGAATCATAAAGTGCAAGAAATTTAAATGGCTTGAATTGTAAAGGGAATTGGGAATTGGATTTGCAGAAATTAAACAGAGAAAAGTAAATCTCAACAAACAGAAGAGTAGAAGATGCCTTGGATTGAATCGGATCTAAAACAGAAATATAAAGGAGCTTGAAAAGCAATAAACAGAGAATTCGAAAATGGGAATCCAGATCTCAGGACTCAAGAGACTAGATAACCGAGTCTAGATCTCAATGCCTTCCTAGATCCAACAAGAGCAATTGCAAAGGAAATGTAAATTGCAGAGAAAGTAGAAGAAGAAGCAATTAACAGAAACTGAAATTCAATGATGCGGAAAATTAAACAAGATTCCAAGGTGAGATTGAAACAGAATTTCTTCAATTCTCCACCCAAGATCCGAAGCAAGAAAAGTAAAGAGTATTCAAGCAAGAACAAGGAAGAAGAGAGATCAATTCTCCTTCTCAAATTCTCTTGAATTAAAACAACAATGCCAGAATGTAAAAGTGAGCTCTCTACAAACTACCAAATCAAAACCGAAAAAGAAAGCTTTCTAGAAAGTTAAATCCTAATCTATTTATACACTTTCTTCAAATGGTATTCAAGCCTTGAATTGGGCCTTTGCTCTTGATGGAATTGGGTTGATAGAGGCCTTGGTTGATTGCTCTTGGAGTTGGAAAGAGAACCGAAGTGAACCGGGTTGGGAATTATAAAAGCTTGAGTAAAAGTTTGAGTAAAAGTTTGAGGCAAACTTTTACTTAAACTTTTTACATCAGCAACCCCATTCTTGCTGCTACCAACGTTTGAGCTAAAGTTTGGGGTCAAACTTTTGCTCAAACGTTGGCCCCCTTATGCACACTCATGGCGCCAACGTTTGCCAAAAAGTTTGAGGCAAACGTTGGCGCAAACTTTTTGTGTCCAGGGTGTGTTGCTGATGGCGCCAACGTTTGCCAAAAAACTTGAGGCAAACGTTGGCGCAAACTTTTTCTCTCTAGGATGTTGATTTGTGATGCCAACGTTTGCCAAAAAGTTTGAGGCAAACGTTGGCTCAAGCTTTTCTCCCAAAAGTTTGAGCTAAAGTTTGAGCAAACTTTTGCTCAAGCTTTTTTTTTGTTCCCTGGTATGTTTTCACTTGTCCGAAAGTTTGAGCTAAAGTTTGAGGCAAACTTTTGCTCAAACTTTTTGTTCTCTTTTGCTCCTAGCCATTCCTTCTTGCTTCAACCTTTCTCCAAGCTTTCTTCACCTATCATTAATCAACCAAACACATCAAAGCTATGCTCAAAATCATGAGTTTGTCATTCTTTCATAATATGTGGTAATTATAGCATAAATTCTCATGAAATTGCATTAATTCATCTATGGTTGATTAAATCAAAGGAAACATGGAAATCTACCCAAATTGGCTTGCTTATGGCTTAAGAAAGTGCATAAAATCAATTGAAAACAAAAGAAAAAGGCTAGTGAAACTAGGCTAAGATGACTTGTCATCAGGTGTCATTAACACATGGTCATGACTACATGTGAAAAGTTCATCAATGGAAATATAGCAGTGCATGTGAAGGTAAGTAAATGCAAGGTGTTTATTGGCATGCAGGCAAAAGCATGAATAGCATAGATCAAGCATTTAATTTGTTAAATATGGTATCACTCGTAACAAACTAGCCATCACGTTTGTATTGACAATTAAATTCAATTAATAAAATAGTAAAGGGAATTTATGAAAAGCAAGCATTTAATAGTAGAATAGAATAACGTAGAAAAATGCATAATGCCATATGGGCTTTTCCACAAACACATACCATGCATGATGAATAAACTATTGAAAATAATAAATTGAACATGCAAGCAACCCTTTAAAAAAAAGTAATATATAATTGTCAAACAATTTTCCAACAATCCACAAGCATATAATGAGAAATAATAACTCAATTAAATTTCTAACACCAATTAAAAGAGAAAAAAAAAGAAAGAAAAAAGAAAATATGGATAATGAAAGTAAAAAGAAAAGAAAAGAATAAAACATAAAAAATAAGAACGATAATAGAAAAGTAAGGAAGAAAGAGAAAAGAAAAACCTTGATAATGGGGATGAGAGAGAAAGAGAGAGAAGAAAGTGAGAAAGAATGAAGAAGGAAGAGGGAAGAAATAAGGAGGAAAAAGAGAAAATAGGATTTGGGAAAAAGAAAGATAAGATATTTGGCAAATCAGGGTAAGCTGTGTGGCGCAAGTGATGCGGACACGTGGGTGACGCGTTCGCTCGAATGCACTTAGATGGATTGACGCGGTCGCGTCGGTCACGTGGTCGCATGACTCGTTTTATGCAACTAGCGCGAGGGCAGCCTCGCGCTCGCAGAAGTCTCTGTTCGAAATCTTATTTTGCCAAAATATGGGTGACGCGATCGCGTGGGTCATGCGATCGCGTGAGTGGCCAATATTGGGATATGACGCGGACGCGTGGGGCACGCGTTCGCGTGGTAGGGACTGTGCGTCTAGCACTAGTCCAGCACCACTCCATCATAACTTTCGGCTATGCACCCTTTTCACGTCGATTACCAGGTCACGCGGCCGCGTGGGTGACGCGGTCGCGTGGGAGGCAAATTTTCCCACGTGACGCGAACGCGTCAGCGACGCAGTCGCGTGGGGCAATTTGTGCCAGAGGCACGCCTCCAGCCACGCTCTCGCGTGACTTTCTGTTCGCTTTCTTATTCTTACTGAGCAACCTGCGACGCGGACGCATCATTGATGTGGTCGCATCGTGTGAAAAATTTTTTTTTCAAAATAAAAATATGCAAATGTAGATGCAAGCTAAATGTGCGAATAAGGAGAAGAGTTATTGAAAAAGAAAACTGCGAATAAAGAAAAGAACGATCATACCATGGTGGGTTGTCTCCCACCTAGCACTTTGCTTTAACGTCCGTAAATTGGACGCTCCACTTGCTCAGTCTTCGGCTATGTGTGGATCTTCAAAGAGGAAGATCTCAAGCTCCTTATTTTTCTTCAACTTCTCGCCATGGTATAGCTTTAAACGATGTCCATTAACTTTGATGAGTTCTACCAAGTTTGGGCAGAGTTCTACCCAAGATATGAGTTCCCCAAGTTGGTCTTCGTGTTGTGAACCGAGATCCCATATCTTATTTTCGCACCAGTCTTCAAGTTGATTCTTATGATTTTTCCATTCGGGTGGTTGACACATAGAATTCTCTTTAGTACACCAAGCCTTCTTCCTAGGCCCACACAAATTAGCATTCATCTAATTATGGTCCCTATATCTTGAAGTTTTGGCCTCGATGAGCCTAATTCTGAACTTTCAACCACTACACAACTCCTTCTTACTCTTAGTTCTACAAAGAGCTCTAAGTTGCCCATCCGTTTCGATCAAGCCATATTCAAGTGAGAAAGTGAAGCTTAAGGGTATGAATTTTACCCAATCGAATATTGTGTTGGATGGTGACTTAGGGAGGGAAACCTCCCTACACTTAGACAATGCAAGGTCGACTTCCTTATGCTCTTCTTTGGATATCTTGATACCAGGGCATCTTAGGCTAGTTTCACTATCCTTTTTTCTTTGTTTTTGATAGGTTTTATACACTTTCTTGAGCTATATGTAAGCAATTGGGTTAGAAATTCATGTATGCCTGGATTCATTCAACCATGATTAATTTGATACAATTTCATGAGAATTATGCTACAATTACTTATATACTAAGAAGGATGAGAATTCTCATGACTTTAGCAAGGCTTTGATGCATGTGTTGGTTGATGACATGTGAAAGAAAGCATGAAGGAAAGTAGAAGAAGGAGCCTGGAGAAGATGAAGAGGAAACAACGTTGGTGGCCAAGTTGGACCCCCAACGTTGCCTCAAATATTGGAAGAGAGACAGAGCAATACTCTGTAAACACTGTTGATGCTCACGTTTGACGTAGCATTGGACGTCAAACGTTACGCCCAACATTGTGAGAAAATAATCAATTCTGGAGCTGAAGAATTTTTGAGTGACGCGTACGCGTGAAAAAGTTAAATTTTCATATCCACGCACAAGCGTGAGTCACACGCACGAGTGGAATGGCAAACTTGACCATCCACGCGTACGCATGGGACACGCGTACACGTTGTTACAAGAACGTTGGAGTCCAACGTTACCTCAAACGCTAGCCTCCAACGTCCGCGATGAGGAACCTATAATTTGGATTTGAAAAACTTGAATCGAAGCGTACGCGTCAGTGACCCATACGCATGGATGGGAAAAACGGCGAATCACGCGTAAGTGTGGAGCACGCGCACGCGTGAAAATGCCAACGTTGGAGGGAACGTTGGAGGTCCAACGCTGAGGCCAACGTCCCCTGCCTGGTTTTGAAGCTGTAAATTGAAATCTCTGCATTCACACGCACGTGTGAAGCACGCGTATGCGTGGATGAGAATATTTGCCCCTTGTGCGCAAACGCGCAAAGCACGCGTACGCGTGGATAACGGAACGTTGGCCCTCCAACGTGGAGTCAAACGCCAATGACAGCAAAGTCCTCTACTTTTTTAGAAGAGCGTTTGAGTTAACGTTGGCCCTCAAACTTTGACTCCAATGTGAAGCATCAGGATGCACAAATCGAACAGATCTCTTCTCAGCAGCAAAGGGAACCAATTGGAGCTATTTTCAACCTAATTCCATCAAGGCCAAAAGCCCAATTCTGAGATTGAGGATGAATGGAAGAAAGTGTATAAATAGCTTAGAGTTTAAGTTAGAAAGGACATTTTTTGGGGGGAACTGGAATTTTCACTTTTCAGTTCCATTTGAATTTCATAATGTATCTTACAATTCCATTTTCCATTTTGAGAGCTATGAACAACTAAACCCCTTTCATTGGGTTAGGGAGCTCTGTGTAAATTCAATGGATCAATATTAGTTTTCATTCATCTTCTTCTTTCTTTTCTCTTGATTTTACTAGAAAGCTTTTGGTCTTCATCCAATTAGATAGTCATCTTCGGAAAGAAGCTATTCATAATTGGATATCCTCGAATCCTTGGGAGAGGAATGAGGAGATCATGCTAGAATTGCTTTCTCACATTGGATTAGATTGGGGTTTGGATGGATATAGTGACATGTTATCCTACCAACACTTTGATCTATGAATTTGTATGGTATAATCAGTGACCAAACTTCATATCTTCCCATGAGCACTTAAATCAAGGAATTGGGCAATTGTTCATGGTTAGAGAGATTAGATTACCAAGGAATCACTTAAGATTGCCAAGGAGATCAATGAATTTATTGATTGCGAAAGAGATGAAAATGAATTTGATCCAAAAAATTGTACATCTCCTGAACCAAATGATTCCCTATCGCTGATCTACCTATTCTTTTATATTCTACTTCTTTAATGTCATACTAATTCCCCATTCCCATTTACTTTCCAGTAATTTAAGATTCTGTCATTTCATTTCATGCAATTTAATTTCTGCCATTTAATTTCTTGCAATTTAAGTTTCCCACCAATTTTACTTTCTGTAATTCTCAATCCACTTTTGATTTCGCTCAACTGGCATAAATCTCCAATTAACATTGATCTATCTACCAATCCCTGTGGGATTCGACCTTGCTCTACAGTGAGTTTTTACTTGAAGGCAATTCGGTGCACTTGCTAGAAGGAAATTTGTTGAGAGACAAGTTTTTGAGTGAATCAAGTTTTTGGCGCCGTTGCCGGGGATTGGTTTTGTATTGACAATCACTAAGTTGAAGGATAACTAGATTGAGCACTTTTTCTTTTCATTTGATTTATTGAATTTTGTTTTCAGTTGTTCAATTTTGTTCTCTGCATTTGTTTTTGGTTATTTGTCTTTAATTTCTCTTACTTCTTTATTTTCCCGCAAGCTAACCTACTAACCATTTGATAAATTGCTCTAACCAAGCTAACTATACTCTGTTTTAGTAGACTCTACACTTGCTGTTTCTTGTACTTGTTCATTGTATGAAAGGTAGAAGAGAGGTTTCAACCTCCTTTGATAGTGAACCGGAAAGAACCTTCCTGAGATTAAGAAGGGAAGCAAGAGGAAAGAGGGTTGTTGGTGCAGAAGAAGAGGAGGAAGACTGTGATATAACCATGGAGGATGATACGGAAAACAATCATGAAGGAGAGGTGAATAATCATGCCATAAAAGGTGGAGCCAACCCTGTTGGACAAGAGAGGAGAGTTCTGGGATCATACATCAATCCAAATCCAGGAAATTATGGTAGTAGCATCCAAAGGCCAACTATCCATGCTAATAACTTCGAATTGAAGCCTCAGCTCATAACCCTTATCCAGAACAATTGTTCCTTTGGAGGAAGTGTACAAGAGGATCCTAATGAGCATCTCATTAAATTCCAAAGGATATGTGACACAGTTAAATCTAATGGTGTTCATCCTGACACCTATAGATTATGGCTGTTTCATTTTTCTTTGAGGGACAAAGCATCAAAATGGCTAGAATCGTTTCCCAAGGAAAGCTTGACCACCTGGGAAGATGTAATGAACAGATTTCTAACAAGGTTCTACCCTCCACAAAGAGTTAACAGGCTGAGAACTGAGGTGCAGACATTCAGACAGCAGAATGGCGAGACTCTTTATGAAGCTTGGGAGAGATTCAAAGATTTGACAAAGAAATGCCCCCGTGATATGTTTAATGAGTGGGTACGAATCCATATCTTTTATGAAGGGCTGAATTGTGAATCAATGAAAGCTTTAGACCACTCATCTGGAGGTTCCCTAAATAAGAAGAAGACCATTGAAGAAGCCATTGATGTTATAGAGACAGTGGCTGACAATGAGTACTTTTATGCCTCAGATAGGAGGAACAACAGGGGAGTCTTGGAGTTAAACCATATGGATGCAATCCTGGCCCAGAATAAGATGATCACCAAGCAACTGGCTGAATTAACTAAGCAAATGGAGAAGAATCAGGCTGCAGCTATCCACACTCAACCATCACCCCAACAAGAGTTGAACATAGAAGAGGGAGTTAACTGGGAGGAAGCTAATTACCTTGGAAACTCATCTAGACAAGCTAATGATCCATACTCTAAAACCTATAACTCCGGTTGGAGGAACCACCCAAACTTTGGGTGGGGTAACCAACAAAACCAAGGCCAAGACCACGGACCCCATAATCCAAACTAGTATAACAACTCTACTCACCAAAACTCTAACCAAAGACCATACCAGAACAAACAAAACACTTATTCACAGCCACCATACCAAAGCCACAACAACCAAGCTCAACACTCCAATCCCAACCAAACATCACCACATGATAATGACCGAATAGCAAAGATGGAAGCTATGATGGCAGACATGTACCATGAGATTAAAGACATGAAGAAATTCTAGGAAGAAGTAGTGTCCAATTTACAAAACCAAGATGCTTCTACTCAGAAGTTTGAAGCACAAATTAGATACCTGTCTAAGCAAGCTCTTGGCCACAGTTCAGGTAATGCCATCAGGACAACCTCAAAAGAGGAATGCAAAGCTATTACCCTTAAGAGCGAAAAGGAATTGAAAGAGACTCTAAGGGAGACTCAAGAAGAGAAGGAAGAGGGCAGTTCAAATGCCAAGGAAGAAGCACAAACACGTGCTCCAAACCCATCAGAAGAGAAAGAAGTTCTAAGGCCATATGTCCCAAAGGCTCCTTACCCTCAGCGCCTAATGAAGAATACAAAGGACAACCAATTCTCCAAATTTTTGGAGATTTTCAAGAGACTTCAAATCAACATCCCCTTTGCAGAAGCACTAGAACAAATGCCACTTTATGCTAAGTTTCTGAAGGAATTGATGACCAAGAAGAGAAGCTAGAGGAATGATGAGACCGTGGTCTTAACTGAGGAATGTAGTGCTATCATCCAACACAAGCTGTCTCAAAAATTGAAGGACCCAGGAAGCTTCCAAATTCCCTGCATCACAGAGGAAATAACAGTTGAAAAGGCCTTATGTGACTTGGGAGCTAGTATAAATTTGATGTCCTTAACAATGATGAAAATAATGAAGATTGAGGAAGCCAAACCAACAAGAATGGCCCTCCAACTAGCAGATCGGTCGTTCAAATTCCCTCATGGAATAGTAGAAGACTTGTTGGTAAAAGTAGGAGACTTCATCTTCCCTTCTGACTTTGTGGTATTGGATATGGAGGAAGAAGCTAAGGCTTCAATAATTTTAGGAAGGCCATTATTAGCTACTATTGGAGCCATCATTGATGTCCAAAAGGGTGAACTTACCCTTAGGCTACATGATGAGAAAATGGTATTCAATGTCTTCAGGGCCATGAGCTATCCACCAGAGTCACTTGGAGAGTGTATGAGGCTAGATGCAGTAGAAATTGTAGTGCAAGAAACCTTTGAAGAAGAACTTGAAGAATTGGCAAGGGATGACTCTATGTTAAATGTGGAGGTTGCTGAGGTCAATACAGCTGAAATGCCTATTCCAAGTGCATCGGAGTAGAGGAAAAAGGAGAAAGAAGTACCCAAACTGGAGTTGAAAGCACCGCCTCCTACTCTCAAGTACGCATACTTGGGAAGTGATGGAAGTTACCCAGTGATCATCAATTCTGCCCTTAGTCAAGAATACAAAGAGGAATTAATCAAAGTGTGCAAAAACATCAAGATGCCATTGGATGGACCCTTGCTGACCTAAAAGGAATAGACTCATTGATGCACCACTATTTCGTGGTACATTTTGTACTTAATTGAGTGAATTTTATCCACTAAACTCACACTATTTTGTGCTATGATTGAATACATGCTTCTTTGGCCTTAAATTTGCTATGTTTAATCCTCTCTTATTACCATTCGATACCTTGTTATGTGTGTTAAGTGATTTCAGGGTTTATAGGGCAGGAATGGCTTAGAGGATGGAAAGGAAGCATGCAAAAGTGGAAGGAATACAAGAAACTGAAGGAATTGCAAAGCTGTCAAGCCTGACCTCTTTGTACTAAATCGATCATAACTTGAGCTACAGAGGTCCAAATGAGGCGGTTCTAGTTGCGTTAGAAAGCTAACATCTGGGGCTTCACAATGATATACAATTTTCCATAGTTGCCATGCTGTTAGATGATGCACACACGTGGGTCACGCGTACGCGTGACCTAGCAAAAGTTTAATCTACACATGCACGTGGACGACGGGTACGCGTGACAGAGCCACGTGCTGGATGTATCAGAAATTGTTGGGGTGATTTTTGGGCTATTTTTTATCCAATTTTCAGCCCAGAAAACACAGATTAGAGGCTACACAGTGGGGGAATCCATTCATTCATTCATTCAGACAACATTCATTCACATAATTTTAGGTTTTAGATGTAGTTTCCGAGACAGAGATGCTCTCTCCTCTCTCTAGGTTTTAGGATTCTTAGGTTTAGCTATTTTCAATTTTAGACTTCTACTCTACTTTAATTTAGTTTCTCTTCTACTCTTATTTATTCTAGCATTTTTGTTTATCCTCTCTTGGTAATTTATTTATTTATCCACTTTAGTTTATGAATTCTCATGTTAGATTTGATTTTCTATTTAATGCAATTTTAGGTATTTCATATTTATGATTACTTTCTTCAAAATTATGTCATTGATGCTTGTAATTAGTTTTTAGATCTATTTTCCTTGCTAGTTTTTTATGCTTTTATTTTATGCCCACCAAGAGTTTGATAAAATGTTTGGAAGGATTTTAAGTTAGATTTTTATATTCTTGGCTTTGGGTGAGTAATTGGAGACTCTTGAGTTATCAAACTCCTTTGTTGATTGTTAATTGAAGGTTGCTGGTTGATTTGGATCCCTCTAAAACTAGTCTTTCTTTAGGAGTTGACTAGGACTTGAGGAATCAAATTGATTAGTCCACTTTACTTTCCTCTATAGTCAGAGGTTAACTAGGTGGGAGCAACGAACAATTCTCATCACAATTGATAAGGATAACTAGGATAGAATTTCTAATTTTCATACCTTGCCAAGAGTTTTCTTAGCTATTAGTTTAATTCTTACAATTTACTTTCCTTGTTTCCTAATCCAAAACCCCAAAAAGATACAATCTCATAACCAATTATAAGCACACTTCCCTGCAATTCCTTGAGAGACGACCCGAGGTTTAAATACATCGATTTATTTTTATTGGGTTTGCTTCAGTAACAACCAAATTTTTGTATGAAAGGATTCTTTGTTGGTTTAGAAACTATGCTAGCAACGGAGATTTATTATGAATTCTTTACTGGAAAAAATCCGTTCATCACTCATCCATATGCATGCATAAGATCCTGTTGGAAGATGAGTCCAAACCCTCTATTCAAGCCCAAAGAAGATTGAATCCTATCATGAAAAAGGTGGTCCAAAAAGAAGTGATGAAGCTATGGCAGGTAGGAGTCATTTATCCCATTTTTGACAGTCCATGGGTGAGTCCTGTCCATGTGGTTCCAAAGAAAGGAGGTATCACAGTTGTACCCAATGAAAAGAATGAGCTCATAGCTACAAAAAGAGTAACAGGATGGAGGATGTGCATTTACGATAGAAAACTCAATGAGGCAACTAGAAAGGATCATTTTCTACTCCCTTTTATGGACTAGATGCTGGAGAGATTGGCAGGATATGCATATTACTATTTTCTTGATGGATACTCGGGTTATAATCAAATAGTGGTTGATCCAAGAGACCAAGAAAATACATCATTCACCTGTCCATATGGAGTTTTTGCTTACAGGCGCATGCCCTTTGGATTGTGCAATGCCCCTGGAACTTTCCAAAGATGAATGTTGTCTATTTTCTCAGACATGATTGAAAAATTCATTGAAGTCTTCATGGACGATTTTTCAGTTTTTGGAAATTCCTTTCCCAATTGCCTTAATCATCTTCCCTTAGTATTAAAACGGTGCCAAGAGACAAACCTAGTTCTAAACTGAGAGAAATGCCATTTTATGGTAACAGAAGGATTGTCCTTGGCCATAAAATTTCAGAAAAAGGCATAGAAATAGACAAAGCTAAGGTGGAATTATTTGAGAAATTACCTCCACCTAGTAATGTCAAGGCAATTAGGAGTTTTTTAGGGCATGCTGGTTTTTACAAAAGGTTTATCAGAGATTTTTCTAAAATTACAAAGCCTTTGAGCAACCTATTAGTCTCTGATACACATTTTGTATTTGATCAAAAATGCAAACTAGCATTTGAAACACTGAAAAGAGAGCTTTCCTCAGCACCTATCATAGCCCCACCTGATTGGAATTTGCCTTTTGAACTGATGTGTGATGCATCAGACTTTGTTGTTGGGGCAGTGCTTAGACAGAGGAAAGGCAATTTAGTGCATGTTATATATTATGCCAGCAAGGTTTTGAATGAAACTCAAAAGAATTATACCACTACTGAAAAAGAACTACTTGCAATAGTGTTTGCATTTGACAAGTTTAGATCTTATCTCATTGGATCTAAAGTTGTTATTTTTACTTATCATGCAGCACTAAAATATTTACTTGCAAAATAAGAGTCAAAACTAAGACTGATAAGGTGGATTCTGCTATTGCAGGAATTCAACATTGAGATTAAAGACAAGAAGGAAGTAGAGAACAAAGTGGCAGATCATTTGTCCAGAATCCCCTGTGAAGAAGGTGGCACCCACAAATCAAGTGTTAATGAATTATTCCCTGATGAGCAATTAATGGTGTTTCATAAGGCACCCTGGTTCACAGATATTGCTAATTTTAAAGCAATTGGGGAATTCTCTTCAATGATCAACAAGCACCAAAAGAGGAAACTCATTAATGATACAAAGTATTTCATTTGGGATGAGCCATACTTATTCAAAAATGCTCGGATGGATTACTCAGAAGGTGCATTTCAGAGGAGGAAGGAAGGGAAGTGTTATGGAATTGTCATGGATCTTGCTATGGGGCCATTTTGGAAGAGAAAGGACCGCAGCAAAGGTCTTGCAGTGTGGGTTCTTTTGGCCCACCATCTTCAAAGATGCACCAGAGTTAGTGAAGAACTACAATGAATGTCAGCGGGCTGGAAAATGGCCCAACCTCATACTCAAACAATTATATTTTGGTGGCAGTGGACTATGTATCAAAATGGGTGGAGGCCATTTCAATCCCTACAAATGACAACAAGGTGGTCCTAAACTTCCTCAGAAAGAATATCTTTAGCAGGTTTGGAGTTCCCAAAGCACTCATCAGTGATGGAGGAAGCCATTTTTGCAATAGACCACTAGAGACCCTCCTCCTGAGATATGGGGTGAAGCACAAGGTTGCCACACCCTATCACCCCCAAACAAGTGGCCAGAGAAGTATCCAACCGAGAGCTAAAAAGGATCCTAGAAAAGATGGTGGGAGCTTCAAGAAAAGACTGGTCGAAGAAGCTAGATGATGCTCTTTGGGCATACAGGACAGCCTTTAAAACATGTCTCCATATCAACTGGTGTATGGTAAAGCTTGCCACCTGCCATTAGAGCTTGAACACAAAGCTTTCTAGGCCCTCAAGTTGTTGAATTTTGATGGCCAAGCTGCTGGTGAAAGGAAGCTCTTGCAACTACAAGAATTAGAGGAGTTCATATTCCAAGCCTATGAAAATGCCAAAATGTACAAGGAAAAGGCAAAGGAAAGACATAACCTCAAGATGACACCAAGAAGCTTTGAGGAAGGGTAGAGAGTGCTACTCTACAACTCCAGATTAAAAAGGATCTGACAATAATTTCGAGGTGGTCAGGTCCTTTTATTGTCACTAAAGTCTCACCTTATGGATACATAGAGATCATGGAAGAAAGCTCACAACGGACCTTCACTATGAATGGGCAAAGGCTCAAGCACTACTTGGGTGCATGGTAGAAGAGTCCAAGATAAAATATAGACTCACTTGAGAGAGCAGAACGTCAAGCTAGTAACGTTAAAAGAGCGCTTGTTGGGAGGCAACCCAACCAAAGATAATTCTCTTTTCATAGCTTCTCAATAAGAGTTAAGTAAATTCTCTATTGCAAGGATCTAAGTTTGGTGTTGCACACCAAAGAAATCTAAAGGTGAATGTGCAATTCTAAGTTTGGTGTTCCACCATGGATTGGATGAAGAACTCATTGCACCCCAGCATAATTAGTTGTCAGCTCTAAACAATCAGAGAAATTACTCAAAAGTAGTTATTTTCTAGTTCATAGTTTACTTTCTTAATAAAAGTACTTGATATTTTCTACATAACACTCAATTTGCTACATAAGGCAAGAAACTAAGTTTGGTATTCACACACCAATCTAAGTTTAAAAGCCTACAAATATACATGCATGCTAACAATTTCTCAAGTGCTTGGGGAACACGCAGCTTTCAGTAGCCTTTGCAGGAGTTCAATTAACCCTTGGAAGAAATGTGCATTATCATCAAAGGGAAAAAAGAGGACACTAAAGCCACAGATGGTGATAGCAGAGAGGAAGCAACTATAAGGCACCACCAAGAGGTTGTATTGTTACTTAATTCCATCCGCTTTGAAATGTTTTAAGATGGAAGTCTGAATGTTCCCATGTTAATAGTCAATTATGGTTTTAGTCATCTTGCACTCTGTAGTGTTTAAACTTTGCAATAAGTGTGCTAGCCTAGATGTATGTGTTTTCACTTTCACGTGTTTAAATGCTTGTCTTGTCCCCTGAGTCTTTTCAAATTGAATAAAAGAAATGTTTGAACAAGAAGTGAAATAGTTCCTTTCTGGCAAGAAATGAAATAACAGTAAGTAGTGGTATATATGTTTGACTGTGTAGTAGCTCACTCATAATGAATAACAGGATAGATTATTCCCCTTTAGTGTAAATTAGCATGCTGTCTATGAATCTTAGCAAATAAAAGTCCTTGGAGGAAAGAAAAAACAAGTAAAAAGAAAGAAAAGTAAAGCCAAAAGTGGCAACAAAAACAAAAGAAAGCAAAGAATAAGGCTAGGCACCAATAGCTTGGACCTTAGGACATATGCCTGTGGTGTCTTTGTACTAGGATCTGCTTGGATGATTAGGTTCTATGGAGTGCTTTAACACTTGGTAACTTGGGTTAACTAACTTGCGATTATCAACCGAAAATCCATCATCAAGAGCAACTTAGTTACAAGGCATTTAGTAACCCAAAGAGGTGCTGGGCATCAATGTCTTAAGAAGAATTGTGAGCCAAGTGTCTGTAGTGAATATGTGTTGAGTACAAATAAAGTAAGAAACTGCTTCAACACATGACACTAAGCTTAAGCTTACAAGAAAAGAAAATAAAGAAAAGCGATTACCAAGGATGAGGGAATAATAAGAGGTCATAGCAATATGTTAATTGATGCTTGAAGGAGACATTCTAGGCCTAAATGATCAATAAGAAGTGAGTTACTGTACTTTCTGCATAAAACCCGATTAACTAATAAGAATTACTTGTTGTATGAACATTACCTTCTGTTTCATTTCTACTTCTTAATAAGTCAGTACTTGCTTAGGGACAAGCAAGATTTAAGTTTGGTGTTGTGATGCCAAGGCATCTTAGGCTAGTTTCACTATCTTTTTTTCTTTGTTTTTGACAGGTTTTATACATTTTCTTGAGCTATAAGTAAGCAATTGGATTAGAAATTCATGTATGCCTGGATTCATTCAACCATGATTAATTTGATGCAATTTCATGAGAATTATGCTACAATTACTTATATGCTAAGAAGGATGAGAATTGTCATGACTTTAGCAAGGCTTTGATGCATGTGTTGGTTGATGACAGATAAAAGAAAGCATGAAGGAAGGTTGAAGAAGGAGCCTGGAGAAGATGAAGAGGAAGCAACGTTGGTGGCCAAGTTAGACCCCCAACGTTGCCTCAAATATTGGAAGAGAGACAGAGCAATTCTCTGTAAACACTGCTGATGCTCACATTTGAGGTAGGGTTAGACGTCGAACGTTACCCCTAACGTTGTGAGAAAGTAATCAATTCTGGAGCTGAAGAATTTTTGAGTGACGCGTACGCGTGAAAAAGAAAAATTTTCATATCCACGCACAAGCGTGAGTCACGCGCATGCGTGGAATGGCAAACTTGACCATCCACGAGTACGCGTGGGTCATGCGTACCCGTCATTACACGAACGTTGGAGTCCAACGTTTCCTCAAACGCTAGCCTCCAACGTCCGCGATGAGGAGCCTAGAATTTGGATTTGAAAAACTTGAATCGACGCGTATGCGTTACTGATGCGTACGCGTGGATGGGAAAAACGGCGAATCAAGCATAAGCGTGGAGCACGCGCACGCGTGAAAATGCCAACGCTGGAGGGAACGTTGGAGGTCCAACGCTGAGGTCAACGTCCCCTACCTGGTTTTGAAACTGTAAATTGAAATCTCTGCATCCACGTGCACGCGTGAAGAACGCGTACGCGTGGATGAGAATTTTTGCCCGTTGTGCGCAAATGCGCAAAGCATGCTTACGCGTGGATAGCGGAACATTGGCCCTCCAACGTTGAGTCAAATGCCAATGACAGCAAATTCCTCTGGTTTTTCGAAAGAGCGTCTGAGTTAACGTTGGCCCTCAAACGTTGACTCCAACGTGAAGCATCAGGATGCACAAATTGAACAGATCTCTTCTCAACAGCAAGGGAAACCAGTTGGAGCCATTTTCAACCCAAATCCATCAAGGCCAAAAGCCCAATTTAGAGATTGAGGATGAATGGAAGAAAGTGTATAAATAACTTAGAGTTTAAGTTAGAAAGGACTTTTGGGGGGGGGACTGGAATTTTCACTTTTCGGTTCCATTTGAATTTCAGAATGTATCTTTCAATTCCATTTTCTATTTTGAGAGCTATGAACAACTAATTCCCTTTTTCATTAGGTTAGGGAGCTATGTGTAAATTCGATGGATCAATATTAGTTTTCATTCATCTTCTTCTTTTTTTTCTCTTGATTTTACTAGAAAGCTTTCGGTATTCATCCAATTGGATAGTTACCTTGGGAAAGAAGCTATTCATAATTGGATCTCCTCAGAACCTTGGGAGAGGAATGAGGAGATCATGCTAGAATTGCTTTCTCTCATTGGATTAGATTAGGGTTTGGATGGATATAGTGACATGTAATCCTACCAACACTTTGATCTATGAATTTGTGTGGTATAATCAGTGACCAAATTTCATTTCTTCCCATGAGCACTTAAATCAAGGAATTAGGCAATTATTCATGCTTAGAGAGATTAGATTACCAATGAATTGGGGTCTAATCACTTAAGATTACCCAGGAGATCAATGAATGCATTGATTGCGTAAGAGATGAAAATGAATTTGATCCGGAGAATTATACATCTCCTGAACCCAATGATTCCCCATCTCTGATCTACCCATTCTTTTATATTCTGCTTCTTTGATTTCCTGCTAATTCCCCATTTCCATTTACTTTCTAGCAATTTAAGATTCTGTCATTTCATTTCCTGTAATTTAATTTCTGCCATTTAATTTCTTACAATTTATGTTTCCCGCCAATTTTACTTTCTTCAATTCTCAATCCACTTTTGATTTCGCTCAACTAGCATAATTCTCCAATTAACATTGATCAATCTACCAATTCCTGTGGGATTCGACCTCACTCTACAGTGAGTTTTTACTTAACGATAATTCGGTGTACTTGCCGGAAGGAAATTTGTTGAGAGACAAGTTTTCGAGTGAATCATATCTGCACCTCTTGACAACTTCTTTCAACTTCTTCTTGCTTGTTGACTTCTTCCAATTCCTCCTCATCATCAATCAAGTCAAACTTGAGAGGTTGTGTGAAATCTACTTCCATATCAACTTCACATTCGATGGAAGAGTCTTCGATGAGATCACCAGCATCATCTGGCATTGAGTTGTCTTCAATAGCTTCAATTTCATGTCCCATTGGGGAGGATTCAATTGTTGATAAGAAATCATGGATGATTGAATCCATGTCTTTACCAACCTCTTCTTATTCTTCAATCTTGATATGCTTCGGAGGTTGTTGAGACCCAGATGGTGGTTCCGCATCTCCTAAATCTTTAACCACTTCTTCCTTTGCTTCAATAACCATAGGTTTCTCTAATTGCTCCAATAGAATCTTCGATTCCTCTTTATCCACCAGATTTTCTAATTTCTTCTTCATGCTTTACTCTTCTTTTGGTTTTACACATATGGCCACGGAGATAACTTGAGTGTTCAATCATTAGTAGGTTAAAGTGTGCACTACCTTAGTCAAATTAGTTACAAACTCAAGTGTATCCTGTTGCATATTCGCTTGTCCTTTAAGTATCAAAGCTAGAGATTCATCCATCGAGGATTGGGGTAGATAGAAAGGTTCATCGTTTTAGAGAAAGGGTTCACAGTAGGAAGGCGGTTCTTCTTGGTAAGGACATGGAGATGGTATGTCTTGAGGTGGTTCTTGGTGGTAATCATAATGGAATTATGGTGGTTCTAAAGGTTCTTGCTCATGATGGTCACAGGGATGTGGTATGGGTGATTGATCATATGGTAAAGATGGGTCATATGAAGGTGCTTGGTAAGGAAAGGCTTGTGAGCATGGTTGAGGCTCATGTTGAGGCTAAGGTTCATAGGCATATGGTGGTGGTTGATTATCACAAAAAGAGCCACCATAGCCATTGAATTGGCATGCACTAGGATGTGAATTTTACCTATAAGTGTTTGGAGGTTGTTGCTAATAGGAGTGATCAATTCCTTGAGGCTTCTTCCATCTTGAAGTGTTCCATCCCTGGTACATGTTGTCATTAAAGTTAACATTTCCTACAGCACAATTAGAACAAAATTCATAGCTAAAGTGAGAATTCATTATGAAAAGAGAAAATAAGAAACAAAAGCTAATAAGAAATAATGAAACAAAGTCCTAAAACTATCAAGCACTTCCAAAAATCAAGTTATTCACACTATTCACATATATACAATAACCAATAACATAACACCATTGCAACTCCCCAGCAACGGTGCTATTTTGATGATCAGATAATTGTGTGGTGTAGAATTTCACTAATGAAATCTCATTGTAAAGTATAGTTTCTAAACCAACAACAATCCTTTCATACAAAAATTTGTTTGTCACAAGTAACAAACCCCTAATAATCCTAATAACCGAAGTATTTAAACCTCAGGTCGTCTCTCAAAGGAATTGTAGGGTAGTGTTCTTGTTATTGGTTACGAGTTGTATATTTTGGGGTTTTGGATAAGAGACAAGAAAATAAATGGCAATGGAAATTTAAATGATAAAGCGGTCTTGGCAGGGTTTGGTGGTTAAGGATCTCTATCCTTATCACTAACCACAACGTGAGAATTGGCAAGGATCCATCCCATTAAGTCATCTTCTAACTAGTAATAAAGGAAAGTCAAATGAGCTATATCAACCCAAGTCCATAAGTCCTAACTCTCCACTAATTCAATTAGTGAAAACTAGAGTTAATGGCTCCCAATCATCAATCACTTGCACATTAGTAACTCAAGCATTCCTAAATTACCGTCCCAAGCCAATAGCATAAAATTCTACTCTAGCATCCTTCCAAACATTTTGTCAAACACTTGGAAGGCATAAAAGGGAGGCATAGTAAATTGGCAACAAGAATGACTTCTAACAACAATTAAATGCAAAGAGTTAACAACAACAATCAAGGAAATCACAATTAACATAAATTACCTCAACTTGCATTAAAAGAAAAGAGAAGGACAAGAGTAGATCACAATAAAGTAAAGGAACAAAATAGGGAAAACTTCAACAAGAGAGTAGAAGAACAACTATACCTAGATCTAGAAATTTTAACCTAAACCTAATCCTAATTCTAGAGAAAAGAGAGAGCTTCTCTCTCTAGAAACTACAACTAAAACTAGATCTAAAGTGTCATGAATGTTCTCCCCTGTGAAGTGATGTGTCTTTTCTAACCTTCAATCCTTGGCTCTTTTAATCTTTTCCCGCCAAGATTCAACTCCAGTTTGAGCCAGAAGCTCCTCAGAAGTCGCCAGGCACGTTTTTATTAAAGAAGTCACGTGCAGCAACGACGCGTACACGTACAGCACGCGTACGCGCCCATGGAGCTTTTCGCGATCCACACGTGAGCGTCCAGTGCACGCGCGTCCATGGCGTTTTCCAAATCTTTGTCTTTTCATGATTTCTCCACTTTGTATGCTTTCTCTTCACTCCTTTTGATCCATTCCTAGCCTTTTTCAATCTGAAATCACTAACAAACACATCAAGGCATCTAGTGGAATCAAAGGAAGGTTAAAAATTATCAAATTAAGGACCTAAAAAGCATGTTTTTACTTTTAAGCACAAATTAGGAGACAATCACAAAACTATGCTATTTCATTGAATAAATGTGAGGAAAGGTTACGAAAATGCTCTAAATTCAACACAAGATAAACCCTAAAAATGGGGTTTATCAATATCTCAGGGAATGTACTTCCCTGCCCGTGACTACTCGGATCAATTTATACACATCTATAAGGAAGCTGACATTATTAGTTGATCAGCTGAGGCTAGAGCACCAGGATCACATGGCACTCCTCTATCAAAGGAGCTTAGCACTCCAGAGGATTCCCCAGAGGGAGCAGTAGCCACCATCACTGATGTGGTTGAGTTTCATTCTCCCTTCCTTTATCTTATTCCTATTTTTCAGTATTTCATTCTATTTTCTGTTTTCTTTTCTAAGTTTGCATGATCACTATTAGAATTTTCTTGCTTTCTAGTTTAGTTATTTATTTCAGTATTCTATGTTTATTTTAAAGGGATGTCTCATGTATTCTGTGCCAACCTTAAAGAATTATCAAAAGAAAAAGAAGTAGCAAAATGCATGAGATTTTGAGTAATATATTATTAGTTGTTCTGATAACTTTGATGTGGTGGCCTTACTTTTATTTCTGAATGTATGAATTAACAGTGTATATTTGACATTGGAGTTGAGAATATTGGTTCTTGAGGAATAGGAACTTAGAGAAGTATTATTGATTCTCAAAATTAAGAAAAAGATAGATTCTTGAAGCAAAGCAAACAGCAAGAGAAGTGAAATAAAAATAAAAATTAAAAAAAAAGGTCCAATGCTTTGAGCATCAATGGCTAGGAGGGTCAAAATTAATCTAAAGCTCAAAAGAGTGGTTTTCCCTAACTGTTCCGAGGGTTACCTGAAACGTTGAGGTCGATCTTGGACGAGATCTCTTGGTTTGGTTGAATATGCCGTGTCTGACTTGTTGGAGCTGGGATGCCACCGATCTTCGGGGTGGTGGTACCTGCAAGAGACTTTGATGCTTAAGTCAATACGGACTTTAGGCAGGTTTTTCGTAGAATTGGAAAATGAGTAATACCTGGGTGCTCCAGTGTACTTATAGTGGTGTTTGGCGATCTTCCTTGAGATGGGATTGTTATCTTATCTTATCTTTTGTGGGTGAGATCATATCTTTTGCCAACCTCTTTCCAAAAGGCGGTAGCTCTTCGATTTAGGCCTCTTTGGGCCTCTTTAGAGGTTTTCTGAGCTCTTTGGCAAAGAGGTCGGTAGTGGGCCAACCTTTCATGAGGTCGGTCCCTTTTGTCTATGGTCAATCCGACCTGGTAGCTCGGCCAGGGTATGAACAATGCCCCTGCTTGAGCTTCAACCAACTTTAGGAGGTCGTGCTCATTCTGAGATTCGACCTTTTTATGAGGTCGTGCTCAAGCATCTTCTTGTTGGTCGTGTCCCGGGTTTATCCTTCTCCGGTAAATTTTGCATCTTTAATTCTTTCGGGACGTGAAGCATTTTTGCTTTTAAATGTTGCACCATTCTCGAGTGCAGTAGTTTCTTAGATATGCGTGAGCACTTTTAAAGCCTATTAATTGTGTTTTTTATTGTTTTCCATTTTGCTTTCCCTCTTCTTTGTTTTGTTTAAAATCAGAGGAGCTTTGTTTTCTTCACTTTTGCTTCCATCTGCTTCTCTTTGCTTTTTGAAAAGAAGCTTACTTTCGTTTTGTTCTTTGGTTTGCCCCAAGTTTTTCTTTTGAAGCTTCGAGGTGCTCGTTGGTGTGGATCGTTCGCAAATTTGCTGTTTGATCATCGCCGTTTCTGCTTCTTCTTTTCAGGTTGGTACTCATTTTATGCATTTTGGGTTTTTCTTGTTTGATGGTAGTTGTGATCCTTCTTTCTTGTTTTGGTGTTTGCTTCTGGTGGCGCTGCATGCTTTTGTTTCCTTTAAAGTTTTGATCTTTCTTTCTTACTGCTGCTGAAAGGCTAGGGCTAGGGCTTTTGATTTTCTTTGATCCTTTGCGTTTTTTTTCTATGCTTGTACTGCCTCCAAAGGGTGTCTCTAGGTTGCGGTGGTAATTTATTTTCGTGAACCTTGGGGTCCCCTTTGCTGTCTTGTTGCTCTTTGCTGGTTATTTCTTCATTTTCGTATTTTGGCCAAGTTGTTTGGTAGTGACGCCTTTTCATTTTCTTGCTGTAGGTATATTGTCTACGTCTCGTTAAAATATTATTGAACTGTCCTCAAAGGTTCCTCCTGGTATGGCTGACTGGTTAGATTCTATAGTATTGGGTTGTGTTACTGTAGTAGATCGAGAGCACTGCGAGAAATTTAGGAGATATCATAGGATTTGTGGGAATAGGGGGGATGAGAAGGACTATGAGTTAGTGTCACCCGACCCCGAGGAGAGGGTCAGTTTTCCTCCTCTAAGTCAGGCAGAGCATCCGTTCTTTTATGCGTACGATTGCTTTTTTACCACGTTAGGTATCACCCTTCCATTTACTAAGTTTGAGACTGAAATTCTTTGGAACTGTAATCTTGCTCCTACTCAGCTTCATCCCAACTCTTGGGCTTTCATGAAAATTTTTTAGCTGTTGTGTCAAGAGTTGGGTGTCCGACCTTCCCTTTGCCTAAACCCATGGTAGAAAAGTTTTTGCCATTTTTGATGACTCTTTCCACGATTTTAAAAATTTTTATTTCAAGGTTCGGGCTGTAGATAATGTTCACCCCTTTTTTCTGGATGAGAATAAGGAACCCACTTTTCCCCTTTGTGGGTGTTTTGGAGGAGCATTGGGGGCAGCCGACTCATTTGGATACGAAGAGGTTTTTAGGGGATCCTGCTCTTCTCCGTTCTGAGCTAGGTAGTGCCCGACTTCTTAGATTTTTACCACCTTTGTTTTGTGGTTGCCGTTATATAACTGTTTTATGGTTTTTTCTTTTTTAGAGATAGCTTCATGCTCTGATTTGATGAAATTTCTCCGCAAGACCAAAAAAAACTGTCAACGCTCAGAACCTGCAGATAAAGATGTCGGGGAAGGTTCTTCTTAAGTTCTGCCGAAGAAGCCAGACTCGGGTCCTCAGGGTCCAAGGAAGGTTATCCCGACTCCTCAAGTTCGCCTGGCTCCTACCGACCCGCCTTTGTTGAGTTCGGGTGCTGCTTCCTCCCCCTCTTTGTCCGGGCCTCTGATGAGCCGATATTTTATACGCCTTTTGGGGTTAATTTCATGTAGTTTTTAGTATGTTTTAATTGGTTTTTAGTATATTTTCATTAGTTTCTAAGCAAAATTCAAATTTCTGAACTTTACTATGAGTTTGTGTGTTTTTCTATAATTTCAGGTATTTTCTGGCTGAAATTGAGAGAGTTGAGCAAAAATTTGATTCAGGCTGAAAAATGACTGCTGATGCTGTTGGATTCTGACCTCCCTGCACTCAGAATGGATTTTCTGGAGCTACAGGAGTCCAATTGACGCTCTCTCAATTGCGTTGGAAAGTAGACATCCAGGGCTTTCCAGCAATATATAATAGTTTATACTTTGCTCAAGGATAGACGACATAAACTGGCGTTCAACGCCAGCTCCATGTTGTAGTCTGGCGTCAAATGCTAGAAACAGGTTACAAATGGGAGTTGAATGCCAGAAACAGGTTACAACCTGGCGTTTAACTCCAGAAACAGCCTAGGCACGTGAGAAGCTTAAGTCTCTGCCCCAGCACACACCAAGTGGGCCCCAGAAGTGGATTTCTGCACCATCTATCATAGTTTATTCATTTTCTGTAAACCTAGGTTACTAGTTTAGTATTTAAACAACTTTTAAAGGTCTATTTCGCACCTCATGATATTTTTAGATCTGAACTTTGTACTCTTTGACGGTATGAGTCTCTAAACTCCATTGTTGGGGGTGAAGAGCTCTGCTGTGTCTCGATGAATTAATGTAATTATCTCTGTTTTCTATTCAAACATGCTTGTTTCTATCTAAGATGTTCATTCGCGCTTCAATATGATGAATGTGATGATCCGTGACACTCATCACCATTCTCAATCTATGAACGCGTGCCTAACAACCACTCCCATTCTACCTTCGATTGAATGAATATCTCTTGGATTCCATAATCAGAATCTTCGTGGTATAAGCTAGAATCCATTGGCAGCATTCTTGAGAATCTGGAAAGTCTAAACCTTGTCTGTGGTATTCCGAGTAGGATTCAGGGATTGAATGACTGTGACGAGCTTCAAACTCACAAAGGTTGGGCATAGTGACAGACGCAAAAGGACCAACGAATCCTATTCCAGCATGAGTAAGAACCGACAGATGATTAGCCAGACGGTGACAGCGCACCTGGACCATTTTCACTGAGAGGACAGATGGTAGCCATTGACAACGGTGATCCACCAACATACAGCTTGCCATAGGAGGACCTTGCGTGCGTGAAGAAGAAGACAGGGGAAAGCAGAGATTCAGAAGACAAAGCATCTCCAAAACTCCAACATATTCTCCATTACTGCAGAACAAGTATTTATTTCATGCTCTTTTATTTTTTGCAATTCAAACTGATAAATATAATTGATATCCTGACTACGAATTACAAAATAACCATAGATTGCTTCAAGCTAACAATCTCCGTGGGATTCGACCCTTACTCACGTAAGGTATTACTTGGACGACCCAGTGCACTTGCTGGTTAGTTGTGCGAATTTGTGAGAAATAATAATATTGACATTGACATACACAATTTCGTGCACCAAGTTTTTGGCGCCGTTGCCGGGGATTGTTCGAGTTTGGACAACTAACGGTTTATTTTGTTGCTTAGATTAGGAAAAATTTTTCTTTTTGGTTTAGAGTCTTATATTATTGTTTTCGGTTAAAATTTTCTTTTTAATCCTTATTTTCTCTTTTTAAATATTTCAAAAAATTTTTATAAACTAATAATTGAGTTTTTCTGTTTGAGTTTAGTGCCAAACTTTAAGTTTGGTGTTTTCTTGTTGATTTTTCTTTAGTTTTCGAAAATTTTGTTTTGGTTTTCTAAAAATTTTAAGTTTGGTGTTCTATCTTCATGTTTTTGCTATTCTTGTGAGTCTTCAAAGTGTTCTTGAGTCTTCCTTGTGTTTTGATCTTAAAATTTTTAAGTTTGGTGTTCCTTGATGTTTCCCTCCAAAATTTTCGAAAATAAGGAGCATTAGATCTAAAAATTTTAAGTTTTGTGTCTTTTTATTGTTTTTCTCTTTCCTCATTGAATTCAAAAAAATCTTTTTCCTTTAATTTAATTGATTTTTTGAATTTTCCTTTTAAAAATTCAGATTTTATTTTAAAATTTTTTATTTTATCTTATCTTAGTTTTAAAATTTCAAAATTCAAATCTTTATAAAAAATCACATCCAAAATTTTTCAAATCTTCTAAAGTAATTATTTTAGTCTTAAATTTTTTGTTCTTAATTTTCGAATTCTATATTTAATTTAAAACTATTTTATTCTCTTTTCTTTTATTATTTATTCGTTCCCTTTTCACAAAAAAAAAAATAAAAATATATTTTATTTGCTATTCATATCAATTCCCTTTTCTCCATCATGGATCTAAGTGGAATTGAACAGTCTAGAAGGACTCTGGGGTCATATGCCAACCCCACTACTACTTCATATGGGAGTAGTATCTGTATGCCCTCCATTGGAGTCAGTAGCTTTGAGTTGAATCCTCAGCTCATTATCATGGTGCAGCAAAGTTGCCAGTATTCCGGTCTTCCTCAGGAGGAACCTACAGAGTTTTGGCATAGTTTTTACAGATTGCTGACACAGTACATGATAAGGAAGTAGATCAGGATGTCTATAGATTATTACTGTTTCCATTTGCTGTAAAAGACCAAGCTAAGAGGTGGTTAAATAACCAACCTAAGGCTAGCATAAGGACATGGAAACAGCTGTCAAAAAAATTCTTGAATCAATACTTCCCTCCAAAATGAATGACACAGCTAAGGCTGGACATCCAAAGCTTTAAACAAGGAGATAATGAATCTCTTTATGATGCCTGGGAGAGATATAGAGAGATGCTAAGAAAATGCCCCTCTGAAATGTTTTCAGAATGGGTGCAGTTAGACATCTTCTATTATGGGCTTACGGAGAAAGCTCAAATTTCTCTAGATCACTCAGCTGGTGGATCTATACACATGAGAAAGACAATTGAAGAGGCTCAAGAGCTTATTGATACAGTTGCCAGAAATCAGCATCTGTACCTAAGTAGTGAATCTTCCATGAAAGAAGAGGCTAAAACAGTAACTGCTGAACTCAGTCCTGCAGAATAAATTACTGAATTCAATCAGCAATTAGACTTTCTAACAAAACAGCTGGTCGAATTCAAGGAGATACTACAAGACACAAGAATGGCTAATATAAATATGGAGGTACAGTTGAAGCAAACAGAAAAACAGTTATCAAAACAAATAACAGAAGAGTGCCAAGCAATTCAATTAAGAAGTGGGAAAACATTAAATACCTCACTTCAAGGTAGCAGGAAGCCAAGAAAAGAACAAACTGCTACCCAAAATCCCTCTGATGACAGTAAAAGCCCAGAGAGGAATAACTCTGGCGTTCAAACGCCAGAAACAGGCAAGGATTTGGCGTTAAACGCCCAATGGAAGCTCAGTTCTGGCGTTCAAATGCCAGAAACAAGTAAGGAGTTGGCATCTAACGCCACTCCAGCTTCTAACCCTGGCATTCAAATGCCAGTGAGGGATCAGACACACAAAAGTGCTAATAACAACCCCTCTAAAAAGGCTTCTCCAACCACCTCTGTAGGAAATAAACCTGCAGCAACTAAGGTTGAGGAATATAAAGCCAAGATACCTTATCCTCAAAAACTCCGCTAAGAGGAGCAGGATAAGCAATTTGCTCACTTTGCAGATTATCTCAGGACTCTTGAAATAAAAATTCCATTTGCAGAGGCACTTGAGCAAATACCTTCTTATGCCAAGTTCATGAAGGAGATCTTGAGTCATAAGAAGGATTGGAGAGAAACTGAAAGAGTTCTCCTCACTGAAGAATGCAGTGTAGTCATTCTGAGAAGCTTTCTAGAAAAGCTTAAAGATCCTGGGAGCTTTCTGATAGCATGCATATTAGAGGGTAATTGCACCAAGACAGCTTTATGTGATCTTGGGACAAGCATCAACTTAATACCTGCATCCACTATCAGAAAGCTTGGTTTAACTGAAGAAGTTAAACCAACCCGGATATGTCTCCAACTTGCTGATGGCTCCATTAAATACCCATCAGACGTGATTGAGGACATAATTGTCAGGGTTGGGCCATTCGCCTTTCCCACTGACTTTGTAGTGCTGGAAATGGAGGAGCACAAGAGTGCTACTCTCATTCTAGGAAGACCTTTCCTAGCAACTGGACGAACTCTCATTGATGTCCAAAAGGGGGAAGTAACCCTGAGAGTCAATGAGTATGAGTTTAAGTTGAATGCTGTCAAGGCCATACAGCATCCAGACACACCAAAAGACTGCATGAAAGTTGATCTCATTGACTCTTTGGTAGAGGAGGTCAACATGGATGAGAGTCTCGAATCAGAGCTGGAAGACATCTTTAAAGATGTTCAGCCTGATTTGGAGGGTTCAGAGGAACTGAAAGAGCCTCTGAGATTTCCTCAAGAAGAGGAGAAACCTCCTAAACCCGAGCTCAAGCCATTACCACCATCCCTGAAATATGCATTTCTGGGAGAAGGTGACACTTTTCCAGTGATCATAAGCTCTGCTTTAAACCCACTAGAAGAGGAAGCACTAATTCAAGTGCTGAGGACACACAAGACAGCTCTTGGGTGGTCCTTAAGTGACCTTAAGGGCATAAGCCCAGCTAGATGCATGCACAAAATCCTATTGGAGGATGATGCTAAGCCAGTGGTTCAACTACAGAGGCGGCTAAATCCAGCCAAGAAGGACGTGGTGCAGAAAGAGGTCACCAAATTACTGGAGGCTGGGATTATTTACCCTATTTCTGATAGCCCTTGGGTGAGCCCTATTCAAGTTGTTCCCAAGAAGGGAGGCATGACAGTGGTTCATAATGAAAAAAATGAACTGGTTCCTACAAGAACAGTTACATGGTGGCGCATGTGTATTAACTACAGAAGGCTCAACACAGCCACCAGAAAGGATCATTTTCCTTTACCATTCATAGACCAGATGCTAGAGAGACTAGCAGGTCATAAATATTACTGCTTTTTGGATGGCTATTCAGGTTACAACCAAATTGCAGTAGATCCTCAAGACCAAGAGAAGACAGCATTCACATGTCCTTCTGGAGTATTTGCTTACAGGAGAATGCCTTTTGGTCTGTGTAATGCACCTGCAACCTTTCAGAGGTGCATGCTCTCTATCTTTTCTGATATGGTAGAGAAATTTCTGGAAGTCTTCATGGATGACTTTTCAGTATTTGGAGACTCATTCAGCTCCTGCCTTGACCATTTAGCACTTGTTCTGAAAAGATGCCAAGAGACCAACCTAGTTTTAAACTGGGAAAAATGTCACTTTATGGTGACTGAAGGAATTGTCCTTGGGCATAAAATTTCAAACAAGGGAATAGAGGTGGATCAAGCTAAAGTGGAAGTAGTTGAAAAATTACCACCACCTACTAATGTTAAAGCAATCAGAAGCTTTCTGGGGCATGCAGGATTCTACAGGAGGTTTATAAAGGATTTTTCAAAAATTGCAAAACCCCTGAGCAATCTACTAGCTGCTGACACGCCATTTGTGTTTGATACAGAGTGTCTGCAAGCGTTTGAGACCCTAAAAGCTAAGCTGGTCACAGCACCAGTTATTTCTCCACCAGACTGGACTCTACCATTTGAACTAATGTATGATGCCAGTGACCACGCCATTGGTGCAGTACTGGGGCAGAGGCATGACAAACTTCTGCATGTCATTTATTATGCTAGCCGTGTTTTAAATGATGCCCAGAAAAATTACACAACCACAGAAAAAGAATTGCTTGCAGTGGTTTATGCCATTGACAAGTTTAGATCATACTTAGTAGGATCAAAAGTGATTATGTACACTGACCATGCTGCTCTTAAATATCTACTCACAAAGTAGGATTCAAAACCCAGGCTCATAAGATGGGTGTTGCTTCTGCAAGAGTTTGATATAGAAATAAGAGACAGAAAAGGGATAGAGAACCAAGTGGCTGATCATCTGTCCCGGATAGAACCAGTAGAATGGGAGTTTCCCCCCTCTATTGAGATCTCTGAGACCTTTCCGGATGAGCATTTATTTGCCATCCAGGAAACACCATGGTTTGCAGATATTGCAAACTATAAAGCTGCAAGGTTCATACCCAAGGAGTACAGCAGGCAACAAAAGAAAAAATTAATTACTGATGCAAAGTACTACTTGTGGGATGAACCCTATCTCTTTAAGAGATGTGCAGACGGAATAATCCGTAGGTGTGTGCCTATAGAAGAAGCACAGAGGATCTTATGGCATTACCATGGATCACAATATGGAGGCCATTTCAGAGGTGAGCGAACAGCCATCAAGGTCCTCCAATGTGGTTTCTACTGGCCTACACTCTATAGGGATTTCCGAGAGTTTGTACGTAACTGTGACAGTTGCCAAAGAGCTGGTAATCTACCTCATGGTTACGCCATGCCTCAACAGGGAATCTTGGAGATTGAGTTGTTTGATGTATGGGGAATTGACTTTATGGGACATTTCCCACCATCATACTCAAACACTTATATTCTGGTGGCAGTTGACTATGTATCAAAATGGGTAGAGGCCGTTGCCACACCCACCAATGATACTAAAATGGTGCTGAAGTTCCTCCAGAAACATATCTTCAGCAGGTTTGGTGTCCCTAGAGTACTAATCAGTGATGGGGGCACTCACTTCTGCAACAAACAGCTTTACTCTGCCATGGTCCGGTATGGGATTCGCCACAAGGTAGCGACTCCATATCATCCACAGACAAATGGGCAAGCTGAAGTTTCTAACAGAGAACTAAAAAGAATCCTGGAACGGACTGTAAGTAAGTACCCGTAGAAAGGATTGGGCAAGAAGCTTGGATGATGCTCTGTGGGCTTCCAGAACAGCATTCAAGACCCCTATAGGGACCTCTCCATACCAATTTGTGTATAGTAAGGCCTGTCATCTGCCCGTGGAACTGGAACATAAGGCCTACTGGGCAACCAGATTCCTAAACTTTGATGCCAAATTAGCCGGAGAAACAAGATTGCTCCAGCTGAATGAGCTAGAGGAATTCAAACTAACTGCTTTCGAAAATTCCAAGCTTTATAAAGAGAAATAAAAAAGGTGGCATGACAGAAATCTGTCATCTAGAGTCTTTGAACCAGGACAAAAGGTTCTGTTGTTTAACTCTAGGCTCAGGCTGTTCCCCGGGAAACTGAAATCTCGGTAGAGGGGACCATATGTGATTACAAGTGTATCACCATATGGTTATGTGGAGCTTCAAGACATTGATTCTGATAAGAAGTTCATTGTTAATGGACAGAGAATCAAGCACTATCTTGAAGGGAATGTTGAGCAAGAGTGCTCAAGGCTAAGGCTAGATTAAAAGCTCAGCAAGGTCCAGCTAAAGACAATAAAGAAGCGCTTGCTGGGAGGCAACCCAGCCATTAGCAAAACTTTTTCTGTTATTTCGCCCTATTCTTCATTTTATTTATTTATTTATTTTTAAAGCATATAAATTCAATGTTAATAAGGTAAAGAGTCAATTGCATAGGTTCACAGGGTTACAGAAGGATTCAGCATACAAAACAGAGAAAAAGAGCTCACTGGCAAGAAAACGCCAGTAAGAGGCACAACTGGGCGTTAAACGCCCAAAAGGAGCATCTACTGGGCGTTTAACGCCAGTAAAGATAGCCATCTGGGCGTTAAATGCCAGAAAGAAGCAGCTTCTGGGCGTTTAACGCCAGATTGACAGCATCCTGGGAATTCAGAAAAATGCCCAGTAACAAAGGGGTTTCTGGCGTTTAACGCCAGCTAGAAGCAATAGCTGGGTGTTAAACGCCCAAAACAAGCAGCAACTGGGCGTTAAACGCCCAAAACATGCAACAGTTAGGCGTTTAATGCCAGGATTGTGGGGAGTAGGCAATTTCGTTTTCAATTCAAATTTTTTCCATTTTTTATGTTTCAATTCATGATTTCTTGCACAAACATGTTACAAATCCTAATTTTTCAAATCCTTTTTTTTCAAAAAAAATATCAAATGTATCTTAATTCATAAGCCCTTTTTCTTCATCCTCTTCAAATTATTTTCAAATCCTTTTCAAAACAAATCTATCTCTTTTCACTCTAAAATCTTTTCAAATCATCAATATCTTTTTCAAATCCTCACATCATCTTTTTCAAAATTCAGATTTATCTTTTTCAAATATCTTTCACATCTTTTCAATTTTAAATCATATCTTTTTCCTATCATACTTATCTTTTACAAATCATATCTTCTATCATATCTCCTTCAAAATTTTCGAACCCACCCTCGCTTTCCCCTTTAAATCCTAATTCGGCCTCCCCCTCTCCTCCACAAGTTGCGCTTGGCTCTCCCTCTTTCCCTCTCCTTTCTTTTCTTTTGCTTGAGGACAAGCAAACCTCTAAGTTTGGTGTGTTTATCCGTGATCACTAAACCAATACCCACTAAGATCATGGCTCCCAAGGAAAAATAAACCGACTCAAGAGGCAAGAAAGAGAATATTCCAAAACCACTTTGGAATCAAGGGAAGTTCATAACCAAAGAACATTCAGACCATTTTTACAAAATAATGAGTCTAAGGTCAGTGATCCCGGAAGTTAAATTCGATCTGAAAGAAGATGAATATCCGAAGATCCAAGAGCAAATTCGAAACAGGAGCTGGGAAGTCCTAGCTAATCCTGAAACAAAGGTGGAAAGAAACATGGTTCAGGAATTCTATGCTAATCTATGGCAGACGGACAAGCAGAGAATAGCTGGAACCGCATTCTATGACTGTAGAACTCTGGTCAGAGGGAAGATTGTTCACACCCACCCTGACAAAATAAGGGAGATCTTCAAGCTGCCTCAACTGCAAGATGACTCAGACTAGAGGACATATGCCTCCCTGGATTAAACCTAGGATTGGACAAAATTCTAGAGGACATATGCCTCCCTGGAGCCAAGTGGACAACTAACACAAAGGGTGCCCCAAACCAACTCAAGAGAGGAGATCTCAAACCAGTTGTCAGAGGCTGGCTGGACTTCATTGGGCGCTCTATACTGCCCACTAGCAACCGCTCTGAAGTCACCATCAGAAGGGCAGTGATGATTCATTGCATTATGCTGGAAAAAGAAGTGGAAGTTTATCAGCTGATTGTTTGTGAGCTTTACAAAATTGCAAACAAGAACTCCAAAGATGCCAAATTGGCCTATCCAAAAAGTATATCTCAGTTGAGCAACCAATCACCAAAAAGTATATGGAAGGACAACAAGTGCAGGACGACCCCATCAAGAGAAAAGCAGAGGAGCTCCTTCCGGAAATCCCTCAAATTGAATACTGGGAGCGCCTAGAAGCATCTGTCACCAAGTTGCAAGAAGTTGTGAATCAACTGAAGGAAGAACAGCAAAATCAAAACATGCTCTGCAAACTGCGTAGAGAACAAGAAGAACAAGGGTGTGAACTGAAGGAATTAAAGCGTCAGAAACTATCTCTTGAAGGGCCAAGCACTCCACAGACTAAAGAGGCATCCACTTCCCAAATTCAAGGTTGTTGAGTTCTAATCTTAGCCTTAACTCTGTGATAACTGTTCTTATTTAAAGTTTACCTTAGAAGCTATATATGAGTAGTAGTAATTAGTATCTATATTCTGATTTTATCCCCAATTAAGCTATAATTTATTTTTTTCATCATCATTAAACATGAATAAAATAGCAGATTTTCTTTAGAATAAGGAGGCAATATTTTTCGAGTATTTAATAAGAAAAAAATTCTAATTATTTACATGTGGTGGCAATGCTTTTTGTCTTCTGAATGAATGCTTGAACAGTGCATATGTCTTTTGAATTTGATGTTTATGAATGTTAAATATGTTGGCTCTTGAAAGAATGATGAAAAAGGAGAAATGTTATTTGATAATCTGAAAAATCATAAAAATGATTCTTGAAGCAAGAAAAAGCAGTGAATACAAAAGCTTGTAGAAAAAAAAATGGCGAAAATAAAAAAAAAGAAAAAGAAAAAGCAAGCAGAAAAAGCCAATAGCCCTTAAAACCAAAAGGCAAGGGTAATAAAAAGGATCCAAGGCTTTTGAGCATCAGTGGATAGGAGGGCCTAAAGGAATCAAATCCTGGCCTAAGCGGCTAAACCAAGCTGTCCCTAACTATGTGCTTGTGGCGTGAAGGTGTCAAGTGAAAACTTGAGACTGAGCGGTTAAAGTCAAGGTCCAAACCAAAAAGAAGAGTGTGCTTAAGAACCCTGGATACCTCTAATTGGGGATTTTAGCAAAGCTGAGTCACAATCTGAAAAGGTTCACCCAATTATGTGTCTGTGGCATTTATGTATCCGGTGGTAATACTGGAAAACAAAGTGCTTAGGGCCACGGCCAAGACTCATAAAGTAGCTGTGTTCAAGAATCAACATACTGAACTAGGAGAATCAATAACACTATCTGAATTCTAAGTTCCTATAGATGCCAATCATTCTGAGCTTCAATGGATAAAGTGAGATGCCAAAACTGTTCGGAAGCAAAAAGCTACTAGTCCCGCTCATCTAATTAGAATCTGAGCTACACTCAAAAACTCTGAGATATTATTGCTTCTTGACTTATTTGTATTCTATTTTATTTGTCTAGTTGCTTGGGGACAAGCAACAGTTTAAGTTTGGTGTTGTGATGAGCGGATATTTTATACGCTTTTTGGGGTTAATTTCATGTAGTTTTTAGTATGTTTTAATTGGTTTTTAGTATATTTTCGTTAGTTTCTAAGCAAAATTCAAATTTATGGACTTTACTATGAGTTTGTGTGTTTTTCTGTAATTTCAGGTATTTTCTGGCTGAAATTGAGAGAGCTGAGCAAAAATCTGATTCAGGCTGAAAAAGGACTGCTGATGCTGTTGGATTCTAACCTCCCTGCACTCGGAATAGATTTTCTGGAGCTACAAAAGTCCAATTGGCACGCTCTCAATTGAGTTGGAAAGTAGACATCCAGGGCTTTCCAGCAATATATAATAGTCCATACTTTTCTCAAGGATAGACGACGTAAACTGGCGTTCAACGCCAGTTTCATGTTGCAGTCTGGCGTCAAACGCCAGAAACAGGTTACAAATGGGAGTTGAACGCCAGAAACAGGTTACAACCTAGCGTTTAACTCCAGAAACAGCCTAGGCACGTGAGAAGCTTAAGTTTCAGCCCCAACACATACCAAGTGGGCCCCATAAGTGGATTTCTGCACCATCTTTCATAGTTTATTCATTTTCTATAAACCTAGGTTACTAGTTTAGTATTTAAACAACTTTTAGAGGTCTATTTCGCACCTCATGACATTTTTAGATCTGAACTTTGTACTCTTTGACGGCATGAGTCTCTAAATTCCATTGTTGGGGGTGAGGAGCTCTGCTGTGTCTCGATGAATTAATGCAATTATCTCTATTTTCTATTCAAACATGCTTGTTTCTATCTAAAATGTTCATTCGCGCTTCAATATGATGAATGTGATGATCCGTGACACTCATCACCATTCTCAATCTATGAACGCGTGCCTGACAACCACTCCCATTCTACCTTCGATTGAATGAATATCTCTTGGATTCCATAATCAGAATCTTCGTGGTATAAGCTAGAATCCATTGGCAGCATTCTTAAGAATCCGGAAAGTCTAAACCTTGTCTGTGGTATTCTGAGTAGGATTCAGGGATTGAATGACTGTGACGAGCTTCAAACTCACAAAGGTTGGGCGTAGTGACAGACGCAAAAGGACCAACGGATCCTATTCCAGCATGAGTGAGAACCGACAGATGATTAGCCGGGCGGTGACAGCGCACCTGGACCATTTTCACTGAGAGGACGGATGGTAGCCATTGACAACGGAGATCCACCTACATACAGCTTGCCATAGGAGGACCTTGCATGCGTGAAGAAGAAGACAGGGGAAAGCAGAAATTCAGAAGACAAAGCATCTCCAAAACTCCAACATATTCTCCATTACTGCAGAACAAGTATTTATTTCATGCTCTTTTATTTTTTGCAATTCAAACTGATTAATATAATTGATATCCTGACTAAGAATTACAAAATAACCATTGATTGCTTCAAGCCAACAATCTCTGTGGGATTCGACCCTTACTCACGTAAGGTATTACTTGGACGACCCAGTGCACTTGCTGGTTAGTTGTGCAAATTTATGAGAAATAGTAATATTGACATTGATATACACAATTTCGTGCACCAGCCTCTCCTAAGAGACAAAGAACTTCTGGTGCTTATGACCTCAATGACAAGGATTTTGACGGCGTGGCCTTTGCTGAGGAGCATATCGCTCCGTATGGTTTCGTCCTGACTGACGACGTGTCCACCCTCAAGCACCTTGATTTTATGTCCAGCAACAGCGTCTGGATAGCCAACCTTAGTTCTGGGTTGTCGAGGGAGTTCAAGAAATCCCCTATCAATGTTACCAGTTCCTTCCTTGGGAGTGCCAAAACTGATTTTGAGAGGGTGAGAGGCTGAGGCTTGAGCTGGAGGCAAAAATTGTTGGGCTGGAGGTTTCTTTGGAGAAGGAGAAGGCTAGTGCTACTGCGGCAGAGGCAGCTTCTAACTTGGTGGGGGAGATGGCAAAGAAAGCTAAGAAGGGCTACGCTTGGACTTATGCCGAGCTCCTTGAGGTTAAGGAAAAGCTCCAGTCTTCTTATGATGATTATGCTGAGCTGCAGGGTCACGTGGTGAATGGCATGACCGTCCTGTATGAGAATTTGAAAGCTCAGGTCCGGGTTCTTGTTCCTGATCTCGATCTTACTTTGTTTAGTATGGACAACATTATGGAGGATGGTAAGATTGTGCCTGCCCCAGAGGAAGATGAGATCCCAGCTCCTGATCCGAAGACCAAGGCTTCTGTGACCCCCTCTGCTGAGGCTACCCGATCTAAGGCCGACCCTGATGTGGAGAACTTGAATGGTCTAGATGGTGTTTTTGGGGCAGTCCCGATTTTGGTTATTCCTCTAATGCTCTTTCAGTTATGTGTTGATGTGGTTCGACCTATGGACCTTTGAACTTTTTATTGTAATATTTTGGGTTATTTTCTGACACTTGTGGTTGCTTCTTGGCAACCTTTTAGTTTTCAGTTAAAAAACTTTCACTCTTAGGTTGCCGTATGGCAACTTTTGAGTTTTTAATGCTTCACTATTTTGAAACTTTCTTGGATGATTGCTTTCGGTAGTTCAATGGCTGTTTCCTGGGTAATGATCGCTTACCATTTGGTAGTCTGACTTGGGCTTACCTTTTAATGCTCAACTGTTTTGAAACTTTCTTCGTTGATTGCACTTGTAGTTGCTTTTGCTTTTTAAGTAGTGTTCTTTTTGAACTTTTACCTTTTAGCCTAGCAACTTTCGGGAGTAACTTTCAAACTTCGCTTTTTAAGATCGACCTTGGCATGGTCGGATGGCGCTATTCCTTTTTTAGTGATCCTTTGAATGGCCCGACTTCTCTGTCGGGCCTTTTGAAGTTATTTTTGCAACTTTATTTTTTATCCAACCTTGTTGGTCACTTTGTACGAGTTGCTTTTATAACTTCTCATATTAATTTGGATCTCGTCGCTTCACCTCGCCGACCTTTTCTGGTTGGGTAGTGATTTTTGCGTTTTTTTAGCATAAATTAATGCGCCTTGGTAGGAAACTTTTTAAGGAATCTCTATTTTTATTAAAGTAAAATGCAATGAATCAAAGTAAAAATGTAAATAAGATTATATACATGTGTGGTTACCCTACAAGTCAGGCCACCTTCAGCTCTTGGCCTGGTGCCTCGTTAAAAAACCATTTGGTGGGAAAAAGAGCACACCTCGGCTCAAGATCTTTCCTTAGCTATAGTACCTTCTCAAGTTATAGGCATGCCAAGACATTGGGAGCTCCCAGCCTTGGAGGTCGGCCACCCTATAGTAACCTTTTCCTAGAACTTCCGTGATCCGGTATGGTCCTTTCCAGTTAGCGGCTAGCTTTTCTTCTCCTGACCGACCTGCTCCGATGTCATTTCGGATCAGGATGAGGTCGTTGGTAGCGAAGCTTCACTGGATTACTTCCGGTTGTACCTTGATGCCATTCGATGCTTTAGGGCTTCCTCTTTAATTCGAGCTCTTTCTCAAAGCAGGTCGAGTTCTTCCTTCTGTGCTTGGGAGTTGATGTCCTTATTGTAGAAGATCACCCTAGGAGATCCTTCATCTACTTCAATAGGAATCATTGCCTCCATTCCGTAATCAAGTTAGAAGGGGGATCCACCCGTGGTGGAGTGCGGTGTTGTCTGGTACGCCCATAGGACTTGGGGGAGCTCTTCAGCCCAGGCTCCTTTCGCGTCCTATAATCGACGTTTTAAACCGACCAGTATGACTCTGTTTGCGGCCTCTGCTTGTCCTTTGGCTTGTGGGTGTTCTACTGAGCTGAACTGGTGCTTGATTTTTAGAAGAGCTATCAGGTTCCTGAAGCCTGTATCAGTGAACTGAGTCCCATTGTCCGTGGTGATGGAGTGGGGAACCCCAAACCTTGTGACAATATTTCTCTACAAGAACTTCTGACTTCTTTGGGTGGTGGCGGTGGCCAATGGTTCTGCCTTGATCCACTTTGTGAAGTAGCCTATTTCTACGACGAGGAATTTGACTTGCCCTGATCCCTGGGGGAATGGTCCGAGGAGGTCGAGCCCCCACTTTGCGAACGGCCAGGGTGAGGTGACGCAAATGATCTCTTCAGGTAGGGCGATGTGGAAGTTGGCATGTTTTGACGAACTCGACTGTTTCTTCTATAGGTTCGGCTAGTAGAAGCCGGCTCAGAGTACCTTTTTGGATAGTGCCCGTGCTCTGACGTGATTGCCGCACATGCCGCGTTTGAACATCTTCTAGGACCTCCTTTGTGGCAAAAGTCAGGACGCACTTCAGGAGGGGTGTTGAGACCCATCTTCTGTACCGGACGTCGTGCACCAGAGTTTAATATTGTGCTTCCCATATGAGCTTTTGTGCGTCTTTCTTTTCTATGGGAAGTGTTTCAGAGTTGAGGTAGTTGATTATATGGGTCATCCACCCTTGTTCTTGGTCTGATATGCTTAAGACCTTTTCTTCCCTTGAGGTTGATGGGTGCTGCAGGGTTTCTTGGATGAGGCTTCTATTGTTGTCCCCTAGTTTGGTGCTGGCTAGTTTGATAGTGCGTCAGCTCGG
This sequence comes from Arachis hypogaea, assembly GCF_003086295.3. Lineage (NCBI taxonomy): Eukaryota > Viridiplantae > Streptophyta > Magnoliopsida > Fabales > Fabaceae > Arachis > Arachis hypogaea. Next base: position 80,263,537 of record NC_092052.1, read on the forward strand.
GCATTTTTCTCCCGAGGTATATGTCAAATCTCATATTCGCTGAAGCTCCCGAGCTATTCTTTAGTTTTGTCCAGGTACTTCTTCACAGTGGGATCTTTCGCCTGGTAGCTTCCATCTATTTGCGAGGTGATTATGTGTGAGTCGCTGAAGATGGTGAGCTTTTGCGCTCCAACTTCTCTAGCCAGCTTCAAGCCGGCCATTAGGGCTTCGTACTTTGCTTGATTGTTTGAGGCAGGGAACTCAAATCTTAAGGAGAGTTTGAGTTGGGTTCCTTGGTCGCTTTCTAGTCGCTCAAGTATATAGGGTCGATCCTCTCAATTCTCTTCTAATCATGCTTTCCATGATTTATTTTTCATCTAACAATCAACAATTATTCAATGCATGCCTAAACTCATCATGAGGTCTTATTCATAGGTTGTAATGGGGCTAGATAAATGTAGGGATGCATATGGTCAAGTGAGCTTGAAATTTGTATCTTTGATTAGCCTAAGCTCTCACCTAGCACATGTAACAACCTATACAATTCTAATACACAATCTAGCTACCCATGATTCTCACTTTTTTACATACTCATGCATTCTCTTTAATTAACATTCTATATTCATTGGTTTTTATTGAACTTTACTTTGGGGCATTTTTATCCCCTTTTTATTGTATTCTTTTTCTATATATTTTTATTTTTCTTTTTCTATATTTTTTTTCTTTTTATATATATATTTTTTTCTACATCTTTTTTTGAAAAATATATACAAACATATCAATGCATATGGTTTTACATATGGTGCATGAATATGTACCCAATTCCTAATATTTTTTAAAAATAAAAATTACACTATTACCTCAACCAATGTTCCAAGTATCCCATTACCCAAATGATACACACTCTCACTAGCTTAAGCTAATCAAAGATCCAAATTAAGAACATTTATTGTTTTTCACTTAGGGGTAGTGATGTGCTATAATTAAGAACAAAAGGGATTCAATAGGCTCAAAATTGGTTAACAATGGTTGATGAAAGGTAGGCTATTTGGGTAAGTGAGCTAAATAAAATGATGGCCTCAATCATATAACTGCATATATACATGGAATAATGGACATAAAGAATCAAACAAATCAAAGATTATAATCATTGAAAAAGAATAATGCACACAAGAATGAAAATAAGTGGTTATATGATATAACCACACAATTAGGCTCAAAACTCACATGCTTGTGTTCTTAACTCAGAAACCATGTTCCAAAATAAATTCTTCAAGCAAGTTCACAAAATTTTTTTTTTTCAAATTGGTAGGGTGTCCTAAAACAATTTTTCTTGCAAAAGATATCATCACCCTAACCAAGTAGTCCTAACATAAAAAGAAATAGTAAAATATATACAAATTCTAACTAACATGCAATCTATCATGCAATGCAACAACTAATCTAAAAAACACAAAAATTAAAAATTGGTGTTGAAAAAGGAAGTTTTTACCCATGGAGGTCGGTCGGACGACCTCCCCACACTTAGAAATTTGCACCGTCCTCGGTGCATGCAAAAAAGAGCAAGGTGGACGGATTTCTACAATTGATGAGTTTCTTCAAAGGGTTGTGCGGGTGAACTTGTTTGTTGTCCCATTTAAAAGCTTTTTCCTCCCTTTCCTTCTTGGTGGCCAACCTAAAAGGAAAGAAAAAGAAAGAGAATTAAGCCTACAACAAAGATATCAAGGCAATAAAACATAGGCGGGGGCTAATGCCAAGTAAGAGTGAGGTTCTCAACTATATGCTAGCTACGACATATAAGTGAGAAGGCAATATAAGCTAAGGCATATTAACTAACAGTTGATGCAAGAGTAAAGTCAAAGCATGAAGAGAACACTCAAAAGCATCAAGTTCAAATAAGAAAGAGTTGACACAAACAAGATTAGTGATAAGCATGAGAGCAATTGGTCCTATCCTAACTCAATGATAATGAGGTACAAAAACAAAGAATAATGAGTTAGGAAGGACTAAAGCACTAATCTTGTGTGTGGAACAATTATTACAATTAATGCTAAACAAGTCATGAAGCACCAAATAATCCAAAGAATTCTCAACAATTGAGTAAGTGGTGCATGAAATTGTGATCATCAATGGCGCCAATAACTTGGTATGCACAATTGTAATCTCAACTCTTTTTCACAATTCCGCACAACTAACCAGCAAGTGCACTGGGTCATCCAAGTAATAAACCTTACGTGATTAAGGGTCGATCCCACGGAGATTGTCAGCTTGAAGCAAGCTATGGTCATCTTGTAAATCTCAGTCAGGCGGATTCAAATGGTTATGGAGAATTGATAATTAAAAGATGAATAAAATATAAAATAAGATAGAGATACTTATGTAATTCATTGGTGAGAATTTCAGATAAGCGTATGAAGATGCTTTGTTCCTCCTGAACTTCTGCTTTCCTATTGCCTTCATCCAATCATTCATACTCCTTTCCATAGCAAGCTGTATGTTGGGTATCACCGTTGTCAATGGCTACCTCCCGTCCTCTCAGTGAAAATGGTCCAAATATGCTGTCACCGCACGGCTAATCATCTGTCGGTTCTCGATCATGTTGGAATAGGATCCTTTGATCCTTTTATATCTGTAACTACGCCCAACACTCGCGAGTTTGAAGCTCATCACAGTCATCCCTTCCCAGATCCTACTCGAAATACCACAAATAAGGTTTAGACTTTCCGGATCTCAGGAATGGCCGCCAATAATTCTAGCCTATACCACGAAGGTTTTAATCTTAGATTAGAAACCCAAGAGATACACATTCAAGCTTGTTCGCATGTAGAACGGAAGTGGTTGTCAGGCACGCGTTCATAGGTGAGAATGATGATGAGTGTCACATAATCATCACATTCATCATGTTCTTGAGTGCGAATGAATATCTTGGAGAAGAAATAGGCTTGAGTTGAATAGAAAAACAATAGTACTTTGCATTAATTCATGAGGAACAGCAGAGCTCCACACCTTAATCTATGGTGTGTAGAAACTCCACCGTTGAAAATACAAAAGTAATGAAGGTTCAGGCATAGCCAAATGGCCAGCCTCCAAAGCGTGATCAAGAGATCAAAAGATGAACTAAAGATTTCCGAGATGAAAATACAATAGAAAAAGGTCCTTTTTATAGAAAACTAGTAACCTAGGGTTTACAGAAATAAGTAAATGATGCGGAAATCCACTTTCGGGCCCACTTGGTGTGTGCTTGGGCTGAGCAATGAAGCTTTCACGTGTAGAGGCTTCTCTTGGAGTTAAACACCAGCTTGGGTGCCAGTTTGGGCATTTAACTCTAGCTTTTATGCCAGTTCTGGCGTTTTGACGCCAGAATTTTTATGCTGACTTGGAATGCCGGTTTGGGCCATCAAATCTCGGGCAAAGTATGGACTATATATTGCTGGAAAGCCCAAGATGTCTACTTTCCAACGCAATTAAGAGCATGCCAATTGAGCTTCTGTAGCTCTACAAAATCCACTTTGAGTGCAGGGAGGTCAGAATCCAACAGCATCTGCAGTCCTTTTTCAGCCTCTAAATCAGATTTTTGCTCAGGTCCCTCAATTTCAGCCAGAAAATACCTGAAATCACAAAAAAATACACAAACTCATAGTAAAGTCCAGAAATGTGATTTTCAATTAAAAACTAATAAAAATATAATAAAAACTAACTAAAATATACTAAAAACTACCTAAAAACAATGCCAAAAAGCGTATAAATAATCCGCTCATCACAACACCAAACTTAAATTGTTGCTTGTTCCCAAGCAACTGAAAATCAAATAGTATAAGAAGAAGAGAATATATAATGATTTCCAATAACATCTATGAAGATCAGTCTTAATTAGATGAGCAGGGCTATTAACTTTTTGCTTCTGAACAGTTTTGGCATCTCACTTTATCCTTTGAAGTTTAGAATGATTGGCATCTATAGGAACTCAGAATTTAGATAGTGTTATTGATTCTCCTAGTTCAGTATGTTGATTCTTGAACACAGTTACTTTTATGAGTCTTGGCCGTGACCCTAAGCATTTTGTTTTCCAGTATTACCACCGGATACATAAATGCCACAGACACATAACTAGGTAAACCTTTTTCCGATTGTGACTCAGCTTTGCTAGAGTCTCCAATTAGAGGTGTCCAGAGCTCTTAAGCACACTCTTATTGTTTTGGACAACGACTTTAACCACTCAGTCTCAAGCTTTTCACTTGACACCTTTACGCCACAAGCACATGGTTAAGGACAGCTTGGTTTAGCCGCTTAGGCTAGGATTTTATTCCTATGAGCCCTCCTATCCACTGATGCTTAAAGCCTTGGATCCTTTTTATTTTACCCTTGCCTTTTGGTTTAAAGGGCTATTGGCTTTTTCTTTCTCTTTTTTCCTTTTTTTTATTTTTTATTTTTCGCCTCTCCTTTTTTTTTTCTGCAAGCTTTTCACTGTTTTTTCTTGCTTCAAGAATCAATTTTATGATTTTCCAGATTATCAATAGCATTTCTCCTTTTTTCATCATTCTTTCAAGAGCAAACAATTTTAACATTCATGAACAACAAATTCAAAAATATGCACTGTTCAAGCATTCATTCAAAAAAACAAAAAGTATTGCCACCACATCAAAATAATTAATCTATTTTAAAATTCGAAATTCATGTACTTCTTTTTCTTTTTGCAATTAAAAACACTTTTTATTTAAGAAAGGTGATGTATTCATAGGACATTCATAGCTTTAAGGCATAGACACTTAGGCACTAGTGATCATGTAATAAGACACAAACATAAATAAAACATAAAGCATAATTTTCGAAAAACAGAAAAATAAGAACAAGGAAATTAAAGAATGGGTCCACCTTAGTGATGGCGGCTTGTTCTTCCTCTTAAAAATCTTATGGAGTGTTTGAGCTCCTCAATGTCTCTTCCTTGCCTTTGTTGCTCCTCCCTTATGACTCTTTGGTCTTCTCTAATTTCATGGAGGAGGATGGAATGCTCTTGGTGCTCTACCCTTAGTTGTCCCATGTTGGAACTTAATTCTCCTAGGGATGTGTTGATTTGCTCCCAATAGTTTTGTGGAGGAAAATGCATCCCTTAAGGCATCTCAGGGATTTCATGATGAGGAATTTCCTCATGCTCTTGTCCATGAGTGGGCTCTCTTGTTTGCTCCATCCTTTTCTTAGTGATGGGCTTGTCCTCATCAATGAGGATGTCTTCCTCTATGTCAATTCCAGCTGAATTGCAGAGGTGACAAATGAGATGAGGGAAGGCTAATCTTGCCAAAGTAGAGGACTTGTCCACCACCTTGTAGAGTTCTAGGTATATAACCTCATGAACTTCTACTTCCTCTCCAATCATGATCCTATGGATTATGATAGCCCGTTCTATAGTAACTTCAGACCGGTTGCTAGTAGGAATGATTGAGCGTTGGATGAACTCCAACCATCCCCTAGCCACGGGCTTGAGGTCATGCCTTCTTAGTTGAACCGGCTTCCCTCTTGAATCTCTCTTCCATTGAGCGCCCTCTTCACAAATGTCTCTGAGGACTTGGTCCAACTTTTGATCAAAGTTGACCCTTCTAGTGTAGGGGCGTGCATCTCCTTGCATCATGGGAAAGTTGAATGCCAACCGTACATTTTCCGGACGAAAATCTAAGCATTTCCCCCAGACCATTGTAAGCCAATTCTTAGGATCCGGGTTCACACTTTGATCATGGTTCTTGGTGATCCATGCATTGGCATAAAACTCTTGAACCATTAAGATTCCGACTTGATGAATGGGGTTAGTGAGAACTTCCCAACCTCTTCTTTGAATCTCATGTCGGATCTCCTGATATTCACCTTTTTTGAGTTTGAAAGGAACCTCGGGGATCACCTTCTTCTTGGCCACAACTTCATGGAAGTGGTCTTGATGGATCTTTGAGATGAATCTTTCCATCTCCCATGACTCGGAGGCGGAGGCTTTTGCCTTCCCTTTCCTCTTTCTAGAGGTTTTTCCGGCCTTAGGTGCCATAAATGGTTATAGAAAAACAAAAAGCTTTAGCTTTTACCACACCAAACTTAGAAGGTTTGCTCGTCCTCGAGCAAGAGAAGAAAGAAAAGAGTAGAAGAAGAAAATGGAGGAGATGGAAGGGGTTTTGTGGTTCGGCCAAGGGGGAGAAGTAGTGTGTATGATGTGTGAAAATGAATGAGTGAAGATGGGTTTATATAGGAGTGGAGAGAGGGGTAGAGTTCGGCCATGTATGGGTGGGTTTGGGAGGGAAAGTGGTTTGAATTTGAATGGTGAGGTAGGTGGGGATCTATGGTGGATGGATGTGGATTGGTGAAGAGATTATGAAGAAGAGAGTAGGATTTGATAGGTGAGGGGTTTTTGGGGAAGAGGTACTTAGGTGATTGGTGAAGGGTATTTGGGGAAGGGTGTTATGGAAAGGTGTAAAGAAGAGAGAGAGAGAGATGAAGTAGGTGGGGATCTTGTGCGGTCCACAGATCCTGAGGTGTCAAGAATTTCTCATCCCTGCACCATGTTGGAGTGTAAATGCCCCCTTGATTGCCACTCCAGGCGTTAAACGCGAGGTTCCTGCCCATTTCTGGCGTTTAACGCCAGCTTTTCTCCCCTTTATGGCGTTAAACGCCAGCTCTATTCCCATTTCTGTCATTAAATGCTAGTCTGGTGCCCATTTCTGGCGTTAAACGCCCAGAATGGTGCCATACTGGGCGTTTAACGCCCATTCTGCTACCCTTACTGGAATTTAAATGCCAGTAAGCTTCTCCTCCAGGGTGTGCTATTTTTAATACTATTTTTCATTATGTTTTTGCTTTTTCAGTTGTTTTTGCGGCTTCACATGATCATCAACCTACAGAAAACATAAAATAACAATGGAAAATAACTAAATACGATTAAATAAAATTGGGTTGCCTCCCAACAAGCGCTTCTTTAATGTCAATAGCTTGATAGTGGGCTCTCATGGAGCCTCACAGATATTCAGAGCATGATGATGGCCTCCCAACACCAAACTTAGAGTTTAAATGTAGGGGCTCTAATTGACTCTGCATTGAGAGAAGCTTTTCATGCTTCCTCTCCATAGTTACAGAAGGACCTTGAGCTTTAAACACAAGGGAGTCCTCATTCACTTGAAGGACCAATTCTCCTCTGTCAACATGAATCACAGCTTTTGCTGTGGCTAGGAAGGGTCTGCCAAGGATGATGGATTCATCCATACACTTCCCAGTGTCTAGGATTATGAAATCAGCAGGGATGTAGTGGCCTTCAACCTTTACCAAGACATCCTCTACAAGTCCATAAGCCTATTTCCTTGAATTGTCTGCCATCTCTAGTGAGATTCTTGCAGCTTGTACCTCACAAATCCCTAGCTTCTCCATCACAAAGAGTGGCATGAGGTTTATACTTGACTCTAGGTCACACAGAGCCTTCTCAAAGGTCATGGTGCCTTTGGTACAAGGTATTGAGAACTTTCCAGGATCCTGTCTCTTCTGAGGTAATCTCTGCCTAGTCAAGTCATCCAGTTCTTTGGTGAGCAAGGGGGGTTCATCCTCCCAAGTCTCATTACCAAATAAGTTGGCATTCAGCTTCATGATTGCTCCAAGGTATTTAGCAACTTGCTCTTCAGTAACATCTTCATCCTCTTCAGAGGAAGAATACTTATCAGAGCTCATGAATGGCAGAAGAAAGTTTAATGGAATTTCTATGGTCTCTGTATGAGCCTCAGATTCCAATGGTTCCTCATTAGGGAACTCCTTGGAGGCCAATGGATGTCCATTGAGGTCTTCCTCAGTGGAAATCACTGCCTTTACCTCCTCTATGCATTCGGCTATGTGGGACGTGTTTATGGCCTTGCATTCTCTCTTTGGGTTTTCTTCTGTATTGCTTGGGAGAGTACTAGGAGGGAGTTCAGTAATTTTCTTACTCAGCTGACCTACTTGTGCCTCCAAATTTCTAATAGAGGACCTTGTTTCAGTCATGAAACTTTGAGTGGTCTTAGATAAATCAGAGACTACAGTTGCTAAGTCAGAGTGGCTCTGCTTATAATTCTCTGTCTGTTGCTGAGAAGATGATGGAAAAGGCTTACTATTACTAAACCTATTTCTTCCACTATTACTGTTGTGGAAGCCTTGTTGGGGCCTCTGTTGGTCATTCCATGAGAGATCTGGGTGATTTCTCCATGAAGGATTATAGGTGTTTCCATAGGGTTCTCCCATGTAATTCACATCTTCCATTGCTGGGTTCTTAGGATCATAAGCTTCTCCTTCAGATGAAGCTTCCTTGGTACTTCCTGTTGCTGCTTGCATGCCAGATAGACTCTGAGAAATCATATTGACTTGCTGAGTTAATATTTTATTCTGAGCCAATATGGCATTCAGAGTATCAATCTCAAGAACTCCTTTCTTCTGATTTGTCCCATTATTGACAGGATTCCTTTCAGAAGTGTACATGAATTGGTTATTTGCAACCATCTCAATGAGTTCCTAAGCTTCTGCAGGCGTCTTCTTCAGATGAAGAGATCCTCCAGCAGAGCTATCCAATGACATCTTGGACAGTTTAGACAGACCATCATAGAAGATACCTATGATGCTCCATTCAAAAAGCATGTCAGAAGGACACCTTCTGATCAATTGCTTGTATCTTTCCCAAGCTTCATAGAGGGATTCACCTTCCTTCTGTCTGAAGGTCTGGACCTCCACTCTTGGCTTACTCAATTTTTGAGGTGGAAAAAAATTTGGCCAGAAAAGCACTGAACAGTTTTTCCCAAGAGTTCAGGCTTTCCTTAGGTTGTGAATCCAACCATATCCTAGCTCTGTCTCTTACAACAAAAGGGAAGAGCATAAGTCTGTAGACCTCAAGGTCAACCCCATTGGTCTTGACAGTGTCATAGATTTGTAAGAATTCAGCTAAGAACTGATGAGGATCTTCCAATGGAAGTCCATAAAACTTGCAATTTTGTTGCATTAGAGAAACTAATTGAGGCTTCAGCTTAAAGTTGTTTGCTCCAATGGTAGGGATAGAGATGTTTCTCCCATAAAAGTCGGGAGTAGGTGCAGTAAAGTCACCAAGCACCTTCCTTGCATTGTTGTTATTTTTGGCTGCCATGTCTTCTTCTTGTTTGAAAAATTCTGTTAGGTCCTCTCCAGAGACTTGTGCTTTAGCTTCTCTTAGCTTTCTCTTCAAGGTCCTTTCAGGTTTAGGATCAGCTTCAACAAGAATGCCTTTGTCTTTGCTCCTGCTCATATGAAAGAAAGAAGGAGAGAGTATGGAATCCTCTATGTCACAGTATAGAGATTCCTTGAGGTGTCAGAGGAAAAGAGGAATAGAAGGAGCGAATTCGAACTTATGGAGAGGGAGAGAGTTCGAATTGCACATTGAGGAGGAATGTTAGTCCCTTAAATAGAAGGATGTGAGAAGAGGGAAAGAATTTTTTCAAAATTAAATTTAGAAAGATTTTGAAATAATTAAAAGAAATTTTGAAAATTTGGTTGATCATTTTCGAAAATTAAAATTGAGAAAGTAGTTAAGTGATTTTGAAAAAGATTTTGACATTAGAAATCAAAAAGATATGATTGAAAATCATTTTTTTGAAAAAGATGTGGTTGAGAAGATATGATTGAGAAAATATGATTTTTAAAAAGATATATTGACAAACAATTAAAAAGATTTAAATTTTAAAATTAATGTCTTGGCTAACAATAAATTTAAAAGATATGATTCTAGAATTTAAAATTTGATCCTTTCTTAATAGGTAAGTAACAACTTGAAAATTTTGAATTAAGTCATTAATTGTAGCAAGGATTTTCGAAAATAATAAAAAAATGGAAAGGATTTGATTTTGAAAAGATATGATTGAAAAGATATGATCTGAAAAAGATTTGATTTTGAAAAATTATGAAAATTTGAAAAATATTTGAATTAAAAACAGAATCTTCCCTCTTGTGCCATCCTGGCGTTAAACGCCCAGAATACTACCTTTTTGGGCGTTTAACGCCCAGCCAGGGTAAACGCTAGTTTTCCTTCCTCACTGGGCGTTTTGAATGCCCAGCTTTTTCTCTGTGATTCCTCTGCTGTATGTTCTGAACCTTCAATTCTCTGTATTATTGACTTGAAAAGACATAATTTTGAAAAAAAAATTTGAATTTTTAATGATGAGAAAGAAAAACAACAGAATGAAAATAAACATGGAAAATCAAGATCAAAACAAATAATGCATGCAAGATACCAAACTTAGAAGTTTGTATACTAAGGACTATAACAATTTAAAAATGCCTATGAGAAACAACAAAAGACACAAAACAAGAGAATTTAAAGATTAGAGCAAGGAAATCATCAGGAAAAACTTGAAGATTAATGAAGGACAGAATTCATATATTCGAAAAAAATGCATGGAAATGAATAAAACATGCAGGACACCAAACTTGAAGATTGACACTAGACTTAAACAGGAAAATATAAATTATTTTTTGGTTTTATGATTTTAAAATTTTTTTTGGATTTTTCGAAAATTATTTGGAAAAAGAAAAATAAGAATTTCAAAATTTTTAATAAGAATTCTAGGAATCATGCAATGTTAGTCTAAAGCTTCAGTCTAAAAGATTAGACATGGCTAGCCAAGCTTCAGCAGACATTACGTACAATAGCCAAATTGATGGGAATCAACTAGCTCCTGTGATGATGAAAGTATCATCTGAAACTCTAGAATTCATTCTTAAAAATTCTGAATAATAAAATAAAGTTACCTAATCTAAGAAACAAGATGAACTGTCAGTTGTCCAAACTCAAACAATCCCCAGCAATGGCGCCAAAAACTTGGTTGCACGGGGATTGTTTGCTCCCCGGCAACGGCGCCAAAAACTTGGTGCACGAAATTGTGATCATCAATGGTGCCAACAACTTGGTACGCACAATTGTAATCTCAACTCTTTTTCACAATTCCGCATAACTAACCAGCAAGTGCACTGGGTCGTCCAAGTAATAAACCTTACGTGAATAAGGGTCAATCCCACGGAGATTGTCGGCTTGAAGCAAGCTATGGTCATCTTGTAAATCTCAGTCAGGCGGATTCAAATGGTTATGGAGAATTGATAATTAAAAGATGAATAAAACATAAAATAAGATAGAGATACTTATGTAATTCATTGGTGAGAATTTCAGATAAGCGTATAAAGATGCTTTGTTCCTCCTGAACTTCTGCTTTCCTATTTCCTTCATCCAATCATTCATACTCCTTTCCATAGCAAGCAAGCTGTATGTTGGGTATCACCGTTGTCAATGGCTACCTTCCGTCCTCTCAGTGAAAATGGTCCAAATACGCTTTCACCGCATGGCTAATCATCTGTCGGTTCTCGATCATGTTGGAATAGGATCCTTTGATCCTTTTGCGTCTGTCACTACGCCCAACACTCGCGAGTTTGAAGCTCGTCACAGTCATCCTTTCCTAGATCCTACTCGAAATACCACAGACAAGGTTTAGACTTTTCGGATCTTAGGAATGGCTGCCAATATTTATAGCGTATACCACGAATGTTTTAATCTTAGATTAGAAACCCAAGAGATACACAATCAAGCTTGTTCGCATGTAGAACAGAAGTGGTTGTCAGGCACGCGTTTATAGGTGAGAATGATGATGAGTGTCACATAATCATCACATTCAACATGTTCTTGAGTGCGAATGAATATCTTGGAGAAGAAATAGGCTTGAGTTGAATAGAAAAATAATAGTACTTTGCATTAATTCATGAGGAACAGCAGAGCTCCACACCTTAATCTATGGTGTGTAGAAACTCCACCGTTGAAAATACAAAATTAATGAAGGTTCAGGCATGGCCGAATGGCCAGCCTCCAAAGCGTGATCAAGAGATCAAAAGACAAACTAAAGATTTCCAAGATGAAAATACAATAGCAAAAGATCCTATTTATAGAAAACTAGTAACCTATGGTTTACATAAATAAGTAAATGATGCGAAAATCCACTTCCGGGCCCACTTGGTGTGTGCTTGGGCTGATCATTGAAGCTTTCACATGTAGAGGCTTCTCTTGGAGTTAAACGCCAGCTTGGGTGCCAGTTTGGGCATTTAACTCCAACTTTTATGCTAGTTTTGGCGTTTTGACGCCAGAATTTTTATGCTGACTTGGAACGCCGATTTGGGCCATCAAATCTCGTGCAATGTATGGAGTATTATATATTGCTGGAAAGCCCAGGATGTCTACTTTTCAAATAAATTGAGAGCGCACCAATTGGGTTTCTGTAGCTCCACAAAATCCACTTTGAGTGCAGGGAGGTCAGAATCCAACAGCATCTGCAGTCCTTTTTCAGCCTTTGAATCAGATTTTTGCTCAGATCCCTCAATTTCAGCCAGAAAACACCTGAAATCACAGAAAAATACACAAACTCATAGTAAAGTCCAGAAATGTGATTTTCATTTAAAAACTAATAAAAATATAATAAAAACTAACTAAAACATTCTAAAAACTACCTAAAAACAATGCCAAAAAGCGTATAAATTATCCGCTCATCAGTAAGAGTAATCTAACACCAATGTTAAAACAAGAAACCTAGAAAAGAAAATAAGAACAAGGTATGAAAACAAAATTAAAATGCAATAAATGAAAATAAGCAAATGCAATAAAAGAGGATGGAAGAAAAGAGAAATTTTTTTCTTTTTAATTTAATTTTTTTCATTTTTTTAAAGAAAAAAATTTTCAAGAGAGGAAGAAGAAGAAAAAGAAAAAAGTAGAAAGAAAGAAGAAGAAAAGAAGAAAGAAGGAGAAAGGAGAAAGGAGAAAAACAGGGTGCAAATCCGTGCATATGCCCCATGCGTGCTTAGGCACAGATGCAGCAGGAACAATCCGCGCGCGCGCGCCATGTGTGCTTATGCGTGGATGCAGCAGATACAATCCGCACGCGCGCGCCATGCGTGCTCACGCGCGGATGTGGTAGGGACAATCGGCGCGCGCGCGCCATGCGTGCTTACGCGCGGATCGCCTGGCACAAAGTATGCATACAGTGGGCACAACTCTCGGGTTTTAGTACTAGGAGTTGTGAAACCACACCGGCGCGTGCGCGCACAGTGTGCTTGCGTGCCGATGCCCACATTTTCTCTTCTTTTTTTTCTCAAAAACAAGGCACTCTCCTAATCTACAAGCATTCTAAAACAATCAAAAATCAAATTTAACAACAAATCTTTTTAGTTTTTTTGAAAAATTTTCGAATATACTAAAAACAAAACTGATACTACAAGCAAAATGCAATTCAACAACAATTAATCTAATCAAAACAAACTAATAAATAACCAATCAATCAAAGCAATATGTATAAGAGTATAGAAAATAACAAAAACTACATACAATGGCAACTCCAATCACTTATTAACCAAATCTAAAAGAGAGTGGAAAGAGTTTACCATGGTGGGGTATCTCCGACCTAGCACTTTTAGTTTAAGTCCTTAAGTTGGACATTTGGAAAGCTCCTTGTCATGGTGGGTTATGCTTGAACTCATCTTGAAACTTCCACCAATGCTTGGACTTCAAGTAAGCTCCAAAATTCAAGATCAATGGCACCAAGCTTTGATAAAGTTCCACACAAGCTAAGGGCTTCCAAAATTGGCCTTCATATATTCCCGGATCCCAAATCTTGTTTCTATACCCATCTTCAAGTGGATCATCGCAATTCCAATTGGGTGAGAAGTGATCCGAATTCTCAAGTAAACACCAAAGCATCTTCCTAAACCCCTTTAGTTAAGAACTATACCAACCATTGCACTTAGACTTTAAGCTTCCAACCATAAGGAACTTTGATTGGAATTTCCACCCACTACTCAATTTCCTTTTGTTGTTAACCCCACGAAGAGCTCTAAGTTTTCCATCATTTTCAATCAAACCATATTCAAGTGGGAAAGTAAAGATTAGAGATAAGAATTTTACCCACTTGAATGTTGTGTTGGATAGTGACTTAGGAAAGGACGTCTCCAATGGTCTTGTACGTTCCATTCCCTTGTGCTCTTCTTTGAATACCTCCACCTCTTGGCAAGCTTCTTCCACCTTCACCTCTTGACAAGGCTCTTCATGTCCAATTACTTCCTCACCAACCTCTTCTAGCTCTTCTCCATTCTTCATATCACAACTTGGAGGTAATGTGAAACTTGTCTCAACATCCACCTCAATTTCAAGAGGAGAAGATTCTTCAAATACCAATGGATCATGTGTTGGTGTGGGCTCATCTCCAAGAGGAAGATTTGTTATTTGCTCACCTTCTTCCAATTCTTCATCATTCATTATATGCTTAGGAGGTTGCGCATTATCCTCCTCAACACCAAATTCAAGCTCATTGGAAGAAGGTTCAACAACTTCCACAAAATCATCAACAATGTCACTTGGTGTGGAAGTGCTCTCAAGTTTGAAATCCACCTCTTGTTCAACTTCCTCTAACTCTTAAACCACTTCTTCTTCTTCAACAATCTCTTCCTCCTCCACTTGTTGCAAGACATACCCCATCTCCTTGTCCTCATGTTGAGATTCTAAAATCTCCTTCATACTCCTTTCTTCGGTTGATTTCTCACATTCATCCGTGGAGATGCTTTGCTTGTTGCATGAGTCCCATAAATTCAAGTTGGCTTTAATTTTTGCAAGGTTAGCCTCGATAGCTTCATAATTCTTTTGGGCTTCCTCTTGCTCCTGTTGACGGATTATTGCTTGAAGCCGATCCATTGTTTCCTTGAGACGATCCATTGGCTCTTGGATGGGTGGATATGGGTGTTCTTCCTTGGAGGGTTGTGGTGGAAAGGGAAATTTATTATGTGGTTGAAAGTTATCATGCACGGGAGGTGATTCATCTTGGTGATAATATGGAGGTGGTGGTTCTTGAGGGTATTGGTAGTGGAATTAGGGTGGTTCTTCATATGGTTCATATGGTTCACAAGGTGGTTGGTATGGTGGATATGGGTTGGGGTCATATTGAGGTGTTTGGTGAAAAGGGGCTTGTGAGTAAGGCGGTGTAAAATTATGTTGAGGAGGTGGTTCATAGGCATATGGTGGTGGTTGTTGACAATCACAATAAGGGTCACCACATCCATTAGATTGATATGCATTAGGATGAGAGTTATACCCATAAGAATCCGGATGTTGTTGTTGCCAAGAAGGGTGATCAATCCCTTGAGGCTCCTTCCATCTTTGATTGTTCCATCCTTGATGCACATCCTCATTGTAGCTCTCATTTTCTACAACATAATTTGAACCAAACTCATAGCCAAAGTGAGGATGAGAATTCATAATAGCAAATAAAAACAAAAGCTAACAAAAATAAGCAACAAAGTCCTAAGCCTAACAAAAACTAACAAATAAGCAAAAGGCAAACATATTCACAATATTCAGAATAGCCAATAACATAGCACCATTCCAACTCCCCGGCAACGGTGCCATTTTGATGAGCGAATTGTTGTGGGTCTAGAATTTCCTCAAATGAATGAATTCTCGTTGCAAGTATAGTTCTATACCAACAAACAATTCTCACATCAAAAATGTTAGTTGTCACAAGTAACAAACCCCAAATAAGAATTAACCGAAGTATTTGAACTCTGGGTCGTCTCACAAGGAATTGCAATGAAATGATCAATTATTGGCTATAAAGGGGGTAAGGGGGTTGGTTTTATATTTTTGCAAGAAAGTAAATGGCAAGAAAAATTAAATGACAAGAAGGTAAAATAACAAGAACTAATAAAATAAAGAAAAAATACTCTTGGCTAGACATAGGTAATTGAGATCACCATCCTTGTCTACAAACCATATATTGATAATTATGAGAGGCCAACCTATTAAGTCTACTTCCAAAAGCCTTAAGTACGTAATATCTACTCCTAGGCTTGAAGTACGTCAAATAGGCTTGATCACATCAACCCATAAGTCCCAACCTATCTACTAATTAGATTAGTAGTGGGTTAGTGTCAATGAGTATCAAATTGATCACCAAGGGTTCTCAAATCACCAATTCATTGAGACCCAATGACTCAAGGTCACTCAATTCCCTTAGCCTAGGCCAAGAGCAAAGAAAACTACTCAAAAACTAGAGGAAACATTTTATCAAACACCTAGAATGCAAGAAAAGTAAATATCATAAAATGCAAGAATTAAAGGAAACCCATAACTATCATAAGCAAGAAATCAATAATAGCAAGCAAGATCAACATAAAAGAACATGGAAACATAAAATTGCATTAAAGAAAACTAAGATCCAACAATTGTTCATCAACATAAGAGAAAGCAAAATAAGAAATTAATAAGAGAAACTACAAGATCAAAGACAATAGAACACTAAAACATAAAGAGAATTGAAATCAAAACAAGAATTAAAAGAGAAATTTGACAGTGATTAACATAACTCTATCCTAATTTCTATCCTAAATCTAGAGTGAGGAGAGAGCCTCTCTCTCTCTAGAATTTCTACCCTAAAAACATGATGAAAACTAAACTATGACTACTTGGTTCATTCCCCCCTCAATCCTTGGGTTCAATAGCATCAGAAATGAGTTGGATTGGGCCCAAAATAAGCTACAAATCGCTGGCCACGATTTCACTTTTAATGGGCCATGTGCAGCATCGGCGTGCACGCATACATGGAGCGTGCGCGCCCCTGAACGCGAGATAACATATGGCAAATTTTATGTCATTTTGAAGCCCCGGATGTTAGCTTTCTAACGCAATTGGAACCGCCTCATTTGGACCTCTGTAGCTCAAGTTATGGTCAATTGAGTGTGAAGAGGTCAGGCTTGACAACTTTACGGTTCCTTCATTTCTTCATGAGTTCTCCCATTTTGCATGCTTTTCTCCTCACTTCTTCCATCCAATACTAACCTGAAATCACTTAACAAACATATCAATGCATTGAATGGAATTAAAGTGGATTAAATTTAGCTATTTTAAGGCCTAAAAAGCATATTTTCACATTTAAGCACAAATCAAGGGAGAATTACAAAACCATGCTATTTCATTGAATAAATGTGAGAAAAGTTGATAAAATCCCCCAAATTAAGCACAAGATAAACCACAAAATCGGGGTTTATCACTATACTCGCAACGTATTTCTTATATTAATTTCTTAATTGGCTGATTTCCGCATCCATCAATTTTTGGCGCCGTTGCCGGGGAGTTACAATTGTGTGCTAAATTATTAGTTGGTGTAAATATTTTTTATTTTATTTATTTGCATATTTTATTTTATTTTATTACCATGAGCTATATTTTTCTTTCGTTGAATGACGCATTCACTGCCTGATCCGAGCTTAGCCGCATTTGATCCTGAAATTGAAAGAACTCTTTCACATATTACGCGAGCTCGGCGTCGGTTAGCCTCTGAGGGTGGTGAAGTGGTTGTTATCAATTCACCAGTCTCATCCGAGGGTGAATCTGAACCGCCATCTGAGGGAGAAACAAGCTCCTCTACTACTGATTCTGTGAATTTACGTGCAGGTAACATGGCAGCACCCAGGAGGATTACTCTCCAGGAGGCAGGAGCCCCAGACTTTACTCTGCAACCGTATCAAGCGCGTCACCCAAATCTGGCTACAAATTTTGAACTGAAGACTGCGCTAATCAACTTAATACCTAAGTTTCATGGCTTACCGGCTCAGGAGCCTATCAAGCACCTCAGGTATTTTCAGACAGCCTGTTCTACTGTTAGGCGTCATGGTGCAGATGAAACTTCTGTTCTGCTAATCGCCTTCCCATTTTCTCTTGAGGGAAAGGCGAGGGAGTGGTACTACTCCCAACCTAAAGCAACTATTACCAATTGGGATACGCTCAGGAGAAAATTCTTGGAAAAATACTTTCCAGCTGAAGTTACAGATAGACTGAGGAAAGAGATCTCCTGCATTATTCAAGGTGAATCGGAGACTGTTTATGAGTATTGGGAGCGCTTCAAGAATCTTCTGGACGCATGCCCCCATCACATGATTGACAAGTTGGTGTTGATCAGCTACTTCACTCAAGGCATGAGGCCTCAGGATAAGACTATATTGGATGATGCAAGTAATGGTTCTCTGAAAACGTACAAGACTGCAGATGAAGCGTGGCAACTGATCAGCGACCTAGCTGTGTCCACTCAGAATCATAAGCACAGGAACAACCACCCCAAGGCTGTTGCAGAGGTTTCCTCTAGTAGTGAGACTACTGCCTTCACATAGGCTATATGTGAGATGACCAACCTACTGAAGCAGATACAGCTAAATCAACAACAACCTCAGCCTCCCTCACCACAACAAAGTCAACAGTTGGTTCCTCAAAGAGTGTGTGAAATATGTGATGATTACACTCATTACACTGATGAATGTCTGCAGCTCCAACAAGAAGACAACACCTTGGCATCTACTTATAATTTCTATGACCACCTGAATCAAGGATACAATCAACAAGGCAGCAATTACAACCAAGGTGGAAACCACAATCAAGGTTGGCAAGATAACTCCAACTAGGGGTGGAGAGATAATTCCAACCAGGGATGGAGAGATAATTTCAAGCAAGGATGTAGGGACAGCTACAACAGAGGGGGCAGAGACAACAATGGAAATCAGAGGTGAAACAACAACAACATACAGCAGAACCAAAACCAGCCTTGCAGAGCACCTCACCAAAGGCAGTCCCAAGCGCCTCAGAACAACCAACAGCAGGTCCCCCAAATCACTTACCCATCTTCCTCTCCCAAGGACGAGTTGCTTCACTCTCTAGAACAATGACAAACGACCATGGAAAATACACTTACTAGTCTGACTTCTGCTATACAAGCTCTCGTCTCTCAGATGGGATCGTTGAGTACCTCCAACACTCAACCTTCAAGCTCCAGTACAATTCCTTCTCAACCTATACCCAACCCCAAAGGTGGCATCAATGCCATCACTTTGAGGTCCGGAACCACACTGCAAGAGAGGAATCATGAGGAGCCAAGCTCAAAGGAAAACATTCAAGTTGAAGATGTTGTGGAGGTAGAGGATGCTGAAGAAGAGGATGTAATCACTACAAGAAAATTGAACATTTGTAACAAAAGCTTTGTAACAAATTTAAAATTGTTACAAAAAATTATTCTTTTGTAACAAAAATTAGTAACTGTTACATAATAATAATGTTTTGTAACAACAATACAATTTGTTACAAAATGTTTTGATATTTTGTAATGACTTGATTTTTTTGTTACAAATTATATTGGCTTTTGTAACGAACCATTGTTTTGATGCAAAATTTTAAAATATTTTGTAACAAAAGATGAAGTTGTTGCAAAAGTTTAAAATATTTTGTAACAAAATGTCCATTTGTTTCAAAAATTCCAATTATTTTATAACAAAAAATTAATTTGTCACAAAATTTAATATTGTTTGTAACAAGTTATTTGTTTGTCACAAAATACAAAAAATTTTTTTAAGTAAAAAAATATTTTAAAATGTTAAAATCTCTAAGATAATTAAAAGAATTAAATGATTAAATGATTAAAATCTCTAAGATAATTAAAAGAATTATTTTTTATAAAAGAATTAAAGATTAAATGATTTATTTTTAAAAATGGTATATATTATTTAATATTTTTTATAAAATTAATATATAATTTTACTAATAATTAAATCTTAAATGTTGATTAAAAATTAAATTTTTAAATTAAAAAATTAATTATTAAACATAAATAAAAATAGTTAAAATTTAAAAATAAAAACAAATATAAAAAATAAAAATTCTAATTCTAACCCTCACCTTTATTTTTTATTTTGTTGTTTGCCATCCTTGTCCATTTAAAAAAAATTTTGAAAAACTCCCTTAAGTATAAAATATAGAGCTCTGGTTTTTTTTCTCTCTCTACTAGTCCTAAACCCACCTTAACCTAACACTCATCATTAAGCCAGTAAAATCTATGATTGTTAGAAAATAAATAATAAATTATTTGTATTGTGATTTATTATAGTTATTCATGGTTTTATTTTCAAAAAATTATTTATGTAAGATCCAGAACTTTTGAAAAAATCCTATTTTGAGTTGATTCTAAATTTATTTATTTATTAGCGATTTTATTTTAAAAAATTATTTCATTGAGAATAATTAAATCAAGTTTTGGTAATTAAAATAAAAATTTTACTGAATTTTATAATTATTGAATAATTTTCTATATTTAAATTATAAGACTGAGTAGTTGTAAAAAAAATTATACTATTTAATTTAAATAATTAAAATTTTAGACTTTAATACTTTAATTTTTATAATTAATTATATCATCTTATATTTTAAATCATAATACTTATTAAGAATTAATTAACAAATTGATAATTTAATTAATGTTTTAAAATAATTTAAAGAGATTAAATTATATTTTTAATGAATACTCATTTCCCTAATTTAATTAAAATTACAAACCCTTAGGAAAACCTAACCCTAGAACCCCACCCCTCTTCAGCGTGCACATAGACCCAGCCACACAGTGGTCACCTATTCCACACACCCACACACAAAAATATGAAAGAAAGAAAGAAACGGAAGAGGGAAGAGGGAAGAGGGAAGAGAAAGTCGTGCCAGGAGAAGAGAAGGGAGGAAGGGGGCTGTCTGCAGCGCCACTGCGCCGTCGCCACCTTGGAGTCTACCGTTCGTCGCTACTCAATCACCGTTCTGCCTTCTATCAAGCCGGTTCTGTAGCGGAGAGGAGAGAGAGCGTGTGTGAAGGGCAACGCCACCACGAAGCCATCATCGCTGTCATCATGCTCCACCGCTGTCGCGTCTCACCAAGCTGTCATCATCGTGCTTCCTGGTGCCGTCGATGGAGCTGTGTCTTGCCGGATCTGCTGCTGGAAGTCTGGAGGAGAAGCATTCTTTCAGATGGCAAATAACTGCAAATAGCGATGGAGCTTCTCTGACCCTCAATGCCTGAAGGACAACGGCAACAACGACTGCTTCTTCCGCTGGTCTTCTTCTCTTCTCTAGCCCCTGCTGAAGTTCAGTTCAGGTAAATTATATGTTTTGAATTTCTAATTAGGGATTTGGTTATTAAAATCTCTGATTAGGGATTTGATTATTGGAATTTATGATTAGGGATTTAGGGTTCTGATTATTGGAAATTTGGAATTTCTGATTAAGATTGCTTCTCTTCTGAAATTTGGGATTTGGTTATTAGAAGTTCTGATTAGGTAAATTTGAAATTTGCTTCTCTTCTCTTCCTGTTAGTGAATTGTTCTGATTTTGTTCTTCTTGAGTTCCTGTTAGTGTTTTGATTAAGGCTTTATAATATTGATTGATTTTGTTCTTCCTGAGTTCCTGTTAGTGTCAATCATCCAAACCCCCTTTCATGTATATAAAAAACGTTAAGTCATGTCTTATTCCAGACTTAGATGATGGTTAATTTGATGGATGGAATGATATATTGATTTATTATATATATGGAATTAAAATTGATGAGATGCTATGTAAATACTAATATTTAAAGCCATCTGCATCTAAGTTATGTAGCTGAATTGATAGCAAGAAGATACATATAAAACAAAATGTGATTATTCCTGTAAAGAGATTTTCAAAGAAAAAATACTATGAATTGTTAAATTGTACTGATTATAAATTTTGATTATTGAAATTTATGACTTTTGATTAGAATTTCTTATTAAGGATGCGTGTATAGTTTCTGTGATGAGGATGCGTGTATAGAATTTTGATTATTACAACTTTAGAAAATTTTTTTTGTTTAAACTGATTGAATGATGCTGTGTTTGATTTATTAAATGATGATGATGCTGAAAATTCTGTTTGTTAGAGTGCAGAATTTGTTGAAAGGCTAAAAGCCAAGTTTCATGATTGAATTAATGGATGATACATGCTAATGATTACTTGAGATGATGTTGGACTATTTGTTATATATGATGCAGTAGATTGATGATAATATATGTGAATTATTTGAGTGATTTGTGGCTGGATTGTGTCGAGTAATGCAGAACTTGTTGATTTCATATGAGTATGCTTAAATGTGAAAACTGACCAAAAATGGTGATTTATTAATCCTGAGCACTTGAGGCTAATTTAATCTTTTCAACAAGTCACAATAGATAAAAAAAATTAGAATGCAAGGTTAGAGTGAATGAAAAGCTAGGAATCAATTTTTGACCTCTCAAAACCCAAGGTTACATATTGCAGAATTATGCAGTTTCAGACAGCACTTTGTGAACAAAACTGGGAGCAATCTAGCCACTCAAAATGGGTGAAATTATTTTTCTATAAAAATTTGATATGTCTAGATTGTTCCTCTAAAATTTTAGAATTTTTCAATGTGTGTTTTAGGAGATATGATTTTTAGAAAATGGTCATTTTCTGCAGAAATATTGCTGTCCAAATTCTGGAACAGCAATTCCAAAACCAAATATCTCAATACTCTGAAACTCTTTGGAGGTGAAACCAAAGAGGGGTATTTTATATCCAAATTTTAGGATAATTCGAATTTTGTAGAGAAAGTTGTGCTTTCTGGAAGTAGGGCTGTTCACTTCTGTGACAACATCCTTTCCTTAAAACAAAATCATATTTCAAGAGGCATAACTTTTTCTAGAGAAGTGAAAATTCTCTGGGACTTGAACTGGATGAAAGATGGGTAATTCTAGTTCAACCACACCAAAATTTAGGAGAATCCAACAAAAGATGGATTTTATATGATTTTTTTAAATTGGTTACTGCTTGTTGTTTTTCTGAAGTGTACTAAATCAGTAGCCGGTTTTTAAAAAAAATCATATAAAAATAAATTAGGTGGCAAAAGAGATCTCTGGATTAGTGTGGCTTATCTGTCAAGAAAGTTCAAGATAGTGTGGCTTAGCTGTCAAGTTGTTATTCGGTTTTATTTTTCCATTCTTGCTATACTTTTCTATTTCCAAACTATTTCCAAAAGTCAAGTATATTTGTTATGAGGACTTTGGTGGAAATTGTGCTTTGTAGTGATTTTTAGACAATTGATACTTATGTAAATTTAATGAATTGAATTATGATTAATTAGGCCGAGTTTATATATTGAATTGTCAATTTTTGATAATTTGCATTCTTGATTGACTAGTTTTAAACTTTGAGAATAGATTCTTAAAGAATTAGTTAATTTTAACTTGTAAGTTCTAATTTTATTTTTACTCTCATGAAGATAGGGTTATATGTGGTTTTTTAATTTTGGTTTTCATTGCTCATATTTGCAGGGGTACAAAATTGATGCCAACATGCTAGACTTTATATTGACTGAAATATGCTAGAAGAATCAAGAATTATAAATCTGATATGATACAATTTTATGTTAGGAAAAAGTTGTGTTTAGTTGAATTTGTAGAAATTATTTTATTGTAAAAGAATCTTAATGACATGTAAGATATTCTAATTATCTATATGATTATATATTATATAAATGTTAAGTTAGTGTGTTTAGAAAATTAATTGATATATCAATTATTTAATTAAATATTTTAAAATAAATTTTCTATTTTTATAACTAAGAATAAAAAAGTTACAAAAGTTAGTATTTTGTAACAAAATATTATGACACAAAAGTTTAAATTGTTACGAAAAATATTTTGAAGATCAAAATTTGTTATCACTTTTGTAATGACTTTTAGTTTTTTGTATCAAAAAAATTTGTTACAAAATATTATTTTGAATTGTAACAATTTCATTCTTTGTTAAAAAAACTTTTTGTACTGGGACATACTACAACAGCCCCTTTTTTTGTTACAAAATCCTTTTGTTTCAAAATTTCGATTTTTTGTAATAATTTTTTTTGTTACAAATATTTTTTTCTTGTAGTGAATACAAGACTTGGTTGAAGAGAAGCAGCTCAGCCAAGGAATGGAGCACCAAGGGACACAGAAGCTGCAAGTGGCGCCATTCCTATCCCATTTCCACACTGGTGCACGGAATTGTGATCACACTTTTCACAATTCCGCACAACTAACCAGCAAGTGCACTGGGTCGTCCAAGTAATACCTTATGTGAGTAAGGGTCGATCCCCCAGAGATTGTCGGCTTGAAGCAAGCTATGGTAATCTTGCAAATCTCAGTCAGGAGGATTCAATTGGTTATGAGTTTTGATAATTAAAAGATAAATAAACGTAAATTAAAATAAGATACTTATGTAATTCATTGGTGGGAATTTCAGATAAGCATTTGGAGATGCTTTGTTGCTTCTGAACCTCTGCTTTCCTACTTTCTTCTTCTAATCATGCGTGCTCCCTTCCATGGCAAGCTGTATGATCCTCTCAGTGAAAATGGTCCAAGTACGGTTTCTGCACGGCTAATCAACTGTTGGATTTCTCGTCTCGGATGAAAAATACCAGAAACAGCTACCGCACGGCTAATCATCTGTCGGTTCTCACTTGTGTCAGAATAGGATCTCTCTATCCTTTTGCACACTGTCACTGCGCCCAACATTTGTGAGTTTGAAGCTCATCACAGTCATTCCTTCCCAGATCCTACTCGGAATACCACAGACAAGGTTTAGACTTTTCGGATCTCGGGAATGCTGCCAATTGGTTCTAGCCTATACCATGAAGGTTCTAATCTCACGGACTCGGTCCATGGATTAGAGACCCAAGAGTTTATACTCCGGCTATCGTCCAATGACTATGTTGAACATCATGTAGACCACTTGTGGTTGTTAGGCACGCGGATCTTGGCTAAGCGAGTAACAAAGATAATGGGTGATTGTCACGGGTTACCCCTTTATTCTGACTTAACTGAATTAAGTACAAGAGTATATCTTGGAGAAGAAGTAAGCGTGAATTGAAAGTGAAACAATAGTACTTGCATTAATTCATGAAGAACAGCAGAGCTCTGCACCTTAATCTATGAGGTGTAGAAACTCCACCGTAGAAAATACATAAGAGAAAAAGATCTAGGCATGGCCGAATGGCCAGCCTCCCAATGTGAAAATAAAAGTGAAAAGATGGTTTCCAAAACTTCCGAATACAATAGTAAAAAGTGCTATTTATACTAAACTAGTTACCAAGGATTACAGAAAATAAGTAACTAAGTGCAGATAGTGCAGAAATCCACTTCCGGGGCCCACTTGGTGTGTGCTTGGGCTGAGCATTGAGCTTTACATATACATAGGCTATTTCTAGACTTAAACGCCAGCTTGGATGCCAGTTTGGGCGTTTAACTCCAGTTCTGGTGCCAGTTCTGGCGTTTTACGCGAGAAAAGGGTCTATGGTGGGCATTTAAACGCCAGTTTGGGCCATCAAATCTCGGAAAACGGATGAACTGTTATATATTACTGGAAAGCCCAAGATGTCTACTTTCCAACGCAATTAAGAACCCGCTAATTGGGCTCCTGTAGCTCTAGAAAATCCACTTCGAGTTTAGGAGGGTCAGAATCCAACAGCATCTGTAGTCCTTTTTCAGCCTCTAAATCAGATTTTGCTCAGGTCCCTCAATTTCAGCCAAAAAATATCTAAAATTACAGAAAAATACACAAACTCATAGTAAAGTCCAGAAATGTGATTTTTGCATAAAAACTAATAAAAATATAATAAAAAGTAACTAAAACATACTAAAAACTATGTAAAAACAATGCCAAAAAGGGTATAAATTATCCGCTCATCACAACACCAAACTTAAATTGTTGCTTGTCCCCAAGAAACTAAAAACAAAATAGGATAAAAAGAAGAGAATATACAATAAATTTCAAAAATATCAATGAAGATTAATTTCAATTAGATGAGCGGGACTAGTAGCTTTTTACTTCTGAACAGTTTTGGCATCTCACTTTATCCTTTGAAGTTCAGAATGATTGGCATCCATAGGAACTCAGAATTCAGATAGTGTTATTAATTCTCCTAGTTCAGTATGTTGATTCTTGAACACAGCTACTTTATGAGTCTTGGCCGTGACCCTAAGCATTTTGTTTTCCAGTATTACCACCGAATACATAAATGCCACAGACATACAACTGGGTGAACCTTTTCAGATTGTGACTCAGCTTTGCTAGAGTCCCCAGTTAGAGGTGCCCAGAGCTTTTAAGCACACTCTATTTACTTTGGATCACGACTTTAACCGCTCAGTCTCAAGCTTTTCACTTGACACCTTCACGCCACAAGCACATGGTTAGGGACAGCTTGATTTAGCTGCTTCGGCGAGGATTTTATTCCTTTGGGCCCTCCTATCCATTAATGCTCAAAGCCTTGGATCCTTTTTACCCTTGCCTTTTAGTTTAAAGTGTTATTGGCTTTTTCTGCTTGCTTTCTCTTTTTGTTTTCTTTATTTTTCACAATTTTTTTCGCAAGCTTTGTGTTTTTCACTACTTTTCTTGCTTCAAGAATCAATTTTATGATTTTTCAGATTATCAAAAATATTTCTTTTTTTTCATTATTCTTTCAAGAGCCAACAAGTTTAACATTCATAAACTTCACTATAAAAAATATGCACTGTTCAAGCATTCATTCAGAAAACAAAAAGTATTGTCAGCACATCAAAATAATTAAACTATTTTCAAGATAGAATTTGAAATTCATGTACTTCTTTTTCTTTTTCAGAAAACATTTTTCATTTAAGAGAGGTGAAAGATTCATGGAACATTCATAGCTTTAAGACATAGACACTAGACACTAATGATCATGTAATAAAGACACAAACATAGACAAAACATAAAGCATAAAAACCAAAAAATGAAAAAATAAGAACAAGGAAATTAAAGAACGGGTCCACCTTAGTGACGGCGTTTAGTTCTTCCTCTTGAAGATCCTATGGAGTGCTTGAGCTCCTCTATGTCTCTTCCTTGCCTTTGTTGCTCCTCTCTCATGGCCTTTTGGTCCTCTCTGATATTATGGAGGATAATGGAGTGCTCTTGGTACTCCACTCTTAGTTGCTCCATGTTGGAACTCAATTCTCCTAAATAGGTGTTGAGTTGCTCTCAATAGTTGTGTGGAGGGAAATGCATCCCCTGAGGCATCTCAGGGATTTCTTGATGAGGGACTTCCTTATGCTCTTGTTGAGGTCCATGAGTGGGCTCTCTTGTTTGCTCCATCCTCTTTTTAGTGATGGGTTTGTCCTCTTCAATGAGGATGTCTTCCTCTATGACAATTCTGGCTGAATTGCATAGGTGACAAATGAGATGAGGAAAGGTTAACCTTGCCAAAGTGGAGGGCTTGTCAGCCACCTTGTATAGTTCTAGAGGTATGATCTCAGGAATTTCCACTTCCTCTCTAATCATGATACTATGGATCATGATAGCTCGATCCACAGTTACTTCGGACCAGTTGCTAGTAGTGATGATAGAGCGTTGGATGAACTCCAACCATCCCTAGCAACGGGTTTGAGGTCAGGCCTTCTCAATTGAACCGACTTACCTTTTGAGTCTCTCTTCCATTGTGCTCCTTCCACACAGATGTCCATGAGAACTTGGTCCAACCTTTGATCAAAGTTGACTATTCTGGTGAAAGGATGAGAGTCTCCTCACATTATTGGCAAGTTGAGTGCCAACCTTACAGTTTCCGAACTGAAATCCAAGTATTTCCCCCGAACTATTGTGAGCCAATTCTTTGGGTTCGGGTTCACACTTTGATCATGGTTCTTAGTGATCCATGCATTAGCATAGAACTCTTTAACCATTAAGATTCTGACTTGTTGGATGGGGTTGGTGAGAGCTTCCCAACCTTTTCTTCGAACCTTACGTCAGATCTTCGGATATTAACTCTTTTTGAGCATGAAAGGGACCTCGGGGATCACCTTTTTCTTGGCCACAACTTCATAGAAGTGGTGTTGATGGACTTTTGAGATGAATTTCTCCACCTCCCATGACTCAGAGGTGGAAGCAATTTCCTTCTCTTTCCTCTTTCTAGAGGTTTCTCCGGCCTTAGGTGCCATTAATTGTTATGGAAAAACAAAAAAATAGAGCTTTTCTCACACCAAACTTAGAGGGTTTGCTCGTCCTCGAGCAAAAGAAGAAAGATAGGAGGAGAAGAAGAAGAAATGGAGGAGATGGAGGCGTATTTTGAATTTGGCCAAGGGGGGTTTAAGTGTTCATGATGTGTGAAATTGAAGGTGGTAAGGAGGGGTATTTATAGGGTTAAATAGAGAGGAAAGTCATGTATGAAGGGGTTGGGTTTGGGAGGGAAATGTTTTGAATTTGAATGGTGAGGTATGTGGGGTTTTATGATGGTTTTTTGGGGAACAGTGGATTGATATGAATGATGAAGAGATTATGGGGAAGAGGGTAGGATTTGATTGGTGAATGGTGTTTGAGGAATGGGTGTTGATGTGATTGGTCAAGGGTATTTGGGGAAGAGTGTTATAGAAAGGTGTGAAGAGGAGAGAAAGAGAGGTGGGGTAGGTGGGATCCTGTGGGGTCCACAAATCCTGAGGTGTCAAGGAATTCTGGTCCCTGCACCCTTCTGGCATTTAAACGCCGTCTATGTGCCATTTCTGGCATTTAACGCCATCTCTGCTACCTTTTCTGACATCAAACGCCAGTTTGTCTGCCAATTCTGGCATTTAATGCCAGCCAGACAGCCAGACACCCTTTTCTGGCATTAAACGCCAGTCTGTCTGCCAATTCTGGCGTTTATCACCCAGAATGCTGCCAGACTGGGAGTTAAACGCCCATTCTGCTATCCTTACTGGCGTTTAAACGCCAATAAGCTTGTCCTCCATGGTATGCTATTTTTGTGACTCCACATGATCATCTACCTAAAGAAAACATAACATGACAATGGAAAACAAATGTCTATAAAAATAAATATAATTAAATAACATTAAGTTGCCTCCCAATAAGCGCTTCTTTAATGTCAATAGCTTGACAGTGAGCTCTTATAGAGCTTCACAGACACTCAGAGCATGATGGTGGCCTCCCGACACCAAACTTAGAAGTTGAGTGTGGGGGCTCTGTTTGACTCTGTATTGAGAGAAGCTTTTGATGCTTCCTCTCCATGGTTACAGAAGAAGATCCTTGAGCCTTAAACACAAGGTAGTCCTCATTCAATTGAAGGACTAACTCTCCTCTATCCACATCAATCACAGCCCTTGCTATGGCTAGGAAGGGTCTTCCAAGGATAATGGATTCATCCTCATCCTTCCCAGTGTCTAGGATTATGAAGTCATCAGGGATGTACAGGTCTTCAACCTTCACTAAGACATCCTCTACAAGTCCATAAGCCTGTTTATTGATTTGTCTGCCATCTCTAGTGAGATTCTTATAGCTTGTATGTCAAAGATCCCTAGTTTCTCTATTACAGAGAGTGGCATGAGGTTTATTCCTGACCCCAGGTCACACAGAGACTTTTCAAAGATCATGGTGCCTATGGTACAAGGTATTAAGAACTTTCCGGGATCCAGTTTCTTCTGAGGTAATTTCTGTTGAACCAAGGCATTTAGTTTCATCACTGCTCCTAGATACCAAGCTACTTGCTCTTCAATAATATCTTCATCCTCATCAGAGGAAGAATCTTCATCAGAGCTCATGAACTATAGCAGTAAGTTCAGTGGAATCTCTATGGTCTCTTATTGAGCCTCAGATTCCTTTGGTTCCTCACTAGGGGACTCCTTAGTGGTCAATGGACCTCCATTGAGGTCTTTCTCACTGGAAATCACTGCCTCTTCCTCCTCTATAGGTTCGGCCACTTTGGATATATTGATGGCCTTGCACTCTCTCTTTGGATTCTCTTCTGTATTGCTTGGGAGAGTACTAGGAGGGATTTTAGTAACTCTTTTACTCAGCTGACTCACTTGTGCCTCCAAATTTCTGATGGAGGACCTTGTTTCAGTCATGAAACTGAGAGTGGTCTTAGATAGATCAGAGACTATGGTTGCTAAGTCAGAGAGGCTCTGCTTAGAATTCTCTGTCTGTTGCTGAGAAGATGATGGAAAAGGCTTGCTATTGCCAAATTTATTTCTTCCACCATTATTATTATTGAAGCCTTGATTAGGCTTCTGCTGATCCTTCCATGAGAAATTGGGATGATTCATCCATAAAGGATTATAGGTGTTTCCATAGGATTCTCCCATGTAATTCACCTCTTCCATTGCAGGATTCTCAGGGTCATAAGCTTCTTCTTCAGAGGAAGCTTCTTTAGTACTGCCGGATGTAGCTTGCATTCCAGTCAGATTCTGAGAAATCATATTGACCTGCTGAGTCAATATTTTGTTCTGAGCCAATATGGCATTTAGAGTATCAATCTCAAGAACTCCTTTCTTCTGATTCATCCCATTATTCACAGAATTTCTTTCAGAAGTGTACATGAACTAGTTATTTGCAATCATTTTAATGAAAAGATCCACCAGCAGAGTGGTCCAATGACATCTTGGACAATTCAGACAGACCATCATAGAAGATACATAAGATGCTCCATTCTGAAAGCATGTCAGAAGGACACCTTCTGATCAATTGCTTGTATCTTTCCCAAGCTTCATAGAGGGATTCATCTTCCTTCTATCTGAAGGTTTGGACTTCCACTCTAAGCTTGCTCATCTTTTGACGTGGAAAGAATTTGGCCAAGAAAGTATTGACCAAATTTTCCCAATAGTTCAGGCTTTCTTTAGGTTGTGAGTCCAACCATATCCTAGCTCTGTCTCTTACAGCAAAGGGGAAAAGCATAAGTCTGTAGACCTTGGGATAAACCCCATTGGTCTTAACAGTGTCACAGATTTGCAAGAATTCAGCTAAGAACTGATGAGGATCTTCCAATGGAAGTCCATGAAACTTGCAATTCTGCTGCATTAGAGAAACTAATTGAGGCTTAAGCTCAAAGTTATTTGCTCCAATTGCAGGAATTGAGTTGCTTCTTCCATAGAAGTCGGAAGTTGGTGCAGTAAAGTTACCAAGCATCTTCGTTGCATCTCTAGCATTGTTGTTGGGTTCGGCTGCCATCTCTGCTTCTTTTTCAAAATTTCCAGTAAGGTCCTCTCCGGAGTGTTGTGCTTTAGCTTCTCTTAGCTTCCTCTTCAGAGTCCTTTCAGGTTCAGGATCAGCTTTAATAAGAATGTTCTTATTCTTGTTCCTGCTCATATAAAAAAGAAGAGAACAAAAAAAGAAGAGGAATCCTTTATGTCACAGTATAAAGATTTCTTTATGTGTCAGAGGAAAAGAAGAATAGAATGAAGAAGGAAGAAGAAGAAGAAATTCGAACACACAGAGAGAGAGAGGGTTCGAATTATTAGATGAGTAGAAGAGAAGTGTTAGTGAATAAACAAAATAAATAGAAAGAGATGAGAGAGGGAGAGAGAGTATTCAAATATTATTTAAAAGAAAAGAAAAATATTTTTGTTTTTATTTTAATTATAAGTTAGAATTCAAAATTTAAGAAAAGAAATAAAAGCAAATTGAAAACTAAATAAATTAATTAATTAAAAAGATTTTTGAAAATTTTGTTAGTTAGTTTTCGAAATTAATGAGAGAGAAAAGTAGTTAGGTGGTTTTAAAAAAGATAAGAAATAGTACACTTTTTTAAAATTAAAACAAACAAGTCAAGTGGTTAATTGAAAAAGATTTGAAAATAAATTTTGAAAAGATAAGAAGTTAGAAGAAGATTTTGAAATTAAAATTTTAAAAAGATATGATTGAAATTTATTTTAAAAAATAATTTGAAAAAGAAATTAAAAGGATTTGATTTTAAAATTAAAGTTAATAACTTGACTTACAAGAAACTAAAAGATATGATTCTAGAATTTAAAAATTGAACCTTTCTTAATAGGAAAGTAACAAACTTGAAATTTTTTTTTGAATCAAAACATTAATTGTTAGTAAACTTTTCAAAAATATGAAATAAAAATAAGAAAAATATTTTGAAAATCTATTTAAGAAATTCGAAAATATTAAGAAGAAAAGTGAAAAAGATTTAATTTTTGAAAATGATTTGAAAAGATAAAGTTTTTAAATTGAAATTTTGACTTGACTAACAAGAAACAACTAAATTTTAAAAATTTTTGACCAAGTCAACTCAAAATTTCGAAAATTATGAGAAGAATAAGGAAAAGATATTACTTTTGATTTTTTTGAATTAATGAAGAAAGAGAGAAACAACAAAATGAAACAAAATATAAAAATTTAAGATCAAAACAAATAATGCATGCAAGACCACTTTGAATGTCAAGATGAACACCAAGAACACTTTGAAGATCATGATGAACATTAAGAATATATTTTTTTTGAAAATTTTTAAGAAAAGAAAGACATGCAAGACACCAAACATAAAAATTTTTAAACTTTAGACACTAATAATTCTAAAATACATATGAAAAATAAGAAAATACATAAAACAAGAAAATGCAAAGATCAAACAAGGAAAATCATCAAGAACAACATGAAGATCAAAGAAGAACATAATGTATGAATTTTCGAAAATTTTAAGAAAATTAAAAAAAAATGCAATTGACACCAAACTCAAAGTTTGACACAAGACTCAAACAAGAAACACAAAATTTTTTTTGTTTTATGATTTTATTATTTTTTTTGTATATTTTTCAAAAAATTATTTTGGAAAAAGAAAATAAAGAAATTCAAAATTTTTAATAAGAATTCCAGGATTCATGCAATGTTAGTCTAAAGCTTTGGTCCAAAAGAATTAGACATGGCCAAATGACCAGCCAAGCTTTAGCATAACAAATACAGACATGTCCTTTTTACAATGCAAAGTGGAAACCTTAGTCCAAAAGATTAGACATGGCTTAATAGCCAGCCAGGCTTCAACATATCTTATGAAGCTCTAGAATTCATTCTTAAAAATTTTTGAATGATTTTTTTTGAAAACACATTTTTTTTTGAAAATAAAAATAAAAAGCATAAACATAAAATAAAATTACCCAATCTAAGCAACAAGATGAACTGTCAGTTGTTCAAACTCGAACAATCCCTGGCAACTAACCAGCAAGTGCACTGGGTCGTCCAAGTAATACCTTACGTGAGTAAGAGTCGATCCCACGGAGATTGTCGGCTTGAAGCAAGCTATGGTCATCTTGCAAATCTTAGTCAGGCGGATTCAATTGGTTATGAGTTTTGATAATTAAAAGATAAATAAAACATAAATTAAAATAAGATACTTATGTAATTCATTGGTGGGAATTTTAGATAAGCATTTGGAGATGCTTTGTTGCTTCTGAACCTCTACTTTCCTACTGTCTTCTTCCAATCATGCGTGCTCCCTTCCATGGAAAGCTGTATGATCCTCTCAGTAAAAATGGTCTAAGTACGATTTCTGCACGGCTAATCAACTGTCGGATTTCTCGTCTCGGATGAAAAATACTAGGTACAGCTACCGCACGGCTAATCATCTGTCGGTTGTGTCGGAATAGGATCTCTGTATCCTTTTGCACACTGATGATTGGACTTTTGACGGTTTAAAATTCGCAAATGAAATCTCGTTGTAATATAGTTTCTAAACCAACACCAATCCTTTCATACAAAAATTTGTTTGTCACAAGTAACAAACCCCTAAATTTATAAACCGAAGTATTAAACCTCGGGTCGTTCTCCGTAGGAATTACAATGAAGTGTCTTGTTATTGGTTATGAGATATGTTTTGGGGTTTTTGATAAGAGGCATGAAAAGTAAATGGAAATGAAAATAAACTAACAACTAAAGAGGTCTTGGCAAAGTTTGGTGGTCAAGGATCTCTATCCTAATCACTAACCACATCATGAGAATTGGCAAGGATGAACCCCACTAAGTCAACCTCTAACTAGTAGTAAAGGAAAGTCAAATGAGCTATGTCAATCCAAGTCCATAAGTCCTAGTTCTCCACCAATTCAATTAGTGAGATCTAGAGTTAATGGCTCCCAATCGTCAATCACTTGGACATTAGCAACTCAAGAGTTCCTAAGTTACCTTCCCAAGCCAAGAGCATTAAAATCTACTCTAAAATCCAACCATGCATTTTATCAAACACTTGGAAGGCATAAAAGGAAAACATAGTAAAATAGCAAGGAAAGTAAATCTACACTACTCAATTGCAAGGAATTAAACAACAACAAATCAAATCAACAATAAAGGAACATGAAAACATAAATTGCATTAAAGAGAAATAGAAGAACAAAAGTGCATCAAAGAGAAATAGAAGAACAAAAGTGCATCAACATAAAAGTAGAGAATTACAAGAATTAAATACTAAACTAGAGAGAAGAGATGTAGAAGAAGAAGAATTACAAAAGAAAAAGTAAATCAAAACATGAAATTAACCTAGATCTAAGAGTTACTAATCTAGATCTAACCTACTCCTAATTCTAGAGAGAAGAGAGAGCTTCTCTCTCTAGAAACTAACTAAAAGCATGTGAAAACTACAATAAAACTCAACTAATCACTAGATGTCTCATCCCTCTTCAATCCTTGGGTTAAATAGCATTAGAAATGAGATGGATTGGGCCCACAAGGTTTAGAATTCGCTAGCCACTAATTTGCTTTTAATGAATCACGTGCGAATCGGCGCGTGTGCGCCCCCTAAACATGATGCAACTATGGCAAATCTTATATCACTTCGAAGCTCCAGATGTTAGCTTTCCAACGCATCTAGAACCGCATCATTTGGACCTTTGTAGCTCAAGTTATGATCGATTAAGTGTGAAGAGGTCGGCTTGACAGCTTTTGCGATTCCTCATTTCTTCATGAGTTCTCCATTTTTACATGATTTTCCTTCATTCCCTGCATCCAATCTTTGCCTCCTAAACCTGAAATCACTTAACAAACATATCAAGGCATCTAATGGAATCAAGGTGAATTAAATTTAGCTATTCTAAGTCCTAAAAAGCATGTGTTCACTCTTAAGCACAATTAAAGGTGAAGTTATAAAACCATGCTATTTCATTGAATAAATGTGGGTAAAAGCTTATAAAGTCCTCTAAATTCAATACAAGATAAACCCTACAAATGGGGTTTATCACACACTGTCACTACACCCAACATTTGCGAGTTTGAAGCTCGTCACAGTCATCCCTTCCAGATCCTACTCGGGATACCACAGACAAGGTTTAGTCTTTCCGGATCTCGAAAATGCTGCCAATTGGTTCTAGCCTATACCACGAAGGTTCTAATCTCACGGACTCGGTCCGTGGATTAAAGACCCAAGAGTATACTCCAGCTGTCTTCCAATGACAACGTTGAACATTATGTAGACCACTTGTGGTTGTCAGGCACGCGGATCTTGGCTAAGCGAGTAACAAAGATAGTGGGTGATTGTCACGGGTCACCCCTTCATTCTTACTTAACTAAATTAATTACAAGTTTATATCTTGGAGAAGAAGTAAGCGTGAATTGAAAGAGAAACAATAGTACTTGCATTAATTCATGAAGAACAGCAGAGCTCCGCACCTTAATCTATGAGGTGTAGAAACTCCACCATAGAAAATACATAAGAGAAAAAGGTCTAGGCATAGCCGAATGGCCAGCCTCATAATGTGAAAATAAAAGTGAAAAGAGGGTTTCCAAAACTTCCGAATACAATAGTAAAAAGTGCTATTTATAATAAACTAGTTACTAAGGATTACATAAAATAAGTAACTAAGTGCAGATAGTGCAGAATCCACTTCCGGGGCCCACTTGGTGTGTGCTTGGGCTGAGAATTGAGCTTTACACGTGCATCGGCCATTTTTAGAGTTAAACGCCAGCTTGGATGCCAGTTTGGGCATTTAACTCCAGTTTGAGTTGGCGTTTAAATGTCAGTTTGGGCCATCAAATATCGGACAAAGTATGGACTATTATATATTGCTGGAAATTCCAAGATGTCTACTTTCCAACTCAATTCAGATAGCACCAATTGGGCTTCTGTAGCTCCAGAAAATCCACTTTGAGTGCAGGAGGGTCAGAATCCAACAGTATCTGCAGTCCTTTTTCAGCCTCTGAATCAGATTTTTGCTCAGGTCCCTCAATTTCAGCCAGAAAATATCTTAAATTAAAGAAAAATACACAAACTCATAGTAAAGTCCAGAAATGTGATTTTTGCATAAAAACTAATAAAATATAATGAAAAGTAACTAAAACATACTAAAAACTTTATAAAAACAATGCCAAAAAGGGTATAAATTATCCACTCATCACACACTTTGCTAGGAAGTCCAGAAAGCAGATGGAACTAGACCCTAAAATGGTAGAGATATTCAAAAAGATTGAGGTAACCATTCCACTTTTTGATGCCATTCAGCAGGTACCTAAATATGCTAAGTTTCTAAAGAATTTGTGCATGCATAAAGATAAATTACAAAATTTAGAAACTATTCCTCTAGGTAGTTCCATTTCTGCTTTAGTGGGTGATATACCTGAAAAATATAGTGACCCAGGTCCATGCATGGTTACTATTACTATAGATGGTGTGAAATTTCCTGACTGTATGTGTGATTTAGGAGCGTGTGTTAGTATAATTCCATTGTCTGTATATGATGCTTTGAGGCTCCCTCCCTTAAAAAGGTTGGCAGCTCGTTTTGTTTTAGTAGATAAAAGCATTATCTCTGTGGTTGGAATTGCTGAGGACGTGCTGGTGAGCATTAAGGGGGCTCACATTTCCTATTGACTTCTATATTTTGGAGATCCCCCCTAATGACTCAGGAAGACCATCATCTATCCTGCTTGGAAGGCCATTCATGAAGACTTCAAAATTCAAGCAGGATGCTTTCTCAGGAACTTACTCTTTTGAGATAGATGGCAGAGCAGTGAGCTTCAATCTAGATGAAGCTATGAAGCATCCTCCTGAAGATCATTCTATCTTCCAGTGCGACATCATTGATGAGACGGTAGCTCCATTTCACCAGGAAGAAGTAGAAGAGAGGCACATGGAACAAGATGTAAGTGTGGTGACGCCCCCTGGACAAGACGAAGACACGTTACAACCATCACTAGCTCTAGATGATCAAGTGCCTAGCCATAAGCAGAAATTAGAATTAAAGCCCCTTCTACCTCACCTCAAGTACGCTTACCTTGAGGATCATCAGAAGCACCCAGTTATCTTTGCAAGGGAACTCACTTCCCAACGGGAGGAGTAGCTACTCAGTGTGCTAAAAAGACACAAGAAAGCAATTGGGTGTAGCTTAGCAGATATAGTAGGCATCAGCCCTCAAGTTTGTGAGCATAGGATATTTTTAGAAGAGGGAGCAAGGCCTGTCCATCAACTTCAAAGGAGACTGAACCCCACCATCTTTGAAGTTGTCAAGAAAGAAGTGATCATGCTACTTGAAGCAGATATCATCTACCCCATCTCAGATAGTGAATGGGTCAGTCCAGTACAAGTGGTACCCAAGAAATTTGGAGTCACAATAGTAAAGAATGAGCATGGAGAGCTCCTGACAACTAGAGTGCAGAATTCATGGAGAGTTTGCATTGATTACAGGCGTCTCAACCAAGCTACTCGCAAAGATCATTACCCCTTGCCATTTATTGATCAGATGTTTGATCGCCTGTCAGGTAAATCACATTACTGCTTTTTAGATGGTTATACAGGCTATTTTCAAATTCATATAGCTCCTAAAGATCCGGAGA
Source organism: Arachis hypogaea (assembly GCF_003086295.3). Lineage (NCBI taxonomy): Eukaryota > Viridiplantae > Streptophyta > Magnoliopsida > Fabales > Fabaceae > Arachis > Arachis hypogaea. The sequence goes on from NC_092052.1 coordinate 80,300,939, forward strand.
AGACTACTTTTACATGTCCCTTTGGAATGTATGCATACAAAAGGATGCCTTTTGGCTTATGTAATGCCCCGGCTACTTTCCAAAGATGTATGATGAGTATCTTCTCAAATCTTATTGAGAACTGTATGGAAGTTTTCATGGATGATTTTAGCGTATATGGTGATTCATTCAGCCTTTGCTTGGATAGTTTAGCTAGAGTATTAGACAGGTGTGTTAGTTCAAACCTTGTTTTAAATTTTGAAAAATGTCACTTTATGGTAAGACAAGGTATTATACTAGGACATGTTTTTTCTAATACTGGTATTTCTGTAGATCTAGTAAAGGTAGATGTCATTTCTAGTTTATCTTACCCCTTCTCCGTGAGGGAAGTTCGTTCGTTCCTTGGCCATGCAGGTTTCTACAGGAGATTTATCAAGGACTTCAGTAAGGTAGCATTGCCTTTATCCAGACTGCTGCAGAAAGATGTTGAGTTCGAGCTGAGTAAGGACTGCATGAATGTATTTGATCAGCTGAAGATCGCCTTAACTCAAGCTCCGATTGTGAGAAGACCAGACTGGAGCCAGCCATTTAAGATTATGTGTGATGCCTCCAACCATGCAGTAGGAGCGGCGCTGGCTCAGCGTGAGGGTAAGGATCCTTTCGTAATTGCTTATGCTTCTAAGACCCTAGACGCTGCTCAGTCTAATTACACTACCATTGAAAAAGAGCTTCTGGCTATTATTTTTACTCTGGATAAATTCTGAGCCTATTTACTTGGTACTAAGGTGGTAGTGTACTCGGACCATGCAGCTCTAAAATATTTATTAGCTAAAAAAGAGTCCAAACCAAGGTTGATACGTTGGATACTGTTGCTGCAAGAGTTTGATTTTGAAATTAAGGATAGGAGTGGTTCCCAGAATTTAGTGGCAGACCACTTGAGTCGCTTTGAGCACATCAAGGATGACTCCACTCTTATCAATGATGCTTTTCCATTTGATAGCTTGCATGCAGTATCTGAAGTAATTCCTTGGTATGCACCTGTAGCTAATTATCTAGTTAGCCATAATTTCACTACAAGAAAAACGGCCTATGGCCACGCTTTTTTGTTGCCACGCTTCAAAAGCGTGGCCAAAAGTGGTCAATGGCCACGCTTTTATGAGGGTGGCAATAAATTAGAGATTTGGCCACTTTTTTTATCGCCACGCTTCAAAAGCGTGGCGAAAAGTATCAACGGCCACGCTTTTGTATGGGTGGCAATTGGTTAGAGAAACGGCCACGCTTTTTTTTGCCACGCTTCAAAAGCGTGGCCATAGAGAGAAACAAGGACGTTTTGAAAGCGTGGCGATAGGGTTTCATTACGGCCACGCTTACAAAGCGTGGCCATATCCTAATACGCTTTTGGCACGCTTTAAAAGCATGGCCAAAAGGTTCTTTTCTGCCACGCTTCAAAAGCGTGGCCGTAGAGCAAAACAATGACGTTTTAAAAGCGTGGCGAGAGGGTCTCCAACCCATTGACCCTAACCCGGCCCCTGACCCAGCTCCCAACCTGGCACCAACCCGGTCCCCAACCCAAAGACACTAACCCTAATCACTCGAAACCCTAAGCCTGAAGAGCGCCTCCCATTAGCCTTAGCCCTTCACCCTTCACCTTTCGCACTTCGCCGTGAACCCTTCGCCCTTCGCCCTTAGCCTTCGTCACTCGAAACCCTTCACTCTTGGTTCTAAAGCTCCTTCGTTTCTTTCTCCCTTTCTCCCTCCGTTTCTTTCATTCACAGAAACTCAGCCAAAAAACCCTAGCACTGTAAGCCTACACCACCGCCGCCGCAAGGAGTGGCATACTGCTGCCGTCCGTCTGTCTATCTTGCTTCCCTCGTGCTCCAAGTCTTCAACCCCCGTTCGCTGTCACCGATCACAGCTGCTTTCTTGAGCTCGGCATCCGTCGTCTTTGTCTGCTCAGCTGCGCTTTTGCCGCCGTTGGTTGCCGTTAACGTTCGTGTCTTCGTTCAGCCGTCGTCTTCGTTTGTGTTCTTCGCCGTTCAAGTTTGCTCGGCGTTCACCATTCGCGTTCACTCGCCGTTCACCGTTCGCATTCGCGTTCGTCTGGAAGCCACGTTGCCCTGCTTCAAACTCTACAACCAACCCGTGCGCTCCACCTAGCCGTCGAACTGCTCTCTTTTGTCGCCGCCGTGAGTTCTCTAAACACACCACCAGACAATACACTCACACAACACCAATACTCTGCTTGAAACTCTGCAACTTCTTATTTCTATTACAATAAGTAACTATTTAATTTGGCAGTGGTTTGGATCTTTTTCATAGACTGAATTAATGTATACAATATTATGTTCTCTTCTCTATCACATTGATACTAAGCTTTGAATTCTCTTATTTCGTTTCAAGTTTACCGCACTCAACATGTTGGATGAAATGCTTTAACCATATTTCGGGTTGGTTTTATGAATAATCTTGATACTAGTATCTAGTAAGCTAATTTTATGAAACTATCCTTATTTAGTTATACTGAATTACCACTTATTTATGTTTTCCACTCTATTGTTCAGCATAATTAGTTTAAAGATATAATTGGTCAAAAATAATTAATATTTTCTTGATATTTAAATGTGACAGGTAATTTTAAACATGAAAAAGAACTTCTAAAATGGCAGATACAAAAGAAATTGAAGGGTAACTTTTCTGGTGGAAATTGGGTTATGCTGGACTAGTATTTCGTTTTCCCCCCTTTGATTAGTTCTTTTGGGATTTTGATAACTTGTGAAGGGTTATTTTAACTTACAAGTTTGTTATTTTGAAATACGCAAGCATTCACAGGTGACGGTAGAAATACTGAAACAAATTTTTTGTTCCTCATAGATAATTTGCTTATCTTGAACATTTTATGAAATCATGGAGATGTCTGATGGAAAGACTGTAAAACTGTTTCAATGTATGGTTTATGCAAAGGAAATCACCTTGCTTTTGTTTATTATCTAACTTTTGCCTCTTACTATTTTGTTATAAACCTTTTCCCTATTTCAGAGATGCCCGGAACAGCAAAGTTGCTCTGTTTGACGGCATTGAGGAGGGAGGCATCCGAGCATCATCAATTTACTCCTCCTATAATGAAATTGATGAAAAAGATAACGAACGAGCAATGGGTGGATTGCAAGATAGAGTCAGTTTGTTGAAAAGAGTAAGTTTAATTTTTCTTGTAAAATAATCTAGACCTAAGTTTGTTCTTCCTGTATATTATACTTGAAGAACGCTGTGAATTATGATCATTTCCTCATTTATTTCTTTTCAACTGTTGATAACCTTCTTATTATTTTGATGTGTTAACGTGTTGTTGATGTGATTGTAACAGATCTCAAGTGATATACACGAGGAGGTGGATAGTCATAACCGGATGTTAGACCACATGGTTTGCATATAACTATAAAAAATATTTACCATTTGCACTGCTACTTTTTTGTTCTTCTTTGATAAAATGTTGGTATTTGTTTAAGGGAATGACATGGATTCTTCAAAAGGAGTTCTTTCAGGAACTATGGACAAATTCAAAATGGTATGTGGATTGTGGAATTGTAAAACCCTATGGCTTTTGCAGTAGAGTTTTCATCTGGTTCTGATTTTTCTTTGTATTTGTTTTCTTCTCTACTTTTTTCCCCACTCTTTTAATTATGTTGTACCTTCTTTCAGGTCTTTGAGAAAAAATCCAGCCGAAGAACGTTTTCACTTATAGAATCCTTTGTTGTGCTTTTCCTTATAACATACTTTTTTATGTTGTAATTCAGGCCCGTGAATTCCTTCCAAATGGGGTGATCTCAACCAGACCCAAATTTTTGCTAAGATTGAAATGTTGAGGTGATTTTGATGTCTTCATAGTGTTAACTTTTCTCTTTTAAGATATAATCTTATTGACTATGCTGATTCAATCTTATGTCTATGTTGAAATTAGGGCCTGACCCATTTTAATGAGATTCTATGAGAAGCTGATGGTATTATCCAATCTCGTGGTAATTTGGGCATTGATCTTCCACCAGAGAAGGTTAGTTTTGCCTTTGAAATTCATTTTGTTGTTTGAATGACTCATGTTGTGGGTGTAAATAGCTATGTTTGTGGTCATGTGGATAATGCATTTGATATTTGAATAAATTAAAACAAATGGATGCTTCCATATGTTTAAAAAAGGTTTAAAATAGTACATCTAATTTTACAAATTTTCTTTGAACTGAACCACATTTATGATTGTTGCCTCTGCCATGCTTCTTATTGTAAATGTATAATTATATTTGCTTTGTGAATGGAAAGTCAATATTAATTAATTTTGATTTGCTTTTGTAGGTGCTTTTATTTCAAAAATCTGCCCTATACAAGTGTAATATGGCTGAAAAACCTGCTGTACTTACACGTGTTGTGGATAGTATGACTGACAACTTAAGACCCACTCGTGCTGAAGCCACTGATGTTGCCAATGCTGTTTTGGATGGTAAGTTACCAGCTGTATGATGCCACATGTAATGATTAAGCCATTTTTTTATTGAATTTACTGATCCCATTTTTCGTGCGCTTGAAGCTGTAACTGTATTCTTCTGAATGATTTTTGGTTTCTATTTTCAGTTATAACTACTTATTGGGTTCATATTTGTTGAATTTTTAAACAAACATACAGGTAGTGATGCAATACTTCTGGGTGCTGAGACCTTGTGTGGGTTGTACCCTATTGAGACTATTTCCACTTTTGGCAGAATTTGTTCAGAGGTAATTTCATTTCATATCTCAGTGGAATAATCAATAATACACTATGGTATGACTGACCTGAGTTCATGCAAGTAGATTTCCATGATATTAACAAGCAAAATGAGAACAATTAGAAGATTAGTTTAGTCGTTTAGATTCATCTTCAACCTTAGCACATTATAATATTAACAGAAGTCAGAACATAGATTCATTTTTATTATTTTCTCTTACTGTCTTATGGTGATTTATCTTGTATAGTATTAGATCTGCATTACTTTTTCCAGTTGCTTGATTGAAATCCTCTGAATCATATGAAATGTTCTCCCATTTTAATTGTCACTGAAAGTGTTACTGTTGGCTGATGTTTATGCCTTTTATTTCATGTCCTTATAGGCTGAGAAAGTTTTCAATCAAGACCTCTATTGGTAGTGTTACAGAAAGATAAGTTCAATCCCAGATTCTATGTTGCTGCTGCTACTGATAATATGAGTCTTCAAAAGGCTCAGTTGCTGGAGAATTCCTTGGCAGATCAGGTGAATTTTTTTTACTCCAGAACCTCCGTTTATTTTATTCTATTTTTTGTGAACTTTGTTTCAGTTTTGCCATGTGTGTGTTCCGAGTTTTGGTTAACTTTTTCTTTCTTTGATGGGCGAGGGTTTTGGAATTGTTCAATGTATATTGAGTGTTTAGTCAAATTGAATTGCTGATATATGCAGAGTGTGTGCTATCCTGCAATACCAGATGGCCATGAGATTAGGAAAACCAAGTTAAAGACCATGATTGAAATATCTCGAGGCAGCGAATAAGGTTTTGTAAGACTTCTGGTGGAGTGAACGGGACTTGCCATTTTTTGACACATTTGGAAAAAGGCGCATTATTGAAAGTGGAAGAAGCTTTTGTTAATTCAAGTTTGACTTGTGCATATCAGAATGGGGATTCAGTATTCCAGATTCTTTCCATGTTGTACGAATTCACAAGTTAAGGCATCTGTTCCTGAAACTCCAGATGCCGGTGGGTAAAATCATACCATAACCATAGTGGATTGTGTTGTTCTGGTTGTGTGACAAGAAGTTCTGATTTATGATGGATGTTTATTTGAGTTTTGGTCCAGAAAATGAGGACACAAGTGAGGTTAGTAACTGGCCTATGTTCTGTGAATTTTCTCTAGAGTAACTGATGAAGAATGCTTGAAGATATTAAAGAATTGTTGGAAGGCTATACACCGAATGATGGATATGGAAGTATTAGATAGCATTGTATTTTTTGCTCAAGTTGAAAAGCTTGTTGAGAAATTAGAGTTTTGAACCCAAGATCTATTTTGTATTTGAGTATTAATGTATAAAACAATTATAACAATAATTATATATGTCAGTAATTACTATTTGATTTGTCTTGTAATAAAAATTGCATAATGGTTTGGTAATAAAAAAGGACTGAAAATTTATATTGTGTAGTGATAAAGGAAAAGTCAAAAAAGGATTTTTTTTTTTTAATTTGATAAGGCTATCGCCACGCTTTAAAAGCGTGGCCGTATTTCTCTCTCTATCGCCACGCTTTAAAAGCGTGGTCGTATCTCTCTCTATTGCCACATTTTAAAAGCGTGGTCGTATCTCTCCCTATTGCCACGCTTTAAAGCGTGGCCATATCTCTCCCTGTCGCCACGCTTTAAAGCGTGGCCATATCTCCCACCTATAGCCACGCTTTTAAAAGTGGCAATTTGTAAAAAAGCGTGGCAAGAAAAAAGCGTGGCGATAGACTGAAAAAGCGTGGCGATAGAGCAACCGCCACCCTTTCATAGGTCACCCATTCAAAAACATGGCGGTAGCTCAAAAAGTGTGGCAATAGACGTGTTTTCTTGTAGTGTTTCCCTCCTAATTTTACTAAGCATCAGAGAGACAAGCTGAAAAGCGAGTCCAAATATTATATATCGGATGACCCATATTTATGGAGGTATGGTGCTGACCAAATAATTAGAAGGTGTGTGCCCCAATCAGAATTCCAGTCCATTTTAGAGGCCTGCCACTCTTCTGAGAGTGGAGGACATTTTGGCCCTCAAAGAACAGCTAGAAAAATCTTAGACTGTGGATTCTAGTGGCCCACTCTTTTTAAGGATACTGCTACCTTTTGGCCCATTCATGGGTCTATTCCCAAACTCTGGTGGTTTCTTATATATACTGTTAGCTGTAGATTATGTTTCTAAATGGGTGGAAGCAATTCCTACCCGCACTGATGATGCTAACACTGTTGTCTCCTTTGTTAGAAATCATATTATCTGTCGCTTTGGATCACCATGAGCAATCGTGAGTGATCAAGGCACTCACTTTTGTAACAGGAGACTAGCAGGACTACTAAAGAAGCATGGGATTGTTCACAAAGTGGCAACAGCTTACCATCCCCAGACCAATGGGCAAGCAAAGGTGTCTAACAGAGAAATAAAGTGCATTCTGGAGAAGATAGTAAAGCCTAATAGGAAAGACTGGAGTACCAGACTTGTTGATGCGCTCTGGGCGTATCGGACAGCGTATAAGACACCCATTGGGATGAGCCCCTTCCACTTAGTGTACAGAAAGGTTTGCGACCTTCCAGTAGAGGTGGAACACAAGGTTTTCTGGGCTATGAGGGAGTGCAACATGGGATTTGAGAAAGCTGACGCTGAAAGTAAGCTACAACTAGCAGAACTGGAGACCCTTTGACTCGAAGCTTATGACAACTCCAGATTATACAAAGAGAAGGTTAAGGCTGTGCATGACAAGCAAATCCAGAGAAGAGAGTTTAGACCCGGAGATCTGGTTCTCCTTCACAACTCTAGGCTAAGACTCATGCCAGGCAAGCTGAGATCAAGATGGGAAGGACCCTATAGAGTAGAGAAGGTAGAGCCATATGGAGTCTTCCACCTGAGTCATCCTTCAAGTTTCAATTTCATCAAGGTCAATGGACATCTCCTAAAGCTTTATCATGGTGAGAAGATGAAGGAACACAAAGAGCTAGAGGTCTTCCTCTTGGAAGACCATTTTTAGGGTTTATCATGTATAGATTTAAGAGTTTTATCAATGATCTTCCACACTTATTCATATAAAACTATGTGATTTTGTGTTCCTTTCTCCATTTTTCCTCATAGATAAAAATATGCTTCTTTTGCATCAAATTGATATATTGTAATCCTCCTCTATTACCATTCGATGCCTTAATCCGTTTGTCAAGTGGTTTTAGAAGTTACAGGTAAAAAATGGCTAAGAGGAGTGAAGGAAGCATGCATGAATGGAAGGAGCATGGAATAAATTAAAGATTTGAAGTTTGGACATGCACGTGCATGCGCACCTTGCGCGTATGCGTGGATGCGTACACCCAGAGCCAGCGCAGTGGAGCCGAGAGAGGAGCCAGCTCGCTTATATGGCTGGGCCATATTTCCTATGACGCTCGCGCGCACCGTACGCCTGTGCGCAGATCGCGAAAGACCCTAAGGGCGCGTACGCGTACAGTGTGCATACGTGCTGATGAGCGCACATGATTTTTTAAAAGAAAAACGTGTCCAGCAATTTCAGGGAATCCCAGGCCCTGTTTTGGAGCAGAATTTTGGAGGGAAAAGCTTAAGAAGACCAAGGATTAGGAGTGTTAGGACAATTAGTCATAATTCTAGATATTTTAGGGAGTTAGTTACATTTTGTTTTTAGAGAGAGAAACTCCAACTTCTCTTTAGAATTTCACTTCCTCCATTGCAATTCTCCTTGGATTTCTTGGTGAGATCCATTGCTAATTCATAGATCTACTCTTCCTCTACTCTTAATTGATGCTCTTTTGATTCAATCTCTTAGATCTATATTTGTTTGACTTTGTTACCTTTATTTTGGATTAATGAATTGTGTAATTTTATTCAATTGCTTGATTGTTGATGATTGTTTGGATTAGATAGCTTTAATTCAATTTTCTTCTCTCAATTACATCATGTCTTCTGTGATTGCCTACCAATTATTTGTGATAATGACAACCCTAGCTATGGAGTAGATTTCTCTTACTTGGCTTAGGGGTTGAGTTATTGGAGACACTTGAATAGTGGATATCAATTGTAGAGTATGAATTGAGAAGTTGCTAATTGACTTGGAGTGCACTAAAGCTAGACTTCCCTAGGGTGAGACTAGGACTTGTGACTCAAGTTAGTTACTCTCACTTGACTTTTCTCCATTGTTAGGGGGTTAACTAAGTGAAGAAATAATCAATTCTTATCATAATTGAAGGAAACTATAATGATGGAACTTCCAATACTTACCCTTAGCCAAGGCCTTTATCTCAATTAATTGTTGTTTGCTTTTGTTAGCTTGAACTCTTGCACCAACTCTCAAAACCACAAAAGCTTTCCTAATCAATGATGTGCATTCCAAGGCAATTCCTAGGGAGAACGACCCGGGATCAACACTCTCCGTCATAGATTTTAGAATTGTTTGATGTGATATTTGCGTGTTGGTTAGACTATACTCACGATTGGATATATTGCTAGTTCCTAACCGGCATAAGAATATTTCGGTTCATTAAAATAGTGTCGTTGCCGGGGAATTGCTTATGTGTGCCATTCTATTGGTTAGTGTGAATATGTTAATATGTGAATATTTGTATTTGTCTCTCGATTGATTGTTTGTTTGATTGTTACATAGGATTAGATTTTGCTTAGATACTAATTGATGTCATGAGCTTCTTTTCCCCTTCATTGTATGACGCGATCACTACCAAATCCGAGCTTAGCCCCATTGGATCCAGAAATTGAAAGAACTTTACTTCATATTAGGCAAGCTCGAAGGCGGTTAACCTTTGAGGAAGGTGAAAAGGTTTTTACCAATTCACCAACTACATCCGAGGTGGATTCTGAATCGTCATTCAACGAAGGCACTAATTACTCTTCCGTTGATACTACTAATAGTTCTTCTTTTGATCTAGGTTTTGACTACATGTCTGCTCCAAGGAGAGTTACTCTCAAGGAAGCGGGTGTACTAGATTTTGTTCTCCAACCCCTTCATCTGCTTTATCCCATCTTGAATGCAAACTTTGAACTCAAGACTGCTCTCATCAATCTCTTACCAAAGTTCCATGGACTTCCTGCACAAGATCTAATTAGACACCTCAAGGACTTTCATGGTGAATGCTCGACTACTAGGCAGGAAGGATTCGATGAAGTGGCCATATGGTTGTTTGCCTTCCATTTCTCTCTTGAGGGAAGAGCCAAGGAGTGGTTCTATACCTTACCTAGTGATGTTGTGTCCGATTGGGACTTTCTTAGAAGAAAACTCTTTGATAAGTTCATGCCCGTGGAAATGACAGACAAGCTAAGGAAGGAGATCTCATGTATTGTACAAGGCGAGATGGAAACTTTATATGAATATTGGGAGCGATTCTGTAAACTTCTTGACTCATGTCCCAACCATATGATTAACACTCAATTATTGCTTAGCTATGTGTGCCAAGGCATGAGGGAGCAAGATAAGAATTTGTTGGATGCTTCAAGCAACGGTTCTTTGTCAAAGTATAGGATGGCGGAGGAAGCATGGCAACTCATTACCGACTTGGCCGAGTCCGCTCAACATGCTAGACGGAGAGTCAACCGTCCAAAGGCTGTGAATGAAGTTTCTTCTAGTGGTGAGACTGCTACCCTTACTAAGACCTTGTGTGAGATGACAAGCCTTCTAAAGCAACTCCAAGAATCAATAACAACATCCATCCCAACAACAACCACTACCTCCTCATCACCAACAAAGCCAATAATTGGTCCCCCAAAAAGTATGTGGCATTTGCTCATACTACTCCCACTACACGGATGAATGTCCAAGTCTCCAAAAAGATAACACTCTAGCGGCTACCGACAACTTTTATGATCACTCCTACTATGAACGCGCCAATCAAGGATACCATTCACAAGGGAGCAATTACAACCAAGGGTACCCCCAACAAGGAGGCAATTATAACCAAGGGAGTAACAACTCTAATCAAGGTTGGCGGGACAATTATCAACATGGAGGTAGGGACAATGGAGGCAACCAAAGATGGAAAAACAACACCTCACAAAACCGATACTCACAAAACCCTCCGAACCAACAACCGAACCAAAGAAGGAACTACCAAACTTACATACCACCTCATAGACAACTACCTCAACCCAACCAACCCCAAGCACCACAAATCACATACCCTTCCACATCTCTAAATTAAGATGACACACTCTGGTCCATACTCCAAGGACAAAAAGAACTCCAAAACACACTCAACTCAAGTCTCAATGGTCTTACTTCCACCCTCCAAGCTCTCATTGTACGTATGGAGCCACCTTCTACTTCCACTCCTCAAGCCTCAAACTCTAGTGCCATACCTTCTCAACCTCTACCCAACCCCAAGGGTGGCATCAATGCCGTCACCTTGAGGTCCGGAACTCAATTGAAAGAGAGGGACTCAAAGGCACCTAGCCCATTGATAGTTGCTCAAGAGGAAGATGGAGTTGAGATAGAAGAAATTGAGGAGGAGGAGGAAGCACATGTGATAGTTGAAGATGAAGACCCTCAACCAAGGAGTGAAGCCCCTAGAAAGGAGCAAGTCTTAGAGGAAGTGGCTCAACCAATCCCATTTCCCATATTGGCAAGAAAGGCTAAGAAGCGTATAGAACTTGACCCAAAAATGGTAGAGATGTTCAAGAAAGTGGAGGTCACTATCCCCCTCTTTGATGTTATACTTCAAGTGCCTAAATATGCGAAATTTCTTAAAGACTTGTGTATGAACAAAGATAGAATTCATGAGTTGGAAACCATTCCATTGGGGAGTTTCATTTCGGCTTTAATGGGGGCCATTCCGGAAAAGTGTGTTGATCCGGGTCCTTGCTTAGTCTCTTGTGTCATTGATGGAGTTCAATTTATTGATTGTATGTGTGACCTTAGAGCATGCGTTAACATTATGCCTCTTTCCGTTTATCATCTATTGAAGCTCCCACCGTTGAAGCGGTCGGTGGCTAGGTTTGTCTTGGCGGACAAGAGCATAATAACGATGACGGGTATTGTAGAAGATGTGTTAGTCAACATCAAGGGTTTGATATTTCCAACTGATTTCCATATTATTGAGATGCCACCAAGTGAATCCGAAAGGGCATCATCTATCCTACTTAGGAGGCCATTTTTGAGGACCTCTAGATTCAAGTTGGATGCCCATTCGGGAACCTACTCATTTGAGATAGATGGGAGAGTTGTAAGTTTTAGCCTAGGAGAAGCAATGAGGCACCCACCGGAGAACCATTCCATATTCTGGTGTGATCTAATTGACAACATTGTGGCCGAAGTGCATTATGCAAAGCTAGAAGAAAAACATATGGTTGAAGAAGATAGTGAAGATCCAAGTGAAGAAGTTCAAGTGACAAGCCAAGAGCAAAAGCTAGAATTGAAGCCACTACCACCCCACCTAAAGTATTCATATCTTGATGAAGCCCACAAGTTCCCAGTGATCATAGCAAGGGAACTAAATCCACAACAAGAAGAGAAGTTGCTATGTATTTTGAGGAAGAACAAAAGGGCAATAGGGTGGAGTTTGGCGGATCTAGTGGGGATAAGTCCCCAAGTGTGTGAGCACCAGATCTTTTTAGAAGAAGAAGCTAGACCCGTGAGACAACCTCAAAGCCGCTTGAATCCTGCCATTTTGGAGGTTGTTAAGAAAGAGGTAACACGGTTACTTGAGGCAGACATCATCTACCCCATTTCGGATAGTGAATGGGTGAGTCCCGTTCAAGTTGTGCCAAAAAAGTCTGGGGTAACCACAATAAAAAATGAAAGCGGGGAGCTCATAGCAACACGAGTGCAAAACTCTTGGCGAGTATGTATAGACTACCGAAGGTTGAACTCGGCCACTAGAAAAGATCACTTTCCACTTCCGTTTATCGATCAAATGCTCGATCGATTATCAGGTAAATCCCATTATTGCTTTCTAGATGGCTATTCGGGGTACTTCCAAATACACATTGCTCTAGAGGACCAAGAGAAAACAACATTTACTTGCCCTTTTGGAACTTATGCCTACGAGTGTATGCCATTCGGCTTATGCAATACAATGGCAACTTTCCAAAGGTGCATGATGAGCATATTTGTGGATTTTCTAGAGTAATGCATGGAGGTAATCATGGATGACTTCACGGTATATGGTGATTCTTTTGATCATTGCTTGGATAGCCTTGAAAAAGTTTTGGAAAGATGTACTAAAACCAACCTTGTCTTAAATTTGAGAAGTGTCATTTCATGGTCAAGCAAGGCATTGTTTTAGGATATATTATTTCCAAAGATGGTATTTCCGTAGATCCAGCAAAGATTAATGTTATATCTAGCTTGCCTTACCCATCATCCAAGAGGGAAGTCCGTTCTTTCCTTGGACATGCAGGATTTTATCGAAGATTCATAAAGGACTTTAGTAAGGTAGCATTGCATCTATCAAGGTTGTTGCAAAAGGATATTGAGTTTGATTTAAGCAAGGAATGCATGGAGGCTTTTGACAAGCTCAAGGTAGCATTGACCCAAGCTCCCATTGTGCGAGGGCCGGATTGGAGTCGGCTATTCGAAATAATGTGTGATGCCTCAAATTTTGCCGTCGGAGCCGCGTTAACACAACACGAGGGTAAGAATCCATATGTCATAGCCTATACATCAAAATCACTAGATGGAGCCCAATCCAACTACACTACCACCGAAAAAGAACTTTTGGCCATTGTCTTTGCCTTGGACAAGTTCCGAGCATATCTACTTGGTTCAAAGGTGGTAGTGCACTCGGATCATGCAGCGTTAAAGTATTTTTTGGCTAAGAAAGAATCCAAACCGAGATTGATTAGATGGGTTTTATTGTTGCAAGAATTTGACTTGGAAATTAAGGATAGGAGTGGTACGCAAAACCTAGTGGCGGACCACTTAAGTCACCTTGAACACACAAAAGGCAATACCACTCCTATTAATGATTCTTTTTCCTTTGAGGGCTTGTATGCAATCTCGAAAACCATTCCTTGGTATGCACCAATTGCCAATTACTTAGTATCTCGCTCCTTCCCTCCTAATCTCTCCAAACTTCAAAGGGATAAGTTAAAAAGCGAATCCAAATACTATGTGTGGGATGACCCAAACCTTTGGAGATGTGGGGCAGATTAAGTAATTCAGAGGTGAATTCCACAAACTGAATCCCACTTAATCTTGGAAGCTTGCCACTCCTCCGAAGGAGGAGGCCATTTTGGACCTCAAATAATGGCAAGAAAAATCCTAGATTATGGATTTTGGTGGCCAACTCTTTTTAAGGATTCTTCACATTTTTGTAAATATTGTTCTCAATGCATTAGATTTGGTTTTATTGGCCAAGAAGGATGAAATCCCCCAACAAACCATGCTATTTTGTGAGATTTTTTATGTGTGGGGAATCGACTTCATGGGGCCATTCCCAAATTCTAATGGTTTTCTCTACATTCTACTTGTCGTTGATTATGTGTCCAAATGGGTGGAAGCGATACCCACCCAGACAGATGATGCTAATGTGGTTCTTTCTTTTGTGAGATACAATATCATTTGTAGATTTGGGTCGCCATGAGCAATCGTGAGCGACCAAGTTTCACATTTTTGCAATAAGAGAATGGAAGGGCTAATGAGGAATATAGAATCATGCATAAAGTAACCACGGCCTACCACCCACAAACAAATGACCAAGCCGAGGTTTCCAATCGGGAGATTAAACGCATCTTGGAGCGGATTGTGAAACCCAATAGGAAAGATTGGAGTACTAAGCTCACCGATGCATTATGGGCCTACCGAACGGCATACAAAATCCCAATTAGCATTAGTCCCTTTCGGTTGGTATATGGCAAATCTTGCCACTTATCGGTGGAGATCGAGCACAAGGCATATTGGGCCATCAAGGAATGCAATCATAGTTTGGGTGGAGCCGGAGTTGAGAGGAAGCTACAACTAGCGGAGTTGGAATGTTTGAGGCTTGGAGCTTATGAGAACTTTAGACTTTACAAGGAGAAAATGAAAGCCGTGCATGATAGGAAAATAAGAGGTAAAGAATTTAAAGCCGGTGATCTAGTCCTTCTTTATAATTCTAGATTGATATTGTTGCCTGGAAAACTAAGGTCGAAATGGGAAGGCCCGTATCAAGTGGTGAAAGCGGAACCCTATAGGGTTTACCATTTGCACCATCCCTCAAGTTCGGATATCTTCAAGGTCAATGGGCACTGTCTCAAGTTATATCATGCTGAGCAAATGAAGAGCAACAAAGAGATTGAGGTATTCCTTTTGGAAGATGCACCTCTTGGCAAAGAGCAATGAGCTAGTGGAAGTCCAATTAAGGACATTAAACAAAAGTGCTAGTGGGAGACACCCCACCATGGTGAGATCTACCCTTTTTACCCTTTTGTATATAGTTCTTAAACTCTTGATTGTTTTGTGATTGCCTAGCTATAGTCTTATTTGATTAGTGTTAATTGTGAATCCCTTGGATAATTTGTTCATGAAGACTTGCATTGATTTTCTCAATGAATAAATTGATTTTGTGGTAGAAGAACACCCCTTCTTTAGGTTTTGCATTGAGTTTTAGGTGTTTTTGACCTTTTTGGCTTGTTTGGCCATTACATTCATGATAATTAGGCATTCTTCATGTTCCTGAAAAAAAAAGTGGGGGGGGGGGAGGGGGCGCGTGCGCGCACGCGCCCATGAGCCTTCGCAGCTCTTGGTTAATTTTCCAGAGAGTTGTGCAAATTCTGGACCAGTTTTGAGCCCTGGGCATAACCACTATCATGCGTGCACGCACTATGCACATACGCGTCCATGGCCACTCGCACAAAAGCACGCATACGCGCACTAGCCGCGTCCGCGCCGTTACTGCGATTTGCAATCCTGGGCCATCTTTCCCGAGAGTTGTGCCCAAGTTTGGCTAATCTCATGCCACTGGCCTAACTCAACTCATGCGTACGCGCACAAGGTGCGCACGCGCACTTCAATCATAATGCAAATCGACGCGCCAGCGCACAGTGCGCGGCCGCGTCGATTATCACAATTCATCTTTTGGTACTTTTTCCCAGAAGTTGAGCCAAAGTTGTGCCAACCTGTGCTGAGGGCACAACTCATGTGCACGCGCATGCGCACCTAGCGCTCGCGTGCACAACTGCATTTCGCCCCTTCACACGACTGTGCACCGTGCGCGTCTGCGCCTTTACTGATTTCTGCCCATGCACGCGCACGCGTGCATGGCGCGCGCGTGTCGATTCCGCAAACCAATTGCATTAGAACGCGCTTTTCTCCTTCAATTTCCTTTCTTTCTTCTTACCACCACCCCTTTTCTTCACTTCTACCCCCTTCTACCATCTCTACCACCTCTCCTCCGCCACCACCGACGGCAACCACCACCTCCGGCAGTTCCACACCTCTCTCGTCTACTCTCTCTTACTCTTCACTACTTTTTCTCCCACTTTCATACCCCATTTCTCTTCTTCCTCTCAAGGTACTTATCATTTCTATTCTTGTTTAGTTTTCTTTTTATTTTTTTCTTTCCTTAGTTACATTCCCTTACTCTTCCTCTTAGTTAGTTTCATTCATGTTTTCTTTGTTTGTTGAATTTTCTTTCTCTCTTCCTTTTCATTTTCTTACGGGTGTTAGAAGTGGAGATTACTCTTACATTGATGAGTTGGTTTGACTTACTTGATTTCTTTTGCAATATGTGGTATGTTATGATGATTGATAATGCTTTATGGGATGTTACATTATCACCCTTATTCCATTTTTGTCATAAAAAGGGATGCACACCAAGTGTTGATGGAAGACCTACATTACTTTTTGGTGTTACATTTGATTTAACTCCTCTATTTTGGTGTTCTTTCTCTTTCACTTGCTTGTTCATATGTGTATTGAGCTTACTACATTTCTTGCTTCATATCTACATGCTCATCCCCTAATTCTCCCTTCTTGTTATTGTTGTTAAGAGTGTGTGCTTCTCATGCTTCTTGTTTACATGCATATACCACTCATACATCACATGCTAGTGATTAATCACGATCTTTGTTATTGCCTTAGTTACATGTTGCAGCTGTCATGTATCTAAGTCACTTATTCCCTTATGCTTTGTCACTAGCATGCTTATCATTTCTTCGTGCTTCTTTGGGCTTAATTTCACCATCTTTCCCTCTTTTCTAGGATGGTGATCAAAAGAGACAACGGAAAGGCACCCAAGATGGCACCCTCACGGTCCATTAGCAAAGCACAACAAGCACCTAGAGCCAAGCCCCTCCCCAATAAGTCAAGGAGCGTTCCTAACATTGATGATTTGGAAAAGGACAATCCGGCTAGGGATCCAAACAAGTTTCCCAACCGCTATTGCGAACTTGTCTACCCATTGATCAAACCAAGGAACTTTCATGCAGAGCCTCTTCTAGCCACTCTGGCTCATTTCATTCTGCTCATCATGCCCCGCATCGAACGGCGGCAATGGGAGTTCCTATTCAGGAAGCCATGGGAGGCAAACTTGTCTTGGGTGGTAGAATTTTACACCAATTACCACTTCTCATCCCTTGCATCGGTATTTGTGTGCCAAAGACAAGTTCCTGTCACGGAGGTCATTGCTATACCCGAATCGTTCTGGATTCGAGGAAGGATGAGACCCCGGCCCAAGGGCATCACCGCTCGTTTTCTCACTAGAGAGGCTCAGGCATGGGCCTAAATTCTAGCCCACTACGTACTCCCGAGCACGCATGGCTCATCTATCACTGCCGAGTTAGCCTTGTTGGTTTGGTGTGTCCTAACAGAGAGACCGGTGCATATTCCCCGTCTCATTCGCCAAGCTATGGGCTGCATCCACGCTAAGGGGAACCTACCTTTTCTCGCTCTAGTGATCGATTTAGTTGCCGCAGCCGGTGTTCCCCGAGAGACCAAGGATCGAAGGGCCATGATCCCGATAGAAGGCGATGTTGTTCCAAACGGGAAATATCTTTATCCTCCAGCGGACGCCGAGGAGCCAAACTTAGCCGTCCCCATGAGCATTCCCACCACATCCACCGCACCTCCAAAGTCATCCATGCAACGCATAGAGGACCTCCACATGAAGCTTGACCGTTATGAGCGGTGTAACCAACGCCGATACACTTTTATCAAGAAGCTTCTAAGTTGCCTAGCACCACCTATGGAAGAACCAGAAATTTCCACGTCCACCAGCACCAATAATGAGGAAAGCGATAATGAATACGAGAATGGACACTCGGAAGCTGATCAACCACTGCGTCTCACTCAAGGCACGGAGGACCGTGCCAACTTCTAAGTGTGGGGAGGTCGGTCAGCCGACCGGTCTTCATAGGTAACACCCGAATAAATCTTTTGAATCTCTTTTGTTAATTAGGAAAGAATGCATAATTAGGTTTTTCACCTTTTTAATCCCTTTGCATATTAGTATCTCTTAATAAATCCACTTGGCTAGAGTAATGACTTCTCTCCTAGAAAACTAGAATTTTAGGGCAACCCTACCAATTTTGAAAATCTTTTGATGCTTAGCTTGCTCGAAGAATGTAATTTGGAACATGGATTTTGAGCCAAGAACACAAGCAAGTGAATTTTGAGCCTAATTGCGTGGTTGTATCTTATAACCACTTACTTTCCTTCTTGTGTGCATTATTCTCTCTCTATGATTGTGATCCTTAATTTGTTTGACTCTATATGTCCATTGTTATATGTATGAATGCATGTGCATGATTGAGGCCATCAATTTACTTAGCTAGTTACCCAAATGACCTTACCTTATAACAACATTTGCAACCAATTTTGAGCCTACGCTTAACCCGCTTATTCTTAATTTCAGCACATCACAAGCCAAAGGCGAAAAATGTAACGACCCAACTCCTAGTATGCCATGGTCATACAAGAAGCTAGGTGTTACTAACTTATCCTTCCTAATTATTAACTATTCTTTAATATATGAGCCTGTTCCTTGTTAGCGATGCCAATTTTATGGGTAACTTTTTTTTTATTATATCGTTGCGGATAACAAGGTAAGATAAATAGGCATACATTGAGAGAAATAGAAAGGAAGCATAAATAAACAAAGAAACACAGCTGATAATATACATCAGGTACACTATAACAAAACATGTATCGTTTACACAAGATCAAGTCAGTTTACATCCTCGTCATCCTACGCAGCTAATATATACACGACACTCCCAGGGCCTGGCCCATACAGAAAGCCACTAAAATGGTGCCTAG
This sequence comes from Arachis hypogaea, assembly GCF_003086295.3. NCBI lineage: Eukaryota > Viridiplantae > Streptophyta > Magnoliopsida > Fabales > Fabaceae > Arachis > Arachis hypogaea. Next base: position 80,319,880 of record NC_092052.1, read on the forward strand.
GCTAGCCTAACCACTATATAGCTCCTAGATCTCGGGTGTACTAAAACAAGTGAGAGACTAACTAACAGATAATGTCAGACTAGAGTGTCATCAAAAGAATGCCCCTTTCGCAGTCAAGCTATATCTACACGTGGCCGTTCGGAAAATCACCGTGAGGCTCGTCCATCTCCTCATCCTGCTCTATCTCTATCTTAGGATCCTCCTCCTTCTCATCGTCCGCAGCTACAACTATACCCTCAGATCCACCAAAAGCACTGCTATCACTATATAGAAAATCATTCGCGAGCACAGGTCCGTTCGCGTATATAGGGGCTACCCCACCGTCCGGTAGTACTGGCTCATCAGGCTGTGGAAAGTCAGGGATCGGCTCAGGGGGAAAGTCCCACTCTGGTGGTATCACAGGTACGTAGTCACCAGCTAACTCGGGCTCATCAGGAACGATAGGCTCAGGTTCCACCTCATTCAAAGGTTGAGCTGGTACCGGGTGCTCAGGATCATCAGGAAAAGGATGTACAGGTGCGTCAAGATGTAACCAGGATAAGGGAAAGTCATAAGGAGCATCAGGGTCAAAATGCGGGCTAGACAGAGGATGTTGAAAATCTCGATTAGGTAACTCATATCGTCTAATACGAGGCTCTAATCCCATGATGAAGTAACTGTGATGTACCGGATCCTCGTAGACTTAAGGGTCCTCGAACTCATAGAAGATCACGCCCGTCTCTATCTAAGGGGGAGGAAGGGAGATAAGGGGTAAGAACTGGGGAGTTCTTAGTAGGGTCAGGGTTGTTAGTTACGTTCATTTATTTGTTTTCGATTAGCAGATGGATAATAAAATACAGTAATGTAGTAAACAGAAGTTAAAAATAGATAGAAAAACAAAGAACAGAACACAAGCAGAAGAATACAAGAAGATAAAGCATAGACATAACACTCGAGCAAACAAACATAAAGAAATAGATCACACACAAGTAGGAATGCAACAGAGAATAATGCGCAGACAAGAATGATGCATGTCTAGCCCTAGCGCAGGCCATGAGCTCATGTGTCGGTTAGCACCTGCATTCCCGATATTTATCCGGTCACGAGTTCACGATTTCCCGGATACGATTTTTCGTTCAAATAAATGCGCATACAATTATTAGCAGCTCTATTGAGACAGCCTCTGCTTTCTACTCGCAGGAAATATATACTCTTAGGGACGGAAAATTACTCTTGGGTTGCCTCAGGGCAACAGATAAATAAACAAACATCTCTTGGGTTGCATTAAGCAACAAACAAATAAATAATATCTCTTGGGTTGCATTAAGCAATAAATATATATATAATATCTCTTGGGTTGCCTCAAGCAACAAATAACTTTTCAATAAGCCTTCTGCTCTTAGTCTCTTTACCCTGTTCTGATTTCTCTGTTTAACTTGTGTATTTAAAGCTTATGTAAATTTCGGTATGAATAGTTAGCATGTCCCAAGTATAGGTTCATTAAGTCTATACTGAAACAGTTTATCTTTTCATATAATACCTAACCCTAGTCGCAACTCAAGTACTAACTAAGTTGCCCTAGTTCGTTCACTAGTCTATGTCTATTTTTCTGTCATTAAAACTTTACAGACTTTTTCTTCGATTTTTATCTTTTCTTTATCTTTTTATCTTTCTTTTATCTTTGCCTCACTAAAATGTTCTTACCACTCCCTAAGTGTTTTATGAAGGTAATTATGAGATTCTGCACTTAAAGTTGTCTTTCTAAAGCTTTTACAGAAAACTGTCTTTTCTGTATTATTTTATTATTTTTATTAAAATATTATTTTTAATTAAATATTATTATTTAATATTTTATTATAATTTATTGTTTTATCATTAATTTTCGAAAATTAACTTACCGTTTACTTTTAACCTTTAAAATTCACTTTTTACCACCCGTAACTTTTAATATTTCTGCTTTAACCACCCTAACTTTCAGAAATTACTAAATAACCCCTTAAACACCAAAATTTTTACTTCCTTGCCCTTTTAAGGATCTAAAGCCTGTTCTTCATTGTTCTTCATCACACTCAAAGTATTCTTCATGTTCTTCATAAATTCTTCAGATTCTTTCTCTGTTTTTACCCGTTTTTCAATCTTTCCAGCAACCGATTTTTACCATAATTCATAATAAATTAGCAGCCACTAAAACCCCATCTTTTCTACATGATTTCAACACAAATTAAACCCCAATTTAAGTCTAGGGTTTCATTTTTCCAGCAGCCTCAAGAACATGAACTTTAAAGCTTGAATTTCATCAAATTTCATCAAATTTTCACCAAATTTTCACCAAGAATCAATCATATATGCAACCAATTTCTAGCACAGCCAATTTATACAACATTCACACAACTCAAACACAAATAATCAGGATTAATTTCGTGACACCCTACCTGGTTTTGCTGCTCCTAATTCAGGTAGACTTTTAGGTGGTCCTTTAGCACTTTTTCCTCCTAAACACATCAAGAACAACTTTAAATCCAAAAACCCTCAACTAACCAAATCTCCCTCAGCAGGTTAGGAGGTGATTTATAACCGTAGACTTGCTGGAAAGTCATGTTTCTTGGCCCTCAAGTCAAGTTAAGCATGATTCCTAAGGAAGAACATCAAGAAAACACATATTTAAGCATGTTTTCTTGAAACCGAATCAAAAGAGAGATGGTGCAGCCAACTCACCTTGATTCCAGACTTGATAAGTCATATGATTATGTAGAGAAAGAAGAGAGGATCATTTTGGTCGGATTGGAATTTTGATTTGAGTTTTAGTTCAGCAGAAATCAAGCTTTGAAGATTTGGAACTAAGAACTTTTCTCTCTTTTTCTCTCAACCTATTTTCGGCCACAAAGCGAAAATGAGCCAGCCTTGGGGGTTTTGGGGATGTAGGGTGAGTTTTGATTGGTTGGCTTAGAGGTGGATTAAAATAATATTAAAATATCTCAGATGTATAACTACTAAAACTAGATGTATCGGAACACTTGTGAAAATATCTTTAAAAATTATATTCTGAGCTACTAGCATAAATGACACTAGTAACATATTTATTATGAGAATAAGACATGTATAATGAGGCCTTAGCATTGCTAAAGTCATCAGAGAGTGCTGGTGCTAAGCTGCACCAGTAAACTGTGAACACGGTTAAACCGGTTTTCTATTTTTAACTAAAACTGACCAGGTAACCTTATAATATTATTCAAGAAGCTTCTAATACTAATATAATAATAATATCATCCTATTATCTCTCTTCTCTCATAAATCGAGTCCGGTTTGTCAAACTGAGACTATTTACAAAAAATCGAATCAAAACTCCTAACCGATACGGTTCAAAAACTAGGTTCTTCACGACCGCGTTATCGAGCTTCTCTCGGAAAAGGTTCTAACTTAAAGATGACATAATGACAATGAGGATTGAGATACTTGATGATATATCAAAGGTTTTCCCCTTACTGATCTTCCGAAGAAATTCGTACTTTCAGAAAAGATCTCGCGTACTCAAAAATCGGGGTTGTTACAGAAAACCATGAATGTCCCTATTTGAATCCTTGAATAGCTTAGGCTAGTGCGTGTGTGCCATTCGAGTGTGGGAAAATGGGAGGGGGGAGGAGCATTGGTTGAGATAAGAGCATGTTGTTTTTGTTGAAAATATTGGGAAGTGGATACATACTCATGTGTTGATTAAATGTATAGACCATATGCATTGTTGTTCTTGTGTAAAGTTGAAAAAATTTTTGAGAAAAACAAAAGAAGAAAAAAAAATACATATATACATATATGTGTATAGAAAAAAAAAAGAGAAAAGACAAGAAAAGAAAAGAAAAGAAAATATATATATATAGAAAAAGAAAGAAAAAAATTAATAAAAGAAAAGCAATAAAAGAGACAAAATGCCCCAAAGTAAGACTTAGAGATAAATCAATGCATATGTGTAATGATCAAAAGTAAATGCATGAGTATATGAAAGAGTGAGGAATTGGTAGTTAGGTTAATGCGTGATTATATAGGATGTTATGTAGGGTAGGTGGGAAGCTTAAGTTAATCAAAGGATTCGAATTTTAGCCCATTTAGCCAAATATATAACCCTACCTTAACCCTAACCCCATTACAACCTAAGGAAAGACCTCATGATGTATGTATGCATGCATAGAACAATTGTTGATTCTTAGAGAAAGAACAAATTTTGGAAGAGCATGAAGTAGGGGAGGATTGAGTGATTAACCCTATACACCGAGCAAATAGAGTGTAAATACTTTCGGTGAGGGGTTCGAAGCTCAATTCTTTGTTCCCGACTCTCGCGAGCACTCTTCATGCAAGCTATGCATATTTCACTTCGATGACTAGAGTTGGTAGAGTTCATACATTATCCATCATCTTGCCCTATGTGCATATATATATATGTGTATTCTAGGAAGATTGAATTGCTCTTGGCCAAGTAGATAGTAGCATACACCCTAGTTGCATTCATGTAGGTAAACTGCATTCCATGAGTCCTAATCCCTTGTGATCCTTTGATCTTTTGCTTTCCTTTAGCATGAGGACATGCTATACTTTAAGTGTGGGGAGGTTGATAAACCCCGTTTTTAGGGTTTGTCATGTATAGATTTAAGAGTTTTATCAATGATCTTCCACACTTATTCATATAAAACTGCATGATTTTGTGTTCCTTTCCTCATTTTGCCTCATAGATGAAAATATGCTTCTTTTGCATCAAATTGATATATTGTAATCCTCCTCTATTACCATTCGATGCCTTGATCCATTTGTTAAGTGGTTTCAGAAGTTACAGGGCAAAAATGGCTAAGAGGAGTGAAGGAAGCATGCATGAATAGAAGGAGCATGGAATAAATTAAAGGTATGAAGTTTGGACATGCACGCGCACGCGCACCTTGCGCGTACGCGTGGATGTGTACACCCAGAGCTAGCGCAGTGGAGCCGAGCGAGGAGCTGGCATGCTTATATGGCTGGGCCATATTTCCTATGACCCTCGCGCGCACCCTACGCCTGCGCGCAGATCACGAAAGACCCTAGGGGCACGTACGCGTACAGTGCGCGAACGTGCCGATGAGCACACATGATTTTTTAAAAGAAAAATGTGCCCAGCGATTTCAGGGAGTCCCAGGCCCTGTTTTGGAGCAAAATTTTGGAGGGAAAAGCTTAAGAAGACCAAGGATTAGGAGTGTTAGGACAATTAGTCATAATTCTAAATATTTTAGGGAGTTAGTTACATTTTGTTTTTAGAGAGAAAAACTCCAACTTCTCTCTAGAATTTCACTTCTTCCATTGCAATTCTCTTGGATTTCTTGGTGAGATCCATTGCTAATTCATAGATCTACTCTTCCTCTACTCTTAATTGATGCTCTTTTGATTCAATCTCTTAGATCTAGATTTGTTTGACTTTGTTACCTTGATTTTGGATTAATGAATTGTGTAATTTCATTCAATTTCTTGATTGTTGATGATTGTTTGGATTAGATAGCTTTAATTCAATTTTCTTCTCTCAATTACATCATGTCTTCTATGATTGCCTACCAATTATTTGTGATAATGACAACCCTAGCTATGGAGTAGATTTCTCTTACTTGGCTTAGGGGTTGAGTTATTGGAGACACTTGAATGGTGGATATCAATTGCAGATTATGAATTGAGAAGTTGCTAATTGAATTGGAGTGCACTAAAGCTAGACTTTCCTAGGGTGAGACTAGGACTTGTGACTCAAGTTAGTTACTCTCACTTGACTTTCCTCCATTGTTAGGGGGTTAACTAAATGAAGCAATAATCAATTCTTATCATAATTGAAGGAAACTATAATGATGGAACTTCCAATACTTACCCTTAGCCAAGGCCTTTGTCTCAATTAATTGTTGTTTGCTTTTGTTAGCTTGAACTCTTGCACCAACTCTCAAAACCACAAAAGCTTTCCTAATCAATGATGTGCATTCTAAGGCAATTCCTAGGGAGAACGACCCGGGATCAACACTCTCGGTCATAATTTTAGAATTGTTTGATGCGATATTTGCGTGTTGGTTAGACTATAGTCACGATTGGATATATTGCTAGTTCCAAACCGGCATAAGAATATTTCGGTTCATCAACCCACCAACAGAAGCCGAATGAGCCTGAAGACCATCCAACTTAAGGACGTAAAAGCAAAGTGCTAGGTGGGAGACAACCCATCATGGTATTATTGTTCCCTTTTTATTTTTAGTCTTATTTTATTTTACTTTCTTTTTATTAGCATTCATCCATAAATTCTGCGTATTCATATGCATTCTACATTCTGCATTTTGTATAAAAAAAGAGAGAGAAAGTGGCAGAAAGTTACGTGGGAGAAATGCAGAAAGTTACGTGGGAGAAATGTGATTGTTAGTTTGTTACGAGTGATAATACATTTAAGCTATTGATGCTTGATCTATGCTACTCATGCCTTTGCCGGCATGCTAATAAACATCTTGCATCTACTTGCCATAATATGCACTTGCTATATTTTCGTTGATGAACTGATCACATGTAGTCGCGACCATGTGTTAACGACATCCTTCTTTACCTTGGCATTGATTATCACTTGTACTGTTCTCTTCCTTGCTTTAACCCTTGCTACATGTTACTTTCCTTTTCCCTTTTCAGGATGGCCACCAAGAAGGGTAAAGAGAAAGCTGCTCCCAAACCACCGGCAAGGAGAGGAACAAAAAGAGAGCCAGCTGCGGAACCATCCTCAGCATCAGTCAAGCCATCCACAAAGCGAGTCAAGAGGATTATCAAGGTCGATAAAACAGAGAAAGCCTTTCCAGCAAGGGACACTGCGCGGTTCACTAACCGCTACTATGAGCAGATGTTCCCCATCCTGGCTGAGCGGAACTACAACAATGAGCACTTACTCATCCTCCCTACCCACATTATTAAGTTTGTAGAGCCCCGCATTGAGCACAGAGAATGGAGATTCTTATGGAGACAGCCACGGCAGGTTACCCTCTCATGGGTAGTTGAATTCTACTCCAATTTTTACATGCCAACCCTACAGTCTGTCTATGTCCATCAGAAGCATGTCCCTATCTCTGAAGGGGCCATTCAGCAAGACTTAGATCTCCCTCCTGCCCCAGAAGGATTGGACGCATATCAAGAAGCCTCTATCAAGCTCCAGACATACCTATTCGACTAGAATGATGTCCTCAAAGTTATCGCACAACCTGGCAGCAGATGGATCTATGGATACCATCGATCTCGATCTAAAGGCATATTGGCTTCAGCACTCACCTTGGAGGCTCGAGTGTGGGCACAGATTATGTCCCATTACGTCTTTTCGAGCACTCACGAGTCCTCCTTCACTGCAAATATCGCTGTTCTTCTATGGTGTATCCTTGCAGACCAGCCTCTCAACTTACCAAGACACCTCCGGCATGCCATGGGATCTCGGCAGCCGGAGTCTCCTACATAGCTGGGGACACCAAGACCACACTTCCGCGGGATGATCAGTATGTTCCCAACGGGAAATACATCAGACCCCCAGCAGCCACTACCAGCCGGACCGCAGACCCGACCGGAGATATTCCTTCTCCTTCCACATCACAAGCACCTTCAACAAATCAGTTGCTCCTACAGATACTTCAGAGGTTGGACCGGCTTGACCGGCAAGCAAAGCAAAGAGAGCGCCGTAACAAGCGCCGATTTACATACCTCAAGGAGTTGATTGTTGGCAACCACCCACCTGAAGAAGAACCAGACACTCCAGACTCCACCTCACCTATCAGCACCGGGAGCCATGACAACCCCGACTGTGGAGATGCTATTACCAGCCCTCTTTGTTCCTGACTGGGAGGTCGGTCAGTACCTGACTTCTGGAGGTAATCTCTCTCTTAACACCAACATTTTAGTTTTTTCTTTGGTTAGATTGAATAGATTGCATGATAATAATAGTTTGCCTGTATATTTGCTTGGTTAAAGTAATAAATTTCTTTTCAAGACTCTATTTTATAATATTTTACTAATTTAAATTGAAAATTTTGTGTTAAACTTATTTGAAGAATGTAAATTGGAATATGGTTTTTGAGTTAAGAGCACACAACCTGTGAGATTTGAGCTTAATTACATGGTTACACTATTTAACCATAATATTTTATTCTTGTGTGTTTTCTTCTCTATAATTGTAATCTTTATTTTGTTCCACTCTATATGTCCAATGTTTAATGTGTTTATATACATGCATATGATTGAGGCCATCATTTGTTATTAGCTCACTTATCCCAAATAGCCTACCCCTTCAATTACCTTTGTTAGCCACATTGAGCCTTTTAATCCCCATTTGTTCTATATTTTACCACATCACTAGCCTTAAGCGGAAAAACAATTAATTACCCCAATTGAATCTTTGGTTAGCTTAAGATAGAGATTGTGTATCAACTAAGTGTGGGAAAACTGTGGGAACATGGGTTAATAGGGAATGTGTTATGATAAAATATTAGGAATTTGGCTACCTACTCATGTGAGACCAGAAAAATTAAAAATCTATGTGCATTGATATGTTATGTTTACTTTTATATTCTTAAAAAAATAAAAAAAAAACCCAAAAATATTCAATAAATAAATATATAAATAAGGGGACAAAATTACCCCAATGTTATGTTAATAAAAGATCAATGCATATGTGATAAAAAAAATTAAAGAAAAGTTGATGCATGAGTATGAGATGCAAAAATAGGAATTTTGGGTAGCTAGGCATGATTTAAGAAGTATATAGACTATGTGTATAGGTGAGAGCTTAGGTTAGTCAAGGATTCAATTTATAGCTCACTTAGCCATACATATATCCTCACCCTTACCTTGGCCCCATTACAACCTTGAAAAGACCTCATGATGTTTGCATTGGTACATTAAATACTTGTTGATTGGTTAGGTGAAGAACAAAGTTTAGAAAGCATGATTAGAGAAGACTAGAGTGGATTACCCTATACACTTGAGTGATTAGAGTGCACATACACTACCAGTGAGGGTTCAATGCTTGATTCTATGTTCCCTGCTTTCATGAGCTATCTTCTCACAAGTATACTTATATTTACTGTATGATTTTAATTAGTGATATCTAATTTATGTTTGTCTTGAAGAACTTATTTACTTTTAACCAAGTAGACAGAATCATCTTAGCATATAGTTGCATTCACATATAGGTTGCATTTTATGAGTCTTACTTTTCCCCATTTATTCTTTTGATCTCTTTGAGCTTAGCATGAGGACATGCTAATGTTTAAGTGTGGGGAGGTTGATAAACCACTATTTTATGATTTATCTTGTGCTCAATTGAGTGGTTTTTATCAAGTCTTTGCACACTTATTCATACGAATTGCATGGTTTTACAACTCCTTCCTAGTCTTGTTCTATGGTTGAAAACTTGCTTCCTAAGCCTTTAATTTGTGTATATTAAATCCCCTTTCTACAATTCGATGCCGTGATCTGTGTGTTCAGTGTTTTTAGGCTTTATATGGCAGGAATGGCTTAGAGAATGGAGAGGAAGCTTGCAAAAATGAAAGGAACACAAGAAATAAAGGAGACAACCAGCGAGCATCGACCCGCACGCATGGCTCACGCGTGTGCGTGATCTGGAGATTTTCACAGTGACACGTGCGCGTACCTGATGCGTACGCGTGGATTGGAGTTCTACAAGATGACGCGTGTGCATGCATGATGCGTACACGTAACATGCGCGATCTGCAGAAATCACAGAAAATGCTGGGGGCAATTTTGGGCCGAGTTTGGACCCAGTTTTCGGCCCAGAAACACAGACTAGAGCCAGGGGACATGAAGAGACTCAAGACACATTCTCATTAGCAGAGTTTTAGATTTTTAGATTGGAATCTTAGAGAGAAATTACTCTTCCTCTAGGTTTTCTTTTACATTCGTATATTTCTAGTTTTATGCTCTTGCTTTGGGATTGGATTTTTGAGAAGAGTTATTACCTCCGTTGAATTTACTATTCTAGTTTGTTTTCTTATTCCCTTACTCTTCCATATCCTTAATCTTTGTTCAGAGTTACAATTGGATTGTTTATAGAATTTATTAATGCAAAGGATTACTTTTACTTTTAATTAATTTTCAGTTATTATTTATCATGTCTTCCTTTTATTCCCTTTTTAATTCTGTGCAAGTAGTTTTCATGTCAATGGAGTAGACTCCCAACTTGACTTGGGGATTGATTAACTGGAGACCCTAGAGTTGGAATGCTCAAGTGATTAGTTAAATTGGAAGTTGTTGGCTAATTCTCTATTTACTAACACTAGTTCTTCCCAAGGGAGAGGATTAGGATTTGCGAATAAGAGTTAGCTCAATCACTTGACTTTCCTTTATTTAGTAAGGGTTAACTAAGTGAAAACAACAAACTCTTTATACTACACTTGAGAGAATTCTAACAAGGATAGAACTTCCAATTAATCATTCCTCCAGTCAAGACTTTTTATTTTGAATATATAAATCTCTTTTAATTTTCATTGTGCTAATTTACAATTATTTATTTTCTGTCATTCAACTCTCAAAATTTCTCGGAAAACTCTTGATTAATAAGATAGCACCCTTTTGTTAACTCGTTGGGAGACGACCTGAGATTCATACTCCTAGTATTTTTATTCTAATTTTGTGATAACCTTTCTAAATTGATAAGCAGATTTTTGCTAGTTAAGAACTATACTTGCAACGTATTTCTTATATTAATTTCTTAATTGGCTAATTTTCGCATCCATCTGGGAGAGACTTTAGGGCCAATCCGGCCAGAAATCTGGATAGGGCTGCTAGTCTTCCATTTAATTGATGTACCTTATTTACACAGGTTGGACTTTTCATGTTAAGTATAGCTTGGCACTTGTTCGGATTTACTTCGATGCCTCTCAGGGTTAGCATGAATCCTAAGAACTTGCCGGCTTCTACTGCAAAAGTACATTTCGTGGGGTTTAGCCTCATCCCGTGCTTCCTTATGGTGCCGAATACTTCGATTAGGTCAGACATCAGTGTTTCCTCTTTTTGGATTTTAATTAGCATGTCATCCATATAAACTTCTATCAGCTTTCCGATGTGGTTGGCAAATACCTTGTTCATTGACCTCTGATATGTGACCCTCGCGTTCTTTAGTCCGAATGGTATTACTACATAACAGTAGTTTGCTTTCGGGGTTAGCACGATGTTTTCTCTTGGTCGGGTTTATGCATTAGTATTTGATTGTAACCCGAGTAGGCGTCCATGAAGGAAAGGTATTTGTATCTGATGACATGCCATCATGTCATATTTTTCTATGCTTTTTCATACAAGAAATTGATGATTTGAGCTTAAATATTGCATGCTTTTGTGCTTAAATGGTACATTTTCTTGATCTTTTAATTTTATAAATTTGGTAGGAAATAAGAAGAAAAAGAAACAAAGAAGCACAAAATAAGCTAAAAAAGAGAAAAAAGTGTTTTGGGGCACACTTTGAAGTTGGAGCACACTTTGGAGCCTTAGGCCACGCTTTTAAAAGCGTAGCCCATGACCAAACCAAGGAAGCTTGACAATCAGCACTCACAAAGCCCAGTTCACTAAGTGAACTTAGCTTTATCGTGAAAAATTCAGCATGGAAGCAAGAATTTTCGCTAAGTTAAACTTGGGCGTTCACTGCATGACTATGCCTCCTTCAAAGGGCTATAACTTGAGCTACAGACGTCCAATTGATGTGCTTTCAGTGATTTCCAACGATATACATAAATCTATATTTGGCATAAAATTGAGGCACAAGTGAAAGGAATCTTTAAGGACCAAAAACAAGCAAAAATAGACCAAAGTGGCTTCACCAAGATTCGAAGAGGGAGACACAAGGAAAGCAAGGAAGGAGCGCTACACTTCTTGCAAGGAAAATAAGCAAAATGGCTCGGCAAGGATTCGAACTTGAGGCCTTCCACTCAAGGCAAGGCGCCACCTTCCACTAATTCACAAAGAATTTACTCCACAATGCTTCCACCAAGGCTCAAACTTGGAAAACATGAAGCCCAAAGCAAGGCGCTACAAAGGAAAGCTCAGTTCACTTTCCCAACTGAGCACTACTTCCCCCCACACTCTTCACATTTTGGCACGCCAAAGAGCTTGTCACGCGCACAACTTGGCACACCAAGTGCAAGATGGAGAGCTCAGTTCACTTAATCAACTGAGCCATTCCATGGGAGTAGCACCCATGGTCCAAAATTCGATTAAAAATAAAATTGGATTTAATTCTTCACCAATTGAATCAAGGCCAACTAAACCCATCTCTCTTCAAATCCAAAGCAAGCAAAGCCCACATCATCACTCAAAGGCACAAGAACAAGTTAGAATAGGAATTTCATTTAGATTGTAATTTATTTTTAATTTCAATTTCATTTTGATTTTCACTTTGTAAGGCATCATTTTCATCTTTGTAGAAAAGGCTAGCTCTACTAGAGAGCATTAGGGGGAATTGGGATTGAGAGCTGAGTTCTCTCCTCCTTGTTCTTGCTTTTGCATTTTTTACTTTTTGTTTTGAATCTTGGGTGGAGAATTGAAGAAATTCTGTTTCAATCTCACCTTGGATTCACTCTTGTTCTCTTACTGCGTAATTCAATTTTTTTATTGGCTGATGTTAATTTTCTTCTTCTGCAACTTATGCTCTTCTGCCTTGGATCTTGAATTGGGATTGAAGAGCTCCATTGATTCAAATTCTAAGAATCATCTTTCACTCTTCCTCTCAATTGATCTAAGGATTTAGTTTTAATCTTCTCTGCTATTTTTAAATCTCATTTTCTTCTGCATTTGTTTGGCATTTTACATTGCTGCAAATTTCATTTACATTTCCTGCACAATTTTAAATTCCTCTGCAATTGCTATAAAATCCTAATTCACTGCAATTTTGCTTCTCTGTTTACATTGCTCTCAATTTACTTTCCTGCAATTTAAGCTTTCTGCAAGAGTTCTAAGCTTTGATCTATTGCTTTCTTTAATTTCCAGCACCCACTCCCCTTTACATTTCATGCAATTTACATTTCTTGCAATTTAAGTTTCAGCTATTTTACTTTCTTGTTCTTTAAGTTACTTGCAATTTTACTTTCTGCAACTTTAAATTCACTGCTATTTACTTTCTGTTGGCTACATTGCATCCAGTTTTACTTCAATGTTAGCTTGACTAAACTAATCACCCACTAAAATTGCTTGATCCATCAATCCCTGTGGGATCGACCTCACTCTAAGTGAGTTTTACTACTTGATGCGACCCGGTACACTTGCCGGTGAGTTTTAGTATTGGAATTTCGGTTCCAAACCCATCAAATTTTTGGCGCCGTTGTTGGGGATTGATTTAGATCAACAATAATTAAGTGGATGAGAAGTCTAGATCAAGCTTTTTCTTATTTTTGTTTTCTATTTTAGATTGAAACCAATGTGTTTGAGTTTTTGCCTCACTAAGAAATTCTCATCTCCGATATGAGTAATTTCAATTTTCATTGATGTTGCATTTTACAAAATACAAATGGAGTTCAACTCATCTTATGGTCAAACAAAATTTTATGGGATATCATCCACCATCACCAATCTCTAATGGTAACTGGGAATATCACCAAGAAAATACAAATTCTAAGCACTCCAATCCATGGAGAATTGCTTCAGAAACACAAAATGAGAAAGAAAATCATATGGGATATTTCCCTCCACCACAAAATAATGCAAGTCATGATTCTAATGGTGGCTGGGAGTATTACCAAGAAACTGCCAATTCTGAGCAGTCAAGTCACATGAGAGATTGTCCAATAGCCAAAGACTCACAACCAAAACAAACTTCCAATAGCCAAAGACTTTCAAAGCTTGAGTCCATGCTCAAAAGATTTGCGGAGGAGACAAAGAAGTACTGGGAAGAGCAAGAAAAGTCCCTCAAACATGGAAGTAAGGTTAGCTCAGTTGTTGAGTGCACCGAAGAAAGAGGAAGGGCTCATGGAACAACCAATTCAAGAGGCTTTTGATGAAAAAAACACTCCAAAAAATCACACAGCAACCATGTCTTGACATCCAAGAAGTGAAGGCAATTAACAAAAGCACCAAGAAGAGGATTGTGACCAAGCTACAAAGGACAATATTCATGAAGAAGAGAAGGTCAACTACAAGCAATCCTCCCCCTGATCCAGCAAGCAAGCTCAATCAAGCCATTAACAAAAGAAAGCTTGCTGAGGAGAGGCCAAGACAGGGGACACTAGCTGAATCTTCTCCCCCCTTGAGGTCATTCCTCTTAACAAATTGGAAGAAGAGGAAGAAAGTGAAGAACATGTCAACCGTAGGTAATATTTCTTTTTTTTGCTTTGTTTAATTTCTTTGTCTGCTTTGTTAAATTTCAATAAATTGGCATATGGTTACATTCTAAGTTTGGTGTTGCCATGTAACAATTTTCAATCCTTCTGAATGATTGCATCAAATCACAAAATTGAAAGTGTCACACTAAGATTCTAAGATTGGTGTGCCACTTATTTTCAATGCAATTTATTCAGCAACACCACTTGTATGCATAATCATAATGCCCTTTGCAGTGTCATTTTTCTTCTTAGTTGGATAATTTAGTTTCTCTCTTTGTTTTATTCATTTACTTATTTTTAGTACTTTCTTTTATTAACTGTTTTTGTTAATACATCACCAAGAGATCCTTATTCATGACATATTCTTGGCTTGGTGATTGTACTTAACATATAACAGTTTCTTTTGTTTAGTTTTAATTCAAATAAAATGGACATGTGACTGCATTCTAAGTTTGGTGTTGCTATGCAACAAAATTTGCTTCCAATATTTACTGGATACTTGCATTAATTCCAAGTGAAAGTGTCACACTAAGTTTGGTGTGCCACTTATCTTTTATGCAATGTATTGTGCTCACCTTCTTAAATTTGCAAATCACAATGTCTCTGTCTCTTGTGTCTTGATTATTATCTTTAATTTTGCTTGCTTAGAACACATGTACTACTAACATTTCATTGTGTAAGACATTCATGATCCATCTTAGCCCCATAGCCAGTGTTCTAAGTGTTGCTTGAAGATGATCAAGCATTCTGAGTATTAGCAAGGGAAAAAGGAAGAATAGAGGAAAAAGGACAACAATAATGAAGATGAACTACAAGGTTGTAGAGTTCCTTTTCTCCTCATTTGTTTCCAGCACTTAAATTGCATGATTGTCTTCATCTCTTCTGTTTACATGTGTGTATGAATAAAGCATAGCTTGAATCTTGATTTGTAACATGTTTCTGTGGCATTATGACTACCAACTTGAGTTTTGTGAGTTCAAAAGCAATAAAGCATCATGATCATAAACAAACAAGGAATTAAAGAAGATTTTAGCATGTGCATACAAGTATTGGAAAGCTAGTATGATTAATTGTTGTTCAATTGCATTGGATTTTATTTAATTGAAGTTTTCATCTAGGACATTTTGTGAAATCTTTTGAAATCATGAAAACCTTGAAGGAAGTAAATGCAAATAAGGCAAGAAAAGAAAAAGGGAAAGAATGAGAAAGCTGAAGGCTCTGAGTACCAATGACAATTTCATTGTTAAGTACTTGTGGTGTTTATGTATCAAGCCAAATGCTTGAAAACAAAATACTTAGAAGTCAAGGTTAGGCTCAAAGTGCAAAAGCACTCCCTCAAAGCTCAAGGTTCTGAGCATCAATGATTAGAGAGTCAAGAAAAGAAGCAAATGAGCTTAAAGAAGTCCTCTAATTAAATGCTTGTGGTGCTTATGTATCAAGTGGTAATACTTGAAAACAAAGCATTTAAAGTTATAGCTTTGTTATCAACTCATGGGGTAAAACACTCAAAAGGAGAAGCTAAAAAAAATCAAAAGCTTATTTAAAGAAAGAAATATAAGAAAAATATTTCATAAATTGAGCTAGATAGAAGCATCAATCATTTACATTTCTTTTGTGATTGTAACATGCATAGAAAACTAGCTAACCATGAACATTGAGTTGCTATTCTTCTTACCTTGGATTGTCAATCTTTATTGCATGATTCTTTTCTTGCTTGGGGACAAGCAAGGTTTAAGTTTGGTGTTGTGATGACATGCCATCATGTCATGTTTTTCTATGCTTTTTCATACAAAAAATTGATGATTTGAGCTTAAATATTGCAGGCTTTTGTGCTTAAATGATACATTTCCTTGATCTTTTAATTTTATAAATTTGGTAGGAAATAAGAAGAAAAAGAAACAAAGAAGCACAAAATAAGCTAAAAACGAGAAAAAAAGAGTTTTGGGGCACACTTTGAAGTTGGAGCACACTTTGGAGTCTTAGGCCACGCTTTTAAAAGCGTAGCCCATGACCAAACCATGGAAGCTTGACAATCAGCACTCACAAGGCTCAGTTCACTAAGTGAACTTAGCTTTATCGTGAAAAATTCAGCATGGAAGCAAGAATTTTCGCTAAGTTAAACTTGGGCATTCACAGGATGACTATGCCTCCTTCAAAGGGCTATAACTTGAGCTACAGACGTCCAATTGATGTGCTTCCAGTTGCGTTGGAAAGCTGATATTCAGAGCTTTCCAATGATATACATCAATCCATATTTGGCATGAAATTGAGGCACAAGTGAAAGGAATCTTTAAGGACCAAAAACAAGCAAAAATAGACCAAAGTGGTTTCACCAAGATTCGAAGAGGGAGACACAAAGAAAGCAAGGAAGGAGCGCTACACTTCTTGCAAGGAAAATAAGCAAACTGGCTCAGCAAGGATTTGAACTTGAGGCCTTCCACTCAAGGCAAGGCGCCACCTTCCACTAATTCACAAAGAATTTACTCCACAATGCTTCCACCAAGGCTTGAACTTGGAAACATGAAGCCCAAAGCAAGGCGCTACAAAGGAAAGCTCAGTTCACTTTCCCAATGGAGTGCTACTTCCTCCCACACTCTTCACATTTTGGCACGCCAAGGAGCTTGTCACGCGCACAACTTGGCACACCAAGTGCAAGATGGAGAGCTCAGTTCACTTAATCAACTGAGTCGTTCCCTGGGAGTAGCACCCATGGTCCAAAATTCGATTAAAAATAAAATTGGATTTAATTCTTCACCAATTGAACCAAGGCCAACTAGACCCATCTCTCTTCAAATCCAAAGCAAGCAAAGCCCACATCATCACCCAAAGGCACAAGAACAAGTTAGAATAGGAATTTCATTTAAATTGTAATTTATTTTTAATTTCAATTTCATTTTTATTTTCACTTTGTAAAGCCTATATAAGGCATCATTTTCATCTTTGTAGAAAAGGCTAGCTCTACTAGAGAGCACTAGGGGGAATTGGGATTGAGAGCTGAGTTCTCTCCTCGTTGTTCTTGCTTTTGCATTTCTTACTTTTTGTTTTGAATCTTGGGTGGAGAATTGAAGAAATTCTGTTTCAATCTCACCTTGGATTCTCTCTTGTTCTCTTACTGCGTAATTCAATTTTTTTATTGGCTGTTGTTAATTTTCTTCTTCTGCAACTTATACTCTTCTGCCTTGGATCTTGAATTGGGATTGAAGAGCTCCATTGATTCAAATTCTAAGAATCATCTTTCACTCTTCCTCTCAATTGATCTAAGGATTTAGTTTTAATCTTCTCTGCTATTTTAAATCTCATTTTCTTCTGCACTTGTTTGGCATTTTACATTGCTGCAAATCTCATTTACATTTCCTGCACAATTTTAAATTCCTCTGCAATTGCTCTAAAATCCTGATTCACTGCAATTTTGCTTCTCTTTTTACATTTCTCTCAATTTACTTTCCTGCAATTTAAGCTTTCTGCAAGAGTTCTAAGCTTTGATCTATTGCTTTCTTTAATTTCCAGCACCCACTCCCCTTTACATTTCATGCAATTTACATTTTTTGCAATTTAAGTTTCAGCTATTATACTTTCTTGTTCTTTAAGTTACTTGCCGGTGAGTTTTGGTGTTGGAATTTCGGTTCCAAACCCATCAGTATCCCGAGGATGCGTTGACCAGGGTGTCAATGTTCTGGAGGGCGTATGGATCTTTTGGGCAGGCTTTGTTGAGGTCGGTGTAGTCTATACATATTTGCCACTTTTCGTTTTGATTTTTAACCAGCATGATCTTGGACAGTCACAGTGGGTATTTAACTTCCCTTATGAACCCTGCCTCTAGTAAGGCTTGCACCTACTCCTCCACGACTTACAATCTCTCTGGGCCGAGTTTTCTGCACTTTTGTTATATTGATTGGGACCTGGGGTACACGGCCAGTTTGTGGCACATTAAACTGGGATATATGCCGGGCATATCAGCGGCCTTCCAGGCAAAAAGGTCAGAATTCTCCCTTAAGAGCCTAACTAATAGCATCTTTAAGTCCTCTTTTAGGTTTGCTCTTATACTTGTTGTTTTGTCCAGGGTGTCTCCGACATGTACCTCTTCGATTTCGCCTTACGGCTAAGGACGGAGTTCTTCACAAACTCGTAGCCCTCCGAGTTTGATGGCATTAGCCTCTTTTCCTCTGGGATCGCCTTTTATTTTCAAGCTTTCATTGTAGCATCATCGTGCGAGCTTTTGGTCCCCTTTTATGGTAGCTATGCCCTCTGCGGTTGGGAACTTCATGCACAAGTGTGGGGTGGAGACTAATGCCGTGAGCTGGTTTAGAGTCGTTCGTCCTATGAGCACGTTATACGCTGAGTTTACATCGACTACTATGTAGTCGATGTTTAGCGTCCTGGACTGGGCTCCCTTCCCAAATGTGGTGCGTAGCGAGACGTATCCGAGGGGTTGGATTGGAGTGTCTCCCAGCACAAATAGGTTGTTGGGATATTAATGAATCCATATTTTACGATATATTTTGGATTGATTTGACTGGATTTCATCATATAAACCCACATTTATTCATCTAAATAGCATGCTTTTGAGATTTCCTCCTAAATTGTGCTTGGAAGTGAAAACATGCTCTTTTGTGTTTAATTTAATCAATTTTATTCACTTTAATCCCATTTAGTGCCTTGATGTATTTGTTAAGTGCTTTCAGGTTTTCAACGCATGTATGGGTTGAAGAAGTGAAAAAGAGCATGCAAAAGAGAAGGAAACCATGAAGGAAATAGAATTTGGAAGATTTAGCGTTCGTGCGTGCGCACGCACAAGAGCGAGCTCGGTGACACGTACGCGTGACCCACGCGTACGCATGGGAGTGAATTTTTCCAGGTGACGCGTAGGCGTGTCCCACTCGTACGCATGATCAGGGTCACGTGAGCTCATTAATTGCAAATCGCAGGGGGCAAATTCTGGGCCTCCAAAACCCAGACCAACTCATTTCTGTAGCTATTTCAAGCCAAAGTGAAGAAGGATGGGGGGAAATTAGGTTTAGCTTTTCTATGTTTCTCTTAGTTTTCTAGAGAGAGAAGCCCCCCCTCTCTCTGGAATTTAGGTTTTCTTAGTTAGTTTCCCTTTAATTTTAGCTTTTAATTCTTTTTCTAGTGTAGTTTCTTTTATGTTTTCATGTTCCTTTATCTTGATCTTTTTTATTTTTCTTGTTATTTCCTTTTTTTGTCACTTTTATATTATGAACACTTTTGTTGAATTTAATTTCAATTAATGCAAATCTATGTTTCCATGTTATTCTTTCTTTCTTTAGTTGTTATTATCATTTTCTTGCTTTTGGTAGTTAGATTTTATTTTTACTGCAATTTAATATTATTTTATTTTCATGCACACCAAGTGTTTGACAAAATGTTTGGCTTTGTTTTTACCTAGTTTTCCTTCACTCTTGGCTTGGAATCGATGACTTTGGAATCAACTATACCTGTTTGACTTATCCTCGATGTAGGGTTGAGTAAGTAGGATTAACTCTTCATAATCATCATGTGTTTGTGGTCAATGGCTAGGATAGGTAACCTTAGCTCTCAATTACTTGCCAAGAGGTTTCTTGCATTTAAATTTTCCTTTTCTTGCTTCAATTACTTTAAATTTTATTGCTTTAACTTTAATTTCTTGCATGATTATTTACTTTCTTGCTATTTACATTTCTTGCTTCTTGTGTTCCCAATCCCCATTTTCCTCTCAAAGCCAATAATTGATCACTTAATTGCAACTCCTAGGAAAGACGACCCGGGAGTCTAAATACTCTCGGTTTATATTTGATTTGAATTGTGACATCTTTTTAATTTAAATTTGATTGTTGGCCAATGGGGTTGGACTATACTTGCAATGGACAAATTCTATTTTTAGTGTAAAAATCCAAACCTATGCTTTTGGTCATCTCATAAAATTTTTGGCGCGATTGCCGGGGAGTTGCAATGGTGTTGTTATTGGCTATTGTGCATATGTGAATATTGTGAATAGCTTATTTTTGGTTGATTGTGCATATGTTGCTTGCATATTTTTAGCTATTGTGAATATGTTGATATTGTGAATATGTTTCTCTTATTTTTTTTTTGTTTTTCTTGTTGGGAGTTCATAGCTTGTTGGACACTTCATCCAAGCTTAGTGCAATCAATTAGAAATTTTGGAGATTCAAACATTGTTGGAAGCTCCAAGATGAATACAAGCACAAGTCCCTATAAGGGCTCTCCCAATTGTCTAACTTAAAGACAATAAATAAAAGTACTAGGTGGGAGACACCCCACCATGGTAACACCTTCCTAACCCTCTCTTTGTACATAGTTTCTATTCATTACATTTTGTTTCTTGTAGATAGCTTATGTTTAGTTTAATTCCAAGCTTAGTTAGTTTCAATTTTAGTTTAAATAATGTAGTTGTGCATTGTTTGATGTTTTGTGGTTAAAGTCCTTTTGTTGAGCACAAGTTTGGTGTCTTAGAGCACTACATTTTTTCTTGGAAAAAACAAGGCACGTGCGTGTGCACACACCTGTACGTACACACACCTCCCCCAAATCCTGCATTCTCTGTGCGTGCACCCCCCTGTGCATGTGCACACCAGCTTATACCCTTTCTGCTGGGGGCGTTCGCACATCATGTGCATCCGCATTCCCACTCTTTTTGCGTTCTGTGTGTGCACACAGACCTGTGTGCGTACGTATACACGTCGAGATAGCCTGGAATTTTAACGTTTCATGTTAAAAAAAAAAATTTGCCTTTCTATACGTGGGTACACATCAATGCAAGGCCTCGGCTCGCGGCGTTCGCACACCTAGTGCAAATGCACAACCTTTAAAATTTTGCCTACCACGCGTACGCGTCCCTCACGCATACGCGTCACTTTGCATTTTCTCTCTTTCATGCGTATGCGTCCCCCACGCGTACGCGTCGATTCCCTCTTTCACACGCATCACACGCACGCGTCTTCCACGCGTACGCGTGACCCTTTGTGCGTACACACGGCCCTATGTGCGTACGCACGCCCCTGTTTTCTCACCACTATACTTCTTTTCTTTTCTTCTCTCTACTTCTTCTCTTATTTTCTCTTCTCCTCTATTCTTCCCCTTTTACCCTATTTTCTGCTTGTTCTTCCTCATTTTGTTTGCATTTCATTTTTATTTTGGCAATTATATTAGTTTTAGTTTAGTTGTTTGTTAATTAAATAAGTTGTAAGTGTTTGATTTATGTTGATTGCGTTGCTTCATGCTTAAATTTTGGTTTAATTTGTGATGGATATGTGCACTGAGCATTAAGTCTTTGTTTGATTTCCTAAATGAATTGTGAGTTTGATTCATATGTTGTAGCTACCATATGCATTAGAGTATATCCTTATTTGGAAACTTGATTATGAATTGTGCACTTCCACTTTAGTAAATTGAATTGCATCCCTTGTTCTTCATGCTTGTCATATCAGTTTAACCACATTACAAGGCACATGTTTGTTTTTAATGCTTTGCATTTGTTTGAGTGACTTGACTTGATTGTTATCAAACTTGTCACTTTTTGCAACAAGTACCTTTACCATGTGACTATTGCATTATGCGTCATGATGAACAAGTAGGTTACTTTTCATTATTGAATTGGATGTTGTATGTTGTGCCATTCTATATCAACCTTGCGCCTTCACTTGTCCAATTTCAATATCCAATATCTTATATGTTCAATTCACTTTAGTTGTGGTTACCAAGATTTGTTTGTGCCTTATCTCTTACTTATGCTTTACTTGCAACCTAGGCCACTTAATTGAGGAACATGATATTTCTTTTGCTTTTATGGTTACCGTTTTACCCTGCCAATGTGTGTTTTCTAATCCGTGCACACTTAGAATACACACATTTTCTTTTATCATACCAGACATAACTTACTTTTCCACAATTCTTGTTTATTTATTTTCTATAGTAACCCCCGGTGCCCACCAGATGAAGGTGGAGCCTCTTAGAGCATCTCTTCACTCTTGGATTGAGTGCATGCACGGAAAACCGTACAACGTTTAAGTGTGGGGGAGGATCCGCAAATTTGGGGCGTAAATTTCCCTTTCTCTGACTTTGCATTATTCTTTAGTTTTTAGTAGTTATGCTTTCTTGTGAATATTTGTTAGTATTGCATTACATTGCACTTTGTTTGGTTTGCTTGTATATATCTTAGCTTGTTTATAGTTTTATTTTAGTAAATATTTGCATTTGTATATGCATAGTAGAGTAAATAAGTTTGGTAAAACAACAAAGAATTTTCAAGAAATTCCTTTTAGGGTATTCCATTGATTAGATTTGAAAATTGTTTCTTTGAACTTGCTTGAAGTATTTTTATGGAACATAGAGAAGAGCTTAAACAAAACACCAAGTGAGATTTGAGCCTTAATTAAGTGGTTGCATATTTTCAACCACAAATTTTATTCTTGTGTGATAAACTCCTTCTATGATTGTGATCTTAGATTTGCTTTAGTCTATATGTCCTATATTTGATATTTTGAGTTGCATTTAGTATGATTGAGTCCATTTTTTTTTTAAATTGAACTCACAAACCCATATGGCCAACCCTTACATATACCCTTGTAAACCACTTTTTGAGCCTTTTAATTTCCTTTCTGTTCTCATTTTAAGCACATCATTCACCCTAAGTAAAAGACCATTATGTCCTTGAATTGTATCTTTGATTAGCTTGGGTTGAGTGTGTGTGTTAATCAAGTGTGGGGGGGAATTTGTGGGAAAATATTGGGAGTTCGTGTTTTGGGTTTTCATTGGGAAAATTTGGAAAATGGGTAGTCACTCATGTATTCATTACATAAAACATATGCATCTCTTTTCTATGATAAAAGAAAAATATTTTGGTGTACATACTTTGTTTATTAAAAAAAAGTAAAAGAATAAGAAAAAGAAAAGAAAATAAGAATGTAAATAAAGAATGCATATGTTTGTGATTAGAAAGAATAATGCATGAGTGAATGTGAGAAAGGAAGTGAATGAGAAGTTAGGTTGTTTTCTTTTGTGTACATAGGTTGATATAAGATTAGGTGGGATACTTGAGCTAATCAAAGATCCAATCTATTAGCCCAGTTAACCATATGAATCCTACCCTTACCCTAGCCCATTACAACACTCCAAAGACCTCATGATATTTGTGTTCATGCATCAAGTATTAGTTGATTGTTAGATGACTTGTAAATCTTTGAGAAACATGATTAAAGGAGGATTGAGTGTTTAAGCCCTAAACACTGAGAGACTAGAGTGTAACACATCCGGTGAGGGGTTCGATCGCTCAATTCTATGATTCCATCGCTTATCCTGTATCTTCTTGCAAGTTGTTGAAATGAATTTTGAAAATTTCAAATCAAATCTTGGAACATTGATCATATTGCTATATTTGCTTTGTCTTGGCCCTAAGTTTTGACTTTGGATTGATTGAGATTCTTTTGTGTCTTTTTACTAAACTCAATAGGCACCATATTGTAGATATAGGTGGATAGCATTTAGTATAGTTGCATGCATATAAGTAGCTACATTAAATAAATTATTTGCCATTTCATTCATCTCCTTTAGATGTGAGTAGCATGAGGACATGCTATTGTTTATGTGTGGTGAAATTGATGAATCCATATTTTACGATATATTTTGGATTGATTTGAGTAGATTTCATCATATAAACCCATATTTATTCATCTAAATAGCATGCTTTTGAGGTTTCTTCCTAAATGGTGCTAGGAAGTGAAAACATGCTCTTTTGTGCTTAATTTAATCAATTTTATTCACTTTAACCCCATTTGGTGCCTTGATATATTTGTTAAGTGCTTTTAAGTTTCCAAGGCAAATATGGGTTGAAGAAGTGAGAAAAAGAGCATGCAAAAGAGAAGGAACCATGAAGGAAATAGAGTTTGGAAGATTTAGCATTCGTGCGTGCGCACCAGCGCCGTGTGCACGCGCACAAGAGCGAGCTCGGCGACGCGTACGCATGACCCATGCATACGCATGACCCATGCATACGCATGGGAGTAAATTTTGCCAGGTGACGCGTACACGTGACCCACGCGTACGCATGACCAGGTGAGCTCATTAATTGCAAATCGCCAGGGGCAAATTCTGGGCCTCTAAAACCTAGTCCAACTCATTTCTGAAGCTATTTCAAGGCAGAGTGAAGAAGGATGTAGGGGGGCAATTAGGTTTAGCTTTTCTATGTTTCTCTTAGTTTTCTAAAGAGAGAAGCTCCCCTCCTCTCTCTGAATTTAGGTTTTCTTAGTTAGTTTCCCTTTAATTTTAGCTTTTAATTCTTGTTCTATTGTAGTTTCTTTTATGTTTTCATGTTCCTTTATCTTGATCTTCTTTATTTCTCTTGTTATTTCCTTTATTTTGTCACTTTTATGTTATTAACACATTTGTTAAATTTAATTTCAATTAATGCAAATCTATGTTTCCATGTTATTCTTGCTTTCTTTAGTTGTTAATATCATTTTCTTGCTTTAGGTAGTTAGATTTTAGTTATAATGTAATTTAATATTATTTTTTCATGCACACCAAGTGTTTGATAAAATGCTTGCTCAGTTTTTCCCTAGTTTTCCTTCACTCTTGGCTTGGAATTGATAACTTTGGTGATCCTTGAGTCATAGATATCCATTCTTGCTTGATATATTAGAGTAGTTAGTTGATTTGGTTTCCATTGACTCTAAGCCTCCCATTAATAGAGTTGGCTAGGACTTATCGATTGGAATCAACTATGGCTATTTGACTTATCCTTGATGTAGGGTTGACTAAGTAGGATTACTCTTCATAATCATCATGTGTTTGTGGTAAATGACTAGGATAGGTAACCTTAGCTCTCAATTACTTGCCGAGGTGTTTTGCATTTAAATTTTCCTTTTCTTACTTCAATTGCTTTGACTTTAATTTCTTTCATGATCATTTACTTTCTTGCTATTTACATTTCTTGCTTCTTGCGTTCCCAATCCCCATTTTCCTCTCATAGCCAATAATTGATTACTTAATTGCAACTCCTATGGAAGACGACCCGGGAGTCTAAATACTCTCAGTTTATATTTGGTTTGAATTATGACATCTTTTTAATTTAAATTTGATTGTTGGCCAATTGTTGGGGTTGGACTGTACTTGCAACGGACAAATTCTATTTTTAGTGTGAAAATCCAAACCTATGCTTTTTGTCATCTCATCAGATATGCCCTTAATTCTTTTTTTTCGAGCCCAAGCTTTCCGAAGGCGGTTTTGAATAAGATGTCAACCGAGCTTCCCTGGTCGACCCGCGTACAATGGGAGTTGGCGTTGGCTAATATGATACTGATTACCACGGGATCATCATGCCTGGGCATGATGCCAGCAAAATTTTCCTTGGTGAAAGAGATGGTGGGGAGATCGGGCGAATTATCCCCTTCTCCAACGTGGTATACATCTTTGAGGTGCCAATGTTCCGAGGGTTACCTGAAATGTTGAGGTTGATCTCGGATGAGATCTCTTGGTTCGGTTGAGTCTGCCATGTCCGACTTGTTGGAGCTGGGATGCCAGCAGTCTTTGGGGGATGACATCGGTTTTCGGTCACCGGGGGGTGGTGGTACCTGCAAGAGATTTTGATGCTTAAGTCAGTACGGGCTTTAAGCAAGTTTTTCGTAGAATTGGAAAATGAGTTATCTTATCTTGTCTTTTATGGGTGAGATCATATCTTTTGCCAACCGCTTTCCAGTAGGTGGTGGCTCTTAGATTTGGCCCTCTTTGGGCCTCTTTGGAGGTCTTCTGAGCTCTTTGGCAAAGAGGTCGGTAGTGGGCCAACCTTTCATGAGGTCGGTCCCTTTTGTCTATGGTCGATCCAACCCTGTAGCTCGGGCTAGGGTATGAACACTAACCAATATGCTTATGGTGTGAAAGTGTCAAGTAACCCTTGAAACTAAGCACCTAAAGTAATGACCCATTGCTGCCTAAGGCTC
This sequence comes from Arachis hypogaea, assembly GCF_003086295.3. Classification (NCBI taxonomy): domain Eukaryota; kingdom Viridiplantae; phylum Streptophyta; class Magnoliopsida; order Fabales; family Fabaceae; genus Arachis; species Arachis hypogaea. Next base: position 80,346,131 of record NC_092052.1, read on the forward strand.
TGAGCACCATTGTATGGGAGAAGTAGAAAGAAGAATTTAAAGCCAAAGGAGTTCCCCAGTTAAGTGCTTGTGGTGTTCTTGTTTTTGGTTAAGCTTGAAAAGAAAAAGCTATGTTCAAGAATCAATTAGAGCATAAAGAAGAGAATCTATAATATCAACCAAGTTCTAGTTCTGAAGGATCCCAATATTTCTGAGCTTCAAAGGATAGTGAGACACTGAAGCTATTCAGAAATAGAGTGCTATTAGCCCCATTCAATGAATAGACCTGAGCTTAAATGACAACTCAAAGTCTTAAGCATCTTCTCTTCTTGATCCTATATTGTTATGGTTGCTTGAGGGCAAGCAACAATTTAAGTTTGGTGTTGTGATGCGTGAGCATCTTATACCTCTTTTCTAGTTATTTTACAATTGTTTTGAGTTAAATTTTATTTAGTTTTATTTGATTTTAGTGCAAAAATCTATTTGAGTTGTTTTGGTGTTTTGATGGTTACAGGTGAAATTCGAACCAATTTGGCAGAGTTTGGAGAAAAAAGGAAAATGTTGGCAGTACCTTCCCTGGGGGCTAAATGCCCAGGTGCTATTTAGCGCCAGCAAGGGACCTCAGCTTGCACGAGTTTGACTCCCCTTGGAGCGTTTAATGCCCAAACTGGCGTAAAATGCCAGCAGCTGATCGAATTCACACTTATTTGGGCCTCCAATTGGACTTTTCAATTCTTAGTTTTATTTTATTTTCTTGTTGTAGTGTTTATTTACAAACAATATCTTTTAGGTCTAGAATTTATTATTAGGTTAGCATTTAAAGGAAAAGATCACTGGTGTTTTGGATCTTCTTCCTTCCGCACTTTTTAGAACCCTAGTTTTTCTCTGTAAGTCATGAGCCACGATACCTCTTGGTTAAGGTTAGGAGCTCTGTTTATTTCTATGGATTAGAACTATTATTCTTCTATTTTAATTGATGTTTGGTTCAATTCTAAGGATTGTTTTCGTTCTTAATGTTATGAACTGGGTGGAATGAAAGTATGACCCTTTTCTACATGAGTTCTTGTGATTCTCGAAAGAGTTATCTCGCTTGAACTATAGCTTGAAAACAAATTCCTCTTAAATTTCTAACTACACAAATTGATTGGGATATGTAACATAAAATCCTATTTGTTTTGGCTAATTAAGATTTTTGTGGCCATAAACTAGTTTTTGAACTTAACCCTCTAATTGAAATTAATTGACCACGAGAGTGGCAGTTAATGAAGGTTAGAGGAGGAAAAATCACTAAAAGATTAGGGTTTAGACACTTATGGTTTGCCATAGAATGAATCATTCATTATTAAAATAGTTGATAAGAACTTTTAATCCGAAAAAAGTAAACATCTCTGAGACCTTATTGTTTTCTCATACTGTTTTCACACCAAACCCTTACTTGCTTTGTTTATTTTCTTGTTTGTTGTTTATGCAAATTGCAACTCACTAAACCTCCTTTTGATTCGCCTATCTAAGTCCATCCAGACAACCATTGCTTGTTCAGTCCGATAATCCTTGTGGGATCGACCATCACTCACATGAGGTATTACTTGGATGACCCAGTGTACTTGCTGGTTAAGCTGTGCAAAATCTCTATTCGCTCACCAGATAGCCTAATTTAGCATGTATAGACACTCCGAGAATGCCCAGAAGCATAGTCAGTCCGTCCCTCAAGCTCTATAGGAACAAACTGCTCTGATACCATAATGTAACACCCTACCACATAGAGCTTTACTTTTAAGTCGTAAGACAGAGGTGGTGTGGTATTATGACCTCTAAATTAAAATATATATATATATACGTATAATAATTGAAAGAATATAATATTCGAGGAGCCTTGAAGGATAGTTAAAGAAAAATCGTGAAATTAACAGTGCGATGCCCAGAAATAACGTTTACTTGCGTACGAAGAAAGCATAGGTACGTATACATACATATAGATATTGAGAGTAAAGAGTCAATGATACAAAATATTCGAGCTTCAAGCTCATCCTGTCTAAGGCTGGCCGGAGAATATTTACATACTTACATATAAAATCAGAGTCCCGAAATACACAAAAGAAACCCTAGTTCTCCATAAAACCTCTATGAGATGCAAAAGTAAAACATATATATAAGGAGAGTTCTATACATATAGATATATCTAAATAGAACAAAATACAATATCCCAAAGGTCCCACTTCACTATCGAGAACTCCAGACGCCTAGCGAGGTACCGGGGAATGAGAACCGGGGAATCTCAGCATGGTAAAGGTGCCCACATATATAAGATATAAGGTCTCGGGAAAGCCAGAGGCAATCCTATAACTCCAACACTCAGATTATAAAACTTAAACATAAATGAAAACCATAAGTAAAGTAGGTATTCTAAGGTTCTTAAGGTTCTAACTCAATCATAACTTGATCCCTTACTTTTCCCTTTTCTCCAATCATCCAAAACTCTGGTGGAACTACCCTCATCACTCCTACGCTAGTTGAGGAGCATCTCAGTTGCACAGAGAAATAATGCATGCATGTAATACACAGTTAAAGGTACAATTACGGCAAATAGAACAAGTAGCAGGTAAGGAGAGTTATACAGTTAAGCAATCCAAACACACTGCACACCTAAGCAAAACATACAAATGCATATGATGTATGGTTGTCCTATGGCTGATGATATCATCTGTCAGTTATATAGCCAACTCGATATATCCTAGTAGCTAACCTTGGATAGAAACACCCATTGTGGAGCAAGTGGGTTTGAGCCACAATCCCCTTGCTACTACCCGGTCAACCCAGAGCAAGTGGAATAACCACAACTGCTGCTAGTACCCAGGCGGATTTTTAAAAGCTCAACCAGGAGCAAGTGGAAAAATACACTACTGTTGTTACTACCCAGGCGTCACAATCACTAACCTAGAGCAAGCGGGACGAACCACAATCTTTGCTACTGCGCAGGTTTCACATTCAAAAAATCATTATCATTACAATTCTTTCATAATCATTCTAAATTCCATACTTAAACTTTGCTTTCATAATTCTCCCTCCTCCTCTCGTCCTAGAGCAAGTGAACAATGCCACTACCTACTACCCGATCGCATATATCTCATTTAATTACAAATCATCCTTACTCCATCATCCTCATCAAATTAAGTAGCCCCTTCTTTTACTCCTCCGACACTAATTCTATCTTCTTCCAATCACTAACCCTTACTTTATAACCCAAAACCTCAGTAATAAACCTTAAATAGAACTTCTAGAGGTTTGGAAATTCATAAGAATGATTGATATTTCAAAAATAGTGAATTCTTATAAAAATAATAGCTTCGGAGATTTACAGGCTTGCTGGAAAAGTCAAACGGTGAAAAATGGAGTTTTTGTGCAAAACAGGATAGTGTGTGTACGCATAGGTGTTATGCGTACGCACCCAACAGAATGACCATCCTACCCATGTATGCGTACGCCCACCCCAAACCTCATCTCCTGGTATATGTGTACGCACACTAGCGTACGTACGCATACATACCAGAACTTCTGGTTTTCTACACTTAGGAAAATTTTTAGTTTTCTACACCTAATTTCCGATGTCCATAACTTCCTTTACAAACTTTCGATTTCCACAAACTTTATACCATTTTAAATTTTTTGAAATTATTTTAAAACACCAAACATGCTTAAAACCATTCTATGTCATTTTCATAACTTCCATACAACCCAATTACTCACTTACATTGACTCCCACTCTAAACACCCAAGATCATACAACACAAATTCATCATAAAACATTATCATCACTAAACATCAACGTCAACAACCAACAAAATCATCATTTATCAACTCATTCTTATTACATACAATCTCATCAATTCACTCAACAATTTCCAACCCAATATACAATCATTATTCAACACATTCCTATAGCAAACTCCACAATTCCATCAAAATCACTAAACATTAGTATACATGTACATTCTAACCATTCAAACATTCAATTCAATCACACAACCCACAATCCATCCTCAACACACAAGGTATTTAACTAAAACCACAAAACATGCACCAAACATACAATCAACTTATCTTAAGTCGTCTAGCCTAAGTTTTCACAAGACATTACATATTACATATGAGAAACCAAAACCATACCTTGGCCGATTCCTCATAAAACCTGAAATGTCACAATTCTTCATTGTTCCAAAACCCAAGCTTCCAACGTTACACCAAACGGGTCTCTGGCTCTCTAAAGTCCAATATCAACTCTCCAACACCACCAATTTATTTCCAAAATACACAATCCAAACTAATTTCACAAAATAACATTAAAATTACTATGGGATTCACTAATTAGATTACTTGACAAGGATTAAATGTTCCTTACCTTACCAACGGAAGAATTGAGCCAAAACCCTGCACACCCACTAAAGTTAGCTTGATCTTAAACATTAAAACCAACAAAATCTTAAAACCCACTTCATAGGATTTTGAAATTTGGGGAGAGTGGCTAAGAAAGAAATAGTGAGTTACCTACCAAATTGTTCCATGGGTTTTGTAGAACTCATCACAGTGATCGTGTGGCCACAAATGGAGCGACGATCAGAGCTCGAGATTGAAAGATATAGCAAATTGAAATTTGAGCAAGGGTTTTAGATTTTCCTTCTCCTCCCCCAAAGTGTTTCTATCACGTTTCATAATAAGAGTGGGAAGACAGAGCTAAATCTCATTTGTTCTATTGAGTTGGGTTGGGTCTTGGGCCCAATATAGGACCGGTTTAACCAGTTTGGCCCGTTCGGCCTAACTTTGGGCCAAATCCTTTGAAATTAGTATAAAAATTCATATTTTAATTAATTCTATCTTTTAAACTATAAAATTCTATTTTCTAGTTTTTCGGATTAATAATTAATTTATTGGCTATTTATTACTAATTTTATGGGTTTTACAAAATTCATGTTAGATTCAAACTCTTTTTCAAGATCTTTAAATCTTTGAAATGAAGAATGAAGATTCTTTATAAAGAATCATTTGAAAGATGAAGAGAAGAAGAATATAAAATCACATTTGATCCATCAAATTATAATAGAGCTCCTTCCCCCAATGAAATCAAAGTTAGCTACTCATAGCTTACAAAGAAAAGTACAAAAAGTAGTAAAAAGTAAGTCTCAAAGTAAAGTCGCTGATAAACCCCATTTTTAGGGGTTTATCTTGTGCTTAATTTAGAGGATTTTATCACCTTTTTCTCACATTTATTCAATGAAATGGCATGGTTTCATGATTTTCTCCTAATTTGTGCTTGAGTGTAAAAACATGCTTTTTAGGCCCTTAATTGCTAATTTTAATTCACCTTTGATTCCACTAGATGCCCTGATATGTTTGTTAGTAAATTCAGGTTGAAAACGCTAGGAATGGATCAAAGGAGTAAAGAGAAAAGCATGCAAAGTGGAGAACTCATGGAAAATCAAGGATTTGGAGTGCATGCATCGACGCGCACACATGACATACACGCATGCATGGAAAATGAAGTCGCAAGGTGACGCGTACTGTGACATGACGCGTACACGTGGAAAGTAAAATGCCAAGCGACCCGTATGTGTTATCCACGCGTATGCGTCGTTGCTCGCACGTGACCTTATTAAAGTGAAAACGCTGGCGGCGATTTCTGAACTTCCCAGGCCCAAATCCAATGGATTCCAGAGACTATTTCATGCAGAAGTCAAGATGGGTCAAGGGAGAGAGCACTTAGTGTAGTTTTTCATCATGCTTTATTTAGTTTCTAGAGAGAGAAGCTCTCTCTTCTCTCTAGAATTAGGTTAGATGAAGCTTAGGATTTCTTAGATCTAGGTTTAATTCATGCCTTGATTTACTTTTCCTTTTCAATTTCTTGTTCCTTTATCTTTGCTTTCCTAGTTTAGTATTTTGCTCTCTGTATTTGTTTACTTTGTTGATTGATGCACTCTTGTTCCTTTTATTTTCCTATAATGTAATTTATGTTTGATTTCTTTTATTGTTGATTTGCTTTGTTGTTGTTAATTTCCTTGAAATTGGTAGTTGTAGATTTACTTTTCTTGCAATTTTATCTTGCTTCCCTTTTTATGCCTTCCTAGTATTTGACAAAATGCTTGGAAGGATGTTAGAGTAGATTTTTCTCCTCTTGGCTTGAGTTGAGTAATTGGTGATGCTTGAGTTATCAAACTCTCTTATAGGACTTCTAGTTCTCATACCTTGCCAAAAGCTTTCTTAGTTACTAGTTTATTTCTTTTGCAATTTACAATTCTTGTTCCTTAATTCAAAAACCACAAAATATACCTCCTAGCGAATAACAAGAACACTTCCCTGCAATTCCTTGAGAGAAGACCCGAGGTTTAAATACTTCGGTTTATTTTTATTGGGGTTTGTACTTGTGACAAACAAATTTTTGATTGAGGAATTGTTTGTTGGTTTAGAACTATACTTGCAACGAGATTTTATTTGTGAAATTCTAAACCACATGAACAATTTCCGCTCATCAGTCACCCCAAAAGTGTGTCCCATCGGTTTATATACTACTCCTACATGCAAATGTAAATTCAAGTTCTCTTCAAACTGGAATTGAAATTTCATTTCTAACTAAGTCATGACGTGCCAGAGCTGGAGAGTTAGTGTGCCACTTCATAGTGTATGCCTTTGGAATGACCTTGATGAGAGGTTGCATGCCACTTGAGAAGGGACGCCCAAGTTAAAGAGTTGAAAAGGCTTCCCAGTGTGCGATGCCCTACACATGCCGGGGGGCACACCCATGTTTGTTGCTGCTGGAGTACAAGCCCAGTGTGCCACGTTATACACATGCCGGGGGCATGCCCATGTTTGTTGCTGCTGGAGTACAAGGCCAGCGTGCCACGCCATACACACGCCGTGGGCACACCCATGTTGGTGGGATTAGGGACATCCTCTGTACTTGTTGTCTGGCATGCCATGCCAAAGACACGCCCAGGAGCACGCTAGCGAAGTCTTGTGTGGGCGTGTAGCTTTTGGTACGCCTGCCATATGCCAAAGTTAAAAACTCTTAGAGGTGCCTTCTGGAGTTGTTGCCCAGCGTGCTACGCCAGGGACACACCCAGGGGCATGCTGGTGTTGGAGAGTTAGCGTGCCACTTCCCAGGTACGCCATAGTACATGCCAGCTTTGAAGACTTCCTAGGACATCTTCTGAAATTATTGGCCGGCGTGCCACACCCTTGGCACACCATACTACATGCCTAGATTAGAAAGAATGGGCGTGCCACACCAGGGACATGCCGGCTTGGAAAGAATGGGTGTGCCACACTAGGGACATGCCCAGGGGCACACCAATGAGGTCTTCTGAGGGTGTGTGGCTTTTAGCAAGCCAGCCACATGCCATAATGCACACCTTGCTCCAAATGACTTGAGATGCTCCCTGTCTTATTAGCCTAGCATGCTATACCCTTGGCATGCCAGTGGCACGCCCTGTTCCAGGTGCTTGATGACTTAAGGGCGTGTGGTTTTGCCATGCCAGACACATGCCCAAGACACTCCATGCTTCTTTCCTCTCTTTTGCTACTACCTTCGCACCTTTTTCCTAAAATTTCATTCAATTCAAGTACTCAAAGTAGTGTTCTCGTAAATCTTCAAAAATTCATTAATATCACATCATTTAAATCAGAACTTGCTTATTTCTAGCAAAACTAAATGAAGAATTAAAGAAAATGATTCTATACATCATTCAACCGTCAACCTAGTGACGTTAAAAAAGTTCTTGTTGGGAGGCAACCCAACTTTTGGTATGCTTTATTTTTATATTTTGATTCCAATATTTTAATTCTAGTAGGTTTGCATAAAAAAAGCTTGGTGTACCACTCACGCATGGTTTTACACTCTTTGGGTACTTGGCTCAGAACTAAGTTTGGTGCTACCAAACTAAGTTTGGTGTTGCACCATTCACTTATCTTAATTCATGCAAACCACATGGCCAATCGTCGATTTAGAATTTTCATACAAAAATAGTCTTGTCAAAGTATAGATCTAAACCAATAAACCACCCTCAATCAAAGTTTAATTTTGGTTCTCATAAGTTCAACCCAATAAAAATAATCGAGAGTGTTACTCCCAGGTTGTTCTCCCTAGGAATTGCAATCGAGTACTCAATTATTGGTTATGAGATTCACGGGGTAGGTTGATGATAAGAAGACAAAAATCTAAATGACAAGAAAATTTAAATGACAATAAAGTAAATCAACCAACTAAAGATGACAAACATTAAAGAGGCATTCATGGCAAGGATTGAGAATCAAGGTCTTCTATCCTAGTCAGTAATCATAGCACAATAATTACCAAGTGCTAAACCTATTACGTTATCTCCTTATTGAGAGAAAATCAAATAAGCCTAGTTAATCTCAATCCATAAGAAGCATCAATGGAAACAAGATTAACTAACCAGTCTAGATCACTGATCCAAATTGGATATTAATGACTCAAGATTACTAAGCTTCTCTTTCCAGGCCAAGAATGATCAAAATCTACCCTAAGACCAAGCCAAGCATTTTATCAAACACTTGGTGTGCATAAAAAGAAAAGCATATTAAATTGCAAGAATATAAAATCTAAAGCTACCAAATGCAAGATAAAAATAATAACAACTCAATTAAGCAATAAGAATCATGAAAACATAAAATTGCATTAAATGAAATTAAAAGTAATAAGAGTTCATGAACATAAAAAGTGGCACAAGTGAGAAAATAACATGAAGACCTAAGAAAATTAAACAAGAATTAAAGAGTGAAATTAAAGAGAAAGTTAAACAAAGAGCCCTAATTCTAGAGAAAAGAGAGAGCTTCTCTCTTTAGAAAACTACCCTAAAACATGTTTCTACCCTAACCTAATTGCTCCCCCCTTATTCCATCTTAAATTTTGCCTCAAATACTTCAAAAATAAGTTGGATTCAGGATTGGATGAGCTCAGAAATTGCCAGCCACATTTTCTTTAATGAAGTCACGTGACGAGTGTCACACGTATGCATGGGTCACCCATACGCATCGCTTGACGACACTCCCACTCACGTGTACGCGTGAGTCATGCGTACGCGTGGCCATGATTTCCATCACCAAATCCTCATTTCTTCATGAATTTTCCACTTTGCATCTTTTTTCTTCGCTTCTTCAATCCAATCTCTGCCTTCTAAGCCTAAAATCACTCAACAAACACATCAAGGCATCGAGTGGAATCAAAGTGAATTAAATTTATCAAATTAAGGGCCTAAAAAGCATGTTTTCACTCTTAAGCACAAATTAGAGGAAATTCACAAAACTTGCTATTTTATTGAATAAATGTGAGATATGTTGATAAAATCCACTAAATTCAACACAAGATAAAGCCTAAAATTGGGGTTTATCAACCTCCCTACACTTAAACCAAGCATGTCCTCATGCTAGACCAAGAAAGATACAAGAAAGAGGTATCAACATTTATTCAATGTAAACTATCTAAATGCAAACTATTTATATGCATATAACTATTTGGTCAAAATAACTCAATTCCCAAGAAAGCATGTATAAACATAAGGGTAAAGTGATGAGCAGATATTTTATACGCTTTTGGGGTTAATTTTATATAGTTTTTAGTATGATTTGGTTAGTTTTTAGTATATTTTCATTAGTTTTTAGGCAAAATTCATATTTCTGGACTTTACTATGAGTTTGTTTGTTTTTCTGTAATTTCAGGTATTTTCTGGCTGAAATTGAGGGAGCTGAGCAAAAATCTGATTCCGGCTGAAAAAGGACTGTTGATGCTGTTAGATTCTGACCTCTCAGCACTCGGAATTGAGTTTCTAGAGCTACAAGAGTCCAATTGGCGCGCTTCTAATTGTGTTGGAAAGTAGACATCCAGGGCTTTCCAGCAATATATAATAGTCCATACTTTGCTCAAGGATAGATGATGTAAACTGGCGTTCAACGCCAGTTCCATGTTGCAGTCTGGCGTCCAGCGCCAGAAACAAGTTACAAGTTGGAGTTGAACGCCAGAAACAGGTTACAACCTGGCGTTGAACGCCCAAAACAGCCCAGGCACGTGAGAAGCTTAAGTCTCAGCCCCAGCACATACCAAGTGGGCCCCAGAAGTGGATTTCTGCACTATCTATCATAGTTTACTCATTTTTTGTAAACCTAGGTTACTAGTTTAGTATTTAAACAACCTTTAGAGATTTATTTTACACCTCATGACATTTTAGATCTGAACTTTGTAATCTCTAATGGCATAAGTCTCTAAACTCCATTGTTGGGGGTGAGGAGCTCTGCTGTGTTTCGATGAATTAATGCAACTATTTCTGTTTTCTATTCAAACACGCTTGTTTCTATCTAAGATGTTTATTCGCACTTCAATATGATGAATGTGATGATCCGTTACACTCATCATCATCCTCAACCTATGAACGCATGCTTGACAACCACCTCTGTTCTACCTTCGATTGAATGAATATCTCTTGGATTCCTTAATCAGAATCCTCGTGGCATAAGCTAGAATCCATTGGCAGCATTCTTGAGAATCCGAAAAGTCTAAACCTTGTCTGTGGTATTCTGAGTAGGATTCAGGGATTGAATGACTATGACGAGCTTCAAACTCACAAGGGCTAGGCGTAGTGACAGATGCAAAAGGATCAATGGATCCTATTCCAGCATGAGTGGGAACCGACAGATGATTAGCCGTGCGGTGACAGCGCACCTGGATCTTTTTCACTGAGAGGACGGATGGTAGCCATTGACAACGGTGATCTACCAACACATAGCTTGCCATAGGAGGAACCTTGCGTGCGTGAAGAAGAAGACAGGGAGAAAGCAGAGATTCAGAAGACAAAGCATCTCCAAAACTCCAACATATTCTCCATTACTGCATAACAAGTATCTATTTCATGCTCTCTTATTTTTCGCAATTCAAACTGATAAATATAATTGATATCCTGACTAAGAGTTACAAGATAACCATAGATTACTTCAAGCCAACAATCTCCGTGGGATTCGACCCTTACTCACGTAAGGTATTACTTGGACGACCCAGTGCACTTGCTGGTTAGTGGTACGAGTTGTGAAAAGTGTGATTCACAATTCGTGCACCATAAAGCAATCATAATAAAATCAAATCCAAAATTCAATTGAGTTCTAGAAAAAAATTTATAAACTTGCTAGATAATAGATGATCATAGGTGAAAACATGTGATTGAGCACTCGAACCCCTCACCGGATGTGTATACGCTCTAATCGCTCAAGTGTTTAGGGTTGATCCACTCAATTTTCTTCTAATCATGCTTTCTAAGATTTGTTCTTCTTCTAACAATCAACAATTATTCAATGCATGCATACAAATATCATGAGGACTTATCCATAGGTTGTAATGGGGCTAGGGTAAGGTAAGGATATATATGGCTAAGTGAGCTTGAAATTTGCATCTTTGATTAACCTAAGCTCTCACCAAACACATATAACAACCTATACAATTCTAATATACCACCTAGCTGCCCATAATTCTAACTTTTTTCCATATACTCATGTATTCTTTTCAACCATAACACATACGCATTATTATTATTACTCTTCTTGGGGCATTTTGTCCCCTTTTTATTGCTTTGCTTTCTTTTTTTTTCTTTTTTTTTTTCATTCTATTTTTTTTCAATAACATAATATACAAAAAAAAAATTAATGCATATGGTTCAACAGTCAATGCATGAGTATGTACCAAACTTTCCAAAATTTTTTATTAAAGAGCATAAACCATATTTTCATCAACCAATGTTCCCAAACTTCCCACACTTAGTTGACACACACACTCACTATCCTAAGCTAATGAAAGATTCAAAGAGCAAAATTAATTATTTTCCACTTAAGGTTAGTGATGTGGTAATATAAAGAACAAAAGGGAATTAAAAAGGCTCAAAGAGGGCTAACAAAGGTGGATAAAAGGGTAAGGCCATTTGGGTAAGTGAGATCAATTGAAATAAAGGCCTCAATCATATAAGTGCATTCATACACAAAATAATGGATATAAAAAATCAAACAAATTAAAGATTACAATCATAGAGAAAGAATAACACACAAGAAGGAAAATAGTGGTTATATGATGAAACCACACACTTAGCCTCAAAAACTCACAAGCTTATGTGTTCTTAGCTCAAAAATATGTTCCACAATATTAATTCAAGCAAGTTCAATGAAAAAAAATTTTTAATCAATCAATTGGGGTGCCTTATAGATAAGTTCCTTGAAAATTTTTATTATTTTGACTAAGCTTATTATATATATGCAAACTAAGAAAATGAAACTAAAAATTCTAAAAGACATGGTAATAGAAGAAAAATAAATGAAATGTGAAAGTGTTTATATTAGAAACTTTTCACCCAAAAATCAGCCGATTGGTCAGACGACCTCCCTACACTTAAAAGTTTGCACCGTCTTCGGTGCATTCAAAGATGAGTAAGGGGGTACGGTGACTACGCAGTTTGCCACCTTCAGCTGGTGGGTTAATCGACTGCTACATGTCCTTTCTTCTGCTTCCCTTGTTGCTTATGGTGAATCATCCTGAAAGATAGAAAACAGGATAGTAAGACGAGTAAATCCAAAAACAAGGAAGCATAGATTGTTGAAATAAAGTGATGATCACTAAAATGAAGTGAGTTAATAAGGTTGTGATATGAATGAAAGAAGTGTGCGAATTCTAAGTTTGTGCGCAGTTTAGAACACACACAAGTATGAAAAGCTATGTCACAACCACACAAAAGAAGTATGCACTTCACCCATTTTAGTGTGCTTGGGATACTTTAAATAAAATTTGTAGGTTAAGATAGACAAACAAGTAATAAAGAAGCATGAAAGCATTCAAGCAATAATCAAGCAATTGTGAAATGGATAATGCATGTACATTGGTTGATGTGCAAGGAAACTTAATGAACCAAAGAGACTATAAGACTCACACACCAATCAATGGCACACTTTAAATTTTGTTTGCATCACCTAATTGACATAAAGTGTGGAACAAGGTTGCTATGTAACTTAGAAAATGGGAGATAGAAGTTAAAATTAATCACATAGCAAGCATGATCCATATAGCTTGATAATTTCAAAAAGATGCCTCTAGGTGAGCTTACAATCCAATTTCACAAATGAAGCATTATCATTATGCGAGAATGAATAGTTTCAAGTATGTGTAGAGCACATAGTTAGGCAATTAAGGATTAACATGTCATTAAGGCATAAGCACAACATATGGATGATTATGATTAAGCAACACAATGCATTAAGATAAATGCACATCATCAAACATCAAGGAATTGCTAGTCAAAGTTAAAGAATTTAAATCGCATGGTGGTCAAAACATGCGATTCAAAAGATTTAGAACGCTTTGAAGGTAATGTTATAAGTACTTGGTATGCACAAAATTAACAGTGAAGAATTCAATACCAAGCAAACAAATTATATCCTCAATAAAGAAATCCAACAATGAAGAATTTCAGCATCAAGAAACAGCAAATCAAATCAATAATCCAACACTCATCACCTAAAATTGAAAATTAAACAAAAAATTAAACTAACTAAATAACTAACTAAAGAAGATGGTGGTGGATGGGGAATAATAGTGGTGGATGATGGTTGTGGATTATAGTTAAAAGAGGGAAAGAAGAGAAGATAAGAGAAAAAAAGAAAAGAAATGGAGAGAAGAGAAGAAAAGAAGAGTATGTGGATAGGGGAAGTCACGCGTATGCAGAATGTTATTCGCACGTGTGAAATCGGAAAATGGGGAGCACTCACGCGTATGCGGGACAGGGAAAAACAGAAGGTGATGCGTACGCGTAGGTCACACGTACGCATGGGAAGAAATTGTGCTAGCCGCATAGTTCCCACAAACTACGTGCACAACTCTCTAGTTGGACTGTGAGATGGCATAGTCCACGAACGATCCTGGCACGGTCAAATTTTGTGGGTCACGCGTGCGTGTGGGTCAGCGTACGCGTGAGATGACTTTTTTTTAACCCAAAGATAAACAAAAATTTCCGTACATTATGTATATCTTCAAACCAACCAAATTTCAAATCTAATAAAATCCTTATCTTTGTTTGAAAATTTTTTCAAATACTCTCCTACGCAATTCAAACAAAATTTCAATTCAAACAAAGATGAAATTCAAAACAAATAACATACAACTTAAAGCATAAATGTAACCAAACAAACTAACATCTACTAATAATATATACAAGAGTGATATCAAAGTAAGAAAGTACCAAACAATGGCAACTCAATTCATTCATCAAATATATATGTACAAGAGAATGGAAAGAGTTTACCATGGTTTGGTGTCTCCCACCTAGAACTTTTGTTTGTTGTCCTTAAGTTGGACAATTGATGGGGTTCTTGTTAAGGTGGCTTATGATTGAATTTTTTCTTGAATCCCACCAATGTTTGCATTTCCAATAGCCTTCGGGATCCCAAACTAGGTGCACCAAACTCCCAATAGATCTCAAGCAAGTAACAAGACCCCAAGATTAATGATGGTTGATGTGTATTCCGGGGTCCCAAACCTTGTTTGTCAACACCCTTTCTTTTTTTATCTTCATTCCTCCGTTCGGGTGACAAAGTTGAAGAATTCTCATACAAGCATCCAAACATCTTCCTAGATCCTATCAATTGAGTAGCACACCAATCCTTTCAAACCACTAATCTTCTCCCTTTTACTCTTCAACCTACAAAGCGTCCTAAGTTGACCATCCGTTTCTAACAAGCCATATTCAAGGAGAATAAGAAAGCTAAGAGATGTGAATTTTACCCGCTTGAATGGTGTAAAGGATGATGGTAACTTAGGATGGAGATGCTTCCAATAGTCTTGATAAGGTAATTTCCACTCCCGTCCGTCCTTTTTGTGGAGCTTCCACGAATTGACAAGATGCTTCAAGCTCTACCTCTTGCCAAGCTTCCTCAAGTTCACATTCATCCTCACCAATTTCTTCTAGCTCTTTCCTATCACTCAAATCATATAATGGAGGTTGAGTGAAATCTACCTCAATATCAAATTCAAATTCAATGGGAAAGGATTCATCAAGCTCAAAAGGATCATATGTTGATGTGGAATCATCATCAATAGGAGGACTTGTTGCTTGCCCCATTTCTTCCAACCCTTCATTTTAAATATGCTTTGGGGGTTGTGCACTTCCTCCTCTACATCACTTTCAAACTCCATGGAAGAAGGTTCTACAACTTTAGATTCCTCTTTGCATTCAACATCTCCTAAATCTTCAACCATTTCTTCCGGTTCAATTATCTCAACTTTCTCCTTTTCTTACAATTCTTGGTTCAACTCATTCTCTTCTCCTTGAAGCTTTATGTTCTCCTTCTCATTATGCTCCTCAGTTAATCCTCCACATTAAAAAATAGAAGTGTCTTGGATACTTGAGCACAATGATACCATGTGGTTCATTACTCCAGTCAAGCTAGCCACGAATTTGCCTAGCATCTTTTACTCTTCTTCTTGTTTTTGGAGAAGAGAGTAAAGATATCTTTGTTCTTGCATGAAGGGTTAGAAAACTTCATCCAATGAAGGTGGTGGAGGAAGAGAGAGTTCATTGTTTGGAGCAAAAGTTTCATAGTTGGAAGGTGGTTCATATTGGTGAGAATCTTGAGGTGGTGTATGTGGAAGTGATGGTTGTTGAGAGTATTGGTGTTCTAATGGTGGTGGCTCTAGGTATGGTTCATATGGTTGTTGGTATGGTGAATATGGGTTAGGATTATATAGAGGTGAATGGTAGACAGGGACTTATGAGTTGCCAACAATATTGATGAGGGGGTTCATATGCATTTGGTGGTTGTGGTTGACAACCACAAGGAGGTCCACCACATCCATTAGATTAGTATGCATTAGGAGTTGGAGTGTACCCATAAGAAACCAGAGGAGGTTGTTGCCAATAAGGTTGTCTATATGACTGAGGCTCTTCCCACTTTGATTACTGATAAACCCCATTTTCTAGGGTTTATCTTGTGTTGAATTTATAGTATTTTGTCGAACTTTTCTCACATTTACTCAATAAAATAGCATGGTTTTGTGATAGTCCCCTAATTTGTGCTTGAGTGTGAAAACATGCTTTTAGACCCTTAATTTGATAATTTTAATCTTCTTTTGATTCCACTAGATACCTTGATGTGTTTGTTAGTGATTCCAGATTGAAAAGAGCTAAGAATGGATCAAAGGAGTGAAGAAAAAGCATGCAAAGTAGAGAAATCAAGAAAAGCCAAACATTTTGGATGCGCCCATGGACGCGCGCGCGCACCAGACGCTTATGCGTGGATCACGCAACACTCTAGGGGCGCGTACGCGTGCTGTATGCGTACGCGTCGAAGCCCGCACGTGACTCCTTTAATGAAATCGTGCCTGGCGATTTCAGGGGGCCTTCTGGCCCAGTTTTGAAGCTAATATTTGGTGGGAAAAGGCTAAAGAGACCAAGGATTGAAGGGGAAGGTATCAATCAAAGAATCAGGGAATCATTCACAGAATTTTAGGTTTTAGATGTAGTTTCTAGAGAGAGAGGCTCTCTCCTCTCTCTAGGTTTTAGGGTTTATCTTAGTTTTAGATTTATTTCTTCTCAATTCCAGGTTCAATGTCCCTTTAATTTAGTGCTCTTATACTCTCATTTATTCTAGTACTTTGGTTTATCTATTCCTCTTGTTGATTTCTCTATTTTCACAATTTAGTTTATGGATTCTCCATGTTAGATTCAATTTCCTTATTAATGCAATTTGAGGCATTTTATGTTTATTGCTTCTTCCTTCATTTGTTTTCATTTATGTTTGCAATTGGTTGCTTAGATTTAATATTCTCTTATTAATTTTCTAGGTTTTTATTTTATGCCTTCCAAGTGTTTGATGAAATGCTTGGGAGGATTTTAATTTAGAGTTTTATGTTCTTGGCTTGGTATGGTAACTTAGGAACTCTTGAGTTACTAATGTCCAAGTAATCGATGATTGGAACCATTAACTCTAGTTCTCACTAATTGAATTAGTGGAGAGCTGGGACTTATGGACTTGGAGTAATATAGCTCATTTACTAAGTTAGAGGATGATTTAATGGGAATGATCCTTGCAATTATCATGTTGTAGTTAGTGATAAAGATAGAGATCCTTGACTACCAAACCTTGCCAAGACCTCTTGTACGTGTCAACAACCACCACCACAACCTTCCCAGTTTATGCTGCTGGCGCGAGGGCAGCCTCGCGCTCACACAACTCTCTGTTCAAAATCTTGTTAGTGCCAAATTTTAAGTGACGCGATCGCATGGGGCATGCAATTGCGTGAGTGGGCTTTAAAGGAATATGACGCGGTCGCATGGGTCACGCGGCCGCGTGGGAAGGATTATGCATTCAGCACCAATCTGGCACCACTCTCGCACAACTTTCGGGTGTGCACCACTTTGCTGTCGAAATCTTGGTCACGCGGCCGCGTGGGACACGCGGTCGCGTGGGAGGCCATTATTCCCATATGACGCGGTTGCATCAGCGATGTGGTCGCGTGAGACGGTTTGTGCCATTGGCACGCCTCCAGCCATGCTCTCGCGTGACTTTCTGTTCGTTTTCTTTTCTTCCCATTGCACTGGTGACGTGGACGCGTCAGCGACGCTGCCGCGTCGCGTGCTTCTTTTTTTTTTTTTAATAATGCAGTATGCAGAATGAAATGCTAATATGAATGTGATGCAAAACTCCAGGTTCAATATAATAAAATAAAATAAAACTCGAAAACAAATAAAACTAAATAAAAATGAAAAAGAAACGATCATACCATGGTGGGTTGTCTCCCACCTAGCACTTTTAGTTAGAGTCCTTAAGTTGGACATTTGGTGAGCTCCCTGTTATGGTGGCTTATGCTTGTATTCATCCAGGAATCTCCACCAATGTTCGTGATTCCAGTAACCTCTCGGGTCCCAAACTAGGCGCAGAAAGCCTTCAAGTAAGTTAAAGCAAGTTACAAGGCCCCAAGAGTGTTGATTGCCAGAATGAATTCCGGGGTCCCAAGTCTTGCTTTTACACCCGTCTTCAAGTTGATTATCATGATTCCGTCCGGGTGATTCAGCTTTAGAATTCTCACTGAAGCGTCCAAACAACTTCCTAGACCCATTCAATTGAGCTCTACACCATCCTTTGCGTTTAAACTTAAAGCTTCCAACCATAATGAACCTTGCAGGACAATTCTTACCACTGACCATCTTCCTCTTACTCTTAATGCCACAAAGAGCTCTAAGTTGACCATCTGTCTCCAGTAGCCCATATTCAAGTGGAATTAGAAAGCTAAGGGATATGAATTTTACTCACTTGAATATTGTGAAGGATGATGGCAACTTAGAGGGAGCTATTTTTACTGAAATTGCAAGCTCTACTCCTTTGTGCTTTTCTCTGATAATTACCACCTCTTTGCAAGCTTCTTCAATTTCAACCTCTTCCTCTTGGTAGCTTTCTTCCAATTCAATCTTCTCTTCATTTCTTTCCAAGGGCATGGGAGGTTGTGCTTCTTCTTCTTGAATCCCCATCTCTTGATCAACCTCTTCCAAGTTCTTAATCATGATATGCCTTGGAGGTTGTACACCCTCCTCAGCATCAATTTCAATCGCCTTGGAAGGAGGTTTTATAACCTGACTTTCCCATGGAGGTTCAGCATCTCCTAAGTCTTCAACCATTTCTTCCTCTGTAATTATTATGGCTTCCTCCACTTGTTTCAATACAAAGCCATGTTCTTCATTGTCCACTGAAGCTTCTAGTGTCTCCTTCATGCTTTGCTCTTCTTTTGATTTTCCACATGTAGCCATGGGAGCACTTTGAGTGTCCGAGCGTTGGGAAGCTAATCGACTTATCGCTTGATTTAGTTGATATAGAGTTGCATGAAATTGATCCGCTGTTTCCTTGAGATGATCCCTTGATTCTTCCTTCACTAATTCTTCAACCACTCCTTCGACTTCAAGGGTTTTTACTACCTTCACCTTTAGGGCCTCCTCTAGTTCCTTATGAAGTATGGATTCGCGAAGATGATCCCTTCTCTCTTGTTCCATTCCAATAGCATCATTGAGATTATGTTGCTCTTGGATTGATGGATGTGGGTGCTCTTCCATGGATAGTGGTGATGGGATAGAGAGATCATTCTGTAGTTGACAAGGAAGTGCACTAGAGCTTGAGGGTTGATTGTTGAAGGTATTTGGTGGTCTGATTTGGGTGAAGAGAGCTTGTATAGTAGAGTTTAGATCGGCAAATGCTTTCTCCATGGAGGTTTGGGTTGGATAGGAGGGTTCATTTGGTTCATAGGGTGGTTGTTATGGTGGATACGGGTTAGAGTCATATGGAGGTGAATGGTTGTAGGTGGCTTGTGAGTATGGTGGTTCAAAGCTGTGTTGAGGAGAGGGTTTATAGGCATATGGTGGTGGTTGTTGATAGTCCATTGGAGGTGGTTGTTGCCATGAGGGTTGATCAAATCCTTGTGGCTCCTCCCATCTTTGATTGTTCCAACCTTGATG
This sequence comes from Arachis hypogaea, assembly GCF_003086295.3. Taxonomy (NCBI): domain Eukaryota; kingdom Viridiplantae; phylum Streptophyta; class Magnoliopsida; order Fabales; family Fabaceae; genus Arachis; species Arachis hypogaea. Next base: position 80,365,633 of record NC_092052.1, read on the forward strand.
CCTGTTCTCATTGTAATTTCTTCTTCCTGCAACATAATTGTAACCAGACGCATAGCCAAAGGGGTGAGAGTTCATAGTAGCAAATAAAAATTAAAAATAAAAATAAAAACAAATTTAAATTAAAAGGTTATTTAAATTTTGAATTTAAATATTGAATTTTGAAATTTAATTTTTGAAATAAGATAAGATAAGATAAAAAATTTTAAAATAAAAACCAATAACCTCTTAATTTTCGAAAAGGCAAAAAAATAAAAATAAAAATAAAAACAATTAAACAAGCAAAAAGCAAATATTTACAATAACCAATAATAAGGCACACGTTTGCAATTCCCCGGCAACGGCGCCATTTTGAAGAACTGAAGATTAGTGGTTTAGAAGTTATAGTAAACTCTCGTTGCAAGTATAGTTACTAAACCAAGCAATCAACCTTTCTTACAAACGTTTTGGTTGTCACAAGTAACAAACCCCTAAAAAAATTGATAACCGAAGTATTCAAACCTCGGGTCGTCTTCTCAAGGAATTGCAGGGAGGTGTTCTTATTATTAGTTATGAGTTGTAAATTGGGGTTTTGGATCAAGGTAAAAAGTTTGTTGAATGACAAGTAAAATAAAATAATAATAACTGTAAAATAAACTCTTGGCAAGGTAGAAGAACTGAAAGTCCTATCCTGGTTATCCTTATCAATTGTGATGAGAATGGATTTTAATCCCACTTTGTTAACCTCTAACTATGAAGGTAAATCAAGTGGACTGATTAGCTTGATTCTCAAGTCCTAGTCAACTCCTGTGGAGAGACTAGCTTTAGAGCAATCCTAGTTCAATCAGAATCTGCCAATTTCAATCGCTTGTTGAGTTTGTTAACTCAAGAGTTACCAATGAGTCAACCAAAGCCAAAAGGGAAAAATCTAAATTATTTATATAAATAAAAGAAAGCAATCATAAGTTTGAAATACCTCAAAATATATTAAATAGAAAATCAATCTAAACATAGAGAGTCATAAACAAAATTGAGAAAAGAAATAAAAGAACATTAAACCTGGGATTGAGAGTCACTCCTAAAACTAAGAGCAGTCCTAAATCCTAATCCTAAGAGAGAGGAGAGAACCTCTCTCTCTAAAAACTACATCTACTCCTAAAATTGTGAATGTTAAAAGCCCCCATGAATGGATACATTTCCCCACTTTATAGCCTCTAATCTGTGTTTTTTGGGTCGCAAACTGGGTCAGAAACAGCCCCAGAATTCGCTGGTTGCGAAATCTGCCACGCTGGTTTTTCGTCACTGCGACGCGGCCGCATGGATGACGCAGTCGCGTCACCTAGCGTCAGAGCAACTATGGCATCTTATATGTCAAATCGAAGCCCCGGACGTTAGCTTTCCAACGCAACTAGAGCTGCGTCGTTTGGACCTCTGTAGCTAAAGTTATAGCCGTTTGAGTGCGAAGAGGTTAGGCTGGACAGCTTAGCAATTTCTCCAACTTCTTGTATTCCTTCCACCTTTGCATGCTTCCTTTCCATCCTCTGAGCCATTCCTGCCCTGTAATCTCTGAAATCACTTAACACACATATCAAGGCATCTAATGGTAATAAGAGAGGATTAATATTAGCAAATATAAGTCCAAAGAAGCATGTTTTCAATCAAAGCACATTATTAGGAAGGCAAATGTAAAATCATGCAAATAGTATGAATAAGTGGGTAAAGAGTTGATAAAAACCACTCAATTGAGCACAAGATAAACCATGAAATAGTGGTTTATCAACCTTCCCACACTTAAACAATAGCATGTCCTCATGCTAAGCTCAAGAGAAACAATAAAGGGGTGAAGAGGAATGGTAGAATGTATGAGATGCAACCTATCTATATGAATGCAACTACATGCAAAATGTTTGTACCTACTTGGTTAAGAGTAAATAAATTCTCCAAGACAAATATAAATCAGATTTCACTAATTCAAATTATACAATAAAGGACAAGTAAACTAGTAAGAAGATAGCTCATGAAAGCAAGGAACATAGAATCAAGCATTGAACCTTCACTGGTAGTGTATATCACTCTAGTCTCTCAAGTGTAAAGTGTATAGGGTCAATCACTCTATTCTTCCCTAGTCATGCTTTCTAAAATTTGTTCTTCACCTAACCAATCAACAATATTTAATATACCAATGCAAACATCATGAGGTCTTTTCAAGGTTGTAATGGGGCTAAGGTAAAGGTAAGGGTATATGTATATGGCTAAGTGAGCTTTATAAATTGAATCTTTAATTAACCTAAGCTTTCACCTAACATACATATACTATATATAACTCTAGAATCATGCCTAGCTACCCATAATTCCCACTTTTGTATGATTCCCATACTCATGTACCAAAATTTTGATATTTCTTTACTTTTATCACATGTGCATTGATCTTTTATTAAATTAATATTGGGGTAATTTTGTCCCCTTATTTATTTATATTATATATATATATATACATATATTTTTTTTTCTTTTTCTTCTTTTTTTTTTTGGAATCATAAAAGCAAACATAACTTATCAATTCACATGGATTCTCCATTATTTTTCTATTTTGGTTTTTTTCATGAGTAGGTTCCCAAATTCCCAATATTCAAATAAATTAGAAACATGATACATTCCCTTATTAACCCATGTTCCCACAGTTTCCCCACACTTAATTGTTACACAATCCCTATCTTAAGCGAACCAAAGATTCAATTGGGATATTTAATTGTTTTTCTGCTTAAGGCTAGTGATGTGGTAAAATACAAAATAAATGGGGATTAAAAGGCTCAAGGTGGCTGACAAGGGTGATTTAAAGGGTAGGCTTATTTGGGATAAGTGAGCTAAAATCAAATAATAGCCTCAATCATATGCAAGCATGTAAATACACTAAATATTGGATATATAGAATGGAACAAAGCTAATATTGCAATTATAGAGAAGAAAATACACAAGAATAAAAATATTATGGTTAAATAGTGTAACCATATAAATAAGCTCAAAATCTCACAGGTTGTGTGTTCTTTAGCTCAAAAACTATGTTCCAAATACAACTTCAAACAAGTTTTAACACATAAAAATTAAAAAAAAAAATTTCAATTTAAATTAGTGAAATTTTTCAAAAATGGAGTTACTTTAACCAAGTAGTTACTAAATGCAAACAATCAACTACACATGCAATCTATTATGCAATGCAACAATGAACTAAGAAAGAAAATAAAACATTGGTGTTGAGATAGAAGATAACTAACCCCTGGAAGTTGGTATCGACCTCCCCACACTTAAAGATTGCACCGTCCTCGGTGCATGCTAAGATGTGCAGGTGGACGGGCTATTCCAACTAGTGCTCTTCTTCAAGGATTGTGCAGATAGACTTGTCTTGTCTCCCCTTAAGAAGTTTTTCCGCTCCCTTCGTGGTGGCCATCCTAAAAGAAGAGGGAAAAGAAAAAGTAACCCAAAAATAAAGATAGAAAAAAAAATAAAATATGGGTGTTAATGCCAGATAATAAGGGTCTCAATCACATGGTAGCTACAACATGCAGATGAGAAAACAGTAGAAGTACATGGCAAATCAGGAATGCAAAAATTTGCAAAAATAGGGAAGAGAGTGTGGGTAAGGAGAGATAATAAAAATTCATGTCAATGTAAAAGTAATACAGGTATAAAAGATTGGCATTGATATAAATAATATTACCTATCCAAAATAAAACAAGTCACTAAGCACCCAAAATAATTCAAGAGAAGATGCAACAGTTAAATAAGAAAATTTTAACACCAAAGGAAAAATAATGAATTTAGAAAAGAAAACAAAAATATGCACAAAATTAAGATGCAATGAATGACATATGCAAATAAATTAAGTAAAATAAAATAAAAGATAAGAAGAATGAGAAGGGAAAGAAGGGAAGAAGAAGTAAGTAAGAAAGGAGGGAGGAAAAATTAGGATTGGGGGAGAAAAGATAAGATATTTGGCAAATTAGGATAAGCTATGCAGCGCAAGCGACGCGGTCGCGTGGGGCACGCGGTCGCGCGGCTTGCGCTTAAACTGCTTGATGTGGTCGCATCGGTCACGCGGTCGTGTCGGTCACGCGGTCGCTTGACCCAGTTTATGCTGCTGGCGCGAGGGCAGCCTCGCGCTCACACAACTCTCTGTTCAAAATCTTGTTAGTGCCAAATTTTAAGTGACGCGATCGCATGGGGCATGCAATTGCGTGAGTGGGCTTTAAAGGAATATGACGCGGTCGCATGGGTCACGCGGCCGCGTGGGAAGGATTATGCATTCAGCACCAATCTGGCACCACTCTCGCACAACTTTCGGGTGTGCACCACTTTGCTGTCGAAATCTTGGTCACGCGGCCGCGTGGGACACGCGGTCGCGTGGGAGGCCATTATTCCCATATGACGTGGTTGCATCAGCGATGTGGTCGCGTGGGACGGTTTGTGCCATTGGCACGCCTCCAGCCACGCTCTCGCGTGACTTTCTGTTCGTTTTCTTTTCTTCCCATTGCACTGGTGATGTGGACGCGTCAGCGACGCTGCCGCGTCGCGTGCTTCTTTTTTTTTTTTTAATAATGCAGTATGCAGAATGAAATGCTAATATGAATGCGATGCAAAACTCCAGGTTCAATATAATAAAATAAAATAAAACTCGAAAACAAATAAAACTAAATAAAAATGAAAAAAGAACGATCATACCATGGTGGGTTGTCTCCCACCTAGCACTCTTAGTTAGAGTCCTTAAGTTGGACATTTGGTGAGCTCCCTGTTATGGTGGCTTATGCTTGTATTCATCCAGGAATCTCCACCAATGTTCGTGATTCCAGTAACCTCTCGGGTCCCAAACTAGGCGCAGAAAGCCTTCAAGTAAGTTAAAGCAAGTTACAAGGCCCCAAGAGTGTTGATTGCCAGAATGAATTCCGGGGTCCCAAGTCTTGCTTTTGCACCCGTCTTCAAGTTGATTATCATGATTCCGTCCGGGTGATTCAGCTTTAGAATTCTCACTGAAGCGTCCAAACAACTTCCTAGACCCATTCAATTGAGCTCTACACCATCCTTTGCGTTTAAACTTAAAGCTTCCAACCATAATGAACCTTGCAGGACAATTCTTACCACTGACCATCTTCCTCTTACTCTTAATGCCACAAAGAGCTCTAAGTTGACCATCCGTCTCCAGTAGCCCATATTCAAGTGGAATTAGAAAGCTAAGGGATATGAATTTTACTCACTTGAATGTTGTGAAGGATGATGGCAACTTAGAGGGAGCTATTTTTACTGAAATTGCAAGCTCTACTCCCTTGTGCTTTTCTCTGATAATTACCACCTCTTTGCAAGCTTCTTCAATTTCAACCTCTTCCTCTTGGTAGCTTTCTTCCAATTCAATCTTCTCTTCATTTCTTTCCAAGGGCATGGGAGGTTGTGCTTCTTCTTCTTGAATCCCCATCTCTTGATCAACCTCTTCCAAGTTCTTAATCATGATATGCCTTGGAGGTTGTACACCCTCCTCAGCATCAATTTCAATCGCCTTGGAAGGAGGTTTTATAACCTGACTTTCCCATGGAGGTTCAGCATCTCCTAAGTCTTCAACCATTTCTTCCTCTGTAATTATTATGGCTTCCTCCACTTGTTTCAATACAAAGCCATGTTCTTCATTGTCCACTGAAGCTTCTAGTGTCTCCTTCATGCTTTGCTCTTCTTTTGATTTTCCACATGTAGCCATGGGAGCACTTTGAGTGTCCGAGCGTTGGAAAGCTAATCGACTTATCGCTTGATTTAGTTGATATAGAGTTGCATGAAATTGATCCGTTGTTTCCTTGAGATGATCCCTTGATTCTTCCTTCACTAATTCTTCAACCACTCCTTCGACTTCAAGGGTTTTTACTACCTTCACCTTTAGGGCCTCCTCTAGTTCCTTATGAAGTATGGATTCGCGAAGATGATCCCTTCTCTCTTGTTCCATTCCAATAGCATCATTGAGATCATGTTGCTCTTGGATTGATGGATGTGGGTGCTCTTCCATGGATAGTGGTGATGGGATAGAGAGATCATTCTGTAGTTGACATGGAAGTGCACTAGAGCTTGAGGGTTGATTGTTGAAGGTATTTGGTGGTCTGATTTGGGTGAAGAGAGCTTGTATAGTAGAGTTTAGATCGGCAAGTGCTTTCTCCATGGAGGTTTGGGGTGGATATGAGGGTTCATTTGGTTCATAGGGTGGTTGTTATGGTGGATACGGGTTAGAGTCATATGGAGGTGAATGGTTGTAGGTGGCTTGTGAGTATGGTGGTTCAAAGCTGTGTTGAGGAGAGGGTTTATAGGCATATGGTGGTGGTTGTTGATAGTCCATTGGAGGTGGTTGTTTCCATGAGGGTTGATCAAATCCTTGTGGCTCCTCCCATCTTTGATTGTTCCAACCTTGATGCCTGTTCTCATTGTAATTTCTTCTTCCTGCAACATAATTGTAACCAGACGCATAGCCAAAGGGGTGAGAGTTCATAGTAGCAAATAAAAATTAAAATTAAAAATAAAAATAAAAACAAATTTAAATTAAAAGGTTATTTAAATTTTGAATTTAAATATTGAATTTTGAAATTTAATTTTTGAAATAAGATAAGATAAGATAAAAAATTTTAAAATAAAAACCAATAACCTCTTAATTTACGAAAAGGCAAAAAAATAAAAATAAAAATAAAAACAATTAAACAAGCAAAAAGCAAATATTTACAATAACCAATAATAAGGCACACGTTTGCAATTCCCCGGCAACGGCGCCATTTTGAAGAACTGAAGATTAGTGGTTTAGAAGTTATAGTAAACTCTCGTTGCAAGTATAGTTACTAAACCAAGCAATCAACCTTTCTTACAAACGTTTTGGTTGTCACAAGTAACAAACCCCTAAAAAAATTGATAACCGAAGTATTCAAACCTTGGGTCGTCTTCTCAAGGAATTGCAGGGAGGTGTTCTTATTATTAGTTATGAGTTGTAAATTGGGGTTTTGGATCAAGGTAAAAAGTTTGTTGAATGACAAGTAAAATAAAATAATAATAACTGTAAAATAAACTCTTGGCAAGGTAGAAGAACTGGAAGTCCTATCCTGGTTATCCTTATTAATTGTGATGAGAATGGATTTTAATCCCACTTTGTTAACCTCTAACTATGAAGGTAAATCAAGTGGACTGATTAGCTTGATTCTCAAGTCCTAGTCAACTCCTGTGGAGAGACTAGCTTTAGAGCAATCCTAGTTCAATCAGAATCTGCCAATTTCAATCGCTTGTTGAGTTTGTTAACTCAAGAGTTACCAATGAGTCAACCAAAGCCAAAAGGGAAAAATCTAAATTATTTATATAAATAAAAGAAAGCAATCATAAGTTTGAAATACCTCAAAATATATTAAATAGAAAATCAATCTAAACATAGAGAGTCATAAACAAAACTGAGAAAAGAAATAAAAGAACATTAAACCTGGGATTGAGAGTCACTCCTAAAACTAAGAGCAGTCCTAAATCCTAATCCTAAGAGAGAGGAGAGAACCTCTCTCTCTAAAAACTACATCTACTCCTAAAATTGTGAATGTTAAAAGCCCCCATGAATGGATACATTTCCCCACTTTATAGCCTCTAATCTGTGTTTTTTGGGTCGCAAACTGGGTCAGAAACAGCCCCAGAATTCGCTGGTTGCGAAATCTGCCACGCTGGTTTTTCGTCACTGTGACGCGGCCGCATGGATGACGCGGTCGCGTCACCTAGCGTCAGAGCAACTATGGCATCTTATATGTCAAATCGAAGCCCCGGACGTTAGCTTTCCAACGCAACTAGAACTGCGTCGTTTGGACCTCTGTAGCTAAAGTTATAGCCGTTTGAGTGCGAAGAGGTTAGGCTGGACAGCTTAGCAATTTCTCCAACTTCTTGTATTCCTTCCACCTTTGCATGCTTCCTTTCCATCCTCTGAGCCATTCCTGCCCTGTAATCTCCGAAATCACTTAACACACATATCAAGGCATCTAATGGTAATAAGAGAGGATTAATATTAGCAAATACAAGTCCAAAGAAGCATGTTTTCAATCAAAGCACAAAATTAGTAAGGCAAATGTAAAACCATGCAAATAGTATGAATAAGTGGGTAAGGAGTTGATAAGAACCACTCAATTGAGCACATGATAAACCATGAAATAGTAGTTTATCAACGCGTCCTTGACGTGTACGCATCATTTGCAATTTTGGCAAACCACGTGTGGGCGTGCTTGACGCGCACGCGTCGCACGTAAATTTTTCCCCCTTCAATCTGAACAGAGAGTTGCGCGAAAACGGTGATGGAAGCGTGCGTTTAGCACAAATTCACCCGACGCGTGCGCGTTTTTGACGCGTACGCGTCACCTCCCTTCGACCAAGCACGCGCACGCGTACAGGATGCGTAGACGTGGATTCGAATCCATAACCCCCAGGGACGCGAGAACCCTAACATTCGCGTCCCTCCCACCCCTTCTCTCTAACATTCCCTCTTCACCCACTCAACCTCCATAGATCAACCACCACCACCCTCCATAGACGCCCTCATCCGCCACTGTCCGTTGACCTCACAACCACCTCCAAACCACCGCAACCCCTCCCTTCCCTTTTCCTCTCTTTCTCCCTCCCACTGTTTCACCCCGCCTGCCTCCAACCACAGCTCCGCCGCGGCCACCCGTCACCGCCAGTGAGCACTGCACCACTACCCCCTTCCTCTTCTCTCCTCTCCTTCTTTCTTCTCTCTCTCTCCTCCCTCTAGCTCATGCCCTGCTCTCTGCTTTACTACTGCGCGACTCCTTCTACACCTCTTCCCATGCTACCCTGCACTGCCGCGAGGTCCACCGCTGCCACCACTACTGGGCAGCGCTACTGGGTGGCATTGCAGTCCTTTACCTTCTCACCTTTCCCAGTTCCCCCTTCCAATTCTGCTTCTGCATCCCAGGTTCCCCTACCTCATCAATGCCTCTCTGGTTTACTTTCCTTTTTATAAATTTTGTCTGTTAACTTTAGCTAGATTAGTGATTGATTCTGTTTGTTAGGATAGATAAAAATGTATGCTATTAGGTAGCTAGGTTGTGGTTAGAGGATTCTAGGCCTGATAAGTGCTCCGTTCTTGATTACTTTTTGAATATTGCATGCTTTGCTGAATAATAGTTAGTGTGCTGTGCTGATTTTTGTTCTATATGCTTTGTTCTACTGCTGCCATACTGGTATTGTATATGCAATCCTTGCTGGTTTTACGCTTGCTGCGTTCTATATTCATATGACTACTTTCCTGCTATTTGCTATCCGGGAACATCCGATTTCCTACTGGAATGCTGCCCAAATTTTAAGAAATTGTTTCGTTTTTAAACTTGCAACCTAAAATTGAACTTGTCACTTTCGAAATTGAGAATTACTTAACTTTTACCAAGTTCAATTCTTAGGTTACTTTGGCTGGCATTTCCGTGTTTATTTTGTTTCTACTGATATGCATTGAACCTTCATATGATTTCATTTTCTAAGTTAAATCCAATGCCTTTTGACTCATACTAAGCCTTCATTTGATCTTAACCTGCATTTGCTTGAATATGGTTCATTCTTTTACAATATTTGGTGCTTTCCCCTAGTGCAATCCCTTTTGAAATTGTCTTCAAATTACCTTTGGCTACATTAGTGTATATTTCACTCTTTCAATACCAATTATTGCATATTCTTTTCTTTTAACTCACTTCCTGCATATGTCAATCCTTGCTTTCTTTTCCTTTACTTGGCTTAAGTGTTCGTATCCTGTCATATCTGTTTTTATTTCAGGATGGCTGACAAAGAAAAAGCTAAGGTTACCTCTAGAAAGAGGAAGACACCTCCAGCGTCCACTCTTTTTCCCTTCGTCAATTATGCTAAAAACCCTCTTTTGGAGAAGGATAAAGCGGATCAGCAGCTATCACCTACCGATACAGACAGGTTTCCTAACCTGTATTGTGAGCTCCACTTCCTGACCTATCAGAAGAAAAACCTTAACATGGAGAAGAAACTGGCCATTCCTGCCGACCTGAAGCAATCCATTGAGGCCCGTATTCAGGGGTTGGGTCTAGGTTTTGTTGATAGGGAGTTAGGTAGGGTGAACACGTCATGGGTCAAAGAATTTTACTGTAATTTCTTCAGAGCGACCCTTGATTCGGTTTACCTGCGAGGTGAACAGATATTGGTTAGAGAGGCTGCTATTGAGGATGCTCTCCATTGTCTACCTAAGACCGGTGCCACAGATGCCTATGAGCAGGCGGAGGTAGTGATGCATTGTATGACTTTTGATTATGAGGCTTTGAGATGTGTTATTGCCACCCCAGATGCCCCTTGGGTGATGGATGCTGATAATAAGAAACCCAAGGGGATGCTGTTTGCTCATCTATCGAGAGAGGTTAGGACATGGTAGCAGATCTTTGCCACCTATGTCATGCCTACCACACATTTTACTCAGATTTCGGTGGGCATGCTCATCCTGATCGGATATGTTATGGAAGGGAAGGAGGTATACTTCTCCCGACTGATCAGAAGGTACATGTGGCAAGCACATGTCCGTGGCATACTCCCATTCCCCACTTTGGTCACTAGGATGGCTGAGCTATCCGATGCTCCTTGGAGAGCGGATGATGTGTCACCATTATCCCCAGACAACGGCAAAGTGGACTTTATTTCGTGGGGGACATGGGTGAACGAGAAGCCTCCATCCCGGCGCCCATCTAGAGCCCGAGTCAGAGCAGCGACAGCAGCGGGACCCTCTTCTTCTTTAGCTGCAGCAGGACCCTCAGCACCAGCAGCACCTTTACTACCACCAGCACCCCAGCCGACATATCTATTGGTATAGCATCTCTTCCGCTTCATGGAGCATAGTGAGCGCCGCATCATGCAACGCCTTGATAGAGTGGATCAGATGTTTATGGCACTGGGCGGTGAGTTACCCCCTCTTCCCGACTCTTCCGCATCCGACGATGAGGACCACGAGGAGGAGCCACCTCAGCCAGAGGAACCTCCATAGACACAGGCCGCCCCGAAGGCGCAGCAGCCCCCTGAGGAGCCATAGCCTGAGACCTAGCAGCCAGATGCGATTGTTGACCCCATACCAAGCCCAAGCAGTAGCCTCGAGGACGATGCTTCATTCTAAGTATGTGGAGGTCGCCGTCGTCGCCGTCGGTGGATAGCTTTATTTTGGTGAATATTTCTGGACATTTATCTCTTAGTTTATGTTATTTTGCTTTACTTTGCACTTTTTGGGATTATTGTATATACTAGTATTGTGGATACTTTTATTTTAGTTGTTGCATTTTGCACCTTAGATTGGATATATTTCATATTTTAGTTGAATTTTGCTTTATATAGTTGTTTTAGCTAGTTCTAGCTTTTGGTTGTGATTAGAAAAATATTTTAGATTGTTGAGACTTAAGTTGACCCTTTTTGCATATAAAGTTTGTGTTGATTGAAAAAGGGGATAAACTAAGGAATTTTTAGAATTTCTCAATCACAACATTGTATTTAGAATAAGCTTAGTCAAACAATGCGATTTTTCAAGGAATCTATCTATAAGGCATCACCCCAATTGATTGGAAAGTTTTGATGAACTTGCTTGAATTTTATATTTTGTAAAGCATGTTTTGAGCTAAGAACACAAGCTTGTGAGATTTGAGCCTATTGATGTGGTTTCATCTTATAACCACTTATTTTACTTCTTGTGTGCAATTGTTCTCTTCGTATGATTGTGATACTTGATTTGTTTAATTCTAATATGTCCATTATTCCTTGTATCCATGCACTTATATGATTGAGGCCATTACTTTGTTATCTTATTTACCCAAATAGCCTACCTTTTATCTTCCATTGTTAGCCAATTTTGAGCCTACGCTTAACCCAATTGTTCTTTATTTTAGCACATTACAAGCCTAAAGCGGAAAACAATAAAAGTCCCTTGTTTGGATCCTTTATTAGCAGAGGCTAGTGAGATTGTTTATTATTCAAGTTTGGGGAGATTTGGGAAAATTGGTTAGGATAAAAGGGTGTTTTGTATTTCTATATTTGGGAATTGGGTGCATACTCGTGTATTGATTAAATATATAGACCTTATGCATTGATGTTCTTGTACGTAGCTTGAAAGAAAAAAAATTGAAAAAGAAAGAAAAAGAAGAAAAATAATAAAAAGGGGACAAAATGCCCCAAAGTAAAGTTTAATAAAATCAATGCATAAGTGTTGTGAAATAAAAAGAAAATGCATGAGTATGTGAAAAAGTGAAGGATGAGTAGTTAGGTTAGCTTTGAATTTGTATAGGTCATTATATAGTTAGGTGGGAAAGTCTAGGCTAATCAAAGATTCAAACTTCTAATCCACTTAACCATGTATGATCCTACCTTGACCCTAGCCCCATTACAACCTTTAAGAAAGACCTCATGATATTTGTATGCATGCATTGAGTAATTGTTAATTGTTAGATGAAGAACAAATTTTGGAAAGCATGATTAGGGAAGAATCGAGTGAATCAACCCCTAAACACTTGAGTGACTAGAGCGGATACACATCCGGTGAGGGTTCGATTGCTCAATCACATGCATTCACCACTATCTTCTATATTCTTGCAAGTTTGTAAATCCTTTTGATAATTTAATACAATTGTGGGTTGGATTTAATTCCTATTGCTTTAGCCATTATGCTTACATATGTTCTCTTAGAAGGTTGATTTCTTTTGGCCTAAGCACTTACATTCATAATAAGTAGTTGCATTTAGATAGTTTGCATATAGTTTAGTTGCATTGAATAAATGTCATACCCTTTATTTACTTCTTGGTTTAGCATGAGGACATGCTAAGGTTTAACTGTGGAGAGGTTGATAAACCCCATTTGTAGGGTTTATCTTGTGTTGAATTTAGAGTATTTTGTCGACCTTTTCTCACATTTACTCAATGAAATAGCATGGTTTTGTGATTGTCCCCTAATTTGTGCTTGAGTGTGAAAACATGCTTTTAGACCCTTAATTTGATAATTTTAATCTTCTTTTGATTCCACTAGATGCCTTGATGTATTTGTTAGTGATTCCAGATTGAAAAGGGCTAGGAATGGATCAAAGGAGTGAAGAGAAAGTATGCAAAGTGGAGAAATCATGAAAAGCCAAAGATTTGGGATGGGCCCATGGACGCGCACGCGCACCAGACGCTTACGCGTGGATCGCGCAACACTCCAAGGATGCGTACCCGTGTTGTACGTGTACGCGTCGATGCTCGCATGTGACTCCTTTAATGAAATCGTGCCTGGCAATTTTAGGGGGGCTTCTGGCCTAGTTTTGAAGATAATCTTTGGTGGGAAAAGGCTAAAGAGACCAAGGATTGTAGTTTCTAGAGAGAGAGGCTCTCTCCTCTCTCTAGGTTTTAGGGTTTTTCTTAGTTTTGGATTTATTTCTTCTCAATTCCAGGTTCAATGTCCCTTTAATTTAGTGCTCTTATACTCTCATTTATTCTAGTACTTTGGTTTATCTATTCCTCTTGTTTATTTTTCTATTTTTCCAATTTAGTTTATGGATTCTCCATGTTAGATTCAATTTCCTCATTAATGCGATTTGAGGCATTTTATGTTTATTGCTTCTTCCTTCATTTGTTTTCATTGATGTTTGCAATTGGTTGCTTAGATTTAATATTCTCTTATTAATTTTTTATATTTTTATTTTGTGCCTTCCAAGTGTTTGATGAAATGCTTGGGAGGATTTTAATTTAGACTTTTATGTTCTTGGCTTGGGATGGTACTTAGGAACTCTTGAGTTACTAATGTCCAAGAAATCGATAATTGGAGCCATTATCTCTAGTTCTCACTAATTGAATTAGTGGAGAGCTGGGACTTATGGACTTGGATAGATATAGCTCATTTGTCTTTCCTTTACTAAGTTAGAGGATGATTTAATAGGATTGATCCTTGCAATTATCATGTTGTGGTTAGTGATAAGGATAGAGATCCTTGACCACCAAACCTTGCGAAGACCTCTTTTTGTCATTTGATTTCCTTTGCAATTTACTTTTCCTGTTCTCTTATTCAAAACCTCAAAAAGATACAATCTCATAACCAATAATAAATACAGTTCCCTGCAATTCCTTTGAGAAACGACCCGAGGTTTGAATACTTCGGTTATTATTTTTAGGGATTTGTTACTTATGACCACCAACTATTGTATGAAAGGATTATTGTTGGTTTAGAA